>NC_135477.1:77042113-77679926 GCF_052094955.1 Ictidomys tridecemlineatus
AACTTAACCTCAAAATAAAATATTTTTAAAAGGCCCAACAGCTCAAGAGGTTGAGGAGGAGAATTGCAAAGTTCAAGTCCAGCATCAGCAATTTAACAAGACCCTAAGCAAGTCAGCAAGACCCTGTCTCAAAATAAAATATAGAAAAGTGGTTAAGCGCTGCTGGGTTCAATTTCTTGTAGCAAAAAAAAAAACATATATTTCACACAGAGCACACATATCTAGAAATTTCCACGTGAACCTTACACAGGATGCCTCTGGGGAGTGAAACTGTGTGATCAGAAAGGTATGTGAAGGATACTGCACAAAATTTAAACCCATTGGAAATTTATACCATAAGCATTTCTAAATTCTAGCAAAGAGAGGGAAACATCGAAAAAGAAAAATTAGGACAAAGCACCAAACAGTGGTTAAGTCTTTGCAGAAACATTTATTAGTCCTCTAAATTGATAAAACAAATATCAAAGGTATCAAATCAATAAAGATAATATGTGCTATAAAAAACATAAAAAACTAAAATATCAGAGCTGGAATTGTGGCTCAGTGGTAGAGCACTCAGCTAGCATGTTACATAAATAATAAATAAATACCAGAGGAAACAGCTAGCTTATATTACATCTAAATTGTAAACATCCTATTTCAAATAACAACCAAAATTAAATCAGAAAGACAGACTAAGGAATTCCGAATTATAACTGTCAATATATAAAGAACCTACACAATAATCTGGGGAAGAGAGGAAATTATACAGCAAAAATAAAAGGAATTATTTCAAAAGATTTCAAAACACCCCCCTCCACCTCCCATAAATGCTATTTGTCACTGGTATTTGCATGAAGTACAGTTATAAAAGTTTCCCTGAAAATAATATAAGCAAAATTACCTGAGGGAACCTCTTGCACCTCCATCCAAGGCTCCTCTCCTTGCTCCAACTGAGTAATTAGTTTGGGTTTGGAAGAGAGAAGCCCTATTCATAAAGAAAGAAAAGCAAACTGACCATGGTTATGAGCCCAAGGAATCATCCCAGACCTCAATATAAACTGGAAGGTCTAAAGGGTCAGGGAAGCCTAGAAGATAGTTTTAAGCATGCCTAAGTCATGTAGTAACGTAACTAGAGGAGGTAAAGTCAATTAGAACTGAGTCCTTCTTATAGATGAGAAACTCCTATATTTGGAGGCAGATAAGTTTTAACATGAAAGTCAGAGAAATGAGCTAGTCTGAACAACAATGTTATCCATCTTAAATTCTATGACTCTGATCTCCCTGAGGAGTGGAAGGACTCCAGCATCTAAGCCCATGTTTTGTTTTGTTAAGTCATTTAAGATTTTTTAATATCCCACACCATGTACCCTATGAAAACACAAAGTTGTCCAGTAAACCAATTCTGAGTTCAGAAGAAAGATATCCTTACCCACAGACACCAGATTCCCATAGTTCTCCATCACCACATCCCTGTACAGGGCCTGTTGGTCAGCATCCAGGTGTCTCCACTCCAGCCGGGTAAAGGTCACAGTGACATCCCCAAATGTCAATGACTCCTGCAAAATAAAACCCACTTCTGCTTATCTAGGAACCACTGTTTACATCCTCACCCCTGAGGCCTAAACCAGGATGACTTCACTAGAAAAGGAAAGCAAGAGGTTCAAGGCCAGCTTCTGGTAATTCAGACTGTGTCCTGGGAATCAGGAAGCTAGAAAACTGGGAGGGGTGGCTATAACACTCACCATGGGATCTTCCAACATGACAATCATGCTTTGGGGGGCCTGGCCTTTACTCATTTCTCCCTTCATTGATGATTGCTTCTGTTGCCTCTTCTTTTTTCTCCATCACATTCTTTACCCAGAGCCTTGCTTCATTTTCCATCCTGTAATTTCTCATTACCTGACAGGAGAGGCTTGTATTTACTGCCAGTAACCTCTCAGATGTGAGTTCCATGGGGGTGAGTATTTCCTGGGTCACTGCTGGCTCCCTAGCCTAAAACACTGCCCAACACAGAAGTGTTCAGGATTTGTTCAAACAACAAATGAATAAACTGAAAGACATGGAAAATGATACTGGATTTCTCTCCAAAATTTACAGGAAGCATGGTCTGACTCTGGGGAATAATTTTTTAAAAGAGAGAAAAAAAACTGTTTTCCAACCAGTAACTCAATATACACTAAGATACAGTGCCAAGTTCTAAGAAATACATCATGACTCTGAATTTTCCCAATTGTATAGAGTACTACTATATATATTTCGTTTTGAGGTTTTGTTCTTCTTTTGTTATGGAGAGATTGCAATAAATCACTGAGTAGATCTTTTTTTTTTTTTTTAAGAGAGAGAGAGAGAGAGGTTTTTTTAATATTTATTTTTCAGTTTTCGGCGGACACAACATCTTTGTTGGTATGTGGTGCTGAGGATCGAACCCGGGCCGCTCACAAGCCAGGTAAGTGCGCTACTGCTTGAGCCACATCCCCAGCCCTCACTGAGTAGATCTTAAAGCAGGAGAAGGAACCATCTTTATTAACCAGTTGGCGGTCTGGATCCACCAGCTGGCGGGCTAAGGGGCAGACTGCAAGTCTACACACCCTTTGACATCCTTCCAGAGTTTGAGTACACCTTTTATAGTTCAAAACCATATTAATCATAAGTGGCTGTTGCTATGGTTCAAAACCATAAACAAATGTCATGAGATCTAAAAATCATAAATAGAAGGAGAAATCAGTCAAAACAACCCTAGTTAAGTACAAATTAAAGAATGGTTACTAAGGCCTAGACAATCATTCTCTGACAGGGTACATTGTTCCACAAAAATGGGAACAAAAGGGGCTGGGGATGTGGCTCAAGCAGTAGCGCGCTGGCCTAGCATGCATGCAGCCCAGGTTCGATCCTCAGCACCACACACAAACAAAGAAAGTTCTCTCTCTTTAAAAAAAAAAAAAAAAAAAGTTTAAAAAAAATGGGAACAAAAAAGGAAACAATTTTACATTGTATAAGAATTGCCATTTTGCTTGCCAAACAAGCTATGCTAAACAACTGTTGATAGGTACAGAGGTGGGGTGTTCCCCTGGGAGAAGCATTCCTTACATGACATTGAGTCTTATAGCACAATGGAGTCTGTTTAGTCATTGCCCATACAGCTGGCCCAAAACAATTTCGAGGTACTGAGAATGAAACCCATAACCTTATGCAGGAAAGTCAAGAGTGTTGCTTTCCTTTCATGAATGATTCACCAATCATTCACCAATAGCCTAAGTGCTAAAAGTGTCCACTTTCCATTTTCTCTAAGTCTGCAAACTACTTTTCCATTTCCAGCACTGTAGAAGGCAAGTGCAGTAATAATCTGGTGACTATGTAAAGGAGAAGAAAATGAAGGAATAACAACAGAGAGTGAAAGACCCCAGCCCAACAACCTCAGGCCTAGTTGCAAAACCACCGAGGCATGTCACAAACCTACGCAGGCACCAGAGGTGTTTTTCAGATAATCAGTTAGGTGTAACCGGTTGAGAAAGGACAGAGAACCAGGTCCCAAGGCATGCCTGAATAAGCAGGAACAAGAGGACCAGAGTGCAAACATGTAGCTTTTATGTGGTTTCTCCAGTAACATGAAGTGAAAAACAACTTTACCCTTTAGGTAACCTATATGCTGGGTTTAAAATTAACTAATAATAAACAAGCCCGGTGTGCCAGCTCACCAAAGCTCCAGCTGAGGTTCTGCTGGGTCTTTCAAGAGAAATTGTATTGGCTCAAGCAGCTTGGCCCAGACACAGAGCACTGCTTCTTCAGGTCAACTGGGCATAAACCTCAACTCACAGTGAAACGCACTAGGACCTCCTAGGAAAAGGAAAATGCAACTTGCCTGGATCTGGGGTCTTGGTAGTCTTAGCGCCATCTATCTCCTCCAAGCAATGGCAGGGAATCCTGCGTTAGCCAACCTGAGAAGAAAGCAGCATGAAAAAGTCGTTCTAAGTCCTTCACAAGAAAGGAAAAAGACCGGCCCTATTCCCTACCAAAACAGTGGAACAAGTGGGTGAGATAAGTAAAAAAGAACACGACAGAGCTTCAGGCCAAGCACCTCTGCCAGCACAGGTGGGCAGTCTGGTCAGAACTTCAGTCCTGGCGGGAGCCAGCCTCACGCAGCAGAACCCCTACGATGGGGCCGGCCCGCACATGCCTCTCTGCCCCTACCTGCCCCAGGAAAAGGAAGGGCGCACCCGCCAACCCGAGGGGCTCAAGACCCGGGCTCCTCCAGGCGGCCAGACTCTGGAACTGAGCGGTGAGAGACGACTACCACCCAAGCTGCGCGATGGGGTGAGAGCCTTGGCGCGCCTTCCCCAGGCGCGTGGGGCTGGGAGGTGGGGGAATCGGAAATGGCCGCGGAGGCCTCTGGGAAATGTAGTCTGAGTCAGAAGTCTTAGTTACCCGCTCCCAAACCAGATTGGCATCAGCCCCTGGAGCTCTGAAAAACGGAGGACAGGAAATGTAGCTCAGTGGTGTAGTGTTCACCTCGTATGGGTGAGGCCCTAGGTTTGGTCCCTAGCGCCACAAAGAATGTTAAACTATTAAAAAATAACTAAATAAAGGTCCCAGCTGGAGATTCTGAACTAATTGATCTGGGTGTCATCATCATCAGTAGTAATATATATTAATTGTGCGAATTAATAGGACTCACTGTGATATTTCTGAAGCCAGAATTAAAAACAGGCAGTCAGTGTAGATAGGCAATCCTGTCAGATGGAGAAAATAGAGGCCAGTTTGGATCCAGGAACTTGGAGACTGCCCCTGAGGAATTAAAATGTTAATGCCTTCAGGAGCCCTGCCTCCACCCTTATCAAGATAGCCTGCCCCTGCTCCAATCTGTTGCTAAGGTAACCTGCCCCAGAAATTGTCCCTTCCTACAGGGAGTTTTAAAAGTTGTAAATTAATGTCTCCTTGATTGCTTCCTGCGTGGATCACTCCATTCTTGTGACCAAGCCAGAATGTTCAGACATGTCACTCAGAGTAATAGGTATGAGTTTACTGAAGGTATAGGAAAGTGAATGGGGACACTCTCTAGGGAGAGAGTGGGTCCTCTGAGACAGGAGAGGGACAAAGTGCCTGTCCTGCAATCCAGTTTATTGAGGATTCCAGAGAAGTTTCCAGAGAGCCTTACCCATGTTCACCTCTTGACTTTTGACTGACAGCAAAATCACATCAGATTTTCAAGTCCCCACTGCCATGCCAACTCTAGGTTACTTTGGCCCATGCTGACTGATTCTAATTGGATGTGTGTTTGTGTGTGTGTGCATGTGTGTGTGTGTGGTGGTGGTGGTGATGGTGGTGGTGCTGAGGATTGAATCCAAAGCTTTGTGCATTCTAGGTAAGCACTCTACCAACTGGTCAGAAGCTCAGGGTCCAGACTGGTGCAAGCCTCAGGCTGCACAACCCCTGTGTTAAGGCCCAGCCCAGACACGCTGGTTCAACTCTATCCCCAGCCCCTAATTGGATTCTTAAGCACACATTTCTACAGATTTTATGGTTAGGAGAAACTATTCTTATCTCCCAGAGTTTCAGGATCTGTTCATAAAAGTCCCCTGAGTTCCTCCCATGGACATTATCTTGGGCCACAATTTCTCCTGCAGTTAACAGGTAGTTTGCTGAGGAATGTGATATATCCTGTCCATTTAGGCCAGGCAGAGCTGTGGGTAAATATCTTCTTGGAAAGGAAAGCATGTGGGGTCAGCACGGCGGGCCCATTTTATAGAATTATTCTCTTAACCCTGTGACTCCACCAGTCACATCTGTCTGTCCCACAACACTACCTATCGATATAAACCTAGCTAAGAAAAATATAATGTTTTACTGTAACTGTCTAATCCTTACTATTGTACAATCTTGCAGTTGGAGTTGGTCTGTCAGAGATACAATAATTGAAAGGAAATCTATGTGAACAGGCATGAATCCAATTGCACAACAAGGAGTCTGAACAGTCTACAACTAAATTGAGGGTACAAAAAGGTGCCGGCTCTAATGTGCGAGAACAGCAGGACACCAAAAGAAAGGTTTGTGTTTTTGTTTTTTAATTTGTTTAATCCTTTCAATCAAGTGTGGACCTTCTGGAGTACTGCTTCTCAGCCAGGCACCAGGAAGCTGCAAATCATCCTGCTGTGTGTCAGGGACACAGTCCTGGAAAAATTAAAAGAAAAAAATCCCAGGAAAACTGCCTGGTCTTTAGAGAAATGGGTAAAAAGGACCTGGCCTTCACCCTGCCTTCCAGCCACTCTTTGCCCATGGGAATCAAATTTGAGTTTGAAAAAGGAACACGGTTCACTGCTTCTGCTGACAAATGAAATCTACATGGGCTGTAGGTGAAGGAGATGGAGAATGACACCCCCAGAACAAAGAAATGACAATCCCCAAAAACAGTATGACCAGGAGGAAGGGGATGAGCAAGCAATCATTAATCCACTCCCTGTAAACTCTTTCCCAGTAACAGTGGGCCCCCTGGGGAAAGGAAGTAAACTGTCATCCCTTCCTGGGTTCATCCCTGAAAGGAAAGCCAGGAACCCAGAAATGAAAGAAGGAGACCAGGCAGAGATACACAAGAGAGTTTGTCAGAGCTGACAAATAAAGTCACATCTCTCCATAGAGGGAGAGAAGCAATATGGGCAGGGATTAGAGCAGGGCCGGTTCTAATGTGGGTGGTTAAGTGTGGGTTGAGGGAGTAGTGAGCCTTTCTCAGGAAGGCCCTTGGACAGGAAAGAGAAACTTTTTCTTAAGATGGTGGCTGTCACTTAAGATGGCCATCCACATGCTAAGCAAGGACCTTATAATCCCCAGCATCTCCACCAAAAGCAAATATTCATCCCTTCCCAACCACAATTGGTCCTGAAGGGAGCAGGCTGATACTGGAACTCTGGGCTCTGGACTTTTACTCTTTCCCATGAGTCTGGAAGAAGAGCAAATAGTGAAGCTCTGGGTAACAGAGGAAGAAGATAAACAGTGAATTCTGGCCAAGTTCAGAGCTTTTCCCAGTGACATTGAGTTTCAGGCTTTTTACAACTGCTTTCCTGACTGTCCAAACCAACATGTCCTACTTCAGTCTCCAATAATTAAACTACCCTCATTGTAAACTGTAAAACTCAGACTCCATCTGTAACCAGCAGCCATTTTTGTGCCCAGAAAATGAGCCTAATTGATTGACTCTACTCTGGAATAAAGGAAAGCTTGCTGATCCGTTTGAGGTCTGTTTCTGTCCTGGTTATTTGTATTTTCATAATGGTGCTGAAACCATGTGGTTATTTTTGCTTATCAGAGGTCTCAGTGATTTCTTTCTGGGTTCTTATGGATTCAAATAAATCCACAGATGGTGGCAGAAGACAAAAATGAAAGAAATAAAGTTTGTTTTGAATGAGAGAAGAAAAGATGAAACTCCCTGTGCTTCTAGGAGAAAACTGGTAGAAAGTTTTGCACTTGAGTATACTATCTGGGGACTTAAGATTCTAGAAAAAGGCATTGGTCAGAGTTCCTGCTAAACAGACATTAAAAAGCATTGGGGCTAATTGCTGGAATCTATGTTGTCAAAAGCTTGGTCCTTGTCCCTTTTGCCAATCCAATAATGAGGACACAGTTTTGAGAAGAAAAAAAAAAAGAAAAAAGATTTATTGTTTTGCTAGTAAAGGAGAAACACAGGGTACTCCTGTCCCAAAGGCTATGATTCTGCCCATCAGTAGGAATAGGGGGTTTTTAAAGAGGTGATTTAGAGAAAATGGATTAGGGAGTAGATTAGAAAGGAGAAGATGGAGCAGGGAGGTTAGGGAAAGGAAGATCAGGAAGGAGAAGATCAGGGAGAAGAAGGTTAAGAAAAAGAAAAAACATGTAAGTTTCAAAGCCGCAGGGACATAGTCAAAGCATCATGCTGTATAGATAGATATTGGGAAGGTTCTAAGGCTCTTGGGTTGGCCCATGACCTTCTATTTGGCTGTGTGCTTTTAGTTCTTAATTCTGAATTTTTTTTTTGTAACCTGTATGCAAAAATAACCAATATGGTTTTTGCACCATAATGAAAATTCAAATAACCAGGACAGAAGAAGAACTCAAATGGATCAGAAAGCATTTATTTTATTCTGCAATGAAGCCAATCAATCAGAAGGCTCTTTTTCTGGGTACAAAAATTGCCTACAGATTACAGGAGTCTGAGTTTTACAGTTTACAACGAGGATGACTTGATCTTTGGAGACTGCAGATGTGCTGTTCAGACAGTCAGGTACCTAGTTGTACAGATTAAAATTTTAATTCAGGAAGGCAGTTGTAAAAAGTTTAAAACTCATTATCATTGGGAAGAGCTCAGAACATAGTATTCACTGTTTATCTTCCTTCCTCTGGCACCCATTGTTACCCAGAGCTTCATTGTTTGCTCTTCTCCTTCCCGGACTCTTTGACAATGGGAAAATGTAAAATTCTAGGGCCCAGTGTTTCAGTATTAACCTTTTCCCATTGTGGTTGGAAAGGGATGGGTGTTTTGGTAGTATTATTGGGTATTGGGAGACTCCCCCTGAAGTTAGGTTTCTGTCTCGATAGACATCACATAATCCCTTACCCCTCCCCCTCCCCTCCCAAGGGCGCCAAGCTGAAGAACGCCAAATTCAAAGGTTTTTCTCCACCGATCTCCACAGGACACAGTGTTCACTAGCCTTTCCTGAGTCACCCTGCCAATCAGCACCCGCCGCGTCGCCTAGGCAACCCTTCTTAAGCCCAAGCTTGCAAGCTCACGCTCTCTGCCACCTCCTCTCTTCCTCTCTGCTTTCTTTCTCTTCTTTCTCTCCTCCCTCTGCTCTTTATCTCTATTCTCCTCCTCTCCTGTCTCTGCTCTCTGCCTCTCCTTTCCTTCCCCTTCCGGCAGCCCCCCAAAAAATCTCTTGTTGAATCTCCTCTCGGGTGAGTCACTCGCCTTTCAGTATTGGCATCAGATCAATATTGGCATCAGGTTCACCATTTTAGGTTGGGAGCCAGTTTATCTCGAGGCTCCAAAGTTTCTATTCTGAGGCAATGCTGTTTAACTTCCCGCAAGAATGTATGCCTGCTAAACAGTCAACCCCACCCCAGTTTAGGACACAACTTCTAGGCAGCTTATGAAATTCCTCTTGCAGACTATAAAGCTGCACCATGAGTGCGCACACACTGCTGCTCTCCTCCAGGGTGAGCCTTGGTGGTTTGCCTCAGGCTACTGACAATAATTATCTCTTGTGTGAGATTCCAGTGTGCAGCATGGTCTTTGAACTTTGTGTGGACTCTGTAAGTGTCCTTTCAGGCAGAGATGCTGGAGAATGAACCCAGGAAGAGATGACAGTTTGCTTTTTCCCTTGGGGCTCTCTTGTAGGAATATTATTTTCCTTAACCCTTCATAAACTCCACTTGGGTCAACTTCTATTTTCATTTTCCCACTACTCTAGGATGAAGGAGTGAACTAGAATGCTTAACAGGGTTGTCTTTAAATTTGGGTGAAAAAAATTTAGTTGGTGCCCATTACCCTCATTATCTGACAATTAACTTGCCTATCTTATAAGTGAAAACTGCTAGTCACAAAGAATGTGGTAATGGGCACCAGTACCATTAAATTATAACCTGGGGACAAAATAGTCATCCCTTGGTAAGATCTGACAGGATGCCCCATTTGGCTACAGGACACTTTGGGGCATAGCCCTGACTATTGCCTACAGAGATAAAATACAAGGGCTTCCCAAAGTTCCCATGTATGCAGGTACTTAAGTCTTACACCTGCTGATTTCTGCACAGAGAGGTTCCTAACAGTCTCCCTATTTTCTATATGACATTCACTGGACAGAGTTGGCTGGAGATAAACACACACACACACACACACACACACGCACACACACACACACGCACACACACACGTACGTTATATATGAGAGAGAGACACAGAGAGAGATGTGGGAGGGAGAAAAAGAGAGAGTTTCTGGATACAATTGACAGTGGAGAACTCCTTTAAAGCTTCAAGTTGATGGCATTTTGATGATGATAAAGGGAGACCAGCCAAACAACAATATCCCATACTCCAACCACTTTACAAGCTGAAAAAAGAAAAAGAAAAAAAATCAGTCTCATTCTTTTCTGGACAAATGTTTAAAACATTAATTAAGTCAAAGGTTTTTATAGAAGCTAGACAGTCAGGATCCCTCTCCTGAGATAAATTTTGTTGTGTAAATTAAATGTACGGATAACATTTTCACCCCAAAGCAACAACTTCATGTGCAAGTGCCTCCCAGGAAAAGGAAACAGAGCCTGCTCTGCTAAAGGTATTCTAAAAATGACCTTTTAGGCCAAAGGAACCCTGAGAAAGGTAATCAGTGTTATCTTAACCAAAATTCTGTTTTATAAGGATGTAGTGGTATCCCCTTTCTCCTCAGAAAAGTCTTAACTGGGCTTCTCCAGAAATCCTCACCATGGCTGATTTGGGGACTGTCAGCAAAAACGTCTCTGCAAAAGAGTTCAGTGTAGATAAACTTCCTATTTTCCTGTTGCCCTGTTTTACTTGACCACTGGCCAGGAAGATACCAGCACTCCAGGTGCTGGACACCCCCTTACTAGTTTTCCACAAATGTATCCAGTATAGTAGTTTGTAGAAATGTGCAAACAAGGCCTCTGGCCTTGAGCTGGGCTTCACAGAGATGTCTGCATTTTTAAGATAAGAGAAGATACCAATTGGGCTCCATGGTAACAGCTGGCTGGGGAAGGAAAGAAGGGGGAGAAGAAGCTCTCCCTTTCTCAGGTGTTGTCCTTGAAGAGTTAACTTGCACAAAACAGTGAAAGAAAAAGCTGCTTTTGTGTGAACTTCTGCAGACTGTGAACTTCTGAACCCCTAACCTTACATGCTGGATATAAAACTCTGAAACTACCTGAACTCGGGATTCAGGGGATTGATTGATTACAGCAAAAGCTGTGCCCTCTGAACCTGTCTGCAGCCAAATAAAAACTGTTTCCTGCTAACCAAAAGAGAGGCATTATTGGAGATTCATTCTTTTTTGGACAAATGTTTAAAACATTAATTGAGTCAGTTTTGCCCGATATCCTATAATATGCTTATTCTGCCTGCTTAAAAACAAAACAAAACAAAACAAAAACCCTCAAATTGATGAGTACCGATTTATGCAAGATGTAAGAGCTATAAAATATTTAAAGTTTAGTGTTCATTAGGATTTATCATTGTTAGAGAAACTGATGACTTAAAATTTTGACCAGGATTACTTTCATAAATAACCTTTTAAAAAAAAGGATTAAGTCAAAGGTTTTTTGTTGTTGTTGTTGTTGTTGTTGTTGTTGTTGCTGTTTGTAGAAACTAGACTGTCAGGATCCCTCTCCTGAGATACATTTTGTTGTATAAATTAAATGTACTGATAATATTTTCACCCTAAAGCAACAACTTCATGTGCAAGTGCCTCCTAGGAAAAGAAAACAGAGCCTGCTCTGCTAAAGGTTTACAAAACAAAATGCAGGTACAAATTCTAATTTCTTTAAGACTTAGTTCCCTAAGTAATAAGAACTAACAGATACAAGAAAATTATCTTAGTAGATAAGAGCAAATCAATGTTACACAAAATTTTGGGATTTACCTTCTGCAAAACTTCTTTGACTTAAACATTCACAACTTGTTTATACTTTAGCTTTCTCCTCTTTCATCTTGAACTTTAAGCACAAGAATGTTACTTTACTGGACAAAACACTTTCTTTTCCAGAAACATTTCTTTTGTCTTCTAATTTTCCATACTAAAATATATTTCCATACCTATAACTTTTTTTAATCTTCTCTAGTTTCAGACCCTTTCTTAAATTCATATTCTGAAACCGTCCTTATAAATGTTATCTGTGCATTTAATTTACACAATAAATTTCATTCCAGAAGACTGGACAATCCAGCATATACAAAAACTGTGCCTTAATGTTTTTTTCTCCCAGATTACATTACGTGGAGTTGGAATGCCACAGGAAGACAGGGAGCTGAAACTCCAAACTTTGGTTCTTGTGTTCCAATGAAAGAAAATTTAAAGTCAGACACCAAAAGTCATGCAAGAGAACTTTATTAAAAGTGAAGTAAGGTAAAAATAAAGTAAAATCAAAATGAGTCTCAAGCAGAAAGCACTCTCAAGACAAAGTGGGCATCTATGATCAGAGAACAACAAAGGAGACCATGCTCTCTCTAAATTTATCATTGTTTGATGTTTACCAGGAGACCTGGGAACCACCTTCTGTACTCTTGACCAAGCGAGTGTTTGACTCCTTCTTCACAATGCGCCATGGAGTTTTTTAACTTAGTTGGTCCTCTCCAGAACTGTTATGGTGTCCCTCCTATTTAAGAGGACTTCATCTACAAGTCAATCCCATGTTATTGTGGGCATTGAGGTTGATATCTGGTCAGAAGTTACCTTAGTGCACCTATGATACTAAAGGAATCTTCCCAGACAATTGGAAACACAGCAATCATTTCTAGCTGTACATCAATATCAATGAACCCTGTCAAGGGTTAGTCCCATTAATTCTTTTCTCCTGACACAATTTCCAACTAGCTCCCTTGCTTCTGTTTATTTTTTACAAATTAACTACCACCCTTTGCTTTCTTGTCTACCTTGGAAGTTGTTTTAAAAAGACCTTAAAGTAATTTAAAGAACACTAGTGACCTGACCTGCATTTCCCTATTTATTGCTAGCTACTACCTAAAAGGAACCTGACCTGTCTCCGTTATAATCATCACAATTCCACAAACTTTAAGTGAGTTTCCCTCTGTCAGTTGTACCCAGAGTTTCCTTTGGGGCCTTTTTCTTATACTAGGCAGATTGATATGCAATGGAAGAGGCCCTTTTCATCCTTTTCTTTAGAAGAGCCTTTACAGAGGCTGCCTACCAACACAGGTTGGCCTTGGTTTCTTTTTCTTTTCTGGGTGCAGTTGTTTATCCTGCCAATATCTACAAGCATTCAATTTGATGGGATATTCTCATGGCAATAATTGCTTTGCCCGAGTGATAAATATCCCCTGGCCAAATAGGGTGTCCTGTGAGATCTTAAAAGGGGAAACTATTCTTATCCCCAAGTCATAAACTAACAGTGCTGGAACCTACTGCCACATCTTTTGTTGCCAACAGTCTTCATCACCCTTCACCCACTGCCAAGGTCAATGCTTAGCACCAGAATCACGAGCCACCACACAGCTTTGTAGATTCAAACAGCAATTCTTTATTCCAGCTCTCACACCACCTCCACACAGGTCCAGGGGCAATCGCGTTCTGCCGTCTCCCGCACAATTCACCTACTCCACGAGGCTCTCTCCAAATCCCCTTTTAATCTCATGAGAACTCAACGGGAACAAGCAGCAGGAACACCCTAATCCCAGCAATAATCTTCAACTTCCAACTTCCCTAAAACCCATTATCTTAAACTGGCAACGCCTTAAACTCAAGGAGCCGGTTACTTCCTCAAACCTGATCAGCTCTAAACCCAGATCCGCCTTGGTCCTTGAGCAAGGTCACCTTATTAAAGCATGCAATGTCCCATCGAATGTCCTCTAAGCAGCATGGGGTACGCTAGGCAAGGAAATTTCGATGCGTCATTCCTACTTGGTAATGGCCCTCAGCATCTCCCCCCTTCTGATTAATTAAACAACAAGCAATGTGGCTTAGGACCGTGCCTGGTAGGTTGTCCAATTCAACATGTGGTTCTTACCCGTCATGGGAGAACTGACCTTTACATGTCAATTTCCTGTCTTAGGTTGAATCCACTGCAATCAGATCAACCCGTCACTGACTACCGGTCCAGCATTCAGCCATGCTTGTGGATAGGCCTAAGCACCAGTGGGGGGGTGAGGTTCTTGCCTCACCTCTGTTGGCCCCCAAATTTAATCTTGGTGCCAGTGGGGGGGGTGAGGTTCTTGCCTCACCTCTGTTGGCCCCCAAATTTTAGACCATCACTAGTAGAAGGGAGGAAGATACAGAAATGCCACGACACCAAGCCAATTGACGGCTCCTTTGGAAAAATTGCATCACTGGTGACACCATCAGCAAAGATGCCACAATTAACATGGGGTGCGCTGGCAAGGAAATTGCACCACTGGCGACACCATCAGCAAAAATATGCCAGCATTACCACAATTCGCTGCACCAGACGATAGTTCACAATGCATGCAACTGATAAATAGTCCAGGCAAGTTCTGCAGGCAGTTCAAAGTGGAAGAGTCTATCAATATGTCCATTTCCTCCCAAAGTAAATCAAGTCCTTGATTGAGCATTACTTGTTGAGTTATATTCATTGATGCATCAGTTTATACAGTTTACTGTGGTAGCTATCATAGAAGCTGTAGTTTGGTTTTCTTAGTCTTCACCGGCACTGGGATGGAGATGGGAATTCTGGTAATGATGTTAAAGAGACATTATCCTGAACAGAATTATTAAATATAATGAAAAAGAAAAGTGAAAGTAAACATACAGATCTGTTAATCACCTTTAAAAACAATAGTAAGCAAACAGATCTGTTAACCACCTTTGAAAACAATCATTAACAGCTGTTTACCTAATTTAGATTAAACCACTTAAATCACGTGAATAAAAAAAAATTCGGATCCATTTTTTCATGAGCGCTCCTCATATAAAAATATGGACATACACACATACTGACATGCAACACAAAACAGTGCAGATATAACACACAACACATAAGACAATAATAACGGCCTTGTAGCTTTACCTAGGTAAAATCTCCATTGCAATGTTTAAAAACTCCACAGTCAAAAAATAAAAAACAGTCAAAAAACAAAACTGATCAGAAAAACATTAACCTAGGTTTGTATGAGCTCAAAAATAAAATAGAACTTTATGATGTGGGAAAAATGCAATAATAAAATAGATATTGAAAAAAGCACCATGGTAAATCACTGTCGCAGATGTAAGAATAGCCAAGCTGGAGCTCTGGATTTCAGCTGTTATGGATTTCAGTCAAATCATCTTCTTTTTCTGTAGAAATTGTTTTGGTTAACCTCTCTGGAATCCAAATCGGCTGCTGTTCTCCCTGTGGGAACACACAAACGGAACCCCGACTCCAGACAATAACTGGGTCGGGACCTTTCCATTGTCCTGTTAGAATATCTTTCCAAAGTACCTTAGGCTTATGTACATTTTTCGGATACATATGTCTTTCCGCAGCACTAAGTCCTGATGAATCCAAATTTAGAAAGTTTAGAGTAATAAGAGTTATTTTAAGTTTATCTTTGGGGGATATATACCCCTTTCCAATTCCCTCTTTTTGCTTTAATAGGTACGTTTTAATAGTTTGATGAGCTCTTTCAACTATGCCTTGTCCCTGTGGATTGTATGGGATTCCTGTTATATGAGTAATACCAAATGATGAGCAAAATTGTTTAAAAGATTTAGACGTATAACCAGGACCGTTATCAGTTTTTAACTGTTTAGGAACACCCACAGTGGCAAAATTTTGTAAGCAATGAGCTATAACATCTTTAGTTTTTTCTCCGGCATGAAGGGAGCCCATCAAAAATCCGGAAGAAGTATCAACTGTAACATGTAAATATTTTAATTTTCCAAATTCTGGCAAGTGTGTGATGTCCATCTGCCAAATATGGTTAGGTATCAGTCCTCTAGGATTGACTCCAAGATTAACTTGTGGTAAAAAGGTCACACAATTTTGACATTGTTTTATTATATGCCTGGCTTGTTCCTTAGTTATTTTAAAACGCTTTTGTAAAGTATTAGCATTAACATGAAACCTTTTATGAAAATTTGTAGCTTCTTCTACAGTAGAAAAAATATGTATATCATGTGTAGTTTTATCTGCTAAATTATTGCCCAAACTAAGGGCTCCAGGCAATCCTGTATGTGCCCTGATATGTCCTATAAAGAATGGATCTTTTCTATCCCAGATTAGACTTTGTATAGTGGAAAACAAAGAGAAAACAGTAGAGGAAGGGGAAATCCTACCAGCATCTTCAAGGGATATTATAGCATTAACTACATACTGACTATCAGAAAATAAATTAAATACAGAATCTTTGAACATCACAAAAGCTTGTAGAACTGCATTAAGCTCGACCTTTTGAGCTGATTGTTTGGGAACTAAAAATGTAAAAGTTTGATCAGGGGTAACTACTGCAGCTGTACCATTATTAGACCCATCAGTGAATATATTTGGAGCATTCATGATAGGTGTTTTTCTTGTCATTTTAGGAAAAACTACAGGATGCTTAGACCAAAAAGACAACAAAGGATTAGATGGTAAATGATTATCAAATGAAACATTCGATTTGCACATGATTATTGCCCAAGTATTTAATTCATTAGCTAACTCATCAATTTGCTCCATAGTATATGGAGTAATAATTTTATTGGGAGAAATTCCAAACACTGCCTTTGCTGCTCTTATACCTTTGAGTATTAATTGCCCTACAGCCTCAGGATACCTAGTAAGAATAGTGTTAGGAGAATAAGATAAATGTATCCACAATAATGGACCTTCCTGCCAAAATACTCCTGTAGGAATATTTCTTGTTGGTAGTACAATAAATAATAAAGGCAAACTTATATCAATTCTATCTAAATGCATATTTTCCATATATGTCTCAATAATTTTTAATGCCTTTCTAGCTTTAGGAGTTAACATTCGGGGTGAATTTGGATCTGATGGACCTTTTAGAATATCAAATAAAGGTCCCAACTCTCCTGTTGGTATGCCTAGATAAGGCCTTATCCAATTTATATCTCCCAACAACTTTTGAAAGTCATTAAGTGATTTGAGTTGATCTACTCGTATTTGAATTTTACGTGGACGGACCATGGTTGAGGATAATAGAACTCCTAAATAATTAATTGGAAAATTTAATTGTACTTTGTCTATTCCTATCTCTAGATTATAATTTTTTAACAAGTTTGTAAGTGTGGCATAACATTCCAGCAATGTGTTTTTATCTTTATGTGCTAATAATACATCATCCATATAGTGAAATATTTTTAGTTCAGGATTTTGATTTCTAAGTGGCTGGATTGCTTTATTAACATATATTTGACACATAGTTGGACTGTTAGCCATTCCTTGAGGGAGTACTTTCCATTCATATCTCTCATCAGGACCTTCATGATTTAATGCAGGGATAGTAAATGCAAAACGTGGACTATCCTCGGGATGAACTGGAATCGAAAAAAGCAATCTTTAATGTCTATAGCTAAAACATGCCACGTTTTTGGTAAAGCAGACAACTGAGGAATCCCTGATTGAGCAGGTCCCATAATGACCATTTCATTATTAATTGCTCTTAAATCTTGTAATAATCTCCATTTACCCGATTTCTTTTTGATAACAAAAATGGGAGTATTATGGGGAGATACGGAAGGTTGTAAATGTCCTTCCACTAATTGTTGTTTGACCAGATCATGGGCTACTTGTATCTTTTCTTTAGTCAGGGGCCACTGAGGAACCCACACTGGTCTTTCTGATTTCCAAGTAATTTTGATTGTCTCAGTGGCCCTTTCTGAAAATCCAACCCATGTCTGTCTGTTCCTTGATCTATTTGAATTGGCGCTGCTATACCTTGTTCTTGTTTTCCTAATCTTTTTTCTTTCCTGATACCTTGTCTAGCCCTAGTAGTGGGCACATTAGGATTGATGTTATTTGTTAACATCAAACCTAGTTGATCTAGGACATCTCGTCCCCATAAATTAATAGGAAGGTGATCCAAAACATATGGCTGTATAGTTCCTTCACATCCTTCAGGATCCTTCCAATCTAATACCATAGCACTTCTATGGGGATTAGTCGCCACTCCTAGGCCTCGAAGCGTTTGAGTGGCTTGTTGTAATGGCCAATGTTTTGGCCATTCTTGAAGAGATATGATGCTAAGGTCAGCACCTGTGTCCAGCAGTCCATTAAAGTCACGACCCTGAATATTTAGTTTTAACATTGGGCGAGAATCTAAATTTAAAGACAACATAGCCCAATCTACACCTGTGGAGCCTAATCCCTTGGAACCTCTTTCTACATTAAGACTAGAGAACTTATTATGTAGGCTGGGTAATATTAACAACTGTGCTATTCTATCTCCAGGTGAAATTACTGATATACCTCCTGGAGAACTAGCTATAATTTTTATTTCACCTACATAATCAGGATCAATTACCCCAGGACTTATCATAAGTCCTTTTAATGTAGATGAACTACGTCCCAACAATAAGCCTACTGTTCCTTGGGGAAGAGGTCCTTTTACTCCTGTAGGAATGATTTGAACTCCCATCTCTGGAGTTAATACTGCTCTGGCAGAGGCGCAGATGTCCAACCCTGCGCTCCCTCGGGTTTGTCTGATGAGGGATTTAATGGACAATGTGTCCTGGGCACCACCCTGATGGGGTTGCTGGGTTCCTCCACTGCCCCGTATATTTGTGGTTGTGGGCCCCGGAGCATTGGGCCCCTCAGTCCGTTTTTTGGCAATGAAGCCTGGTGCCTTTCTCCACGATATCGTGGGTAAATACCTGATCCTTATCCGTTTTTTGATAAGGGAGTACCTTCTATGGTGGTTTGAGAACGGCATTCATTAGCCCAATGTCTCCCTCTACGGCATCGTGGGCAAATACCCGGTATTCTATTCCTTTGATTTCTAGTTTTGTTAAACCCTCCTCTTATGGGGCAACTCCTTTTAAAATGTCCTGTTTGTTCACAATTATAGCATGTTTCTAGCCTGGCATCTAAAGCCTGTTGTACTGCAGCTGCCAAGACTTGCCCTTGTTCATTAACATCTCTACATAATTTAATATATGTGTTTAAATCTTCATGTCTCCATGGTCTAATAACCTCTCTGCAGCAACGATTTGCTTGGTCATAAGCCAGTTGTTTTATTAATGGCATTGCTTGTTCTGTGTCACCAAAAATTTTGGCAGCCGTTTGAATAAGCCTATCTACAAAGTCAGTGTAAGGTTCATTAGGTCTCTGTATTACCTTAGATAGCTGACCTTGTAAATCTCCATGTCCTTGTAAAGTCTTCCATGCCCTAACTGCGTCTGCAGCAATCTGTACATATACAGCAGGATCATATTCCATTTGTTGCCGCTGACCCTCATAAGGTCCCCTTCCTAATAACATTTCAAGATTTCTTTGAGGGTAACCGGCTGCTGCATTTCGCCTAGCTGTCTCCATGCAAAATTCCTCATTGGCAACCTTCCATAACAAATATTGTCCTCCATTTAGCACAGATTTACACATGCTAGCCCAATCTGCTGGCGTCATGTCCAAGTTAGTAATGGACTCCACCATGCTTACCGTGAAGGGGGCTTGAGGACCATAGGTTGTTACAGCCTCCTTTAACTGCTTCACTGTTTTAAATTCTAAAACACGGTGAATTCGCTGCCCTCCTACCTGTTCAAATACAGGGCATGCTAATCTTTGAGGTCCTGTCTCAGGACCCCATCTATCAACTACGGGGTTTGAGGGCCACTCAGCTGTCTCCATCGGCGGGGCTGTTGGTTGAATTACACCCTCTGGTAAAACGGAGTTAGTAACAGCCTCTTGTTGTGGCCTTTTTCCTAATAAACCCTTTTCCTTTAAATTTTCTCCCTTTCTCTGACTAGCTCGAGAGACCTTCTCTTTTGCTTGATCTAAAATGTCTTCCTCCATGGTCTGAATCTCTAACAATTTACTTAACACTTTTTCGGCTTCTTTTTTAATAATTTCTAATCTTCTATAAAGATAACGCAACCCAATAAGATAACACAAAACAAAACCACAACTGAGAGAAGAACATGGCTGCCAGCGAAGAGGCAGCACATACAATGCCTCCGTGGTAAGGGGATCAGAGAGACTCATTAATACACCCACATGCGTCCTGCTGGGAAACTTCAAGCAAATTTCCTCTGAAAGGAGACCTTCCTGGAACTAGTAAGTTTAATAGGAGGTGTTAGATTGTCACAAAATACTGAATCTCGGCAACCCAGAGCAGGGGCACAGTGCCGCCGGGGGCCGCCGAATGGCCGCTGCCTACACATTGCAGTGAGCATAGGAGCGGACACTAACCGCCTGGACCCCTGCGAGCGGGCTCTGTGAACCCAAGCCGACCGCCGCCCACGAGCGGCAGCGAGTTTAGGAGCAGGCGCGACCTGCCCGGGTCCCACGAGCTGGCTCTCTGAATCGCAGCTGGCGCAGGCCACACGCTGCATTGTTTTTGGGAACCATTGCTTCCTGCCTGGATCCCCGCGGGCGGGCCCTGTGATCCCAAGCCGACCGCCGCCCACAAGCGGCAGCGAGTTTAGGATCAGGAGCGACCTGCCCAGGTCCCGCGAGCTGGCTCTCTGAATCGCAGCTGGCGCAGGCCACACGCTGCACTGTTTTTGGGAACCATTGCTGCCTGCCTGGATCCCCGCGGGCAGGCCCTGTGAACCCAAGCCGACCGCCGCCCACAAGCGGCAGCGAGTTTAGGAGCAGGAGCGACCTGCCCGGGCCCTGCGAGCTGGCTCTCTGAATCGCAGCTGGCGCAGGCCACACGCTGCATTGTTCTTGGGAACCATTGCTGCCCGCTTGGACCCCCGCAGGCGGGCCCTGTGAACCCAAGCCGACCACCGCCCACATGTGGCATCGAGTTTAGGAGCAGGAGCGGCCTGCCTGGGTCCCCGCAGCCCGGCTTTGTGAACTGCCCACACGTAACATCGAACTTGGGAGCAGTTGCTGGCTGTCTGCCTGTCCCCCCTCCCTCCCCCGGGCTGGCTTGGTGAACCTCAACCAGCCGCTGCTCACACGGCGCAGTGAACTTGGGAGCTGGCGCTGCCTGCTTGGCTGCTTGGGCTCCCCGCAGACCAGCTCTGTGAACCGCCGCTGGCTACCGCCAAGGGGCCGCTGCCTACACCCTTGCAGTGAGTGGGGGAGCAAACACTGCCTGCCCGGCCCCAAGGGCCCGACTCTGTGAACCTCCTCTGGCGGTTTGGAGCTGCAGACGACCACCCTCCACCTGCCAACCCAGTGCTGCAAACGACCCCTGACCAGCTCTGCAAAAGGCCCCGCCCACACAGCGAACAGCAGGAAGGGAGACCCACCCAATCCTGGAGGAAGTACCGCTGCACAGTGATTGACTCCCGCCTACTGAGAGGAGAAACTTGGCCTGGTGGGCATAGCTCCACCCACTGGAAGAGCAGTTAATCGAACTCTAGGACTGCATTTATAAATTTTTTTTTTTTACTGTCTTTTTAAATGTTTTTTAATCCATCTTATTTTATTTTATTCTATTTTTTAAATCTCATTTTCCATTTCTACTATTATTATTTCTCTTTAAATCCCTTTTAATCTTCTATTCTTTTCTATCCTTCTTTTCTCCTGTCTTTACATCTCTTTTTAATTTTCTTATTCCCCCTTCCTTGAATTCTACCTGCTTACTCTTATTCTCTTTAGTGACTTCTACCCATCCCTTCTAATACCTTTCCTCCCAAGCTTCAAATATATTTATAGGAGTAAACAGTAACTCAGCAGTCAAACAGAACAAGAAACAATATGAACAGCATGAAAAAGCAAGGAAGAAAAGGAGTGCAAACAATGCAGGGCAGCCTAAATATTCAGGAGGATATAGAACCACCAGAAAAATGGTCATATAAAGAACTCATGGAACACCTGAGACAGATGGAACGGAACCTTAAAGAGGATACAAGACAGCAAATTCAAGCAGCGAAAGAACACATTGAGAATGTATTACACAAACAGATAAAGGAAGAAGTTAAGCATCTTTATCAGGAGATAGAGACTATAAAAAAGAATCAAACCATAATCTTAGAAATGAAAGAAACCATAAACCAAATTAAAAACTCAAATGAGAGTATCATTAATAGAGTGGAGCAAGTAGAAGCTAGAACATCAGATAATGAAGACAAAATATATCATCTGGAAAAGAGGCTAGCCATCTCAGATAGGCTGGTTAAAAATCATGAGAGAAGCATACAAGAGATATGTGATAATATAAAAAAACCAAATTTAAGAGTCATTGGGATAGATGAAGGGATAGAGATTCAAACAAGGGGAATGAGTAATCTACTAGATGAAATAATCACAGAAAACTTTCCAGAATTAAAAAAGGAAACAGATATTCAAATTGTAGATGCATACAGGACACCGAACATACAAAATCACAGTAGACCAACGCCAAGACACATTGTTATGAAGATATCCAATATACAGAACAAAGAGAAAATATTAAAAGCTACAAGAGAAAAGAGAAAGATTACATTCAGGGGTAAACCAATAAGGTTAACAACGGACTTCTCAGACGCTGAAAGCGAGAAGATCCTGGAATAACGTATTTCAAACACTGAAAGACAATGGATGCCAACCAAGAATTCTGTACCCAGCAAAATTAAGCTTCAGATACGACAATGAAATAAAAATCTTTCACGATAAACAAAAACTAAAAGAATTTGCAGCCAGAAAACCAGCGTTGCAAAGCATCTTGAGCAAAACACTTCACGAGGAAGAAACGGAAAACAATAACCAAAGCCAACAGTGGGAAGTACCTCAGTAAAGACAGACGGAGGGGGGAAAACTAATCATGGTGAAACAAACGCAATTAAAAAAAAAAAACGAGATAAATAATCAAATATGGCTGGAAGTACAAACCATATATCAATAGTAACTCTAAACATTAATGGTTTAAACACTCCAATAAAGCGACATAGGCTGGTATCATGGATCAAAAAAACAAATCCAACAATATGCTGTCTCCAGGAGACTCACCTGACTGGAAAAGACATACACAGGCTAAAGGTGAAAGGTTGGGAAAAAATATACCACGCACACGCTCCTCGCAAGCAAGCAGGGGTGGCCATCCTCATATCGAATAAAATCGACTTCAAGACTAAGTTAATCCAAAGGGATAAGGAAGGACATTATATACTGTTAAAAGGAACCATTAAACAACAAGACATAACAATTATCAATATTTATGCACCAAATAATGGCGCTTCGAAGTTTATAAAACAAATTCTCCTCAAGTTCAAGAATCAAATAGACCACAACACAATAATTATGGGTGACTTCAACACACCTCTCTCACCATTGGACAGATCCTCCAAGCAAAAGTTGAATAAAGAAACTATAGACCTCAATACCACAATCAATAACCTAGACTTAACTGACATATATAGAATATACCAACCATCATCGAATGGATATACTTTTTTCTCAGCAGCACATGGATCCTTCTCAAAAATAGACCATATATTATGCCATAGGGCAACCCTCAATAAATATAAAGGGGTAGAGATTATACCATGCATTTTATCTGATCATAATGGATTGAAACTGGAAATTAATGATAAAAGAAGGAAGGGAAAATCCAATATCACATGGAAAATGAACAATATGTTACTGAATGATCAAAGGGTTACAGAAGACATAAAGGAGGAAATCAAAAAATTCTTAGAGATAAATGAAAATGCAGACACAACCTATCGGAATCTATGGGACACAATGAAAGCAGTTTTAAGAGGGAAATTCATCGCCTGGAGGTCATTCCTCAAAAAAAGGAAAAACCAACAAATAAATGAGCTCACACTTCATCTCAAAGCCCTAGAAAAGGAAGAGCAAAACAATAGCAAATGCAGCAGAAAGCAAGAAATAATTAAAATCAGAGCGGAAATCAATGAAATTGAAACAAAAGAAACTATCGAAAAAATTAACAAAACTAAAAGTTGGTTCTTTGAAAAAATAAACAAGATAGACAAACCTTTAGCCATGCTAACGAAGAGAAGAAGAGAGAGAACTCAAATTACTAACATAAGGGATGAAAAAGGCAATATCACAACAGACGCCACAGAAATACAGAAGACAATTAGAAACTATTTTGAAAACCTATATTCCAATAAAATAGAAGATAGTGAAGACATCGATAAATTTCTTAGGACATATGATTTGCCCAGACTGAGTCAGGAGGACACACACGATTTGAACAGACCAATATCAATGGATGAAATTGAAGAAGTAATCAAAAGACTACCAACCAAGAAAAGCCCAGGACCGGATGGGTATACAGCGGAGTTTTACAAAACCTTTAAAGAAGAATTAATACCAATACTTTTCAAGTTATTCCAGGAAATAGAAAAAGAGGGAGTCCTTCCAAATTCATTCTATGAGGCCAACATCACATTGATTCCGAAACCAGACAAAGACACAGCAAAGAAAGAAAACTACAGACCAATATCTCTGATGAACCTAGATGCAAAAATCCTCAATAAAATTCTGGCAAATCGGATACAAAGACACATCAAAAAAATTGTGCACCATGATCAAGTAGGATTCATCCCTGGGATGCAGGGATGGTTCAATATACGGAAATCAATAAATGTAATTCACCATATCAATAGACTTAAAGATAAGAACCATATGATCATCTCGATAGACGCAGAAAAAGCATTCGACAAAGTACAGCATCCCTTTATGTTCAAAACATTAGAAAAACTAGGGATAACAGGAACTTACCTTGATATTGTAAAAGCTATTTACGCTAAGCCCCAGGCTTGCATCATTCTGAATGGAGAAAAATTGAAGGCATTCCCCTTAAAATCAGGAACAAGACAGGGATGCCCTCTATCACCACTTCTATTCAATATAGTTCTCGAAACACTGGCCAGAGCAATTAGACAAACGAAAGAAATTAAAGGCATAAAAATTGGAAAGGAAGAACTTAAATTATCACTATTTGCAGATGACATGATTCTATACCTAGAAGACCCAAAATGGTCTACAAAAAAACTACTAGAACTAATAAATGAATTCAGCAAAGTGGCAGGATATAAAATCAACACGCACAAATCAAAGGCATTTCTGTATATCAGCAACAAAACCTCTGAAATGGAAATAAGGAAAACCACTCCATTCACAATATCCTCAAAAAAAATAAAATACTTGGGAATCAACCTAACAAAAGAGGTGAAAGATTTATACAATGAAAACTACAGATCCCTAAAAAGAGAAGTAGAAGAAGATCTTAGAAGATGGAAAGATATACCCTGTTCATGGATAGGCAGAACTAACATCATAAAAATGGCGATATTACCAAAAGTCCTCTATAGGTTTAATGCAATGCCAATCAAAATTCCAATGGCATTGCTTGTAGAAATAGATAAAGCAATCATGAAATTCATATGGAAAAATAAAAGACCCAGAATAGCAAAAGCAATTCTAAGCAGGAAGTGTGAATCAGGTGGTATAGCAATACCAGATTTCAAACTATACTACAGAGCAATAGTAACAAAAACAGCATGGTACTGGTACCAAAACAGGCGGGTAGACCAATGGTACAGAATAGAGGATACAGAGACTAATCCACAAAGTTACAACTATCTTATATTCGATAAAGGGGCTAAAAGCATGCAATGGAGGAAGGATAGCATTTTCAACAAATGGTGTTGGGAAAACTGGAAATCCATATGCAACAAAATGAAACTGAATCCCCTCCTCTCACCATGCACAAAAATTAGCTCAAAATGGATCAAGGACCTTGATATCAAATCAGAGACTCTGCGTATGATAGAAGAAAAAGTTGGCTACGATCTACATATTGTGGGATCAGGCTCCAAATTCCTTAACAGGACACCCATAGCACAAGAGTTAATAGCAAGAATCAACAAATGGGACTTACTTAAACTAAAAAGTTTTTTCACAGCAAGAGAAACAATAAGAGAAGTAAATCGGGAGCCTACATCATGGGAACAAATTTTTACCCCCCACACTTCAGATAGAGCCTTAATATCCAGAGTTTACAAAGAACTCAAAAAATTGGACAATAAAACAACAAATAACCCAATCAACAAATGGGCCAAGGACCTGAACAGACACTTCTCAGAGGAGGACATACAATCAATCAACAGATACATGAAAAAATGCTCACCATCTCTAGCAGTCAGAGAAATGCAAATCAAAACCACCCTAAGATACCATCTCACTCCAGTAAGATTGGCAGCCATTATGAAGTCAAATAATAACAAGTGCTGGCGAGGATGTGGGGAAAAGGGTACTCTAATACATTGCTGGTGGGACTGCAAATTGGTTCGGCCAATTTGGAAAGCAGTATGGAGATTCCTGGGAAAGCTAGGAATGGAACCACCATTTGACCCAGTTATTGCCCTTCTTGGGCTATTCCCTGAAGACCTTAAAAGAGCGTACTACAGGGATACGGCCACATCGATGTTCATAGCAGCACAATTCACAATAGCTAGACTGTGGAACCAACCCAGATGCCCTTCAATGGATGAATGGATTAAAAAAAATGTGGCATTTATACACTATGGAGTATTACACAGCACTAAAAAATGACAAAATCATGGAATTTGCAGGGAAATGGATGGCATTAGAGCAGATTATGCTCAGTGAAGCTAGCCAATCCCTAAAAAACAAATACCAAATGTCTTCTTTGATATAATGAGAGCAACTAAGAATAGAGTAGGGAGGAAGAGCAGGAAGAAAAGATTGACATTAAACAGAGGCACGAGATGGGAGGGAAAGAGAGAGAAAAGTGGAATTGCATGGAAATGGAAAGAGACCCTCATTGTTATAAAAAACTACATAAAAGAGGTTGTGAGGGGAATTGGAAGAAAAATAAGGAGAGAAATGAATTACAGTAGATGGGATAGAAAGAAAAGATGGGGGGGAGGGGGATAGTAGAGGATAGGAAAGGTAGCAGAATACATCAGTCACTAGTATGGCATTATGTAAAAATGTGAATGTGTAACCCATGTGATTCTGCAATCTGTATTTGGGGTAAAAATGGGAGTTCATAACTCACTTGAAACTATTGTTCGAAGTATGATATGTCAAGAGCTTTGTAATGTTGTGAACAACCAATAAAAAAAAATAAAATAAAAAATAAAAAAATAAATAAATAAACAAAAAAAAAAAAAACCACAACTGAATGAAACAAAAACTGAATAAAAATTCACTCTATCAATTTTCTCTTTCTCGGGGCTAACAAACTTCAAACCTTGAGCCAACCATTTTTCCCAGTTTGCCTGAGAAATTTCTAGGGATAGGCAGCTTGAAACAAAAACGAAATAAATCAAAACAAGAACACATTGTTTTTTGAAATGGTCACCCATTCTCTCGCCTTCCCTCAGGGGCGAGCGATTTTACTCACCTCCAAATTTCAGACGTTCTGCGTACGGGCCACCAAAATGCCAAGGTCAATGCTTGGCACCAGAATCACGAGCCACCACACAGCTTTGTAGATTCAAACAGCAATTCTTTATTCCAGCTCTCACACCACCTCCACACAGGTCCAGGGGCAATCGCGTTCTGCCGTCTCCCGCACAATTCACCTACTCCACGAGGCTCTCTCCAAATCCCCTTTTAATCTCATGAGAACTCAACGGGAACAAGCAGCAGGAACACCCTAATCCCAGCAATAATCTTCAACTTCCAACTTCCCTAAAACCCATTATCTTAAACTGGCAACGCCTTAAACTCAAGGAGCCGGTTACTTCCTCAAACCTGATCAGCTCTAAACCCAGATCCGCCTTGGTCCTTGAGCAAGGTCACCTTATTAAAGCATGCATGCAATGTCCCATCGAATGTCCTCTAAGCAGCATGGGGTACGCTTGGCAAGGAAATTTCGATGCGTCATTCCTACTTGGTAATGGCCCTCAGCAACCCACCATGGGCAAAAGGGGCTGGAAGGCAGGGCAGATACCAGGTTCTCCTTGGCCACTTTTCTACAGCTCAGGGAGGTTTTCTGGAATATTTTTTCTAGCTTAGGGCTAGTGTTCTTGACCCACAGTGAGAGGATCTATTGATGCCTGGAGCCAAGTGCCAGCACAAGGTTTAAAATATTTAATTTTTTTAACCCTTTCCTCTGGTGCTATCCCCGTACACCAGAAGCAGTGCCTTTTTGTCACCTTCAAATTTGTTCAGACCCCTTATCATGCAACTGCATAAATAACTCTACATACAGAATCACTGTCATACATTACCTGTGACAGACCAGCTTCAACTTCAAGATTGTAAAAAAAATCTTGAAAAACCATTCGAAGGCCAGATTGTGTTATCATAACCTGCTTTCTCTTAGAAAGGCTTATACCTATAGGTTGCCCTTTCTTCTGCTTACTTTATCTCTGACAGACCAACTCCCATTGCAAGATTGTATGAAAAAGAAACAGAGAGAGGGGCTGGGGTTGTGGCTCAATTGGCAGAGCACTTGCCTGGCACATGTGAGGCACTGGGTTTGATCTTCAGCACCACATAAAAATAAAATAAAGGCATTGTGTCCATCTACTAAAAAAAAAATAAATAATAAAAAAAAGATTTTTCCCAAGAGACTATCTATAGAATCAATGCAGTACTGGCCATGTCTTAAAAGGGGCAGTAACAGACATAAACAAAATAGACAACCAGAGGGAATTCCCAAAACCAATGCCAACAAACAGATGAGAACCTAGAACAGACAACAAAGGAGTGAATATCCCTAGGTTCTCAAGTCCCACTTAACCATGACTCCTACACCAGTACCACCATAGTTGTCTGCAGAAAGAGAAACTAGTATTTCCATGAAGAGGAACCAGATGTGTGGAATCAAGGCTTTCAATGTACACACTGGGGGGACCAAGGATGTCACAGCTGTACAATTTTCTTTTTCTCACAGTGGCCCTGAAAGGGTAAAGTTTCTAAGCTGCAAGGCCTGAGTTAAAAAGTAAAGGACCAGATATTGTTAAGTTCCTCTGCTACACCCAGAACCTGAAATTCCTGAGGCAGTTAAGACAACGCCCTACTGGCCATTTAGCCTAGGGCCCTGTGCAGCTTGTCATACAGGGCCCGAACCAATCAGTTTGAATGTGTACCCCGCTTAGGAGTGACCAATCACCCCCGCCCCCCCACCTGTTCCCGCCAATGAATGTGCTAATCATGTATGAGAGTTGTTGTTCAATTTTCCCCGTGCCTCAGGCTGATTTGTTCTGATGTATACAAAGCCCCCGCCCTCCCCAAAAAGTGTACTTAAGCACTGCTTAGCCTCTGCTCTGGGCTCTGGGCTGCTCTCCCTTCTTGAGTGAGCCTGGAGCCTCAGCTTGCTGAATTGGATCCTCAATAAATCCCCTTCTGCAATTGCATGAGTCAGTCTCTTGGTGGTCTCTTCCTCGGACGCTTTGCCGGACCCTTACAGACCATGATGGAGCAACCTGTACCATTTAGGTTCCATGAAGCAAAAAGAGCTTCCACAGTTGCTGAGATTGTCCCTAAATCCCTCCCTTTACTCATAAAAATAACTCCTCTTGTTTGATCATGACAAACTTACCTGCCTTCTAACTCTCCTGCAGTTGGCTCTCAACAAATTTGACAGCACCTTGCATCTTCAGCATGGAAGTGGGGTTCCTTGAAGAGCAGAACCAGCCCCAAAAAAGCTGGAGTATAGGCTGATCTTAGATCCCAACTGAGGTACCAAATTTGTTACTGAAACTCAGTCCTGTTTCTGATGCCAATCCAATAATGAGAACACAGTTTTAAGAAAAAGGAAAAGAAGTTTTATTGTTTTGCTAGCAAAGGAGAAACACACGAAACCTAAAACTGTGATTCTTCTAGTATAGAAGTTTTAATATATAAAGCTTAGGAAAGCACTTTACCAAGCTGCTGTTCTCCAAACTAAAAGTTGTCTGTAATGGGTAATTTTATTTTATTTTTTTTTTTAATTTTATTTTATTTATTTATTTATTTATTTATTTATTTATTTATTTTTTATTGTTGGTCGTTCAAAACATTACACAGTTCTTAATACATCATCTTTCACAGTTTGATTCAAGTGGGTTATGAACTCCCAACTTTACCCCGTATACAGATTGCTGTTTCACATCAGTTACCCTTCCATTGATTGACATATTGCCTTTCTAGTGTCTGATGTATTCTGCTGTCTGTCCTATTCTCTACTATCCCCCCTCCCCTCCCCTCCCCTCCCCTCCCCTTTTCTCATCCCTGTTTAATGTAAATCTTCTTCTCAAGCTCTTCATCCTTACCCTGTCCTTGTTTACTCCCCTTATATCAAAGGGGTCATTTGGTATTTGTTTTTTAACGATTGACTAGCTTCACTTAGCATAATCTGCTCTAATGCCATCCATTTCCCTCCAAATTCTATGATTTTGTCGTTCCTTAATGCAGAGTAATACTCCATTGTGTATAAATGCCACATTTTTTTTATCCATTCATCTATTGAAGGGCATCTAGGCTGATTCCATAATCTTGCTATAGTGAATTGTGCTGCTATGAACATCGTTGTAGCAGTGTCTCTGTAACATGCTCTTATTAGGTCTTTAGGGAATAGACCGAGAAGGGGAATAGCTGGGTCAAATGGTGGTTCCATTCCCAGCTTTCCAAGAAATCTCCATACTGCTTTCCAAATTGGCTGCACCAATTTGCAGTCCCACCAGCAATGAACAAGAGTGCCCTTTTCCCCGCATCCTCTCCAGCACTTATTATTGTTTGACTTCCTAATGGCTGCCAATCTTACTGGAGTGAGGTGGTATCTTAGGGTAGTTTTGATTTGCATTTCTCTAACTGCTAGCGATGGTGAGCATTTTTTCATGTACTTATTGATTGATTGTATGTCCTCCTCTGAGAACTGTCTGTTCAGGTCCTTGGCCCATTTATTGATTGGGTTATTTGTTATCTTATTGTCTAATTTTTTGAGTTCTTTGTATATTCTGGTTATTAGGGCTCTATTTGAAGTGTGTGGATTAAAGATTTGTTCCCAGGATGTAGGCTCCCTGTTTATCTCTCTTATTGTTTCTTTTGCTGAGAAAAAACTTTTTAGTTTGAGTAAGTCCCATTTGTTGATTCTAGTTGTTAACTCTTGCGCTATGGGTGTCCTATTGAGGAATTTGGGGCCCGATCCCACAGTATGTAGATCATAACCAACTTTTTCTTCTAAGAGATGCCGTGTCTCTGATTTAATATCAAGCTCCTTAATCCATTTTGAGTTAACTTTTGTGCATGGCGAGAGATATGGGTTCAGATTCATTTTGATGCAAATGGATTTCCAGTTTTCCCAGCACCATTTGTTGAAGATGCTATCCTTCCTCCATTGCATGCTTTTAGCCCCTTTATCAAATATAAGATAGTTGTAGTTTTGTGGATTGGTTTCTGTGTCCTCTATTCTGTACCATTGGTCCACCCGCCTGTTTTGGTACCAGTGTAATGGGTAATTTTAGACTTATAGAAATAGCATATTTAATTGGGGATTTATTTACGTCATTTAATGTTCTGTAACTGGATAAAGATAACCTGTTATCAATAAGATGAATATAAAATTTTATGTTACTTTTTACACTGGCCTGGAAATTTAAATGTATTTTTGGATGATAATGAAGTCTGATCTGTTTAAAGATTAACATTGTGAAACATGAAAACATTTTGTCACTTTTGTACAAAAAGGGATTAAAAGGTTAAGCATTGTTTGATCCATGTTTCAGATATAATTTTGTATTGTGTTAACTAAAATTCATATAGACTAAGGAAACAGTATTTGAGAACTTTGTAAAATGATACTTAAGAATGGAAAAAGATCAGCTTCAGAAGTGAAACACTTTACCTAAGATTTATTAAGAGCCCTACCTCACCTAAGTTACTCAACTTACTCCATTTTAGGATGATTTCAATGTAGGCTAGACTTAAGCTCATTTAAAATTATGTTGAAGGGTAAATTTTTATTGTAAATATTACTGTGATCTCAAACAGGAGACACAATATATAACTAAGTGAGGTTTGGCATTATAAAAATCATGATTCTTTTTATTATAGCTATTATATATAATTAATATTTTTCCTATTGTAATTTTCTTTTCTTTTCTTTTCTTTTTTTTTTGAAGAGAGAGTGAGAGAGGGGAGAGAGAGAGAGAAATTTTAATATTTATTTCTTAGTTCTCAGCGGACACAACATCTTTGTGGTATGTGGTGCTGGGGATCGAACCCGGGCCGCACGCATGCCAGGTGACCGGGCTACCGCCTGAGCCACATTCCCAGCCCCAGTAATTTTCATTCTATATTTTCCTCATAAACTTTATAGCTGTTGCCTGTTAGTGTTTTACAGTGGTACTCTTTCTAATAGAACAATCTGATTTAATTTGTGATAATAAGCCATCATCTACAGAACAGACAAGATAGAATGCTAACTTCCAGTGCTAATACTGACCCCAATTAAGTGGAAGGGGTAACTGTAAAAATAAAACCTAACACTCCCACTTAAATACTGGTGAAACTGGTCTGCTGGATGTTTAAAACCAAAAACATGGCCCTTGCCCTGTAGGGTCAGGATCCATGGAATGACAGAAACCTTCTTGGTCCTGCAACTCTGGTGAGTCACCTGATTTGCCAATTAGTGGGATAGTGAGGACCCTGGAGAACTGGAAGCCAACCAGTGCACATTCTACAGAGGAGGCTTGTTGAAAAGGGAAATGTTCCTAATGCTTCCCAGAGAAGCCACATGTGATCTGCAAGACCCTGGATCTGTCACTGAAAGCTTGGCCCCTGTCCATGATGCCAATCCAAGAAGCAGAACATGGTTTTGCTTTGTTTTGTGGGGTACCAGGGATTAAACTTAGGGGCACTCAACCACTGAGCCACATCCCCAGCCCTAGTTTGTATTTTATTTAGAGAGAGTGTCTCACTAAGTTTCTTAGTGCCTCACTTTTGCTGAGGCTGGCTTTGAACTAATGATACTTCTGCCTCAGCCTCCTAAGCTGCTGGAATTACAGGCATGTGCAGCTGTGCCAGACTGGGCACATGGTTTTAAGAAAAAGGAAAAAGGATTATTGCTTTGCCAGCAAAGGAGAAACACAGGGGACTGCTGTCCCAGAGGCTGTGTTTCTGCCCATCAGCAGGAACAGGGGGCTTTTAAAGAGGTGATTCAAAGGCTACATTCCATGATTCTCTATTGAAGTTGTAATTCACTTCTTAATTTGGGAGACAGTCATTTCTGAGATTTTCTGGTGCCATACCCAGAGTCTGTATTGCTTGATTCTTATGATGGGTGTGTGATCAAGGACAGATAAATCTGCCTAAAATGAGGAAGAAAGGTAATCCTGTTTCCTCTGAGATTAGGGTGGGGGAGAGATTAGGGAGGAGCAAGAAGAGAGGAAGAGGGAAAAAAATGTTCATTTAAAAAAATCAGTGGTAGAGGCAGAGCAACAATGGCTATATTCAAAGCATAAAATGCACCACAGTTGCAGACCCATCCTAGCAGATGACACTACTGGTAGAGGAAGCTAGAGAAGCTATGAGACTTCTCCTATGTTCCCAAGAGTGATCCCTAAGGAATCTCAGCTGATTCTAACAGTAGATAGGAACAAGTTCAGTTTTGACCAACTTGGTCAAAAAACCATAGCCATACATGGACATTTAAAAGGAATTTTTTTTAATGTAAAGTAAGATGTACATTTGTGTTAGTCCAACCAAGAGTAAGTAAAACTGGAAACTGTAAAGAAAGGGTTATTATGTGAGAATGCCTAACAAATATCACAAAGGACTCTATAGTCACAGGTTTGTCCTGAATCCATTCGAGCCTCATCTCTTAGACCTACAAATCTTCCTCATCTCATACATAGATAAACTTGATATGTTTTTCACTGATATAATTATGAGTCACTGTCTTCATGGTTTTTAGAGAGTGGCTGAAATACTAATTGCTTTTGTATTAATTATTTACAAAAAAAGTAATATAGAAATTGAGAGTTGGAAAATGTAACAGTGGTCCACTTTACCATTTGAATATGTCCTTTGCTGCTTATTTTAAAGAGATGTTTTTCTTTTCCTCTTCTCCCCTTTCCCACTCCCTAACCTGGGGAGCAGTGAACAAGATTACCGGGAGTTATTTGTTCTCCACAGAAAGTGAGAAACTGATGTGACTCCATTTTTGAAAAACCAGCCTGTACCTCAGAGCAGGGCCTGTCCAAAGGGGGTGACTTTTGTCCTTGGAGAACCGTTCCTAGGCACATAAGCTACCCTGCTGAGTCATTTGTCTGTACTAGATGTCCTTGAATCAGCAAATGCAAGTTCCTGAAAAGACCAAAAGAATGACTGAGGCCTAATTTCGGACCATAGCAACCACCAATCAGAGTGAGACAGGGAAGATACCTGAAATACCAGGTGACCCTCCTAGTAGTTTTGGTGATTGATAACATGATTAGGCAACCTTGCAAGTTTACAATATACACTCTTGCAACCCCCTGCAGCCTAAACCAATCAGTTCAAACATATCCACCACTTGAACTAACCAACCATCCTTACCTGACTTGTTCCCGCCAATGGCCAATGAATGTGCTAATCAATGTTAAGAGCAGTGAGAAATGATTTGCTGTGTGATGTTGTGATGCGTAGAGTATCCCAAAAAAAACCCTATAAATCTCCACTGAACTAAGGGTCAGGACTCACTCCTGGGACCACTGCATCAGAAATGGTTGTGAGTCCAGGCTGGAGCTTGCAATGTGTGATTGCATCGGATTCAGCTCCTGGAGATCTATTGGGATCCCATGAATCTGGCATTACAAAAGAAGATGTCACCAGAAGATCTAGGAAGTAACTATCTCACCTGGGAACCCCTTCCAGTTACACCTAGAATGCAGCATTTGAAGAGTTACTTTAAGCGCCCCTCTGTTTTCCTTGATGAGCTGAATAACAGCCTCTGGTACTGGAGTCCCCTGTGTTTCTTCTTTGCTAGAAAAGCAACTAACTTTCTCTTTCCTTATTCTCAAAACTATCTCCTCAATATTGGATGGGCATCTGGGACAAGGACCAAGGTCTTGGTAACATAGTGATCACTATTCCACTCTGAAGTTCTACAAGGTTGACTTATTGGATTCCATAAATAAGTGAGAATGAGGTTGTAACAGGGGTTCATTGATGCTTTGACTATAGCTTGGAAACTTACATTTTTTTTCTTTTCCCAACCTTCTCCTTCCTGATCTCCCTTCTAATCTTCTGATATTCTTTTCCCTAAACTTCTCCCTGAGCTTCTCCTTCCTGATCTCTCCCTAATCTTATTTTCTCTGAATCACCTCTATAAAAGTCCCCCACCCCATTCCTGCAGATGGGCAGAAGAATCACAGCCTTGGGGACAGGAGTTCCCTGTGTTTCTCCTTTGCTAGCAAAGCAATAAGCCTTCTTTTTCCTTTTTCTCAAGAATTTGTCTTTGTTATTAGATGGGTGTCAAGGACAAGGACCAAGATTTTGGCTACAAGGTAGGATAGGATTTAAAAGTAAAAGGATAGGTTAAAAAAAGACAAGGAAAGATAACCATGGAGATTATATATATATATATATATATATATGCCAGAAATTAAAACCCAGGGCCTTGTGCATCCAAGGCAAGTGTAGGAACAACGGAAAAAAGCTCTGTAAACTCAACAAGCCAAAACAACTGTTTACCTGATGAGATTTTATTAGCAGGACCATAGCGGCCAGTCTCAAAAAAGAAGTGGGTAGAGAGAGAGAGAGCACAGAGGGAGGGGGAGAGTGAGAGAGAGAGGAGAGAGAGAAGAGGGGGGAGAGAGAGAGGAGAGAGGGGAAGAGAGAGAGGAGAGGGGGGGAAGAGAGAGAGAAAAGAGAGGAGAAGGGAAGAGAGAGACAGGGAACACACGAACAGAGTGTTGATATTTATGGGCTCAACGCAGGATGAGGAGGAGCAGGGTGAGTGGGTTGTTACTTCTTCATTGGCCGGGAGCTTTCGCCACTTCAAGGATTGGAGGTGACGGTTTGCGCACCATTCAGTGGGTCATGGACCTGAGCTCCTGGAAGAGAAGCGCTCCAGGAACCATCTTTACCAACAGCAAGCACTCTACCAATGAGTTATATCTGCAGCAAGAGAATATATTTTTAATCTTAAATTCTGCACACTTTTCCATGTCTATCACTCCCCAAATTAGTTTTTTCCCAGGCACATCATTTTCAATTTTCTTGGAAACCCTTAAATCTTAGAGTTATTGAAAATTCACCCACTTGTGAAAATTACCTTGTGCACTATTAATTAGCACACATAATAAATAGGTTAAGCAAAGAAAGATCTGATATTTTAAGAAAACTATATTTTAGGGCATTTTCAGTGTTATCTACAGGACACATAATGGAGACATCAGCCTAAGAATCTTGAGCAGGCAAACATAAACCATCTTGTGATCAGACGAGACTTATGCATTTCACACATACCTTCCCATGTCTACCCCTAATAAAGTTTTCTTTAAAAGAGCTTGTGAACCCCAAGCTCTCAATGTATATCTCTCACTCTCAAGATGACCCACATTCTCCCTTGAATGTGCATACATGGCTTTCCTATTTTCTAAATCTCTGTGTCTCTAATTGGCTAATTCTTATATCAAACATTTGTCAAGAACCCTACTCACCCTGATTTGAGGTCCTCCTCTCCAGGAATATCTCAAATTTCCTCTGGTGAAAAGCATATGTACTCTTGTTACTGAAAGTTCAGTTTTTGTCCCAGATGCCAATCCAATAAGAAGACATGGTTTTGAGAAAAAGGAAAAAGAAGGTTTATTGCTTTGCTAGCAAAAGAGAAACACAGGGTACTCCTGCCCAGAGGCTGTAATTCTTCCCATCAGAGGGAACTGGGAAAATGCAGGTCATTTTTAAAAGGTGATTTAGAAGCTACATTCTACACTTCTCTGTCTGGAGTTGTAACTTCTTAATTAAGGAGATTGTCATTTCTGAGATCTTCTGGTGCCATCCCCAAACTCCACAAATGTTGGCACCCATTTTTCCATAGAAAAATGGAAAATAGATGTTCCTGTGGTCAGTGTGTGCTTAAGGACGTAACTTTGCCCAGGATGAGAAAAAAGGGTTTCCCCTGAGATTAGGGATGAAGAGAGATTAGGGAGGAGCAGGGAGAGGAGAAGAGAAAGAAACATGTCCATTTAAAAAAATAAGTTGCAGGGCTGGGGTTGTGGCTCAGTGGTAGAGGGCTTGCCTAGCATGTGTGAGGCATTGAGTTCAATTCTCAGCACCACATATAAAAAATAGATAAATAAAAGTCCATCAATAACAAATAAAAATATTTTTAAAAAATAGTTGCAGCAGCAGAGCAACAAGGGCTATATTCAAAGCAAAAAGTGGACCACTGTTACTGTATGTCTTTCTGTATGTCCTGTAATCCAATTACAGCATGGTTACCGAAGTCATAGATCAGAGACTGACCAGGGACCTAATAAACCAGGTCTGGACACTTTCCACAAAACAAACAGAAAAGAAAATAATAAAAAGCAAGAGAGGAACTTTAATTAGGGTAGCTACACTGGCAGGACAAGGTGACCCATTTCTTTAATCCTTTCTTGGAGGAGCTGAAAAATGACCCTGAGGTTTTATAGAAAGGGAAATGAGGGCAAAGACTGCAGGTGGGTGTTGAACAGCTGTAAGCTTTTTATAGCTGCCAAAGCAGGTAAACTTGATCAGGCATGGTCTGTCCATAATTTCAGGATTGATTAAGTGGAGCCTTGTCCCAGATAAGAAAGCCGCTTGTTGCCTCTGGGGTAGCTTCCACTAATCACAAAATGTTTATCAGATCTGACTATGTTCCTAGAATGCAAGGTGACTTGGCACAAAGGAGACAGGTACAAAATGGAAGTAGAGATGACAAGTTTTTAATTCTCCTTTTAGCCACACTTCAGACATCTATAGGCAAAAGTGAATAATCTAAGCTCTTGATACAGCATCAGATCCCACAGGTTGAGGTTTTAGTCCACAGTACTGCCCACACGCCCTATTTCAGATGTCAATCTTAAGCCCCATTTTTTTAAAAATCTGTGCTCTGACCAACCAGCTATTAATAATTTCTACCATCTTCTCTTTAAATTAATTTTTGAGAGTGACTCACAAGACAAAAGGAAACATTTATGTTTACCAATTTATTATAAAGAATATTTCAAAGGTTGCAAAAAAAAATCCAGGTGAACAGATACACAGGTCAAGATCTGGAAGGGTCTCAAATGCAGGAGCTTCTGTTCCCAAGTAGTTGGGATATACCATCCTCCTGGCATATATGCCAGCCTTCACATGTTTGGCTAACTATGAGCTCTCTGAATCCAGGTTTGTTTTTGTTTGTTTGTTTGTTTGTTTTGTTTGTTTTGCAACAGGACCACTCCCTTGGGAAGTTGTCCTTGGCAGTTACTTTTGCCTCCTACCCCTCTTTAATTCTTTTGCAAGATTTATGTCCCCTACCTCCACCCATACCTGGGTGCTGGGGATCAAACCCAGGGGCTCATGCATGCTAGGCAAGTGCTCCACCACTGAGTTATATTCCCATCCCAGTACCCTGCTTTTGCCCAACATTCTAAATTCTAAAGGAAGCCACCTACAGCATCAAATTCTTCTGAAAAGCAAAGAAAACAATTAAGGAATGTGAAGAGAGAACCTACAGAATGGGAGAAATATTTGCTAGCTACTCTTCTGACAGAATTAATATCTAGAATATATTAAAGAACTCAAAAAATTACACCAAAAAAATCATATAACCCAATTAATAATTGGGCAAATGAATTAATCAGACCCTTCTTAAGAGAAGAAATATAAATGACAAAAATGCATTTTTAAAAGTTCAATATCGTTAGCAATTAGGGAAACGCAAAACAAAACTACTGAGGTTTTATCTCACTCCAGTCAGAATGGCAATTATCAAGGGCTGGGAGTGTGGCTCGAGCGGTAACGCGCCCGCCTGGCATGTGCGGGGTGCTGGGTTCTATCCTCAGCACCACATAAAATAAAATAAAGATGTTGTGTCCACCGAAAACTGAAAAATAAATAATTCTCTCTCTCACTCTCCTAAAAAAAAAAAAAAGAATGGCAATTATCAAGAATACAAGTAATAATAAATGTTGGCGAGAATGTGTGGGCAAAGTTACACTCATACATTGCTGGTGGTGTAACCAAAACCTAGGTCCTTGTCTTTGATGCCAATCCAATAAAGAAGACAACGTCTTGAGAAAAAGGAAAAAAAAGTTTATTGCTTTGCTAGCAAACAAGAAACATCAAGCATACAAATAATAAGAAATATTAGAGAGGATGTAGAGAAAAAGAAATACTTTTTCACTGTTGGTGGGATTTAAATTAATACAATCACTCTGGAAATCAGTATGGAAGTTCCTCAAGACTAGGCATGGAATCACCATATCAACCATCTATACCACTCATTGATATTTATGCTGAAGAATTGAAGTCATCTTGCTACAGTAATACATGCATACTCGTGTTTATAGTAGCATAATTTACAATAGCCAAATAATGGAACCAGCCTATGTGTCCATCAATGGATGGATACATAAAGAAAATGTGGTTTAATGTAGAACAGAGTGTGGAGTTGGGTTGTCTTGTGAATTCGGAGACTGAAATCCACAGACATAAGGAAGAGAGCAAAGTAACAATGATTAAGAGTAAAAGAAAGTAAGAAAGTAGGGTTCCCAATGGGGAGGGACCCCAAGAGAGGAATACTGAGAGTGGCTATTGTCTAGAGATTTTATATATAGATCTCCAGTGTTAAGGGAGGTAGCCCCTTACCCAATCTTGGGTAAGACACTCAGTGTCCACAAAGTCTTCATGTGGTCTTTGGTCCAATCAGATTACCCTGGAGAGTGATTATATTAATTTATAATCCCGCTAACAGTGTAAAAGTATTCCTTTTTCTCTACATCCTCTCCAATATTTCTTTACCCTGCAAGGGGATCTGGGCACCAGGCAACAGATGTCTCACAATTATAACAATGGTCCACTTTATGCTTTGAATATAACATTTGCTGCTATGTCACAGCAACTTATTTTTAAAATGGATATGCTCCTTTCTCTTCCTCTCTCTCCCTGATCCTCCCAATCTCTCCCCCTAATTTCAGAGGGAACAGGATTATCTTTCTTTCTCATCCTAGACAGAGTTATCTGTCCCTGAGTATATGCCTACCATAGGAACAAAGTAATCCAGACTTTGGGGATGGTACCAGAAGGTCTCAGAAATGACTATCTCCCAAATTACAAGTAAATTATAATTCCAGATAGAAAACACATGGAATGTAGTTTTTTTTAAGAGAGAGAGAGAGAGAGAGAGAGAGAGAGAGAGAGAGAGAGAGAGAGAATGAATCTTTTTTGTAGATGGACACAACACAATGCCTTTATTTTTTTTTTTTTATGTGGTGCTGAGAATCGAACCTGGGTCCCGCCCATGATAGGGGAGTACTCTACTGCTGAGCCACAATCCCAGCCCCTGGAATGTAGTTTTGAGTCATCTCTTTAAAAGCTTATGGCAGAATCACAGCCTTTGGAACAGGAGTCCCCTGTGTTCCTCCTTTGCTAACAAAGCAATAAACCTTCTTTTTTCTTTTTCTCAAAATTGTGTCCTCATTATAGGATTGGCATTGGGGACAAAGACAAGCATTTGGCAATACAACTATAAGAAACCAACTTAAAAAATGAGAAAAAATAAAGGAAGCCCACCTAAATGGTGAGAATGTTAACTCCTAAATAATCTTTCCCAGATAAGGAAATTGACCCAACTTTGATTTTTTTCCTTGTGAATAAATAGGTTTTGTTCTCATTTGATTGGTTTCCTGTATTTCCACAAATTCTATAGTATATAACATCCAGTCCATATTCAAACCTCCTGAAGTGCCTCAAATATTTCTTTTATAGGTATTCGTTTTAATCAAATAGGGGAGATCTTCCTGTTTGTTAGCACAAATGATGCACACATGATGAAGACAGGAGACAGAAAGAAAACCTTAGATCTGCAAGCTTTTCTTTATTCAGGATTTAATAGCAGAGTCAATTGGTAGAACCCTGGCATGAGTCATTTTTGGTACAGAAAATGGCAGTGGGTTGAAACAAAAAATCTGGGTTACTACACTTCATTCAGGGTGAGACAGGAGGGCAATTCCTGGAGTTCACAGTGTTGGGGTCCATTGACCCATTAGGATTGGAGGGTCAGGGGAGAGTTCTTTTTGTGTTCCTTCACTCTGGCAAAGGTCTGGGATTTTAAATGACAGAAGCTTAGGGAAAATGTCCTTGGAATTATTTTCCATATTCTTCATTCCAGACTTTGAAAGGTAATAATAAATTAGGGTGAATTGGATCATCAACATAAAATCTGGCTGCTTCCTGCTGAGAAGAGCAAAGTGGGCAGACCTCCACCTTTCAGAGTTTTGGAAAAGAATATGAAGACCCTAGTGGTTGAGGCTGAAGAGGGGTATATGTGGGAGGAGCCTCAAGATTGTCGTGAATGAAGTCCTCCTTTTCAAAAAGTCAGGCAATGGGTGCAGGAGAGAATGTGTCTTGGGAGGCAGCTTGGGATGGGCAGGTTACTTGTGCTAAGAAACCATTTCTTGGAATTATATTTTCCTGATGATTTAATCATTTCCATCCTTCTTGACACATTATGAAAAACAAGAATAGAGATAAGTTTAACAGGATAGTTATAGCTAGCAACCCAGCTACATGTAAAGGAAAGTAATTAAAAGGTTTAAGGGAAGAAATTATTCAGTCAAATTGCCCCAAACTTCTTCATCGTTAAAAGCAGGTGCCTTTGCATCAACCATGGCCAGAATCTGAGATTGTAATTTCAACACATCCAAAGAAACAATTTTATGAAAAGCATCAAGTCCCACTAGGTGATTGTATACATTTTGCCATTGAATCTCAGTATTATTGTATGGAACTGCAGTAACATAAAATTGGGTAATATTAACAACATTGAATCTAATAATCAAAGCTTATATTTGTTCTCCTAGCCATATAATAGAATATTTTAGTTGTTCAATTTTACTTAAAATTTCCTGACGAAAATGTACTTGAGTTTGCTGGGTCTCAGTAAAATTCTTTTGAAATTGCAAATGTTGATGAGAAACAATTATTCTAGCCAAGATAACAATGCCAGCCTTTAGTTATCAGTAAAATATTTAGCACTTTTACAAGGAGCCAGGTGGCTACTGGCCTTTTAAGAACTATAACAGTTTGTTCCGAACTTCCCCATATAGTTTGATTGACACATTGTTTTAGCATAAATACATATTTTTGTGAGGCATTATATTGTACTTGAATAAGTTCAGATGATAAAACATAGGGATTTAATACATATGCTGTGAGATAGAATTCCTTATGAAAGGAAATATTAAGATGGGTAATATTTTAAAACATTGTATTGAAAAATTACCATTTCAGATCCCAAAATGCTCCTGAGTCAGATCTATTTTCCATATTCCAGGTGTGCTGAGGGCCATTACCAAGTAGGAATGACACATCGAAATTTCCTTGCCAAGCGTACCCCATGCTGCTTAGAGGACATTTGATGGAACATTGCATGCATGCTTTAATAAGGTGACCTTGCTCAAGGACCAAGGCGGATTCGGGTTTAGAGCTGATCAGGTTTGAGGAAGTAACCGGCTCCTTGAGTTTAAGGCATTGCCAGTTTAAGATAATGGGTTTTAGGGAAGTTGGAAGTTGAAGATTATTGCTGGGATTAGGGTGTTCCTGCTGCTTGTTCCCGTTGAGTTCTCGTGAGATTAAAATGGGATTTGGAGAGAGCCTCGTGGAGTAGGTGGTTTGTGCGGGAGACAGCAGAACGCGTTTGCCCCTGGACCTGTGTGGAGGTGGTGTGAGAGCTGGAATAAAGAATTGCTGTTTGAACCTACAAAGCTGTGAGTGCCTCGTGATTCTGGTGCCAAGCCGAGACATTGGCCTTGGCACAGGTGGTCCTGGAGCCTTTTAAGCTTGTCTCTTACTACTTCCAGTTGGTTTACATAGAAACAGTTCTCTTCCCTGACTGATTTTGCAGGACAACAGATGCCAGGGAGTCCAACTGATGTTGTAAAGTCAGTACCAAATCAGTGATCTTTGGGATATCTGCAATAATCTGTACTGATAATTTGTATAGTGAGTAGAGGCTCCTAATCCTGCTGTTCCTATGCCAATCCCAGTGGATAATTTTAGCTATACGGGTAAGGTTATAATTTGGGGGCTTTCCTACATTTGATGTGTGCTGTTATTGGAATGGGGAGGCTTTGATTGTGAGGTGAATTGTCAGTTTGAGAAGTAAGGAAGATTAAGGTACAGAGGTCAATCTAATTTTGGTAGGTGGGGATAATTATGAGCCTTGCAAAGGAAAAAGCCTCAGATTTGGGATGCATCAGGGCTGTGGGACTGACATGGTGTATATCTTACATTTTATTATTTAAAAGAATGATTATTTTTCTTCTAAAATGCCTAGGTGCAGCTGTATCTTGGTTATAACTGTTTTTGCTGGGTGTTCAAGACCAAGCTGGTCAAATTGACCTTGTTCCTATCTGCTATTAAGAGTCAGCTGAGTTCCCTCAAGGGTCACTCTTGGGCAACTTGAGAGCATATTCTTAGCTCTTTTAGTGCCATCTGCTAGGTAGGATCTCCTTAATAAGGTGGCTTCCCTTGGGAAGATGAGGGATATCTCCATTCTCCAGTGACCCACCTCTTTGCAGCAGGTGCATTGATTGCCTTATAGTTCTCCAGTGTTCTCATTAATCTCTCTGATCAGGAGGTCATGTGGCCCAGAGCTGTGAAGCACCTTAGAGAAGTTCTTTCATTCCCTAGGTTTAGGCTGATTCAGAGGGCAGAAGCCAAATATTGGTTTTCTAGTACCATTTTTTAGCCTGAATTTTTAAGCCTTGGCCTTAAATATCCCGCAAGCCGGCCTCACCAATCTTAAAGTAAGAAAATTGGGCTATAACTTTAATGTCTATAATCTTACAGTGATTCACCCCTTTTATTTAATCAGGGTCTATATTAATATTGGAAATTAGCCTTATATCCTATTTGTCCTGTAGGTAATGGCTTATTATCTCAAATTAACCCAGGTTGTTTCTTCTGGAAGCAGTACTTCTGCAAAACATTAACAGGCAACACGTATAGTTTTACAAGGAAAATACAAAATGAAATTAACGAGAGTAAAAAGCATATTCAGTTTGTGTGATATCTATCTTGAATTTTAGCTAAGTTATACATTATGTACCCTGTTTGAGATCACAGTGATCTTTACAACAAAAATCAATCTTTTGAACACAATTTTAAATCAGCTGAAGTCTGGCTTCTTTTGGAACTATTCTAATATGCAATAAGGTGGGAGGCAGAGCCTTATCTCAGGTAGGGTGGGGTTCTTCACAAATCTTAGGTAAAGCGTTCTAGTACTGAAGCTAATCTTTGCCACTTTCTTTAATAAAGTTTACATATATTGTTTCCTGAGTCTATATGGATAACTAACACAATATAACATTACACGTAAGACATGAATCAAAGCAAAGCTCAGAGAGCCTTTAACTTTCCTTCTGTTGGAAAAAGTGGCAAAATACTTTCATGTCTCACAATATTAACTAACTTTTAAACAGATTAAGAAGATTGTTATCTTTTAGAAATACCTCCACATTTTTACCCCAGGGTAAAAGGTAACATAAGACTTAGGTTTGGTTATAGAACATTAAATGATATAAATAAGTTCCCAATAAAATTTGCTATTCTTATAAGCTTTAAGTTACCATTATAGGCAACTTTAATTTGGAAAACATCAGCTTGGTAAAAATGTTTTTTTAATCCTCCTGCTTTAAAAATTTGTATACCTGGAAGATATGAACACATTAATATGCTATACTGATGTTTTTATATTAAGCAAGTTTAGCTTTTAACATAAAATTTAGAATCTGTATTGTAGTGTAATACTCAAATATAATGATTGATGCTATGTAATACGTGTTATATAGACCTTAATTCCTTTAAGATTGGTTGCTTTAAAGAATAAAATTTATAGCTCTGGAAGCTAGGCAGGAGGATCAGGAGTTCAGAGCCAGCTCAGTAACTTAGCTTGTGACTCAGTGGTTAAGTGCCCCTGGGTTCAATCCGCAACCCCCCCCCCAAAAAAAAAAAAAAAAAAGGAAAATAAGATTCCACTATACACCGAGCAGCACTACAGTTGAATAATCTGCCTGACATTGCCAAGTTTTAATAAGAATGTGGAACAATAGTAATTCTGTATACTGCCATGGGAGTATAAATTAATATAGTGGTTTTTAGTAGTACCTATAAAAGATAAATATAGGTATACTCTATGCCTCAGCAATTCTGCTCCTATATATGCTTATGTAAATATAAAAAAGAACATTTACAAAAGTCTTCATATTAACTGTATTTATAGTCATCCCAAACTATAAACAACTCAATTGTCCAAAGAAATAAAATGAACAAGTATAAAAAAAGAATAAAATTTAATAGACACAATGTTAAGAGTAAGTTAATATTTTAAGAAATCCTTGTCAAGTTAATATGTATATTAAAACTTGGTTTTCTATCAGTACATTAGTATCTGACCTCAGGGAAAAATCCTTAAATAGATTTTTTTTTCCTAAATAGATTTAACTGATGGTTCCACATACATATATTCAACTTAGCTATACAAAAACTTGTTCAAATTTGCCCTTTACTTGCATAGATCTTCATGCCGTTTATTTCATCACACAAAGACTTTTACCCAGAAACATATTTCCTTCTACTAAATATATTTCCATACCTTCTGATTTCTCTTTCCTATCTGTTGATCCTTATTTTTGTTCACATTAAAAAATAACCCTTATGAAATTTCTGAATTTAGATAAATTACTCCATTTCCTTTTACTTTTAATAATTATTTTTTAGTTGTAGTTGGACACAATGCCTTTATTTTATTTATTCATTTTTATGCGATGCTGAGAATTGAACCCAGGGCCTCACACATGTGAGGCAAGCACTCAGCCACAACCCCAGCCCCCAAATTACTTCATTTTCACAAGAACACAGCTTCAACTTTTGGACACTTTGTACATAGAATCATGAAAACACAATGTTCAAGTATACCATCCCATTGAATTCAAGAAGTTAAAAGTGCTTGATGTTATATTTAACAGCATTTTAACTTTTTTTAATATTTATTTTTTAGTTGAAGTTGAGCACAATACCTTTTTGTCTTTTTCACTTTTTTATCTTTATGAGATTTTCTTTTTTTCAATTGATTTTATTTTTTAAATACATGACAGAGGAATGTATCACATTTTTTATTACACATATAGAACAATTTTTCATACCTCTGTTTGTATATAAAGTATGTTCACACCAATTCATGTCTTAATACATGTACTTTGGTTAATGATGTCTATCACATTCCACCATCCTTGTTAATTCCCTGCCCCCTCCATGTTCCTCCCACCCCTCCACCCTATCTAGAATTCATCTAATCCTCCCATGCTCCCCCTCCCTACCCCACTATGAGTCAGACTCCTTATATCAGAGAAAACATTCAGCATTTGTTTTTTTGGGGGGGGTGGATCGGCTAACTTCACTTAGCATTTTCTTCTCCAACGCCATCCATTTACCTGCAAATGCCATGATTTTATTCTCTTTTATTGCTGAGTAAAATTCCATTGTGTATATATGCCACATTTTTTTTTATCCATTCATCCACTGAAGGGCATCTAGGTTGGCTCCACAGTTTAGCTATTGTGAATTGTGTTGCTATCAATACCTTTATTTTATCTACTTATTTTTATGTGGTGCTGAGGATTGAACCCAGGGCCTTGCACATGCTAGGTGAGCATCTACCGATGAGCCACAACCCCAGCACCTAGCATTTTAACTTTGCAATTTAATCAGATGTGTCTAACGAACACATTTATGAAGATTAATGCCATATATGTCAAATATAATTAACTTATTAACTATAGAATCTAGGTATTAGACAAGTATATTGAACAGCATTTACCTCTTTAGTTAATTTAAAGACATCCTTCATTCTCATTTGTTTATCCAGTTCAAATTGAGTGTTTTAAATCACATGAATTAAAGGTACATGGATCCAGTTTTTTGAATTTTAACTTATGAGCACTCTATATGTTGGTTTTGATACACAAACATATGTAGACAAGACAATATAGAGAACAAACAAGCAAAGGTCTTATAGCTTTTAAAAAAACTATTAGAATAAGAGTTAACCTTCATAAATTGGCCTCTGAAGAAAGTCAAGTATAAAAACCTTATAGTTGAATAAAATAGGTCTGATCAGAAATTTTAACTTAGGCACACATAATCAAAATCATGAGCTCAAAAAAATATAGAATTAAAAAAATGAAGAGTCCTAGGAAAAATGATATGGCCATTAATGATTACAGTAAAGCAGCATGAGAGAATTAGAATGAGAGGAGGAGTAGGGGGTGGAGGGGGAGAGGGAGAGGGAGGGAGGGGAGAGAGAGAGAGAGAGAGAGAGAGAGAGAGAGAGAGAGAGAGAGAGAGAGACACCTGAAGTCATTTTTCTGCATTGCATCCAGAGAAAAATTAAATAGATATTTTTCCTCTTTTTTTTTCCCCCTTTAGTTTCAGAATGGTCCCCTGATGGGGCCAGCTGGCTTTTGCAGCTTATATTCCTATGCAGGCTTCAACCTGGCTGGAGAGACGCTACCTAGGACTTTCCCCCACAGAAGTTGATTAGGCCAGATGTGGATGGAGAAAATCATGAAACATTTTCTCACATTACTTTTCAGGATGAGAACTGAGACATGCCATTGGCTATTGGGCTGGTTACAGTTATTTTTTTCTCTCACTAATAAATTGGTTAGATTTTTGCTCTATAGGTAAGTTGAGGGTAGGAAATTGAAATAATACTCCTTTTTACATGGTTTTGGGCTGGGACCTCACTCAGAATGGAGGACACTAATTAACCTTTTTAAATCATTTTAAGATGGAACATTTACCAAATAGCTGTACCCTTGGAATCTCTTCAGAAGGGGAATATCTGCCTGTTCCTCAGCTGTTCATCATGGCTGAAACCTGGGGTTCCTTGGATGTATTAGGAGACTTAGGAAACCGACTGCACCAAGGGAGGGGTGATTTTCCCTGGGCACAGTCCATCTTCCAGTGTCCCCACTGCCCACATTTGGGATATGGTTTGGTAGGGGGTCTTGGATTCTGACAAGCTCTTGCCCCTTGTCCAGCTTGTCCACTTCATAAACAGGGTCCAGGAGATGTATTATCTGTTGGGGCCATCAGCAGCAGTGGGTTTTTTAGGTCTAAGGATGGCTAAGGATAGGTTTTAATGTTTAATTTTAAAATGCTTTTCCTTCTCCTGTTTAATTTCATCCTTCTCATTGTTAAAGTTCTCGAAAGTAGTATAGAGAAATTGCTTCTGGGAAGCCTTGGTGCCCTTCCCTGTTTAAGTTTTTATGGGCATCAGGTGCAGACCTGCTGATAAATTGGATAAGGAGAAAAAGAGTACCCACAGGAGTATGAGGGTCTAGGGTGGTATATTTGGTAATTGAGTGAAAGAAAAAGAAATCTTGGAGGTAGAAAACCTCAGACCACCTTTCTATTCTGTAAATTTTTAGACAATTTTGCCAATCTGTAATAGGTAATTTTTAAATTTTGGAGAATTTGTATTGTGACCAAATTTGATTTGAGGCATTCAATTTCAAGATCAGTTTGAGAGTAGAGGGTCTGAAAATTGGTAGAGAGACAGCCCAAGGAGGTGTCTCTGGGGACTGACTGGGTAGTTCCCATATTTGGAGAGGCTCAATAAAGGTGACAGTGGAGGGCAAAGCATCCTCTGCACTCTTTATGCCACGATGTGTCAGTTCCAGCCTGGACTTTTCCCATTAGAGATTGGGAAAATGTCTTTTCCTCAGTCCCAGAGGTGAGGGACAGGATCTCTAATAGCCTGGACGAAGTCTCTACGTGGTAGAGATGAAACAAATGAGAGATAGGGTCCCGATTAATGAATGGGGACTTACCTCTTCAAAGAGATGAGAAGACTGGTGGTGGATGTGGAAACAAAATGGCAAGGAGGTCTCTGATCCATGAGGTTGCTAAGTGTGAAAGGGAAGGGAAGGTTGGAGGGGCAGGGGAGTAGAAGTAGCCCTCTTTTAATGTTAACAAAAGGATTTGTACAAATTCATGTAGCATTAAACTGCAAAATTTTAGCAAGTTGTTGATATCTGTTGCTGGAGTCAGATTTTTAGATTCAAAGCTTTCATGCAACATTAGGGAGTTGCTCCAGCTAGATGGCTTCAGTTGCTTTGAGTTCTCTCCTGTTTCACGCATTAATTTTTTTCCACATTTAGTGAACCACAGAGGGTGTGGAGAGTCTATGATCTATGGAGTGGGAAATGCAGTTTAGGGATTCAGCCATAGTTTCATGAGCAGTGGCTGGGAGTTCCCCAAGCTCAGAGATCCTTAGGGGTGCTGGACACTCAACAGTCACTTCCCAGTTCCTATTATCCATTTAATTTAACTGCAGGGGAAGGAGAACTGTTGGGGGTAGGGTACGGGTTAATTTTAGCTTACTCTTGTTCCTGTTGGCACAAATGACACACATGATGAAGGTGGGAGACAGGAAGCAAACCTCAGCTAGCAAACTTTTCTTTATTCAGGATTCAATGGCAGAGTCAATTGGTAGAACACTGGCATGGCTCATTTTGGGGGCAGAAAATGGTGGTGGGCTGAAGCAAGGGTCTGTTTTATATAGACTTCGCTTAGAGTGGAACAGGAGAACAATTCCAAGGCTTCATTGTATTTGGGGTCCACTGACCCATTAGAGTGAGGGGGTCAGGTGCAAGTTCCTTTTGAATTCCTTTGCTCTGGCTAAGACCTGGGATTTTAGAGGACAAAAGCTTAGGGAAAATGTCCTTGGATTTATTTTCATATCTTTCACTGTTTGTCCTGGAGCCTTATTGCTAGGGAGAACTTGACCTAGACAACACCATTTTGAAACACATCCTTCTTCTTTGAACAAGTCATCCCATGGTTTCTCTGAATAAATCTAATCTAAACCTCAAACAGTACTCATCATTACACAAAGAAAGGGAATTTTTATCTGGGATCATACTTTGAATATAGCCCTTACGGCTCTGCCACTGCAACTTATTTTTTAAATGGACATCTCTTTCTCTCTCTATCCTCTCCCTAATCTCTTCTCTCTAATCTCAGGGTTGGGGGAACAGGATTACCTTTCCTCCTCTTCCTAGGCAGATTTCTGTCCTTGAGCACACACCTGCCACAGGAACAAGTAACTCAGACTTTAGAGACAGCAGGATGGCCAGATCTAAGGAATTACTATCTTCCAAATTAGAAAGCGAATTACAACCCAGGACAGGGAATACCTGGAATTTAGTCTCTGAATCACCTCTTGGAAAAAAAAAAAAAAAAAAAAAAACCTCTGTTCCCCCTGATGGGCAGAACAGGTGTCTCTGGGACACCTGTCCCTGTGTTTCTCTTTTGCTAGCAAAGCAGTAAATTTTTTTTTTTTTCCTTTTTCTCAAAACCATATTGGATTGGCATGGGGGTGGTGGACAAGGACCAAGCTTTTGGTAACAATGGAAAGGTAACCACTGCAAAAAATGAAGGTGATGACCACAAGAACCCCTCCCTGACACCCCCCCACTTCCTCACTTTCCTATAACTTCCTAGGCACTAAGCAGGGAAGGGGTTTCAGACTCCACTGAGCCCATCTCAGGTTCCCCCCCCCTAAAATTGTGTTACTGTTGAGTTACCTTTCCTATTTCTCTCTATTTCCTTCGTTCAGTTCTTTCCTTACATGTTGGTGCTGAAACCCAAGTCAGGTGTTTGAGGTTCCAGGCCTTCCCTAGCCTCCATCCAGTCTCTTTCCTTTCCTGTCTCGTTGTCTCTCCTCTCCTTCCTGGGGCTCCAGTTGAGAACCATTCACATTGCTGGGCTTTTCATCCACCAACAGCCATTACCTACTGAGTAAGTGACCCACTTCAACTCCCTTGGATTCCTGGAACCCCTGCCTTGGTTTCTGTCTCCATGGATACCATTCTTCTGACAAATCCCAGGACTGGGAAAGAGAAACTCCCCCCCCCATGGTACTTTATTTAAAGATGCCCATTGATCATTCTTCCTTCCATCCATCATTCCTGGAACATCCTTAGAGAAATCAAGATTCTTGTGGGAATGACCCTTGACTTTGCCTTTTCTCTCTGTTGGAATCCTTGGGGACCCTCCTTAATTCTTTTGTCCAGCATGGGCCAGGCCCCCTAAAAACTCTCACAGACACTCCTTAGGGTGTTTCCTCAAACACATCAAGACCCTGAGTTCTCACGACACTCAAATCTAAAAGACTGATGTTCTGCAGTACTGCCTGACCCCCATATGGGTTTGCCTGAAAATGGCACCTTCAAACTCCAAATTCTCCAAGATCTTGAAACCTTCTCCAAAGCAATGGCAAGTGTCCTCCATGTCCAAGCTTCGTGCCTTCACCCCAGACCTTCTCTCTGCCAAAATGACTCAACTTTTCACATTTTCAACCCCTCAATCTTTCCCTCTTGGGAACTCTGCTTTGTATTACACTAATAAACCCTGTTACTTTGCCCTCTTTCACTCCTGTGTCTGTGGATTATATTCCTTTGAAATCAAGAAACAAAGATCCCACTCATCCACCTCTGTGTTACATTTATAAGGGCTTGCCCAGAACCTACCAGAGGGTGAGTAATATGAACAATGGAACTCTCATTTCTCTTCTCTGAGCTTTTTTTTTAATTTGAATGCATTTATGTACTTTGATATATTATACATAGATGGGATATAATTTCTTATTTTTCTGATTGTACATGTTGTAGAATCACATTAGTCATGCAGTTTTATATATATATAATCTGTTTCATTCTACTATCCTTCCTATCCTCATATCTCCTCCCTTCCCCTCCCCTCCCCTCTCTTCACTCCCCTTTATCTAAAGTAACTCTATTCTTCCCTAGTGCCCCCACATTGTGAATTAAAATCCACATATTAGAGAAAACATTTTGCCTTTGGTTTTTTGGGATTGATTTATTTCACTTAGCATGATAGTCTCCAACTCCATTCATTTACTGGCGAATTCTATAATTTCATTCTTCCTTAAAGCTGAGTAATATTCCATTAAATATATATACCATATTTTCTTTATCCATTCATCTACTGAAGGACACCTAGGTTGATTCCATAGTTTAGCTATTGTGACTTGAGCTGCTATAAACATTGACATGCCTGCATCACTATAGCACGATGATTGGTTTGTTGCTTTTGTTGTTGTTGTTGTTTTGGTGTGGGGATTGAGCCCAGGACATTGTGTATGTGAGGCAAGCACTCTACCAACTAAGCTATAACCCCAGTCCTGTAGTATGTTGATTTTAAGTACTTTGAGTATAAACTGAGGAGTGGAATAGCCAGGTCAAATGGTGGTTCCATTACAAGTTTTCTGAGCTTTCCAGAGAGGTTGCACCAATTTGCGGTGTCACCAGCAATGTATGAGCGTACCTTTTCCCCCACATCCTCACCAACATTTGTCGTTGCTTGTATTCTTTTTCTGTACCAGGGATTGAACTCAGGGGTACTCAACAAGGGTACATCCACATCCCAGCCCTATTTTGTATTTTATTTAGAAACAGGGTCTCACTTAGTTGCTTAGCGCATCACTTTTTTTTGAGGCCGGCTTTGAACCTTCGATCCTCCTGCCTCAGCCTCCCCTGCCTCTGGGATTACTACTTTGTGCCATCACACCCAGCTACATTTGCCTGTATTCTTGATGATTGCCACTCACTCTAGAATGACTGGATTGAGATAAAATCTTAGTGAGGTTTTGATTTGCATTTCTCTAATTGCAAGAGATGTTGAACATTTTTTCATATATTTGTTGGTTGATTGTATTTCTTCTTCTGTGAAGTGTCTATTCAGTTCCTTAGCCCATTTACTGATTGGGTTATTTGTTTATTTTTGTTGTTGTTGTTGTTGTTTTGGTGTTAAATTTTTTGAGCTCTTTATATATCCTAGAGGTGCATGTTGTAAAGATTTTCTCCAGGTCTATAGGCTCTCTCCTCACATTATCGATTGTTTCCTTTGCCTAAAAGAAGCTTTTTAGTTTGAATCCATCCCATTTATTGATCTTTTACTTTACTTCTTGTGCTTTAGGGCTTTTGTTAAGGAAGTCAGATCCTAGGCCAACATGAAGATTTGGGCCTACTTTTTCTTCTATTAGGTGTAGAGACTGTGTTCCAGTGCCTAAGTCTTTGATCCACTTTGAGTTGATTTTTGTGCAGGGTGAAAGATATTTAATTACATTTTGTTACATATGAATTTCGAGTTTTGCCAGCACCATTTGTTGAATAGGCTATCTTTTCTCCAGTGAATGTTTTTGGCACCTTGTCTAGTATGAGACAAATGTATTTATGTGGGTTTGTCTCTGTGTCTTCTATTCTGTACCATTGGTCTATGTGTCTATTTTGGTGCCAGTACCATGCTGTTTTTATTAATGTAGCTTTGTAGTATAGGTGTGTTATTATGATGCCTCCTGCTTCACTTTTCTTGCTAAGAATTGCTGTGTCTATTCTGGGTCTCATATTTTCCCAAATAAATTTCATGATTGCTTTTTCTATTTCTTTTTTTTCTTTTTCTATTTCTATGAAGAATGTCATTGGGATTTTAATAGGAATTGCATTAAATCTGTATAATGCTTTTGGTAGTATGATCATTTTGATAATATTAATTCTGCCTACCCAGGAGCATGTTCACATCTTCTAAAGTCTTCTTCAATTTATTTCTTTAGTGTTCTGTAGTTTTCTTTGTAGAGCTCTTTCATCTCTTTTTGTTAGATTGATTCCCAGGGGTTTTGTTTGTTGTTGTTTGTTTGTTTGTTTTGAAGCTATTGTAAATGAGTTAGTTTTCCTAATTTCTCTTTCAGTGGATTCATCGATGATGTATAGGAATGCATTTGATTTATGGGTGTTGATTTTACATCCTGCTACTTTGCTGAATTTATTTATTAGTTCTAGAAGTTTTCTGGTGGAATTTTTTGGATCTTTTAGATATAGAATTATGTCATTGGTAAATGGTGATAATTTTAGTTCTTTACTTATTTGTATCACTTTAATTTCTTTCTTCTAATGCTCTGGCTAGAATTTCAAGAATGATGTTGAATAAGAGTGGTGAAAGAGGACATCTTTGTCTTGTTCCAGTTTTTAGAAGAAACGCTTTCAAGTTTTCTCCATTTGGAATGATGCTGGCCTTGGGTTTATCATATATAGCTTTTACGATGTTGAGGTATATTCCTACTTTCCTTAGTTTTTCTAGTGTTTTGACTACATGAAAGTATGCTGTATTTTGTCAAATGCTTTTTCTGCATCTATTGAGATGATCATATGATTCTTGTTTTTAAGTGTATTAATATGATGAATTACTGACAGGAGAGTTACAGGAGAGTTTGAAATAAACAAAGGACAGAGAGTTTGAAGTAAACATATTGTGATGAAGAAAGGTGCCTAAGCTAGAAAATGTGTGAAATAGATAAGGATACAAGGTAAACATGTTTTGAGGTATTTTAGCACAAAACAAGTGTGATTGTCTAAGATAAGCAAAGATGTAAGCAAGGTGTGATGTAATAGAGACAATCTGTTAAGATAGGATAAGAAATAGAAATTATGGAATAAACATGTTTTTGGTTTGAAGTGTTGTAAACAACTATAGTATTTAAAGGCCAGGAAGGCTGAGCTCTTTGGCCAGTTCAGACCCACTATGTGTGGGTCAACATCGAGCGAACTGTGTCCCGCCAGCCTCTGTTCCTGTGCCTCGTGTGATGTGATGCCCTTGGAGTGAATAAACCGAGCATTCGAAAAGGCATCTCGCGTGCGGCGGCTTCTTTCTTCAAGACACGGATCGTCGGCCCGGAGAGGTTACCTGGGGCAGGGGCGACCGTGACTTCAGGACCACCCGGGAGCGGTCGGGGGACCTCGCCGCCGTCCCTTGCTCGTGTCAATTACATTTATTAATTTCTGTATGTTGAACCAACCCTGAATCCATGGGATGAATCCCACTTGATAATGATGCACTATCTTTTTTTTTAATGTTTGTTTTAGTTGTAGGTAGACACAATAACCTTTGTTTTATTTTTATGTGATGCAGAGGATCAAACCCACTTTTGTCACAAGTGCTAGGTGAGCACTCTACCACAACCCCAGTCCCGCACTATCTTTTAAATATGTTTTTGTATGCAATATGTCAGAATTTTATTAAGAATTTTTTTTTTGAGAGAGAGAAATTTTAATATTTTATTTTTTAGTTCTCGGCGGACACAACATCTTTGTTGGTATGTGGTGCTGGGGATCGAACCCGGGCCGCATGCATGCCAGACGAGCGCGCTACCGCCTGAGCCACATCCCCAGCCCTTTATTGAGAATTTTTGCATCTATGTTCATCAGGGATTCTGTGCTCTTTCTTAAACTTCAGACAGCTGTCAGACAGTTAAAAGTGACTAGAATGGTTGCCAGTCTTAAGACTCAGGTGACAGGCTTGCTAGGTAGGCAGGGCTGATCTCCCTTTGCCTAGATATTAGAAATGTTGGTCCTGACTTATTTCAGTTCCCTTTCCTTGGGAGAGAATTGGTGTGTGGGACAGACAAAGGCTTGAGACAACTGAAGGCGGAAGACCACAGAAACTCCCTGGTGCTGCATGATGGTCTCAGGTCCCAAATCTGACCTGACAGCTCTCAGGGGTACCAAATATTGACCACAATCTATCTGATGTTATTCATGACTGGTGTTTTCTTTCTCTCTAGAAGGACAAGGCATCCCAGTTTCACACTGTGCTCTGCCATGAACCAACTATTTCTCTAAAGAGCCCTTGATACTTCAGTTCTCTGTAGTCTTGCTTGGACTTGCCTGCAACCTGGGGCTTGTAACAACAGTTTATGGAGGAATCTGTGGAACCTTAGCCTGATTTCAAAGGTATTCACAGAACTGTGTGCTGATACTTCCACTCACAATGGGGCTTTCTTCTTTGGGACTGTGCTACTTGTTGGTAACCTTTATTTGTTGGCAACAAAATGTTGTGCAGAGGGATGTTTCTTCTGTTATCCAAGTTACTCTGTCAATTCTTATGAGTTATTTTAGGTGATTCTAAAATGCTACTGCCATCAGGATCTCACCCTGAATTTTATTTTTTTTTAAAACACATAAGGAAGATAGAGACTAAATAACATGGTATCAATTTGCTCATCTTCAAAACAGTTAATACCTTCTGCTCATCTATTTCCTAGGACCATTGTGATAACTATTTGAGATAAAAGAAATGGAAAAACTCAAGAGCCTCAAAGAAGAGGGTTACTTCAGGGAACAGACACATCAGGAGCAGGAGTAAAACATTCCTTCCATCATGCCTTCCTGTCTCCAAGGTTATACCTCCAAGAGAGTCATCTGAAGGTCAGATAGCAGCCAATTTCTGCCAATTCCTGTGATAAGCACCTCCCATTATTTCATGTACTCTTCCTTGGGAAGGTAGGGAGTGTACAAAATGAAGGAATAGAGACTATGCGCCTTATTTGACAGGGGGTTTAGACACAATTGATAAACCTACTTAGATTCACAGTTTCCTGGTGACAGAGCCTGTTTTTAACCCCAAATGATCGATCTGACTCCACAAACCCTGCCTTTAGCTGCTATGTTGTGCCTCCTGGAGCTGAGGAAGTTTTCACCAAAGATTGAGGAAAAACAGAGAAGAGAGTAGAAAGAGAGTCTGGTTGGGACTTTTCTTTTGAGAAGCTTTGGCCACTATCCAGTATGACACAAGTGCTATTCTCAGTGTCCTCCGTCTCTGTGGTAGATGACTTGAGTTGAAGGTAGAATCTTTTAGGTAAACTTACAGGCAAGTCTTTTCAGGAGTTCTTGGAAGTATAAACCCTCCATGGGTTGCCAATAAAATACACGATGCTCAGTTACTTTGAATTTCAGATAGGCAAACATTGCCTGTAATATTCCTTTGAAAAACAAAATTAATATGGGAATAATGTATATTTATTTGCTAAATCTAGCAACTTGACCTTTCTTATGCCTGTTTTTTGGGGTTTTTTTGGGGGGTTTTTTTTTAGTGCTGGGGATCAAACCCAAGGCCTTTCACATGTTATGCAAGTGCAGGCAAGCTATATCACCACTCCTTTTTTTGGGGGGGAGGGCCACTGGGGTCAAACCCACAGGTGTTTAACCACAGAGACACATCCCCATCCCTTTTTAATTTTTTATTTTGAGACAGGGCCTCACTAAGTTGCTTAGGACCTTGTTAAATTGTGAGGCTGACTTTGAACTTGTGATCCTCCTATATCGGACATCAAAGTCCATGGAATTACAGGTAAGTGTCACCATGCATGATTTACAATTATTCTTAATGCATGTATTCAAATCCCATTCACCAACATGCTACTAGCCAGAGCAAGTGACACTACAGAGCCAAACACCAATGGGCCTGTCATTATTTTCTCCCTCTAGTAAAAGGCATGCAAATTCATATAGAAAAGAATGTGAATAGGTTAAAAATAATTTAAAATAGGAGTTTCTCATTTCAGCCAAGAAGAAATTGTTCCATTTCTCCAATTTTCTCTCCTATAACTAAAACATCATGAACATAACACAGGCCCAAGAGATCACTTAAAAATAGAAAAAGAAGGATGCCTAGGTGCCTTGGCACTGGAAGAACAACAGTGAGTTTCCAGGTTTTCTTACCCTCCAACTTCACCACCCTGGATCAAACCCAGGGTCTCACACAATGCTAGGCAAGTGATCTACAACAAAGCTACACCTGTAGCCCTAAAAATTGTTTTACTTTCTTTTTTTCAGTGCTGAGGATAAAACCCAGGGCCTCATGAATGCTAGGCAAGAGTACTAGCACTGAGCTACACCCCTGGCCTAATTGTCAGGTTTTCTTTTGTGCTTTCCAAATACCCCTGGGGAAAACCATAGCCCAGGACCACCAATAACACAGGCTGAAAAACAAAAAGCTTCAAGAAAAACCTAGTCCCTTAGGACAAAAGCCTGGGAAAAGAAGCTTGACAGTATTTTTTGACAATGCTCAGGCTAGTGTAGGCTAGTAGGCTCCAATATATATATATATATATATATATCTCATAGTACCAGGACTGAAGGTATAGCTCAGTTGAAGAGCACATGCTTATCATGTATAAGGGCTTGAGTTCAATCCCCAGTGCCAAAAACAAAACAAAACAATATGATCTGCAACCTTTCCAAAGAAAATTAAAAGTACTTAGGAAGTTTAATGAAACATGTATAGGATCCATATCTTAAAAAAAACAAAATTTAGTTATGTAAGATGTACTATTAGTAGAAACTGAAAGTACAGGGATTTATTTGTGCATTTTTCTGATTTCTTGTAAATCTATAATTACTTTAAATTTAAAAAGTTTTGGGGGAAGTGCTGGGGATAAAATAAAAAGTTTTGCAAAAACCTGGACTAGAAAACCAAGGAATAATAATGCAATCTACCACACATAATAATGGTTGAAATGTGAATATATGCTGTGAACAAATATGTTGTGAGAAGATACAGATTGTATTTAAGAATATAGTTTGTGTGATGAATATGAGATATCTGTTTGTGGCAGGTTGGTCACTATCAGCAAAATGCCATTCAGCATGCATCCTGTGTCCCATTATCACTCAATATAAACAAAGAAATGTGATCATTCTCCACGGACACCAAATTGCACATAACACAATGTGAATATCTTGTCTCTATTATGCCCCCTGCTGAGACCCCTCAACTTCCTCACAAATACCTGGAACTATCAACCCACATTTGAAGGAATGAGAATAATCTCCAACTCTATAGATCTCTAGAAAGTTCCTGACAATTTAACATCCTTTGCCTTCCTGGAAGCTTCAAAGAAAGGGTCTATGATTATCAGTTCCCTTTTGCTGTGATGGATGTCAAAACCAGGCCTGGTTGTAAAATGAAATTATATGAACAATATTGTGAAAAACTAGTGCCTGGGGAAAGAGTGAGTTCCCCTCCTCTTTCTATCAGCCCTTCTTCAGGAAAACCTAATTAATCCTAGGCCCCAGCCTTTTGGATTGTAATTTAACTACTCCCATTTGAAGTGTAAATGAAGCCCTTGTTGAGGCTTGGGCACAAGGCTGAAGATTTATCAGAGGCCTGTGAGAAAAGTCAGTTTTCCCCCTTATCACACTCTGCTTCTGTAAACACACTTCCCACTGGAGCTGGAAACTCCTACTATCTTGTAAATTAGAAATTTTAGGGCACTATATAGCTTATAAAAGATGTGTCAAATGGATAGGGGCTCAGCATCTGGAGTTTGATCACCTCTGGGCCTGCAGGTGGAAAAATAAAGTTTGAGTTCTCCCACTTCTTGACAGGTCTGATTCCCGAAACATTATAAATGGAAAAAAAAAAAAAAGTCTTATGAGGAATAACCAGATAAAGCAAGAAAGTAATAGAACCAATTATGAAGAACATGTGCTTTTGGATTTAATACATACACACATGCCAGACATGGTGGTACCTATCTATAATCCTAGTTATTCCAGGTATTGAATCAGGAGGATTGCAAGTTTAAGGCCAGCTTCATCGATTTAGGAAGACTTTGTCTCAAAATAAAAAATAAAAAAGACTGGGAGTGTAGCTCAGTGGTAGGGCATCCCTGTGTTCAATCCCCAGTACTAAATAAAAAAAAATGTAAATAAACATATAATAACACACATACACACACAAAATCATATAAACTGGGTTTGCATCTATACTCTGGCCATTATTAATTATGAGACACTGTATATACTATTTTCTTTCTTGCTTGTTTGCTTTTTTTGTTGTTTTTTGTTTTTGTTTTTGGTACTGTGGATTGAAACAAAGGGCACTTTACCACTGAGCTACCCCAGCACTTTTTAGTTTTTTATTTTGAGACAGGGTCTTTACTAAGTAGCTTAGGGCCTTGCTAAATTTCTTTTATTTTTTTTAATATTTATTTTTTAGTTTTTGGTGGACATAACATCTTTTTTTTTTTAATTTAATTTAATTTTTTATGTGGTGCTGAGGATCTAACCCAGCGCCCTGCGCATGCCAGGCCAGCGCGCTACCACTTGAGCCACACCCCCAGCCCCTTGCTAAATTTCTTAGTGTCATGAACGATGCTATTAATAATTACTCGGAGGGGATAGGAAAGGTAGCAGATTACAACAGTCACTAATATGCCATTATGTAAAAATGTGAGTATGTAACAGATGTGATTCTGCAATCTGTATTTGGGGTAGAAATGGGAGTTCAAAACCCAATGGAGTCAAACGTATGAAAGATGATTTATCAAGAGCTCTGTAATGTTTTGAACAATCAATAAAAAATAAAATAAAATAAAATAATTACTCGGAGGCATATTGTCTTTAAATGGAAGCATATATTCAATCATTCCAATCATCAAATATAAACAATTAATGCAAAAAGTGTTGGGTGTACCAGAGCACCAAACTATCATTAATGCACACTAATTCAATACTATAAACAAATCATACAATGCTGGGGTAACGTCGAGCCTCAAAATACCTCCAATGCCATGTGACTTCTCTAAGCCAAAGAGTAGACATTGTCGTTGTCTAGTGGTTCTCTCCAGACAATGGCTGGATGTCAGGGAATGGTGAAGGTGGTTCAAGGATGGACAGTAAGACAGCCAGTCTCACCAATGTCCTTGGAGAAAAACTCTTCAATGTGGCAGGACAAGACAAGCAATTTAAAAATACAGTTCCAAGTTGGTGGTGTATGTTGGTGATTGGTTACACCCAATGCCTATTGTTTATGTCCAGTGAAGTGATGTAATTGCGATTGGGCATGTTCTTTGCTCATGTCCATGGAGCTGTGCCCCCTATCAATTGTAATTGGTCATTGCTAAGCATGTCTATGGCTAATGCCCCTTCCAGACCTTATCAGTTGCAAGCAGACATGACTAAGCACTTCAACAGCTGCTGTTCCTTATGGCCAGCAACTTAGTAGGTCCCATCATGTCCCAGAATATCTATGGCAGCTGCTTATTACACTTCGGCTGGTCTGAAGTTTGCAATCCTTCTGCCTCAGCCTCCCATGTCGCTGGAATGACAGGCCTGCGCCACTGCACCTGCCTGGCTATGCTTCTCAAGGCTGTGTGTGTGTGTGTGTGTGTGTGTGTTAAATCCCAAAGCACATGTTCTTTATAATTGATTCTACTACTTTCTTGCTTTATCTGGTTATTCCTCATAAGACTTGGTTTTTCCACTTATAATATGGGAAGAATATATGGGCCTTTTCCTGTTGCAAATAATCAGCTGTTTCATAGCAGGCAGCAGAATCAAAAAATGCCATTACCCTATTAATCAGGGTGTGAATACCAGTTTCTCTTCCTATCCTTTTGTTTATTATCTGACCTTATCTCCCTCCCTTTAGGATGGACCTCTGTCCCATCTACCCCATGTCTATTCTAGGTGAAGAGATTTTGAAGAAAAAGGACTGTCCCCAAAAGAGGAAATGTTTTGGCCTTATACATTGAGTAACTTCAAGAGAATTGCATTTTTCCCTTAATTTCCCACATCTATAAAACCAAGCCAAAGTTGGAAAGACAAGATCCTTAGGTGGATTTGTACATTACAGACAGCAAAATAATACAGATGACATAAAATCTTGGGTTCCTGGAAAATGGGAATTAGAGCCACATATAAAGAATTTACAGGCTCTAATTTGTTTTGGTATAAAAATACAATATATAGTTTAAATATTACAAATAGATTCTGCTCCAACTGTAGTTCTTTCCTAGAAAACCACCATGTCCTTCCCAGGATCTGAGACTAGTTTGGGCTGTGTAAGTAGTATTTGATTCTCTGGGCTCAACAGAACAAAGTTCAGTACTTTGGTGAATGATGTCAGAAACCATGTGGGCAGCATATTCATGGGATAGCATCTAGAAGGCACCTTTGTGGGGTAGGCTTGCAAATGGTAGAAAAGTGCTTTACCACTGAGCTACCACAGCCTCCTGAAGTTTCTCCCCTCCCACTGTACTGGGGATTGAATCCTGAATCCAGGATTCTGAGCTTCATCCCCAACTCATCTTCCTGCATGTTTGTTTAATTTTGAGATAGGGGTCTCACTAACTTTTCAAGACTGTCCTCAAACTAAGTAGCTGCCATAGATATTCTGGGACATGATGGGACTCACTAAGAGTCCCCAAGGCTGCTAAGTAGCTAGAATTACAAGTGTGCACCATCACATCCAGCCTGAAGTTTCTTTTGTGAAATTTTACTGTATAATATCAACCAAATACTTGTTGAAATTTTGTTCCAGATTTAATGGAAATAATCTTTGTGACTTTTATATTCAAAATGTTCAATTTTTTTTTAAATTTTAGACTTCACTATTCTAGATCTTCTAAATCAAGTATATTAATTGTTTTTCTGTATTCCAAGCATATTATTGTTAATACTTTTTTTTTTTTGGTACTGGGGATTGAACACTGGGGCACTCAACCACTGAGTCATACCTCAGTCCTATTTTGTATTTTATTTAGAGATAGGGTCTCACTGAATTGCTTAGTGCCTCACTTTTGCTGAGGCTGGTCTTGAACTCACAATCCTCCTATCTCAGCCTTCCAAACTGCTGGAATTACAGGCTCCACCACCACACCCAGCTGGATACTTTTTTTTTTTTTTTTCTGTAAGAGTGTGTGTTCCAGAAAAATCCTCTACTATGATAGTTAACATAAATTAACATTCACAACTTTCAGGTATTAGGAAAGATTTTTCCTGTTAATGAAAGTGGTGGTTTCTTTGATTTGAGTTTGGGTTTTGTTTGGGGGCTAGGGATTGAACCTAGAGCCTCATGCTTACTAAGCAAGTGTTCTACCACTGATCTATACCCCCAGGCTAAAACGTTTTACTCATATATTTTGAACCTATGCTGTTGAAAGTTAATGATGAGGGGGCTCAAGCGGTAGCGCACTCGCCTAGTGTGCGTGCGGCCCGCGTTCGATCCTCAGCACCACATACAAACAAAGATGTTGTGTCCGCTGAAAACTAAGAAAAAATAAATAAATGTTAAAATTCTCTCTCTCTATCCCCCTCTCTCTCTCACTCTCTCTTTAAAAAAAAAAAATAGAAGAAAGTTAATGATGACTTTTCCATTGGACTGGTAATGGAAAATCACCTAACTGCAGTAGGTTTAAGGGAATAGAGGAAAATTGGAATTGGAAATATCTATAGAAAATTCTTTGAGGAGGTCTGCTGTAAGGGGAAGCAGCAAAATTGGGTGGTAGCTAAAGAGAAATAGGGTGGGAGGAAAACATTTTATTTTAAAGCAGATAGCACAGCATATTCATTAGTATGCTGGTAAATACGTACAGAATGAAAAACTGGTGACAGAAGAAAAAGGTGAATGTCATCATGCATGAGAAAAGGAATAAGATCCAGGACCCAGAAAGAGAGTTCATTCAGAATGCAAAGTGGAGCACACAGGTTCCGTGCAGAGAGGTCTGCAGATGTGCTTGTGCTTGGGTACAGAAATTCTCTTTTCTCAGTAACAGAGAAATCAAATTCATCAGTTATCAGTGAGGTGGGAGAAAGGAGTTGTTGGAGACTTGGAGGAGGAGGAGAAGTTGTGAATTAGTCATTTAGGAAAATAAATTGGTCACAAATTGAAAGCAAGAACTTTCAGGGGCTGTGTGTTTTTCTTAGGCCACATCTGCTATGCAAGTACAGGCAGAGAGCAGACAGGGAGTTGGAATCAACTAGGTTTTATGTTTTATCAGAATGAAATAAAATGAGACGGAGCAAGACAGTTAATGGTATATACAAAGGACTGATCATATGATGGTCAGTGGTCTCTAAAATATATCAGCAAAGAGGGATATGAGGACATTGGGGTAGGGGTGAGGGGTGAGGCAAGGGTTATACAATCAAAAGATTAGGGAAGAGCTCTATGATTTTCCATCAGAGATTAATAGTGGTGAGTCAAAAAGAGATAACTTTGTGTTCCCAGACAAAAGGTAGGAGAGTAGTTCTGAAGGGGAGCCCAGACAGGAAATGGGTTCATGCTCCTACAATAGGCTGAATATAATGGTTCCCCAAATGTGTCCAAGCCCTAATCCCTAGAAGTTGTGAATGTTAATTTATAATTTATATGACAAAAGGGATTTTCAAAATGTGATTAAATTAAGCATCTATTTTTTTTTTAAAGAGAGAGAGTTTCTCAATATTTATTTTTCAGTTTTCGGTGGACATAACATCTTTATTTTATTTTATGTGGTACTGAGGATCGAACCCAGCGCCCTGCTCATGCCAGGCCAGCACGTTATCGCTTGAGCCACATCCCCAGCCCCAAAATTAAGCATCTTGATGTAGAATGATTTTCCTGCATTATCCAGTTGGGTCCAATATAATTGCAACTTATTGTAAGAAAAATGTAGGAGTCACCAGTGCTGAGAAAGTGATATCATGAAGGAAGAACAAATTGGATTACAGTACTTGGAAGATAGGAAGAGGCCACAGGCCAAAGAATACATTGAATCACTGGAAATTGGCAAAAATTCTTCCTCTAAAGCTTCCAGAAGGAACCAGCCCTATAGACACTATTAGCCCAGTGAAAATTATATCAGACTACTGACCTCCAGAACTGCAAAATAATAAATTTGTTGTGGTGTACACCAATTTGTGAAAATTTGTTACAGGAACAAATGGAAACTGATAGAAGAAGAAGAAGGGTATAGAAGAGACGCCCAGGAAGCAGCTTTCTGATCTCCCAAATAAATCTGAAAAAGATTTGAAAGAGGCCAAACGGGCAGCTCTGTGTCACTTAGTGAGAGGTGCAGCCTGGTAGAATTATAGTGCCTCCCTATGAAGATATCAAATAAAAGAGTCTCTGAGGCAAGATTTCTGCTTCCCTTAGTAAATATTTGATATTATTCAATTGTAAAAAGCAAATTGCAGGCCCACATACATGGCATGTTTTTAAAAATACGTACAAACAGTCATATCTGTGTAGTTGAAGGAGAGTTCTGACTGCTGAATGCCACATGACCAATCCTCTCACCTTCTCAGTCTTTCAATTGTAGCCTACATAAAATCAACCACACATAACCACACAAGCACCCCTCATCAATCTATTTTTTCCATAACATCTTTCCATATCACCTTATACCATACTATGTCATTTATTTCTATTTAAATTGCTTGTTTCCCCCACTAGAATTTAACAAGAATCACTGAAAGGGCAATGATTTGGGAGTAACATCTTGAAGAGCTCCTGCTATGAATGAACTTCGGAACTGAGACAGAAGATATCGAGTGGTAAGTATTAATTTCAGAATTTTTTTTTAAATGGTGGTATTTACGTCCTTCTCCCCCAGCGGAATTTTAACATTAAAAAAATCATAACAGGTATTCCTAAAATAATTCTTAGGCGTTTGTAAGAAAAAGCCTGGAGGATAACTTTACCACTTTGCAAGGAGAGGTGAACAGCAGCGTGGACAATCGCCTACACCACTGCTCAGCTCTTCGCAAAACGCTCTCATCTCGGGCGCCGCCGGAAGTAGGTGCCGGAAGTGGGCTGTCCCGCGCGCGGTTCGCTGGGACTTGTAGTTGGGGGCCCATGGCGAGGGCACGGGTCAGTTTGCGGATCACTGCGTTGCCAGGTGTGGGATCTCACGTGGGAGGTGAGACGGGGCCGGCGGCCTTCGTGGCTGGCAGAGGTGTCACGGATCAGGGTCGTGGGCCTCTGGTGAGGTGCTGGGCCGCCAAGATCGGAAGCCGGGCGAGAAGCCGAAGGAGAGTGCGACCCGCGGAGGGCAACTCAGGGCCGCACGTGTGTCTGGGTGCCGCATTCCGAGCAGTGGCGCCCCCTGGGCTAGGCCACACGGAGGCCAGGCCTCTACCGCAAAGGAGGCCTGGCCCCTGAGGGCCCCTCCTCTCGTGTGGCTGAGACTTGGCCTGGGCCTGCCTGGGAGCTTTGTGGTTGGCTACATCGGCCTTTTCCAAGGAGTTGTTCTGTGGACATTAGGCAGTCGAGAAGGGCTCCCTGTGGGACCCAGGTTTCTGCTCCACAGCACCTTTTTTCCTCGCTGAAAAAAATGTTACATCAGAACCCTGTACCCCAGAAATGAATCAGGTTGCAGAGAAAAAGGATGGCGTCTTATGTATCCAAAATCCCATCTCAGAGGCGATCTATATAACCTGAGAGCTCCTACTCTAACCAGAACTTTAGGGCAGAAATTGGGAAGTCTGAGGGAAAAGGCTTTCAGATGCAGACAGCTACCGAATTTGAATTTGCTTACTCTCACGTGCTTTGATGGGAGACTTGGCCTATTTGTTCCAAAGCCCTGAAGAGAGGGATAAGAGAACTGCAGGGAGTGAGAGAGGAAGGATTGACTGATAGCAAGAGCTGAGTAACTTTTTCCAGTGTTGGACCGGCTAGTCTGTGTCCTACAAGTTGGGCTTGGTTTTTATGGATTTTTCTCTGCCTTTCCAGGAATCTGCATTTCCCTGAGAGGAAGATATGACAAAGTTCCAGGTGAGTTGGAGTTTTTCCTAAAATTCCTTTCTAAAAATTAAACATAACCTTTTTTTTTTTCCCCCTTGGGACAAAGAGAACATGTGCATGAGAGCTTGGCTAGTGTTAGATCCTGTGTCTGTACTGTACTGTATTTATTTTCCTCTCCCTCATCCTTTTTTTTTTCCTTTGTCAAAAAGTTCAGTATGAGAAACATATATTTCTGATTATATTTTATACTGCCCTACTTTTTTACATTTGGTCTGCTCTTCAGAGTACCTGCATGTGCACTTCTAAAGAAAGACCACAGAGCATCTTTGCCTGGTCCTTTCAAAGCTAAACTTTTCCTGCCAGACATTTCACTCACATCCTGTTAGTTAACTTTCTGTTGCTGTGAGAAAATGCCTGATGTAATCAATTTATAATATTTATTTTGGCTTACAGTTTCAGAGGTTTCAATCCCACAGTTGCCTTTGGGCCTGTGACAGCACAGTGCATCATGGTGGGAGAGCAAGGTAGAGGAATTCTCTTCATCTCATGGCAGGCAGGTCACAAAGAGGTGAAGGGGCTGAGATTCCAATACTACCTCCAAGGGCATGCCCCCAGTAACATAGTTTTGCTTCCACTAGGCCCCACCTTCTAAAAGTTCCACCACCTCACAGGCTGTTCTTTTAGCATATGAACCTTTGGGAGACACAAAAGATCCAAACTATAAACTATAGCATGTTGAAAGTCGTTCAGAGCTACTGTATGTCCAGTCCAGTGCTAAATGGTCTCAGGAAAACAAATAGAATGATAAACTATGGTGCTTTTCTTCAAGGAGCGCACTTCTTGATGAGCATATTATGTGTACTCAAAACATATGCATATTAATCATGACCATTTATAATTGTGAAAGAATGAAAAATATTAGAACATTAGTTAAATGTCAGCACAGTGATAACAAAATCACTGCTACAAATGCTCCTCACCTAGGCGCTGCATCAGAATCATCTAGGTTTCCAAGAATTAAGGTTCTTAGCCCTCCCCTGCAGATCTACTAAAAGGAGACTCTCATTCCTCTTTGTTTTCTGAAGATTTATTGTGAAATAATAATACTCCACATACTTGATGTTAGTAAGTATGGTAGGTAAAATGACTACCTAACCAGATAATTTACGCTCTGGTTGCTATGTTCCCTTCCACCAACATGTCTACTAAATTGATACAGTGAATGTAGATTTACCAAATAGCACTTTTTTTAAAAAAAAAAATTGTCTCTGTAAAACCATGTGTAGATAGTTACCTAAAGATTGACAGAATCATGAGTGTTTGAGATGGAAATGGTCAGCCCACTCTCTGTCAGAGTGCTAGTGTTTTATGGCTGCAGAGAGCTGTGACTCAGAGGAAGTTGAAGAGAAAGCCTTGTTTTTTGTTGCAAAAAACAGCAGAGCCAGAAATAAACTCCATGTTTTTCAGATCCAAGCTGCTCTTTCTCCATAACTAAATAGGTCATCACACCTGAAATTATTTGAATAAAATATCAGGCTACATTTTTTTTTTTTCCAATGAGATGGGGTCCTCTGTGTTGCCCAGGTTGGCCTCAAACTCCTGGGTTCAAATGATCATGTTGCCTGATACCACAGGCCTATGCCTCTATGTTGGGCTCAGATTGCATTTTAAGGAAAAAAAGAGAATTGGTTCTCTCTCTCTCTCTCTCTCTTTTTTAATTTAAGAATTGATTCTTTTTTTTTTAAATATTCTTTTAAAGAGAGAGTGAGAGAGGAGAGAGAGAGAGAGAGAGAGAGAGAATTTTTAATATTTATTTTTTAGTTCTCGGCGGACACAACATCTTTGTTGATATGTGGTGCTGAGGATTGAACCCGGGCCGCACGCATGCCAGATGAGCGCGCTACCGCCTGCGATTCTTAACACCACTAGCAGTAGAAGCCTCTTTTTGTGTCCTGGTTTACAAGAAGAGACCATTAGCCTTATAAAAATCTGTGTGTATGGAGGATAGTAATCTTCCTGGAGGTACAGAGAGCATTGAAAATGTTTAAGGACTTCAAGAGAGATTAACATGCACAAGACCCTGTGTTCAGTATATTTTTCTCCCTTCTACCTATTCCCCTGTAATTATTCAATGTTGATGTAGTTAGGGACTGCAGGCATAGTAAATTTTGAGATTCTGGTATGTTAAGTAATATGTTAAGTATGTTAACTTATGTTAAATAATAATTTTTTTAATTTAAAGAAAGCACTTTATTCTACCACATATACTTATTGTTTTCTGTATTCCAGACATCATCTTTGTGTGTGCCAAAAGGCAGGAGTCCCAGTTTAACCCTTTTCTCCCTCTGCAACCTTGGATAAGTCACTTCATTATGAACCTTGGTTTCTCATCTATAAAATTGGGGTGTCTGGCTTGATGATCTCTAGGGTCTCTTTATTTGTTGCATTTCATTAGTCATTTAAATTGAAAGTGGCCAGGTATGGTGGGGTACACCTGTAATCCCAGCAACTTGGAAGCCAAGGCAGGAGGATTGCAAATTTGAAGCCAGCTTTAGCAACTTAGCAAGGCCCTAAGCAACTTAGTGAAACCCTGTGGATGTAACTCAGAGGTAAAGCAATCCTGGGTTCATTCCTCGGTTCCAAAAAACAAAAGAATTGAATGTGAATTTATAAACTTCTATCTTTTAGATTCCAAGTTGGTTGTGTTAATTGCTGGGGATTTAAAGATTAGTTGAGTGTGACCTCTGTCCTTCACAATCTTACAGCCAATTTGTGAGACAGATTTAATAGCTATATCAGAGATATGAGAAAGATGCTCTGAGGTCTTAAAGAAAGAAGCACCTGGCTTATCCGCCTGCTTCAGAAAGGGCTTGCTGATTATCCTGAGATAAAGGAATTCCAAAATGGATGTGAGAAATCCAAGTCAGGGTAGAAGCAACGTGAAAAGAACTATGCTAGACTAGAACATGCTGGGTGTAGATGGTTCCAAGTAATCCACTGTGACTACGCCACTTACCAGCTTCTGCATTACTGTGTCCTGCCTCTCAGTAAATTGTTATATCAAGCTGGGAGGCATCTGGAATGGAAGTTGAGAGCCATGGGATAACCTGTCTGGAGTAATGAGAACTTTAACATTTGGTGAAAATAGGAAACTACTGGTCCTATGACCTTCCTCTTTGACCAGCCTGCAGGATATTGAGAACACTTTCCCACTGTATGCAGAAGTTCAGTCTTGGGGGCGATTCATTAACTCCACTGATACCAAGGAAGACTGTTTATTATTTAGATTCTTTTAGTCTCAGCTCTCTCTTGCTATAAAAGGAGCATTATTTTTTTCCCCTTCCATCCTCCCCTTCCTCTCACTTGGTCCTCTCTTGTAATATTTCTCACCCTGGAATTTTCAGTCTTCTACAGTTAATAATCCACCCACATATCCTTTTCATTCTTGGCATGGATTTCCCCCTGCCACTTTGTTTACAGGATCTTAAAAACTACTAAGTCTGACTATGAACTGAAAGACAATAAAACTTGTTCTGTGAAAATTTGGTAAGAAGTTATTGTGGTCTAAGGTTTATTTTAAAAACAATGACCTTACTAAGACATTGGTAATGGAGGAGAGAGAACACATTGGAAGGAAATTCAAAGGATAGAACTGACAAGATCTGAAGTGGTTTGAATATTGTTGAGGTAGAGAAGGACGCTTAAACAATCCAGGTGACTAGTGGAAAGGGATAAAAATTGAAAGAAAAGATAATTGATGGATCTGAATCTGAGGAAAGAGGAAGGGATTCAATCTAGAGTACCCAAAGAGAGATTAGCTTGAGCAGAAAGAAACCTTTCTAAAGTGGGAAAGAAAATGTCTGGTTGAGAGGAGTGACTGATTCCTCTCCTCCTCACTGCCCCCAGCCCAGTGCAGGGGATTGAATTCAGAGGCTCATGCAAAGCCAGGTTAAGTGCTCTCCCCATCCCCCGAGCTCTACCCCAAAGAATCCACTTGCTTGATATTCACTGGGCCCTGCTTCACTAGAGGCTATGGTGATGGAGCACTAAGGCATCATTCTCCACTTCTTCTTTGTCCCGCCTTTGCCCAGGCTTCTGTTGCCTAGCCTTTTAAGCAGAGTGGAGACACAGTCATTGAAAGGAGAGCTTGAGAGAAAGCTTCTACTCTCCTCATTTTTACTTTGTCCACTGGTGACTAGTTGGGTAAGTCACATGCTTCCTGCATGGCAGGCCCTGCTATCCTCAATTACTGAGGAGGGAGTAGTGGTGTCTCCTCAGCCTGGAAGTTGTCTAGGCTAATCAAATTTATGAGGTAATGCTGCCTTCTCAAAGGTATTGTGGACTTCCTGGTCCATAATTTAGGTTTCATTTGACTCATTATTTTTAATAAATTCTATCACTTTTTTTTTTAAAGAGAGAGTGAGAGAGGAGAGAGAGAATTTTTAATATTTTATTTTTTAGTTCTCGGCGGACACAACATCTTTGTTGGTATGTGGTGCTGAGGATCAAACCCGGGCCGCACGCATGCCAGGCGAGCGCGCTACTGCCTGAGCTACATTCCCAGTCCTCACTTTGCTTTTCAAAGTGTGCCTTCTTAACTAATGCCAGCCCATGAACCATGCAGACATAAGTATAGAGAGTAAATTGTTTATTAAAAAACAGAATCCTGGTCCTTCACAGCAGATAGTTTGAAAAGTGTTGTACCCTCAGACAGAACCCTGGAGAGAAACAATCATCTGAAATTAAATGAATAAGTAATTGGATTCCTTTTATGTCCCAGCCTGTTTGAGGCCTTAGGAATGCAGCAAAGAATGACAACCTCTCTGTCCCAGGAAACTTACATCTTAGGGGAAGAGACAGTAAGAAAGCCCTTGAATAGATAATGAGGTAAGATAGAAGTAGAATGAAGAAATTTAATTGGGAAAATGATTAGCTGGTCAAGGAAATGCTTTTCTGAGGAGACAGTAGGTGGGCTGGGATCAAAATGATAAGGAACTGGGATGAAGGTGTGAAAAAGCACATTTGGGACAAAGAGGGAAGCTAGTGCAAAGGCCTTGAGAATGAATTTGATGTGGTTCAGGAACCTGCAAGGTTGCTGGGACCAAGTATAATATTAAGAAAGGAGTGTGTACAGCTGAGGTTGGGAAAATGACAGGTATTGAACTGTTGATTACCAGTGACCCAAGTTCCATTTCCCAGAAGTAAAGATTAAACACTGAAGCAAGTGTAGAAAGCAAGTTTTATTTAAAGAATAATAATAAACTTCTCTCGGGAAGAATAAAGGGCCATAGCTGGTATTCTGATATCCAAAGTAGGAGTGTCCTATACCTTTTAAACATTTTATATTTTCTTTGTTCTACCCTGTTGTTCCTTCATTTTCCCATCCTGCCTACATGACTAGTGACCTGATTAGTTGGGAGGTGGTGGGGTGCCGGTGGGATGGCCAAAAGGTGAGAAACAGATGGGCTAGAAGGGCCAAAGATGGAATGATCCTGGGCAGGAAGGGAGCTATAGCCCAGGAGGCATTAATTAACAGCTCCCTGTCTGCTCAGGAGGTGCTTGTTAACATCCTTTTGGGAGGAACAGTATAAATTGGTAATCTTGGTAATGGGTGGAGAAAGGTCTCTAGAGGCATTAGCATTTCAGTCCACCAAAGCAGTCTCCAACTTCCCAGACCTAACTCAGCTTTCATTTTCCCCATCACCTGTCTACACTAACTAACTAACTGCCTGTCCTTAATCATTGCTTTAGTACTGGCTCTGCAGAAGCTTCCAAGCCAAGATGAAAGGTCTGGATTTTATTTGATGTTCACTGAAAAGCCTTGGAAGGTCTCATTCCTGGTTTGTGATTTTCAAAAATCACAATAGCTGCTGTATGGCAAAATTTTAAGTTCACAGGAGTGAAAGTAGAAATAGAATGATTAAAAGTTTGGTGCATGTGGAAGACGACCACCCCTCAGGCTGTAGCAAAAACAATGCAGTGGCCCTAGAGCTGCAGCTCAGCAGCAGAGCACTTGCAGAGTGCTTGCCTAGCATTTGTGAGGTACTAGGTTCGATCCTCAGCACAAAATAAAAAATAAACAAATAAAATAAAGGCATTATTTCCATCTATAACTACAAAAAAATTTTTTTTTTAAAAAAAAGCAATACAGGATGGAGAGACACAGATATGTTCTAGAGTGAGTAGGGGTGAGAGTTTGTGATGGATGAAATGGAAAGAAGTGTGAAGGAATCAAAGAGTAAACTATTCTTGATTATACTTATTGTGATTTAATGAAATGAGACTGAGATCATTGGCTCAATGGAGTTTAACAAATGCAAGGTCAGAATGTGGGGTCAGTTGTTGCTAGTGTTGAGGTTGTCAGGATAATGGTGAGAATGGGATTTGAGAAATTATATTCCATCTATGTATGATATATCATAGTGCATAAATACATTCTACTGTCATTTTTGTAAAAAAAGACAACATAGCAATGACCATGAGATGACAATGACAAGGAAAAATGGAATAGCTGATAGCTTGAGCTTGGATGGGTAGTGGACAAAAGGGGAAAATTTGAATGGAAGTAGCAAAGTAGCTGGAAAAGGAAAGGTTTTCCAACACAACTTGATTTAGTTTGCTCAGATCCCTGATCTGCAAACTTCTCAACTCTTCTCACCTTTTCCAGTGCTACCAATTTCACTTTTCCAGGGCATTTGTGCAGTAGTTGTTGGTTCCTAATATTTTAGGAACCAGTAACATTCATGGATGTGTGTATGGTTTCACTGAGGAAGAGTGCAGTTACCTGGATCTTGCTTAGAGGAAGCTGTACAGAGTTGTGATGGTGGAAAATTACAGGAACTTAGTCTCAGCGGGTAAGAACATTACAAACCTGAACATTGCTTATTGGAGTCTTTGTTTCCTAATTCTTTTTTATACCAAAGGATATTTTCTAATTATCCTAAGCAGTTGAAGAACTTTATTAAGAATTGAGACTAGGCTAGGATTGTGGCTCAGTGGTAGAGCACTCCCCTAGCACGAGCAGGACCCGGGTTCGATCCTCAGTGCCATATAAAAATAAAGGCATTGTGTTGTGTCCATCTACACTTAAAAATATATATATTTTAAAAAAAAAAAGAATTGAGACTAGTGAGTGGCTTCACTGAATCCTTTTCAGAACCCAGACGTGTTCCTTTTTTATAAACCAGGGATTGGGGTTTATACCTGTGGGTTTAATCCCTAGTACCAAAAACTAAAATAAATAAATAAATAAAGTAGTGAAAAAAATGTGTTGCTTACTAAATGTATCCAAGGGCAGTAGTTAGATGAATTATTATGAATCACAGAAAAGATAATACATCCTGTTGATAAAGAATTTTTAATTAGTTGGGAAGATGAATAGACACATACTAGGTTAAGTCATGTGAAATTACCATTTTGTAGTCAAAAACAGACACCACAAAAATGACTGAAAAAAAGCATACTGTTGTGGTGGCTCTTTAGGGTTTCCCTGCCTCAGTCTGTGGCAGATTCCTGGTTGTTCTTCTCTTGATAAGTGTGGCTCTTCAAGCTAAACCTGGAGAGGAGGTTGAAAAATACTTCTGAGTGGTAAGAATTATGTATTTTCATGTCCTAGGCCTGTGCTTTACATGGATACCAAAATTGCTTACTTGAAGCAATAAAGCAAAACTTTCATAAGGAAGTATTTTAATTTTTTATTTTGTTTTGGTACTGGGGATTGACCCCAGGGGTGCTTTACCACTGAGCAACATCCCTATCCTTTTTGTCTTTTATTTTGAGACAGCATCTTTCTAAGTTGCTGAAAGTCTCACTAAATTGCTGAGGCTGGCCTTGGGACTTAAGATCCTCTCTATTGCCTCAGCCTCCCAGGCCACTGAGATTTCAGGCATGTGCCACCATACCTGGCTTGACTTTTGAAATGGGGTATCTCTGTGTTTCCCAGGCTAGACTTGGACTTTGGGCTCAAGAGATCCTCCTGCCTCAGCCTCCCAAGTAGCTGGGACACACCTATAGGTGTGTGCCACTATGCTGGCTTGTTTGTCCCCTTCAGAGTTTTTCCTTTTTCTTTTCTTTCTTTCTTTTTTTTTCTCTTCCAGAGTATTTACTGTTATCAGTTTTATTAATGGGTTTTACAGTGTTAACCTTTTCTTGAAATTCTTTGCCTTGTTTGAGGTCATAGTTGTCCTGTTTCCTCCAGCCTCCTTCATATTTCTTTTTGCTGCAGATTTACTTTCTTCTGAATTTGGAAATCCCAGAGGGCTGTTTTGTTTTTACAGTTCTGGAGATTGAACCCAGAGCTCACAGATGGCTAGGGTAAATGCTCTATCATAAGGTACACTCCAAGCCTGCCTTTTTGTTGTTGTTGTTTGTTTGTTTGTATGTTTTTGTTGTTGTTGTGTGGTGCTGGGATTGAACCCAGGGACTTGTGCATTCTACCAACTGAGCTATATCCCCAGCCCCTGTTTGTTTTTGTTTGTTTGTTTGGTACTGGGGATTGAACTCAGGGGTACTGGACCACTGAGCCACATCCCCAGCCCTATTTTTTATTTTATTTAGAGACAGGATCTCTCTGAATTGCTTAGTGCCTCACTTTTGCTGAGGCTGGCTTTGAACTCATGACCCTCCTGTCTCAGCCTCCCAAGCCACTGGGATTACAGGTGTGCACCATGGCACCCCGCTGCCTATTTGTATTTTGATCACTATACACCCCATCACTATTTGTCAATGATTCACAACCATTTCTTCCTAAGGAGACAAATTGAATTAAATTTCTCTCCAACAGAAATTAAGTACTAAGGAATAAGATTTTGCCAAGTAGAATTGCTTTAGAGGACTAAAAACCAAGTGTAATGTGTTAAGAACAAATTCTCATCCCTTTGGGGGTGATATTGCCCCTCTTGAGAATGCATACTGTGTGTAGATATTTGAATAAAGAGATAATATATATTTAAAAGGCTTCAACTACCTTTCTATTTTGATAGCCCTAATGTCTTTATTTTTCTATCCTCATATTAAACTCTACTCCCATGTGTTTTCTTGGCCATGGATAGATATCCATGGATAGATATCTTGGATAGATAGTACTTGAATATCCAGGGCTACTTCAAATTCAGAGTGTTGAAAATTTTAAGACTTTTCCTTTTTAACTTCTCATATTCTTACTTTTGTTTTTCTAGTCCCCTCGTTTAGAAATAGGCCTTTATTAAGTTCTTTCTCCCCATCCTCAGTATCTGCAAATTTCACTGTGTGTACATGCACTTGTGCTTGCACTTGAAGGACCACAGGAAAACAGACTTAGCTGAAAAGAAGGGTGAACTTGGCAGCAGAGAACAATGCTCCATAGACCACAGGACACAAAAGACCTCAAAAGTCAGACAGGGAGCTTAGCCTCCACACCAGCAACTAGGGTAATTCTGGCTTTTTATCCAAAAATGACAGATAAGTGACATTTAAGGGAGAAAAGTCACTGGGCATGGCCACACTGGCCTGTAATCCCTGTAACCCAGGAGGCTGAGGCAGAAGGATCACAAGTTTAAGGCCAGCCTCAGCAATTTAGTGAGGCCCGAAGCAATTTAGCAAGACCCTGTCTTAAAATAAAAAATAAAAATTAAAAGGGCTAGGGATGTGGTTCAGTGGTTGAGCACCCCTGCATTCAATCGTTGGTACCAAAAATAAATAAATACATAAATAAATAAGGGAGACAAGTCTATGTATAATATCTAATTTAAGCTTGAAAACTTAAGTTAACAATCTGTCTAATTTTTACCATAATTCAAACCTTAAGTGCAGCTAAACTCTGTGGGGCTTAAGTGTGCAAGTAGGAGGTAGAGGAGGACAGTGGGAAGTTGGAGAATAAGTACCCAGACACAGTTAGATAAAAATAATAAATTCTAAGTTCTACAGAACAATGAGGTGACTACACTTCACAATAGTCAATTATATACTTTATGATACCTGGAAGAGAAGAGCTTGAAGTCTTCAAACACAAAGCAATGATAAAGAGATGGAAACATAAATTACCCTCATTTTTTTAGTACATACTGTGTGTGTGTGTTTGTGTGTGTGTGTGTGTGTGTGTGTGTGTGTGTGTGTGTGTGTTGAAATATCATACTGTACCCTATAAATTTGTACAATTTAAATAATTTAAAATGCTAAGGAGGTAGCTCAGTGGTAGGGCATTTACATTGCATGTGCAAGCAAGTAAAAATAATAATTTAAGTGTTAATAAATTTAAAATAGCTTAAAGTAAACAAAAAAATCAGTGGCTAGGGTGTGGCTCTGTGGTGGAGTTCATCCATAAGGTCCTGGGTTCAATCCTTTGATTATCCCATGCTCTGGTTCCTGATTGGTTTTGCCCTTTAAGATTTTTTTTTTTTTGAAGTTCAAATCTATATGAAACCTTTTATTAAGCCTTCCACTTGACCCCCCCCTTTCAAAGCTTTCTATTTATATCTCACAGTCTCAGACCCAGTGGCATATTCTTTTATATGTTCTTCTTTTAACCATTGGATGTTCAAGTCTGATATTTTCCTTGTTTCCAGCTAGGTTCCTGGAGAGAGCCAGCTATCTAACACAGACATCCATCAGTATCCATAGATTTGTTCCAGGGTCCCTGCAGATATCAAGATCTGAGGATGCTCAAAACTCATATGAAATGACTTAGTATCTACATGTAAGCTATGCACATCCTCTTGCAAACCTTACATGATTTCTAATACAATGTAAATTCTAGATAAATTGTTGTTTTGCTATATTATCTAGGGAATAATGATAAGAAGAAAATTTGTACATGTTCAGTTACAGGCATAGTTTTTTTCCCAGATATTTTTCATCCACAATTGGTTGAATCCATGAATGTGGAATCCACAGACATGGGAGACTGACTCTATTTTCAGTGCTGTATGTACATGGTCAATATTTAATAATTGACTACTGCAAATTTAGTAGAGAAAAAACTTTTTTCCTAAATGTATTAATTATACATTAATTCTTTGTATTATTGCAGGTTTTTTGGTGGTGATTATGGTTTTGTTGTTGTTTTTTGTTTTGTGTTTTTTCAGTGCTGGGATTGAATCCCTTTGGAGTTACCTACCCAGCACTTCTTATTTTTTGTTTTGAGACAGGGTCTCCCTAAGTTGCCCTAGCTAGCCTTAGGCTGGCCTTGAACTTGCTATCCTCCTGCCTCACCCTCTTGAGCCATTGAAATTACAGGTATATGCCACCATGCCCAGCTATATTATTTTAAATATTTAAAAATCTGATAACCACAAAGTTTTATTACTACTTGTGAAAGCTATCAATAAAATTTCTCCTTCATTGATTTCATACACCTGTAATTTTTGTAGCCACTAGCCATTCCCAAGTATTGTACAGTGAGGATGTTGAAATAGTATCCTTTCATTATTTGATAATTTTGGCCTCAAATTAGTGGTTTTTCTTTTGTCATTTTTTCTTTTTTTATTCTATTTGTGTCAATGTGGTTTTTTGTTGTTGTGTTCTTTTTTTTTTCTTCCCATTACTCTTTTTTTTTTGGTTCTAGAAATCTAACCCAGGGGCTCTTTACCACTGAACATTTTTACTCTTTATTTTGAGACAGGGTCTCACCAAGTTGTTTATGGCCTTGCTAAATTGCTGAGACTGTCCTCAAACTTGTGATCCTCCTGTCTCAGTCTCCCAAGTTGTTGGGATCACAGATGTATACCACTGTGCCTGGCTCTTCTCATTATTCTTAAAATTTGTAAACACAATGATATATATTTACTAGGTAAGCAAACTGTAACAAAAGGCTTATGATAAAAGCAGTTCTTTGTTATCTGCTGCTCCTCCAGCCACACTGAGGCTTCCTAAGGGCACTCAGTTGTGATCCTTTCAGCTGTTCATTATTGAGTGTGTCTTCATTCCAAACCATATGCTTAGACAGCTGTTTGTTATCTCTCTTTTTAAATAATAAATGTATTTACATGGTTAAGAAAAGAAGTTTGAAAAGGAACACATTGAAAAAGCTTCTTTATGTTCCTAACAACTATCTACCCAGATTCTAGTCATTGGCTTTTACAAGCCACATAAGGTGATTAATCTTATATAATTGCCTGGAAATCTAGAACATGAATGCACACCTTTATGATTTTGATAGATAACTATCAAAATATTCTTCCTTCGTGATGAGTGATACCAGTTTGTACTGAAGTATGATGAGTGATACTAGTTTGGGAAGTATGCCTTTAGACTTTGAGTTTGTGCTGGCATAAAAAATGGGAAATAATACCTCTGCATCATTTTAATTTTAATTTGTAGTATTGTGATATACTGCTATTTCCCAGTTTATCAATATTTGATATTTTCTATTGACTTCTTCATATCAGAGATGAGGATATAGCTTTTTTTAATTTAACATTTTTATTTGTTTTAATTAGTTATACATGACAGTAGAATGCATTTGTGCACTTTGATATACATAGATGAGATATAATTTCTCATTTTTCTGAGTGTGCATGTTGTAGAATCACACTGGGCATGCAGTCACGTATATACATAAAGTAATGTCTGTTTTGTTCTACTAAAGGATACAGCCTTTTTTTTTTTTTTAAGAGAGAGAATTTTTTTAATATTTATTTTTTAGTTTTTGGCGGACACAACTTTGTTGGAATGTGGTGCTGAGGATCGAACCTGGGCCTCAGGCATGCCAGGCGAGTGCGCTACCGCTTGAGCCACATCCCCAGCCCAAGGATACAACTTTTTGATCTTACCTCCCCTAGCATTCTTATTCTCCTGTATGTTAGTCTTTCAGTAACTAATGCTTACATTGCTTTTTACATTGGACTTATGGGTCATTTTAGAGTTAAGTAGTATGTATTATGATTATGATTCCTTTTTTTTTTTCACAACTCTAGCTAATACTTGCTTCTCTTCCCCCCCCCCCACCTCCACCAGTGCTAGGACTTGAACTCAGGACCTTGCTTATGCTAGGCAGGCAAGCAGTGTGCCACTGAACTATCTATACTCCGAGCCCTTATAAAAATTTTTGAGACAGGCTCTCATTAAATTGCCCCAGCTGGCCTCAAACTTGCAATTGTGATGCCTTAGCCTCCCAAACTGCTGGAATTATGGGTGTGCACCATCATGTTTGGATAATACTTGAATTAAAAAATATATATATCTTATTTCAGGGGATTTTGATTCCATATTGCTATTGTAGAGTCTGGGTTATTTTTTTATATGTTAACTGTAGATGCAACCTAATTATGTATTTTATTGACGTATTTGCTTGCTGCAATTCTATCATGCATCTTCTTTTCCTTTTTCTTTTTTACCATACGATTTATTTTTATTTTTTTTAGTCATAATGACAGCAGAATGTATTTTGACATATAATACATACATGGAATGTACATACATCAATCATATTGTCTATTCTATTCTGCTGCCCTTCCTATCCTCCCTACTCCTCCCCTCCTCTCCCATCCTTTCTCTCTATCCAATCTAATGTAACACACTTTTTTTTCTCATCACAACATCATATATGTATTCTGTATAACAATGAGGTTCTCCTTCCATCTTCCGTGCAACTCCCCTTCTCCCTCTTTTTCCCTCCCATCTCTCTTCCCTATTTAGTGGTAGTCTTCTTCTCATGCTCTTCCTCCCTATTCCATTTTGAGTCAACCCCCCCCTTATATCAGAGAAGACATTCGTCATTTGTTTTTTAGGGATTGGCTAACTTCACTTAGCATAATCTGCTCTAATGCCATCCATTTGCCTGCAGATGCCATGATCTTGTTATTTTTTAGTACTGAGTAATATTCCATTGTGTATAAATGCCACATTTTTTTAATCCATTCATCTATTGAAGGGCATCTAGGTTGGTTCCACATTCTAACTATTGTGAATTGTGCTGCTATAAACATTGATGTGGCTGTGTCCCTGTAGTATGCTCTATTTAGGTCTTTTGGGTATAGTCCGAGAAGGGGAATAGCTGGGTCAAATGGTGGTTCCATTCCCAGCTTTCCAAGGAATCTCCATACTGCTTTCCAAATTGGCTGCACCAATTTGCAGTCCCACCAGTAATGTATGAGTGTACCTTCCCCTGCCCCATCCTCACCAGCACTTATTATTGTTTGACTTCATAATGGCTGCCATTCTTATTGGAGTGAGATGGTATCTTAGAGTAGTTTTAATTTGCATTTCTCTGATTGCTAGAGATGGTGAGCATTTTTTCATGTATTTGTTGATTGATTATATATCCTCTTCTGAGAAGTTTCTGTTCAAGTCCTTGGTCCATTTGTTGATTGGGTTATTTGCTTTTTTGTTTTTTAACCTTTTGAGTTTTTTGTATACTCTAGAGATTAGAGCTTTATCTGATGTTTGAAGGGTAAAAATTTGTTCCCAGGATGTAGGCTCCCTATTCACTTCGCATATTATTTCTCTTGCTGAGAAAAAATTTTTTAGTTTGAATTTGTCCCATTTGTTGATTCTTGGTTTTAACTCTTGTGCTATAGATGTCTTATTAAGAAATTTGGGGCCTGCCCACCCCACCCCACCCCCCCTGGTGAAGATTAGGGCCAACTTTATCTTCTATTAGACACAGAGTCTCTGATCTGATTTCTAGCTCCTTGATCCATTTTGAGTTAACTTTTGTGCATGGTGAGAGAAAGGGATTCAATTTCATTTTGTTGCATATGGATTTCCAGTTCTCCCAGCACCATTTGTTGAAGATCCTATCCTTTCTCCATTGCATGGTTTTAGCACCTTGGTCTAATATAAGGTAGTTGTAATTTTGTGGATTTGTCTCTGTGTCCTCTATTTTGTTCTTTTCCTTAATTAAAAAAAAAAACTGCAGTCCATCTCTGAATGTTTCAGTAATTGAATTATTTCTTATCTGAAAAATTATCTCTTGGGCTCTGGTTGTGGCTCAGCGGCAGAGCACATGCCTAGTATGTGCAAGGCCCTAGGTTAGATCCTCAGCACCACATAAAAATAAATTAATTAAATAAAGGTATTGTGTCCAACTATAACTAACTAAATAAATAAATATTTTTAAAAAATATCTCTTTTCCTTCTATTGGATTGACTGTGTATAGAATTGTTTTTCAATTTTTTTTTGTTAATGGACAATTAATTAATTAATTTATTTATTTATATATGGTGCTGAGAATTGAATCCAGTGCCTCACACATATAGGCAAGCTCTGTCACTGAGCTAAGACCCCAGCCCATAGAATTTTTATTGCACAATCACTTTTTCTCCAGATTTTGTTTAATGTCCATATAATTCATATTTTTTACACATAGTCTGGCTTTCCTATCTGGTTGCTTTTAGCATTTTGGGGGTTTTATGGGGTTTTTATTATTTTATTATTTCCTTGGATTGAACCCAGGTGTGCTCTACGACTGAACTATATCCCCAGATCTTTTAATTTTTTTAAATTTTGAGACAGGGTCTCCCTAAAGTTGCTTAGGCTGCTCTCAAGCCTGTGATCTTCCTGCTTCAGCTTCCTGAGTTGCTGGGATTGCAAGCGTGTGCCACCATGCCCAGCTTTTTGTTTTGTTTTGGGTTTGTTGTTTTGTTTTGTTGTTTTGATTGGCCTTGTTATTATTTGTTTTTCTTGAATTCCTGAGGTTTTATAAGGCTGTGCCTAAAAATTATGGGTCTTTTCACATACCATTTTAGCATCGGCTCTGAATCTTGATTTCTGAGGGGAGAAATTTTTTGTTATCTCTTTTGATAATTTTCTCTGACTTTATTATGCCATTACTACCCTCATAATACTAGTAGGAAATGGACCTTTACTTTTATCTTTCTTCTAGGAGAATCCCTCAATCTTCCAGCTTAGCCATATTTTCTTTTTCGCCATTAAAATAAGATAGCCTGACACTTATCTGTGATACAGGTCACTTAAGCTTTTTCAGCCTGAGTTTCCTCATGTGCAGAATGAGTATCCTACTAGCTCTTGTAACATAAAATTATGCAGCCAATACTTGAATGCTTTAGTTGGGTACAGCAGGTATTACTTATGTTTAGTCATTTTTTAGAAGAATTATGATTTATTTTTCATAGCAGTATGTTTATATTATCCAGTTGTGTTTAAATATGATATCCTCTGATTTCTCTGGTATTTTAATTATGTACCTTTAAAATCCTATTTCCTCTGTTCACTGTTTCTTGAGTTTGTGCCTCTTAGTAGTTTTTTTTTAGTCCGATTATATATATTTTTTAATTGACTCCTTTTATATTTTTTCAAAAGTCTTGTATTCCCAGTATGATGGTATACTGTGCATCCTCAGCCAATGCTCTACCACTGTGGCACATGTGTGTTCTACTTTAGGGATTCCTCTGCTGGTTGGGCTTGGGAGAATCTAATGAAAATTTAGATGGTGGATGGTAGAAGCCACTTTTAAAGGCCACCCCTTTGTTCCAGTAAGTTACTTGGGCAAGTCCTGCTTCTCCAGCTCAAGCTCTGGGCTATCTTGCTTTCTCCAGAAGTCTGCTTCAGAGGTTACCATAAGGCTATCCTGGGCACATATGGAGTCAGTTGCTTCTTTTTGTACCTTAATTGGTCCTGTCATTGTATAGATTCAACAATAACCCAACCTCTGCTTCTCTCTTCAGCCCAAGTAATACTATTAGGAGCCTTCTGGCTGGCTGATGGTGTTTCTTGAGACTTTATATGGGGTCTCTGCTGTTAGTCACCAAAATTTCAGGTTTTGTGGGCAAGAGGAAAGTTGGGAGAGTGGTGCTACTAATGACAACATGTGCATTTGAAATGCTTAACTTGAATTAGTAAGCCTGTCTTGCTTTATATTATTGATTCTAGAGTCTGGTTTTAAATTTCTAGGACTTTTTGAGAATCCCTTACCTCCAAATTCTTCTCCTATACATGATTTGAGCTGTGTACTTTTTTCTTTAATTTTCCCATCATTCCTAATCTGTCTGTTTTCTATCATCTAGAAGTTCCTCAACATTTCTATTCTAATAGCAATCTAATATTTACACTGTGTTTTAATGTTTTTTTGTAGTTATAGATGGACAACGTCCCTTTATTTTGTTTCACTTTTATGTGGTGCTAAGGATTGAACCACATGCTAGGCAAGTGCTCTGCCACTGAGCTACAGCCTCAGTCCGACACTGTGTTTTAACTAGCATACATACCAGTAAGTAAACTGTGTATTCTGAGCCAATTCTATTAGGATTCTAGACCCATGTAGCTCTCTGATCCTGGACAGCTATAACAACACCCCACCAGCACCACAAATTAAACAAGTCAAATTTTAAGTTTGTTATCTGTCTCCTTCCCCACTTCAACCTTTTCCCCTTTCACTTCCTATCCATTATAGCACCAACACACCAGTCACTCGGACAGGGAACCTGGAGAGCATGCTTAGTGTTTCTTTCCCCTAGGCTTCTAGGTTTTGGTTTTTATCACATGATTTAGAATGAATTTCTCTCTGTCTCTCCACAACAGTCACCCTTACCATTTTTTTTTATGAATTGCTATAGCAACTGTCTATCTAAAGTCTTGCTTTCCAGTGGTGTTTATAATCACAGTTATTTCACCCTAAATGTAAATCCTTAATAGGTTTCAGTTAATGCTAAGTTTGGCTGGAAGAACTCAGTGTCAGACAGCAAGCCCTTTGCTCTGCCTCTTGCTTTGTGTGTATATGTGTATGAGAGAGAGAGAGAGAGAGAGAGAGAGAGAGAGGAAGGAAAGAAAAAATGAATTGGGTATGAAGCTCTGGGACCTTGTATGTGCTAGGCATGTCCTCTTCCACTGAGCTACACCCTCCAGTCCCACTGTTACCTTTGTTTTTAATCTGCTTTACAATAAGCTACTTTTAGTTTTTCCAAACACATATTTTCTCTCCATATTTCACTTTTTTTTTTTTTTTTTTTTTGGTACCAAGGATTGAAGCCAGGGGTGCTTAACCACTGAGCAACATCCCCAGCTTTTTTTTTTTTTTTTTGAGACAGGGTCTTTGTTTTTTAATTTTTTATTCTTTTTAGTTATACATCACAATAGAATGTATTTTGACTTATCATACATACATGGAGTGTAACTTCCCATTTTTGTGGTTGTGTATGATGTGGAGTTACTGGTCATGTAATTGAACATTCAAAATGTTCATGTATATGTACAATTCATTCTACTGACTTTCCCATTCCCCTCTCCCCTGCCTCTGTCCGCCCCCCCGCCCCCCTCCAATCTAGTGAACCTCCCTCCCCTCCCCCAGCCTATTGTGAGTCAGCATCCACATATCAGAGCGAACATTCAACCTTTGATTTGGGGGGATTGGTTTATTTCACTTAGCATGATAGTTTCCAGTTCCATCCATTTACTGGCAAATGCCATAATTTCGTTCTTTAAGGCTGAGTAATATTCCATTGTGCATATGCATCACATTTTCTTTATCCATTCATCTGTTGAAGGGGACCTAGGTTGGTTTCATAGCTTAGCTATTGTGAATTGAGTTGCTGTAAACATTGGTATAGCTGTATCGCTGTAGTATGCTATTTTTTAAGTCCTTTGGGTATAAACTGAGGAGTGGGATAACTGGGTCAGATGGTGGTTTCATTCCAAGTTTTCTGAGGAATCTCTAAACTGCTTTCCAGAGTGATTGCACCAATTTGCAGTCCCACCAGCAATGTATGAGTGTACCTTTTCTCCCACATCCTCACCAGTGTTTATTGTTACTTGTATTTTTGATAATTGCCATTCCGACTAGAGTGAGATGAAATCTCAGTAAAGTTTTATTTTGCATTTCTGTAATTACTAGACATGTTGAACATTATTTCATGTATTTGTTGACCGATCATTTTTCTTCTGTAAAGTGTTGAGACAGAGTCTTGCTAATTTGGTTAGAGCCTCAGCCTCCCAAGCCCTAGGGACATTTCACTTTTTCCCCCCGCTTTGGCCATCATATTCTCTGAGAAATTTTTCCAAGGCCCCAAGATTTGGGTTGATTTCCCCTACTTTGTGCTCCCATTGCTAGTTGTGCATGTATTATGTTGTATATACATCTGTACCACTTACCTTGATATTATTGTTGTTGCTATATTTGTCTTTCATCCCAGGAAGCTCTAGCTTGCTAAGCAGAAGGATTTCTGTTTTCTTGTATCCCCAACACCTCTGAAAGTAGAGTATCAATAAAATAAGAATTTGTTAAAAATAAAATACAGTAAAATGAAATGTTATTTGTGGGAAAGAAGGGTATAGGATTCAGTAACCTCTTCGTGATTATTGGCCTTGTTTTAGATCAGAAAGGGAATGTCTGACTTCTGAACTCAAGGCTTTTTCCTCCTGACATTAATCCAAGGACATGACTAGAAAGACAAGCTGAACTTTCTCCTGGTTACAAAGTCTTCAGGCCTTAGCTACTCCTGTCTGCTATCTTAAAATTTACCCTTGGTTCTTATCACTAAATTCTTCTTGTTCCCTAGGAGACATGAGTGAAAGTTCTGTGGAAAACCAAGAGAAAGAACTTCAGGATCTGTTATGGCATCTACTGGCTAATTTTGAAAGAGATGACAATATAATACCTGGAATCTGGATTACATTTATAAATCCTTAAAGAAGTCCATGGGGATCCTGAGACATTTCCCTGTGTCAAAAGTGGAGAGAAGCATCTTGTTATAGTTCCAGAAACAGGAATAGTAATAGTGTAGTTACTCTTTTTTTTTTTTAAGAGAGAGAGAGTGAGGGGGCGGGGAGAGAGAGAGTTTTTTTTAATATTTATTTTTTAGTTCTTGGCGGACACAACATCTTTGTTGGTATGTGGTGCTGAGGATCGAACCCGGGGCGCACGCATGCCAGGCGAGCAGGCAAGCATGCTACCGCTTGAGCCACATCCCCAGCCTGTGTAGTTACTCTTCAAAGTGATGATTTCAGAAACATTGCAAGTGAAATATATTTGTCTTTGATATTCCAAGCCAAATGGCCACACAAGACTCCCCTGTGAAATTCTGTAAGAAAGAACTTCAGGATCTTCAGGAGAGCAGAGATCTCTTTGTAACTGAAGAAAGCACTGAGACAAAAGTAATAAGAGGGGAAAATCTTTCGATAAACCATTGTTCAGAAAACCTTCAAGTTAAACTTGTGTCTGATGTAACAGAACTGGAGTCACCATTGTTTGGTCATGAGGCCAATTGCCAGAGTAGACAGTTGGAGGGTTCTCTGGGTCCCTTTGACTGTAACTGTAAAGATAATTACAGATGGAGATCACAGTTGGTTAGCTGTAGTCATCAGAGAGCTCACACAGAGGAACAACCTTGTAACCATAATGACTGTGGGAAAATACCAATTACCAGCCCAGATGTGCACCCCTCTGAAAAAATCCATACTGCAGACAAACAGTGCAAATGTGGTGGGTGTGGCAAGGACTTCAGTCAGAACTCAGAAATACCACTTCATCAGAGAGACCACACAGAAGGAAAACCCTACAAATGTGAGCAGTGTGGGAAGGGCTTCACCAGGAGTTCAAGTCTGCTGATCCATCAAGCAGTCCACACGGATGAGAAACCTTATAAGTGTGACAAGTGTGGGAAGGGCTTCACCAGGAGCTCTAGTCTGCTTATCCATCACGCAGTCCATACGGGCGAGAAACCTTATAAATGTGACAAGTGTGGGAAGGGCTTCAGTCAGAGCTCCAAACTGCACATCCACCAGCGAGTCCATACTGGGGAGAAACCCTATGAGTGTGGGGAGTGTGGGATGAGCTTCAGTCAGCGCTCAAACCTCCACATCCACCAGCGAGTCCATACAGGAGAGAGGCCCTACAAGTGTGGAGAGTGTGGGAAGGGCTTTAGCCAGAGCTCAAACCTTCACATTCACCGGTGCATCCACACAGGAGAGAAGCCTTACCAGTGCTATGAGTGTGGGAAGGGCTTCAGCCAGAGCTCAGACCTTCGCATCCATCTCAGGGTCCACACTGGGGAGAAGCCCTATCACTGCGGCAAGTGTGGGAAAGGGTTCAGCCAGAGTTCCAAACTCCTCATCCACCAGAGAGTGCATACTGGAGAGAAGCCCTATGAGTGCAGCAAATGTGGAAAGGGCTTCAGCCAGAGCTCCAACCTTCACATCCACCAGCGAGTTCACAGGAAAGATTCCCACTAAGTGACATGAAACCTGTTCAGGCTTTTGAGTACTTGTACTATAAAGACTCAAATATTTTTAGTATAACTCTTACTGTATCTCATGAAGGAGATAGATAGTAAGGTTATTCATATATGTTCCCTCACTGAAAAATCATTCATCCATTTAAAGTATTTAAGTATCACTCACTGTGTTATGCTATACAATGAGTGGATATTATTCTGGTTGATGACAGTGAAAACATCTGTGTTGTGCAATTTAGCAGTGTTATTAGAATTATGTATCCTATCCAGAATTTTTAACTGCAAGAACTTTATGTTTATCCAAGCAGGGCATGTTTTTCTTTGTTCACATCCTCTTGAGAAATAAGACTTATTGTTTCTCTTCAAATTATGTGCCTTATGTTTTTCATATTTCCTTTAGGTTCTACGTAGCCCTCTAAAATTCAAGAGCAGGGATCAAGTTACTAATGGAAATGGAAAATGGTATAGGCCTTTGGAAAACAATTTGGCTGTTCCTATAAAGTGAGACAAACTTATCACCTGGCATGGCAATTCCACTTCTAGGAGTTTATTTTAAGAATAGTGAAAATTAATGTTCACCCATAGCCTTTACATGAAAGTTCTTTGCAAGTTTTATAACAGGTGTAATAGAGTGAAAACAACCTAAGTGTCCATCAGAAGATGAAAAAGCAAAACAAACCACAGATTCATGTAATGAATACTTTTTTCATAGTAAAAAGAAACTGCTGAGAAAACAACAGGGATGAATTGCAAAAGCATTATGCCAAGGGAAAGAATTCAGGCTCAAATTACTGCATACTGTTTAGGAAATTCTAGAAAAGGCAAATCTGTAACGAGATAAAGCAGTTTAGTGGTTGTTAGTGGGTAAGAGGTGACTGAAGTGGCATAAGGGATGGAAATTTTCTGTAACTGTCTGATCATTCAATTGAGATAACTCACTACCTTCAGACCAGCCTGAGGGATGGAAATTTTCTGTATCAGGTTTGACTACATGACTGAATTGCTCACAAAAATGGGTGGATTTTATTGTTTATAAATTGTACCTCGATAAAACTAATTGACATAAACACACCAGTGCACATCACCTTGTCATCAAAACACTGGTTTCACAATCTCTCCTTAGGCAGCGTTGGCAGTTTGTTCTACTATTGAAAACTGGAGTTTTAAACTCTGCTGTTAGATAGATACTAACCATGGGTTTCTTTGAACTCAGGGAAAAATTCTCCCCACATAATTTTTGGTCAGGTTTTCTTGGGTCACCAACTGATCTCTGATTTCCTGAGAACACTGGCTCATTTATATGAATTTTCCTCCCACAGATCTGAGGCAGCATGATTGTCAGGATTTCAAAAGACTCAAGATTCTTTATTTGTAAAAGTCCTTTGGTCCTTTTCATCTTGAAAATTTACCACTTGCTCCTCATTTTGGGCAATCTGAACAGATGATCCTCTCTTTTCTCCAGAGAGAAAAGATTTTGTGGCAGGATTCTATTTTTTTTTTTTTTTAAGAAAAAGGAAAAAGAAGTTTTATTGCTTTGCTAGCAAAGGAGAAACACAGGGAACTCCTATCCCAAAGGCTGTGATTCTCACAGGATTCTTTTTTTTTTTAAATATTTATTTTATTTATTTTCATGTGATGCTAAGGATCGAACCCAGGGCCTCATACATGCTAGGCAAGCGCTCTACCACTGAGCCACAACCCCAGCCCTCACAGCATTCTTAGGCTTTTTTCTGGAAGCTCTAACTCACAGTGTCATAGTCTGTTTTATGTTGCTAATAATCATACTACTAATTGGGTTATAAAGAAAAAAGGTTTACTTTGGCTCATGGTTCTGATCCAAGGTCTAGGGATTATATCTAGAGAGGTTTTCTTGATGGCAGCAGAGGGCATCACATGGGAAGTGTGCATGTGTCATTATATCCTCCCTCTTATAAACCCACCAGTCTTCAATGATGGGGTTCCACCCTAATGACCTTACCTAAGTCCTAATCAATTCTCAAAGGCCCAACTACTAATCACCATAGTTGGATTAAGTTTCCACCCTCTTAATGCCTCATAATAGGGTTTTTGAAGGGGATAAGCCATTTCAAACCATACTGCACAAATAAAATTAAGCACCCGTCTTTCCTAGACACTCTAGCCAGAGAAAGGTCCAATTTGTGTGTCTTCATTATTGTTTTATCTTTGTACTATAGAAGATTTTAAACAGTAGCAGCAAGAAAAAACAATAAAATGTTGCTCCAGTTCCTACCATTTTAATATTCCACATCTGACCCCTTCTCACCACCTTTACCAGCACCACTGTGGTTACTGCCTTTGCTACAGTCATCTGTCGATTCCACTTTTATCCCCTTTAGACTAAACACAAAGAAACTGGAGTTATCTTTTTAAAAACCAAATATGTACAAAACTTGTTCAAAACTCCTTTAATGGCTTTTCATGACAAAGTAGAATCCAACTTCTGCAGTCTTTGTTCTGGGTCCTTCTCCCTAATCTCATTTTCAGGCACACTATCATTCTTTTCACTTCAACCATACTAGCCTTGTTCAAAATGTGTGAGGAGAACAGAAATCCTACACAGTGGCAAGCCTCTATGATAAAGGGAAGGAGGAAAATAAGAGAAGGTTCCAAGGAAGCAAGGAGATTGAAGGATCAACCATATTAATTCTGTAGACAGCAGAAGGGTGAGCATGTTAGATTGTGGAGTAGGGGTTCAGATGGGGAGGAGGAAGAGACATGCATGGTCATGTGAGGTGAAAAACCTCACTGGTACTTATAAGTCCCACCTCTTCCTCCCAGCATTTATCTAAACATTCCCTAAGCAGAAATGTCAGTATTCCTCCCTTCTATTCCCTTCAGGTTACAGAGATAGCAGAACTGTTAGAAAGTAGAACTGAGATAAAAAGAAAAGTGGTCTCATCCTAGATTCAGATTATGAAGACTTTAGTGTTACTGTGCCTAGACTCTTGTCGCCCCACCCTCCACACTCTTTTGGTTTGTTTTTGGTTTTGGTACCAGGGGTTGAACACAGACATACTTAGCCACAGAGGCACATCCCCAACCTTCCTTTTTTTTTTTTTTTTTTTTTTTTTTTTTTTGAGACAAGGTGTCAGTTGCTTAGGTCCTTGCTAAGTTGCTGAGAATGGCCTAGAAAGCCTGCCTTGGCTTCCTGAGTCTCTGGGATTTAGAGTGGGCCACCACACCTGGCATTCCTTATCTTTTTTGACCATCTTTTAGCTGGCTCTAGGTGGTTAAATTGAGCTGCCAGCAGTAGAAACAGAGACACAGAAAAGACATTGCAGACTTAGCTTTAATCTTTTTCTCCATATCTGGGAGTCCGCTGACCTGTCAACCACCCAAAAAAGTTTGGGTTTTTTTTTTTTTTAAAGTTTACTAGTGGGCTGAGGGGGGATAGCTTGATAGTAGTAGGATGCTTGTTTAGCATGTGACGGGAGTTGGGGTTCAATACCCAGCACCCCCCAATTTTTTTTTTAAGTTCACTTAAGCAAATTGTAACTTGATTTTGGCTCCAGATACTAGAAAATGCTTCCACCCAGTTCAGGAGAATAATTTTTATGTATGTGGTACAATAAGTGGCTTCAGGGCTCCCTAAAATTATACCCACTTATATATGTATGATGTTTTCTAATTTTCCATTGTTATTCTGTGTTATTTAATCCTCACCAACCACCCTGTGAAATAGAAATTCTCATTATACAGATTTATGAATTAAAAATACTGAGATGGCCACAAATCAGTGACCTGAGAAAGTTGATGGCTGGTAAAAACAGTAGCTAACACATGTAGTGCTCATGAAAATTAGGTACTGATGGCCGTCATACTATTGACATGACCTCTGAGGGAAGGACCATGATTATCCTCTGTTTAACAGTTGAAGAATCCAAAACGCAGAGCGAGCAAGTTGCTCGAGTTCACACAACAGGTAAGAGGAAGGCCTGGCGTTCTACTCCAATCGGCTGTCTCTAGACCCTACACTGAACCTCTAGTCTGTATGTGATGGGCTTCTAAGGCCTCAACTTGCATTTGAACTGAATCATATTCCTTTGTTGTTAAAGATACCTTTAAGTTTTTAGAATAATTGGAAAAGAACAGTAACAGATCCTAGTTATAATTCTAACCCACCAAACACCATTGACATCCAGGCCAGAGCTCCAGCTCTTGGAGCTCCTCCTCCTCTAGCTCCCCCACCTTTCTGCTCCTCAATATGTCTTCCTCCTTTTTAAAATGGATTCCTTTAGTAATAGGAATAAGGTCATTTTAGTTCATCTTGTCTGTAAACATGAATTTTCATACATGGGGTATGCTTTAAATGAAATACAAGTAACTGGTATGTTCCTCTCTTCCTTCTTTCAAGCTTATAGGATTTTATTTTTTTGTTTTTTGCCTACCATTCCCACTAGCAAGTGGCCCATTCTCATTAGCACCAGGGGAGTTTTCAGTGGATCACTATTTTTTTTGTTTCTCTTTTTTTTATCTTTTTATTTTTGTTATACATGACAGCAAAATACTCTTTGATTCATTGTACACAAATGGAGCACAATTTTTCACTTCTCTGGTTGTACACAAAGTAGAGTCACACCATCTGTGCAATCATACATGTACCTAGAGTAATGATGTCTGTCTCATTCCACCGTCTGGGCCATTCTTTTCTGTTGCTGTATCTCAGTAACATGTCCACCATTTTGTGTGAGTGGATTTTTGGACTGACATTTTGTAATCTCTTGATACATAAGGTGATAACCAATCTAAAGGCAGAACTTTAATCTTCACCTTGGTAAGCATGTGTGTGCTTCCTCCTTAATGTAAACACTCTTTGTTACCTTATGACTGTTGGTACCCAACCTCATTTGTGGACTGAGAGGTATACAATGTGGAATTTTAAGAACAAGAATGCTGGAGGTTGATCCCAACTACCACTAGCGAGCCCTGGCCCTGTGTGTCACCTTGGACAAGTTGCTTGAACCTTTCGTTTCTTAGTTTCATCTGTAATCTGAGGTTGTGATAGATAGTTCCTCTCCTCATAGTGTTGTGAGGATTGAGCCAACAGAAAGGATTTAAAGCAGGCATGTTCCATAGTAGATGAGATATAAATATCATTGTTATTTCCAACTGAACCAAATGCAAGATGCTTGGTGTGCTGAGTAAGAAGGTCCCAAGGATGATAGAACATTGGCAAATGTTTATATATATCTATATATAGACAACCTGTAAGGAATGATCTGAGAGAGCATCAGGTCTGCACTTTAGAAGAAATGTGATGTCACCCTGCAGGTCAGGGTCTGAGAATGTTTAACTGTTGGGAGGCAAAATCAGATAATTCTTTGTTTGGGAGAAAATATGTCCTGTGCATAGTAGCCTGTTAAGCAGCATTCCTGGCCTCTACTTGCCAGTAGAAAACCCCCTACATTAGTGTAAAAACCAAAAATATCTCCAAAAATGTATGGGTTGGGTGAAGATTGTCCCTCATGAGAAGCCCTACATAGCCCTAACCAAACAATGTCTACATTTGAATCCTATCTAGGAATACAGAGATGAATTAGTTTTTACTTATTGCACTATCACCACCTTAATGATTTATTGAACACATGCTTTGTGCCAAGCTCTGTGTGTGTCTATATGTAAGTATATGTACGTGTATATGTGTATGAGTTTATGTATATTGTTTTCCCTCTGTACCCAAGAAGTATTGGGTTCAGGATTTCCCCATCCCCTAAAGATAAAACCAAGTCCACAGATGTCAAGTCCCTTTATAAGGTATATAGTATTTGAATGTTCTCTGTATGTTCTCTGTATCCTTTGAATCTAAATAATTTATAATACATAATGCAGTGTAGGTACCATTGTGTATTTAGGAGGACATGACAAGAATAAAAAGTCTGTATATATGCAATACAGACGAAATTTTTTTCAAATAGTTTTGATCCATAGTTGGTTAAATCCATGGATGTGGAGCTTATAGATGTGGAGTATATATGGCAAAGAAAGAATATATGGTATTTGGTGGATCCCAGAAGGATGAAGAATTTCTACCACCATTGACAAATAACATTTTTCAATGAAGCCAAGATCCTGAACAAACAGGAGTGAGAATGAATACTACTCACAATACCTCTTGTCCACAGAATCTCTCATACCAACTCACTGCCACAGTAGAAAAATCAATAAGTATTTGTGAATAAATGAAAATGTATGATACTGTGAATAATACTATGAAGACTTTAGATTAAAAAGCACTTTACTGTAATGTGGCCTTCTCTAAGGGAAAGGCAGTGTTATCTCTTGTGGGCAGTCCCCATTGGCAGCAATGGGAAAAGATGATTGTTGTTGGTTAAGTATAGAGACAGATGTGTTTATTTTTTCTTCCAAAGTGCTCACATTGCATTTCAATAGGTATGGATTCAGGTATACAGGAGTCACATATGTAACAAAATGGCCATGCCAAACTCAAATGGTTTTGGAAGGCCAGTGGTTGTGTCTCAAAAGTAATCCTTCAATGGGGCTGGAGCTGTAGTTCAGTGGCAGAATGCTTGCCTAGTACATGTGAGGCACTGGGTTTGATCATCAGCACCACATAAAAATAAATAAAATGATGGCATGCTGTCCATCTACAACTACAAAAATTTTTTTAAACAAACTAATCCTTCAAAAACTGTGGAGAGATAAGTGGAAAATAAAACATTTTAGTTGACGTTAAAAACAAGCACACAAATAATGGAGGAGTTCAACCAGGGAGTACAGATTGTGTTTCTGAGAGCCTGCAGCAAGGATATCCATCCACCTTGAAGACCCAAATCTTCAAGACATTCCTGCCTGCATGTAGTTTATCTTTAGGGTGAATCTGGCAGTGCTTTTATCTATTTCTATTATAGGGAAGATTTTTATCTTTGGCACACCTTCTTTTTTTATAAAAAAAAAAGTCTTAATTTCTTTATTATGTTTCCTCTCTTTTAAGCACAGGAGGAAACCTCATTAGGAGCAAGGAAAATCTTCCCTTCTGGGCTCGCTCTTTTCTCAATTTGATTCCACACGCTGTATCTTGTACTCACAATTTTTTTCTAACTCCATTGCCTGTTAATGTTCACCATTCATCTAACTCCCTGTTTTGTCCTTTCAGAATTTTTATTAGGATGTGGACTGTGAAGATCTTTCTGGAGATCTTCATTTATATAATCAAATGAGGCCATTTCACATGGATCCCAGGAGAGAGCTGTTCTGAGGGACCCTGTTTGTTGGCAGTTTCTGTATGTGAGCTGGTGTAGGGGCAAGTGAGATTTTCTTTCTTTCTTTGGTTTTTATATAATACGTATAACAATTCTCTGAGCCTTGGTGCATAAATTAGGGACTTGACATAATATAGGGGAAAATATATGAGTGAAGATATACGTTTGGCTGCAGGATCTATGAGTCTGAAATTCAAGAGAAGTGCTATGATTCGGATCTGGAATATCCTCCAAAGGCTCATATTTGAAGACTTGGTCCCCCATGCAGCAACGTTCAGAGGTGGGCCTCTTGGGACATGATTGACTCATGAAGACTCTGATCACATTCGTGGATTAATCCATTGATGGGTTCATAATTGAATGGACTGTTGGGAGGTGATGGAAACTATAGAAGGTGAGGCCTAGCTGAAGGAAATAGATTACTGGGGCATGCCTGGAAGGGTATATCTTATCTTGGCCCCTTTTCTCTGCTTCCTGAACACCATAAGGTGAGCAGCCTCCTTCACCATATGTTCCCATATCCATGATGTTCTGCCTTTCTTCAAACCCAAAGCAGTGGAACCAACTGACCATGGGCTGAAAAACCTCTGAAACCTTGAGCTGAAATAAATATTTTTCTCCTTTTAATCTGTTTATTTCTGCTATTTTTGTCAGTGCAACAGAAAACTAACTCAAGAGGGTTCTTCTTTTGAGATGTAGTAATGTCCTGATAAACCCATTGTAAGTTGAAAATATCATAAATTGAAAATGCACTTAATGCAACTTACTGAACACCCTAGCTCAGTAACACAGTCTATTGTAGAGTATAAGTTGCTGCCTCTCCTGAGCTGTGACTGCACTGCCCAGCATGAGAAACTTATACAGCAAATCACTAGCCTGAGAATAGATCATATTTTAAAACTAAAAGTATGGTTTCTACTGAGTGCACATCTCTTTTGCACCATTGGAAAGTCAAAAGATCATAAGTTGAATCATCATTAAGTCAGGGATCATCTGTATATAAATCTAAGTGTTATTAGCATATAGATATTTAAACCGACAGACTTGCCAAAATTCCCAGGGAGTCAGTATAGATTGAACTGAGGGTAAAGGACTTAGGACTGGGGAGCTCCAGTAATTAGAAGTGGAAAAGACAAGGAGGAATTGAAAGTGACAGCCAGGACAGTAAGAAGCCCAAAGAGGGTGAAGTCCTGGGAGCCAAGTGATGAAGGTATTTGATTGATAAAGGAAGATATAATCAGCACTGGCAAATAATGCTTATTCTTTAAGTTACTTGGATTGACCATTTTATCTGGCCACCCATAAGTCATTATGCATTGATCACTGATGCTTTGACAAGGACTGGTTCAGAAAAAGGCTGAGCATGAACCCTAACTGGGGTGAACACCTGAGAAACAGACCAAGGGTCTTCATCAATAACACTGGAATCATAAAATCCCTATCTGGGGACTCAGTGGTAGAGCGCTCGCCTAACATGTGTGAGGCACTGGTTCAATCCTCAGCACCACATAAAACATAAAAACAAAAATAAACAAAATAAAGGTATTGTGTCCGTCTACAACTAAAAAATAAAAATAAAAAAACCCTATCTGTCTCTAAGTATCTCTCTAAAGATCAAATATTACATGTGAAAAAGTTTAATAAAATAGAGAGCAGGATATAAAAAGACATAGAGTTTTCATTATAATCATAGCTATTGATAACTACCCACAATCAAAAATGTGTACATTTACTTTAACATTCAGGATTACTTCACCTCATATTGGAAAAATAAGTACACCTCTCCTCCTTTCAGGTTTTACTTCATTTCAGTTCTCAAAACTACTAGCTGCTCAGAAGACTCAGGAGAAAATGAAAGACCGTGTTATAAAAACAAATCAAAATTAATCACAATTATTTACTAATACTTGATGATGAGGCAACATTGGGAAATTGGAGAAAGAAAGCATTGGAAGCTATACAATAGCAGATAACTATCTTAATAATGAAATAATAATAATTGTCAGAAACCCTGACAATGGGTCTCTCTCACTGCTTACTACCACTTCTTATTCTCTACATGTCTCTTGCCTAAATATGTTTCCCTTTTTCTGGTAATTATGGAGAATCCAAGCCCTTGTCCCAGTCAATATGGCTCTCTGGCAACCAAGCTGCATAGCTAATCCCCACAGAGAAGCTTCAGTGGAATGTAGGCCCCCACCAGCTGGAGTGCAGGCTGAGGTAAGCCAGGGTGCACCAAACTTTCGCCCCTTGGCAGTCTGGATCCCATAAACAGTGTGAAAATGGAAGTGGGAACAGACCCAAATGGAAGAAAGTTTAGACTGAAGAGCTATCTAATAGTGTTGATACTTTTCTGAAACCTGATTAACATAAATTTGGATCAACAGCATTGACCCAAGAGCTATGTAAGTCCCTAGATCAGCACACTCAAGCAGCAACCTGCTATCAGGTCCTCCTCGCCTTGTAACAGTTCTATTTCTATTCTCATATTTAAATAAATCCTACGCCTTTCACTTTTGCATTCCATTGTTTGTAAATTTCATTCTTTGGATTTGAGAGACAAGAACCCAGAAAGAAATTGGCAGTTAACTGTTGAATCTGCTGTGACACTGAATGGCATAGCCTGCCATTAAGAGCTGCTACATGTCACTTAATAGTAGTGAAGAAGAATCCAGGTTTGCAAGTTGTGACCCCTGCAGCTATTGCTGGCAGGCATCCCCTGCCTTCATTATCTGATAACACTAAAATGAGCTTTCTTAGCTGCAGAATCCTGCAACTTATGCAAACCCTACCCACCAGCAGAAGTAGAGAAACTCCAGTTTTAGTGGGACTGAACAATCAGCAATTATGTTCAGCTAGGGTCCCATTTGAGGAGTATAAGATACTTCCTCCATATTTCATATATCTTTCCTCTCTCTCAAAGAAATTTGGAGATGACAGTTGTTATTATTATGCCCTCAGTCCCCTCTGTGTGCATTCTCCACCTCCACTGACCATCCACTAGGTACACAGCATGTGTAGAGCATAACAGGAACATTGTTGCTAAAAAGGAGGCCCAGTTTTGCCTTTGTAATTAAACATAGGCTAAAATGCAGTCACTATCTACATGAATAAGATATTGTAGTCACTCCTGACCCTCAAATACCCTTATCCACAGACTCCAGTGGATGCCTGAAAGAACAGATAGGACCAAACCCTATATATACTGTTCTTTTCTATACATACTATGATAAAGATTAACTTATAAATTAGGCACAGAAAGAGGATAACAACAACAATATAACAACAAGTATAACACTATTCTATAACAAAATTTATGTAAATGTGGTTTCAAAATATTTTCTTATACTGTGTTCAAACTTCTTGTGATGAGGACAGGAGACACAATGCCTATGTAATGAGGTGAAGTGAGGTGACTGACATAGGCATTATGAAGTAATAAGGCTACCACTGGCCTTCTTACCAGAACAGAAGCACTGCAATACCACAATCTGATAGCCAAGATGGCTACCACGTGACTAACAACAAGCTACACTGAACAAAGTGTTCTGGGCTAGATGGAACAGGACAGCATGGAATTTCATCATCCTCCTCAGAATGGGATGCAACTTAAAAGTTCTGAATTGTTTATTCCTGGAATTTTTCATTAAAAAATTTCAGACCACAGCAGACCACAGGTAACTGAAAGTATAGAAAGCCACCCATAAGGGTGGATTAATGTATTACTTACAGGGAAGATATAACAAGATATAGTAACTTTGGTCCAATGCTTTTCTTCTGACTTTTTAGGGAAATTGTCCTTTCCAGGATCTTGGTAAGAGAAGGAGAGTGTGTAAAGCACATGGGTTGAGATGGGGGAGTAGTGAATTCACCTATCAACCCTGAGATCTGCTTTGTCTTAATGGTGAGCCTATCTTGGAGGAAGGTAAAGGTGAAGGAGACAATAGAGGATTGTCTATTGTCTATTTTTTTGGTCTTAGAGAAGACCAAAAAAAAAAACACAAAAAAACAAAAACCCTCCCAATAAGCAATTTTTATTATTTGTTTTAATTAGTTATACATGACAGTACAATGTATAACTAATTAAAGACATATCATACATTTGAATCAGATGGGATATAATTTCTCATTTTTCTGAGTGTACAGGTTGCAGAATTACATTGGTCATGCAGTCACTTATATACTCACAGCAATACTAATGTCTATTTTTATTCTGCTGTCCTTCCATTCAATAAGCAATTTTAGCATGTGCTCAACCCTGGGGAAAATGTGGTACTTCAGTAGAAGGAGAAAACTTTATTTTCTAATCTCATATTAGTACATTACTAGTGTTGTTTAGCTGGACTTATCACTCATTTTTTTCTAAAGTTCATTTTCCTTATCTATGTCAAAAATTCATGAGAACTAACTAAAATAATAAACATGAAAAAACAACTTTGTAATGCCCAAGATCCTGCACTATGAGGTGTAAGACACTTCAGGAACACATCCTAGTCTGTCACTGATTTCCAGCAGCTCCCTGACTGTTCCATAGTCACTGTTAGGAACAGCTCTCCACAGACAATCAGGGGATGTGTGGATCTTTCCCACAGGGGGATATAGTGTAGCTTACCCTCTAGATCAGTCTGGCAATGTTCTTGATCTCTAATTTCTCTGTACCAAGACATGCCGTGGTGCCACCTGAAATGCAGGTTCTCTTAGTCCCCCTTCCTGGTTTACCTGCAGTGGATCAGCTCCCCACCAGTAATGGGTTTTCTTCTTTTATTTTACCATATCCAAATTTCTGTTTCCTTAAACTGTTCTGAGAGTCTAGTATTAAGTCCCAGTTAAATCTCTCTTTTCACGAACCACCTCACTGAGAAGCTGTTTATCTACCTTCCTGGTCTCATGCCATGGAGCAGCTTGGAAAACAACCTCCTCAACCTTTCCATCTTCCTCTAACCCCTGTCTTCTCATGGTTTCTTAAGGTGGAATGTTAGATGACTAATTTGAGAATTTTTAAAATATAAACATTATACCTATAAATTCCCTTTAAGAACTACCTTAGCTTTATCACATAAATTTTAATATATGATTTCATTCATCTCAAATTATGTTCTAGATTTATTTATTTCTTCTGTCACTTACTGGTTATTAAAGAGTGTTATTTAATCTCTATATTTTTGTGAGTTCCTCAAATTTGGTACTGATTTTAAATTATTTCTCTGGTGGAGAAGAAACTTTATATTTCAATTATTTTATATTAATCAAAGTTTGTTTTATGTTTAGTATATGGTCTGCCCTGGAAAATGTTTCATTTATATTTGTAAAAAATTATATTCTGCCCTTATTAGGTGGAGTGTTCTTTATAAATGACTCTGTTAGGTCTAATGGGTTACATTATTGTTCATGGTTTTTCTCTTCCCTTATTAATCTTCTGCATAATTATTCTATACATATCTTAGTCAGTTTGGGTAAATAAAACAGATTACCATAGACTGGATGGTATACACAACAGAAATTTATTTCTCACATTTGTAGAAAGTTTGAGATCAGGAGGCCTGCATGGTCAGATTATGGTGAGGACATTCTTCTTGGTTTGTAGATAATCTTCTTGCTCTGTCTTCCTCACAAGGCAGAAAGCATACAAAAATTAGTTCTTTTGTCTCTCCTAATAAAGACACTAATCACCTCAAAATGGTTTCACAATCATTACCTCCAAAGGCCTTATTTCCTTATGAAAACGTCCCTCTGGGGATTAGAATTTCAACATATGAATTTTAGGTGAGCCCATTCATGCAATCCATAACAATACACTACTGAAAGTGGATTACTGAAATTTTCAAGTATAATTAATTTTCTTTTTCTCCCTTCAATTTCTGTCAGTTTTCACTTCATGTATTTTTGCAATATACACACACAGTATACACACTTGTTATATCCTGATGAAAGTACCCCTTTTATTACTGTAAAACATCGCTGTTTACCTCTCTATTTCTAGAAACATTTTTGTGTGTTTTAAAGTCTACTTTGTCAAATAATACATAGCTAATTCAGCTTTCTATGGTTACTTATGAATATCTTTTTTTTTTTTTAAATACTAGGGATTGTGCTTTATCACTAAGATTCATCCCCAGGACTTTTAAATTTCTTTTTAATTTTATTTTTTTGATACCCAGGGGAAATTTACCACTGAGATACATTCCTAGCCCTTTTTATTTTTAATTTTGAGACAGGGTCTCAAAATAGAGGCTCTCTAAATTGCTGCATAGTATGCCTTGAACTTGTAATCCTCCTGACTCAGCCTCCCTACTAGTGGGATTACAGGCATGTGTTGGCTATATGCATATCTTTTCCATACTTTTACTTTCACTCTGTTGGTATCTTTGAACCTAAAATGTGTCACCTATAGATAACACAGAGTTCATTTTTATTTGTTTTTTCCTGTTGGACAATCTGTACATCTCATTGGGTTGTTTAATCTATTCCAATTCACTATTTTAGCCAGTGATTCTTCAGGAAAGACGCTGGAGACTGGTAGGAAGGCATTTTCTTCCTCTTGGAAAATTCAAAGGAAGTTCATCTCTCCCTCTGGATGTGAGCAAGAAAGAACTGTCACCCTATTTTTATAACCTCATGGGAAAATAGCCAGTATTGTGGACAGAGCAGATAGAGAGAAAGAACTTGTGATAACTAATATCAACTGCTTAAGATAAAAATAACCATTTGCTTCAGGTTCATCCTACGTGTGTGAAAGTCCTCTTCAGGCCCAGTCAAGACAGTGATGTTTTATTGTGGCCCATCTAACCCATGGGCCACAAATGCATCTTTTTTGTCCCATCATCCCTACACACTCTTAGAAGCAAACCACAACCTATTGCTTCTCTGAAGAGGATCTAGCTACTGAGTGTCTCTGCCATCACGGTAAAAGCAACCTCACATGTGTTGACATACTGGAATCTCTGCTCTTTCTGTATCACATCCCAACAACCACTGACTTATTAGTTATTTGATGCAGTTAGGAAGATTTTTGGAACTATCTGTTCAAATCTGGCAATTTCCTTCAGTGCATAAATTGGTCAAAATTATCTTGTTTACTCAATGGAATAAGTCTACTTACTGAGAAAAATAGAGGCTATCTAAATATCCAAAGCGGGGCTGGAGATGTGGCTCAAGTGGTAGCACGCTTGCCTGGCATGCATGCAGCCCGGGTTCGATCCTCAGCACCACATACCAACAAAGATATGTGTCTGCCAAGAACTAAAAAAATAAATACTAAAATTTCTCTCTCCTCTCTCTCTCTCCTTTTTAAAAAAAATAAATAAATAAATATCCAAAGCTAGGACATGGGTAAACTGAAAAGCAATTTTGAAAAGTGGAAAATTATTTGGCCATTAAGGACACCGTTAAGATAAAATAGGGACATGGAATAAGATTTCATTGTTATCATAATATTTAAAATGTAATTACATAAGAACATGTAAGATATAATCTCTTTTTAAATACTATACACATATTCATACATTCCCAGCCCTTTCAATTATTTTTATTTTGAGACAGGAACTTACTACATTGCCAAGGCTGGCCTCTAACTTATGATCTTCCTGCCTCAGCTCCCTAAGTAGCTGGGATTACAGATGTGCAAAACCATGCCTAGCTAAAACTATTTATTTATTTACTTGTTCTAATCTGTTATACTGACAGCAGAATGCATTTCAGTCCATAGTACATAAATGGAGCACAATTTTTCATTTTTCTGGTTGTATACAAAGTAGAGTCACACCATTGGTGTCTTCATACATGTACTTAGGGTAATGATTTCCATCTCATTCCACCATCTTTCCTACCCCCATGTCCCCTCCCTCCCCTTTGCCCTAACCAAAATTTCTCCATTCCTCCCATGCTCCCCACAACCCCCATTATAGATCAGCATCCACTTATCAGAAAAAACATTCAGCCTTTGGTTTTGGGGATTGGCTTACTTCACTTAGCATGATAGTCTAACTCCATCTATTTACCTGTAAATTCCATGATTTTATTCTCCTTTAATGCTTAGTAATATTCTTAGTTTTCGGCGGACACAACATCTTTGTATGTGGTGCTGAGAAAGGAACCCGGGCTGCACGCATGCCAGGCAAGCGCGCTATCGCTTGAGCCACATCCCCAGCCCTAATGCTTAGTAATATTCTATTGTGTGTATATACACCACAGTTTCTTTATCCATTCATCTACTGAAGGCCATCTAGGTTGATTTCCACAATTTAGCTATCGTGAATTGTGCTGCTATAAACACTGATGTGTCTGTGTCACTGTAGTATTCTGTTTTTAAGTCCTTTGGGTATAAACTGGGAAGTGGGATAGCTAGGTCAAATGGTGGTTCCATTCCAAGTTTTCCAAGGAATCTCCATACTGCTTTCCAGATTGGTTGCACCAATTTGCAGTCCCACCAGCAATTTAAGATTGGGGAAAACCACATCCTCGCCAACACTTATTATTACTTGTATTCTTAATAACTGCAATTCTGGCTGGAATGAAATAAAATCTTAGAGTAGTTTTGATTTGCATTTCTCTAATTGCTAGAGATGTTGAACATTTTTTCATATATTTTTGGATCGATTGTATATCTTCTTCTGAGAAGTATCTGTCCAGCGTCTTTATCTAAAAATTTTAATGAAATAATTCCATAACAATTTTCCTTTAGAAACTGAATGAAAAAGGATGCATTCTTTTTTTAAAAATACCTTTATTTTTTATTTATTTATAAGCAGTGCTGAAAATCAAACCCAGTGAAGCATTCTACCACTGATCCACAATCCCAGCCCCGAGAGGATGTATTCTTATACAACATAAATTCAGACAACTCCCACATATTTTTATTGTGGCTTTATATTTTTATAAGCATTTAATTTCAATAAAACAATGAAACAGTGTATCCTAGTACATTTCTTCTCAGTCCCTGGGTATCCTATCTAACCTTATGAACACCTGGGTGACATTCTTATGTAATTTTAAATTACAACACTGGATATTAAATAAAAACCAAAGTCAATAAATCATCTTAGAAATCTAAAAAGCAGGTAAATAACAGGACAATTTATTTTTAGGATACTGCCATGATAATTTTTCTCCTTAGTACCACACCAAGCAGAAATAAATTCAATTTATAATTCACCAAGCATGTGAATTTTAACCTTTGTGATATCAGATATTTATAAAATATTTTGAAATTGTCTTAAAATTTACATGCAATGTGAAAGTATTCATTTTTAAGGTAGATTTGAAATTTTTATGACTCATTCCAATGAACTGTCAATACTGGGATATTTGTACTTACATAGGAAATGATCAGGAAGAGTGAGCACTAATCTAATAATATTGGTTTATTGGGTAACAAGTCCTAATATTGGAATCAGTGTATTAAAGGAGACTTTACTTATCAATTCATTTAGGAATATATTATATAGTACTTGTGAAATAAAATTAACTTTAGAAAAACAAAATAATCATATTCAGGTATAGGTATGCATTTTTATATTTCCATTTTAAATGGATAGGCAAAATCAATCTTTCTCCTTGTCTATATCAGTGAGGCCCAATCTCTAATCCTCATTTGTTTCATCATTATCACAGAGAACCCACTATCTACTATGTCCAGTTTAGAAAAATATGACTTTGAGCATTTCTAACACAATTCCACAGTAGGTACTGAAGAAGGTGCTCTTAAGCACCTACCACCATACAGAGTTTGAACCATTGAGATGGGAAATGAGTTGCCTAGATTCCCCCCAGCAGTGACTCCAGGGGAACCTGATCTCTCCTTTCCAGTATGATCAGATGGTGCTAGCAGAGCTGGTAATCCTGAGCTCTGAGCTATAAACTTAGGAACTACCAATGCTGAGGGAGGGTCCTAATACCCTATGAAGATGGAGCATGGTTCCTATACTCTTCCAAGTTTTCTTTCTCTTCAATAGAATGTTACTCTGAAACTATAGAACATGACTGCATTCATTCACTGAGTTGGAATTGTGCAGCCATCACATCTAAGCCCATTCTCCTAGAATCCCTGAGTAGCAGACAGAATACCTTCTTAGACAATGGATTAATGGAGTATTGTTCAAGGGACATTTCTCTTCTTGCTTAATGGGATAATTCTCCCACATAGAGATGGAGAAATAGAAGCTTCATGGGAGGGGAAAACGATAAGTAATACAGAACCTAGAAGCTTCATTTCAAATATCTGATAAGGGCAGAATGATCGTATCCCTTGATCACCATCAAAATACTTATTTTGAAGCTTATTTGGAGATGCAACCCTGAAAGAATTAAGGTAAAATTAGGCCATAAGGATGGGGCCCTGATCTGATGGGATTCATATCTTTAAAAGAAGAGACACCAGCCAGCTCCCTATCTGAATGCATGTACTGAGGAAAGGCCATGCAATGACATACTAGGAAAGATAGCTGTTTGCAAGTCAAGAAGACCTCACCAGAAGTAGAATTTGCCAGCACCTTGGTCATGAACTTCTATTCTCAGAACAGAGAGAAAATAAATGTCTATTGTTTAAGCCACAAAGTCTGTGGGGTTTTTTTGTTTGTTTGTTTGTTTGTTTGTTTGTTTTTAAGGCAGCCCAAGCAGATTCACACAACATTAAAAACATCCCTAAAACTTGTCCACTCCCAATATATTCATGGGGGGATGTAAAAAAATGCTAACGGGGAAAAGACTGTGATCTTAGGATCTGAAGGAGGAGGGATCTTGTTTGGTAGAAACATGGATGATTCTCAACTCTGTATGAGCCCGGGGAAGTGTTTGTCTTAGAGTTCCCCGTAATAGTACCTTCAGCAGCCTGCTCTTTTTTGCAAAGCCTTAAAGAAGCTCATCTTTGTGCAGAGTAGCACGCAGATTTCTCAAGCTCTCTCTCTGCTAGCTCCCTTTTCAGAATGCTTCCCCACACATTCAGCTGCTCTGAGCTTCCTGAACTCTGAATTATCTATTTTTTATGAGCAAGGATATGTTTTCAATTACCTCTACTTTTGCCATAGTTTCAGAATCTCCTCCTGACAGGAAGTTGGAGCAAGTTCAAGTTTATAGGAGAAAGCAAACATTCTTTAAATAATTTTGTATTTAACTATTGTACTGATTATTATTCCATTTAACTGACTGAATTTTAAAATACATCGTTTGAACTATATGTGGTGACACGTGCCTGTAATACTAGGGACTTTCCTGGCTGAGGCATGAGAATTGCAAGTTCAAGGCTAGCCTCAGCAATTTAGTGAGACCCTGTCTCAAAAAAAAATTTTAAAGGGCTGGGGATGTGGTTCAGTGCATAAGTGCCCTTGTGTTCAATCTCCAGGATCCACTCCCAAATACATTGTTTGAGTTCTTTATTGGGGAGTTAATTTAGGAATAATGGCCATACCTATTCATATACAGCAAGAGTGGAAAGAAAGATATGTCAACTTATATTCCATAAAAAATTCAGTTAAAATATATATTTGTTCTTATGGATAGAAATCTAGTATCCAAAGAAAGCATATACTTAGGCTGTGGAAACAAGATCAGAAGCACAGTTTATTCTGCTCTGTATCTTCATTTTCTTCTACCAGAGTTGTTCTCTAAAGAACCTGTAATAGTCTCAAACCATAAAATTTTCCTTTCTATCAAAGACCCAAGTAAACAGATAAAATTAAAAAACTTTTAAAAGAAAATATATGTGTAAGTCTTCAAGTCCTTGGATTTGTAAAAAATTCTTAGATTGACAGCAGAAATACAAACAATAAATAAATAAATAAAATGAGACAACCCAAATATCCATCAATGGATGCATAAAATGTGACATACTCACACGATGAAATGTTATTCAGTCATAAAAAGGAATAAAGTACTAATATATGTTATAGCACAGGCAAACCTTGTAAACTTTATGCTATGTGAAAAAAAGGCAGATACAAAGCTACATATTATATGATCCATTTATATGAAATGTTCAAAATAGGTAAATTCATAGGAAAAGAAAGTATATCAGGGGTGGCAAGGAGCCTGGAAGAGAGGAAAATAAGGACTCTGCTTAATGGGTACAGGTCTTCTTTTGGGGATGGTAAAAATATTCTGCAGTTAGATAGTGGTGATAGTTGGAAGAACACTGTGAATGGACCAGAAACTGCTGAACTGTATATAAGTTGAGTATCTCTTATCCAAAATGAATGGGACCAGAAGTGTTTCTGATTTGGGAATATTTATATATGCATATTTAGATATCTTGGGGATAGGATCCAAATCTAAACACAAAATTAATTTATTCTTCATATATACCTTATACATAGCCTTATTTTTTTTTTTTCAGTATTGAGGATTGAACCCAGGGTCTTTTGCATTCTAAGAAAGCACTCTATCAGTCAGTTACATCTCCAGCCTTTTTTTTGAAATTTTATTCTGAGACAGTCTTTCTAAAGTTGCCCAGGTTGGCCTTGAATTTGCAAACCTCCTACCTAACCTCAGCCTCCAAAGTAGCTGGGATTGTAGGCATGCACCACTGTGCCCAGATCTTAATGGTAATTTTATACAATATTTTAACATAATTATTTTCATAATAAATGAGGTCAAGTATGGTATTCAGTAGGTATTTCTGTCAAAACTTTCAGAATATGAGTGGGCTCAGTGGCACATGCCTGTAATCTCAGCGTCTGGGAAGGCTGAGGCAGTTAGAATTGCAAGTTCAAAGCTTGCCTCAGCAACTTAGCATGGTGCCTGCCTGAAAATAAAAAATAAATAAAAAATGGCTGGGAATGTGGCTCAGTAATAAAGCACCCATGGGTTCAATCCCCTAGTACCAAAAAAAAAAAAAAAGAGGGAGTTGGGGATGTGGTTCAGTATTAAACCCCTCTGGATTCAATTCTCAGTACCAATAAATAAATAACAAAAAAAATGTATTAAAATGATATAATTTGGGGCTGAGGATGTGGCTCAAGCGGTAGCGGCGCTCGCCTGGCATGCGTGCGGCCCGGGTTCGATCCTCAGCACCACATACCAACAAAGATGTTGTGTTTGCTGAAAACTAAAAAATAAATAAATATTAAAAAAAAAATTCTCTCTCTCTCTCTCTCTCCTCTCTCACTCTCTCTTTAAAAAAAATGATATAATTTTATAACTTGTTAATGTAATAGCATTTGAGTTTAGTGGTTGCTATAATATGAAATAAAATCAGGTAATGTTTTTTCTCCTTCCATTGTGAACTGTGTTGGTTTCAAAGGTGAACTGAATGCCTTTCCAGTATCCCAGTAGGCTTTTTTTGCAGGGGGGGGGGGGTGGCGGGCAGTGCTAGGTATTGAACCCAGGGCCTCACATATGCTAGGCAAATAACCCACTAAGCCATATCCCCAGCCTGCAGTAGACTTAATTTTTACTGTAATTTTTAAATAATCATGGTCACTGTGCCATTGAAAATTAATTTTTGTTAAAGTGTTATTTTCCTATCAGGGCATGTGTCAGATTCTTAACATTTATGTAACCTGGTTTTCTTTTTTTTTTTACGGAACAAATAGCATTTTTAAATGTGGATTTTAAAGTTTTTACTCTTCAATGTTTATTTTCTTCAAACAAGATTTTTGTCCATGATCTTTTCAAACAACTTGTAGAACAATGTTCACTTTTTTTCATTTACTCAGAAGATACATGCAAATATCCCATTGTTTTCACAAGTAACCAGGTTTACAAGTTTGCCAAGTTATTTCATCTCAAAAATAATTATTATCATATGCTTTCAACGTAAGGTATTTTTTCATTACATAGATTTTACTTTACATGCTTCTATTGTTACAGCTATTAATTGATCATCATTTGTCCTTCACTGGTACCAAAATGTACATCATGCAGGTGTGAGTCTCCTCTTAACAAAGACCACCAGGACCATACCTGTTGTCACATAGTATGTAATGAACTGTAGTAATAAATATGTCTTCACATCATTAAAAAAGAAATGAATTCTCTGGGGGATGGGGCTGCGGCTCAGCAGTAGTGCACTTGCCTGGCATGTGTGAGGCACTGGGTTTGATTCTCAGCACCATGTATAAATAAATAAAAAAGAGAGATCTATCAATAACTAAAAAATATTTTTTAAAAAATGTATTCTCGGGCTGGGGATGTGGCTCAAGCGGTAGCGTGCTTGCCTGGCATGCGTGTGGCCCAGGTTCGATCCTCAGCACCACATACCAACAAAGATGTTGTGTCCGCTGAAAACTAAAAAAATAAATATTAAAAATTCTCTCTCTCTCTCCCCCCTCTCTCACTCTCTCTTAAAAAAAAAAAAAAAAAAAAAAAAAAAAAAAAAAAACTTGTTGTGTTCACTATTGACACCTGAAGAGAAAATGTCACACATAACACACCTAATCTAGAAATATTTTGACATTTTAATGTTGTGGGAGAACAAATAATAGAAGTACCCTCAGAAGTACCTATCCATATACTAATGGATACTTTAATCCCAGCTGTTTGGGAGGCTCAGGTAGGAGGATTGCAGAATCAAAGCCAACCTCAGCTATTTAGCAAGGTCCAAAACAATGCAGCAAGACCCTGTCTCCAAATAAAACATATAAAAAAAGGACTAGAGATGTGACCAATAGTTAAGGGCCCCTGGGTTCAATCACCGGTACCAAAAAAAAAAAAAGTACCCTATCCATATACTAATCTTTGATTCATGAAAAAAAAATCTGAGGCTCCTCAATTGTCTCACTTTCTGGGAATGTAAAAAATGAATTTTTGGCTATTCAGTGTATTATTCATCAGGAGGGACTGTAAGCAAAAATAACCAACATGGTTTCAACACCATTATGAAAACACAAATAACTGGGATGGAAGCAGACCTCAAATGGAACAGTAAGCTTCCTTTATTCCACAGTGGAGTCAATCAATCAGGCATTGTAAGGGCTCCTTTTCTGGGTAGAAAAATGGCCTTCAGTTACAAAAGGGGTATGAGTTTTAAAGTTTACAATCAGGGCGGGTTTAATCATTGGAAACTGCAGACATGCTGATCAGACAGTCAAGGAACTAGCAGTGTAGTAGAATCCCCTTTCTCCACAGAAAAGTCTTTTTTTTTTTTTTTTTTTTTTTTATTGATTGTTCAAAACATTACAGAGCTCAAGACATATCATCTTTCATACATTCGACTCAATTGAGATTTGAACTCCCCAAATACATAATACAGACTCACTTCTGTTACATACTCACGTTTTTACATAATGGCATATTAGTGACTGTTGTATTCTGCTACCTTTCCTATCCCCTACTATCCCCCCTCCCCTCCCCTCCCATCTTCTCTCTCTACCCCATCTACTGTAATTCATTACTCTCCTTGTTTATTTTCCCATTCCCCTCACAACCTCTTATATGTAATTTTGTATAGCAATGAGGGTCTCCCTTCATTTCCATGCAATTTCCCTTTTCTCTCCCTTTCCCTCCCATCTCATGACTCTGTTAAATGTTAGTCTTTTCTTCCTGCTCTTCCTCCTTGCTCTGTTCATAGTTGCTCTCATTATATCAAAGAAGACATTTGGTATTTGTTTTTTAGGGATTGACTAGCTTCACTAAGCATAATCTGCTTAACTGGGCTTCTCCAGAAATCCTCACCATGGCTGATTTGGGGACTGTCAGCAAAAACGTCTCTGCAAAAGAGTTCAGTGTAGATAAACTTCCTATTTTCCTGTTGCCCTGTTTTACTTGACCACTGGCCAGGAAGATATCAGCACTCCAGGTGCTGGACACCCCCTTACTAGTTTTTCACAAATGTATCCAGTATAGTAGTTTGTAGAAATGTGCAAACAAGGCCTCTGGCCTTGAGCTGGGCTTCACAGAGATGTCTACATTTTTAAGATAAGATACCAACTGGGCTCCATGGTAACAGCTGGCTGGGGGAGGAAAGAGAGGGAAGGAGAGAAGAAGCTCTCCCCTTCTCAGATGTTGTCCTTGAAGTGTTAACTTGCCCAAAACAATAAGAGGAAAAAGCTGCTTTTATGTAAACGTCTGCAGACTGTGAACTTGTGGGCCCCTCCCCTTACATGCTGGATATAAAACTCTGAAACTACCTGAACTCAGGGTTCAGGAGATTGATTGATTACAGCAGAAGCTATGCTCTCTGAACCTAGCTGCAGCCACATAAAACTGTTTCCTGCTATCTTTGGTGCCTTACCTAGTCTGTCCCTACAACAGTAGTCCAGGTTGAAATTTTAACTCAGGAAGGCAGTTGTAAAATGTTTGAAACTCTAACAATGAGGAGATAGGAACTCAGATCCTGAGAGATGAAAACCCAAATCCTACTCATTGCATTTCTTCTTCCCATGGAATTCATTGTTTCCCAGAGTTTCTCACTATCTACTGTGCTCTGTTCAGGACTAATTGGTAATTGCGGAAGTTCAAAGTTTAGGGTCCAGGCTTCAGTATCACCTCTTTCCTTCAGGGCCCATTGTTCTTGGAAAAGGTTTAATGTTTGGCTAATTTCTCTCCCTCTCCTGAGCCACATCTTCTTTCCTTTTTTTTTTTTTTTTTTGGCTTTTAATTCAAAATTGTACTTACATATTTGAGTGGAAATTTGCTTAAAATGAGAATGGATTTCAATTACAAGGAGCCTGCAAAAATAGGAAAGAATTCTCAAATATTAAAAACCTTGCCAGGGGCAGTGGCACATGCCTGTAATCCCAACAGCTCAGGAGGCTGAGGCAGGAGGACGGCAAATTCAAAGCCAGCCTCAACAATGGCTAGACACTATACTACTCAGGGAGACCCTGTCTCTAAATAAAATACAAAATAGGGCTGGGGATATGGCTCAGTGGTCAAGTCCTCCGGAGTTCAATCCCCAGTACAAAAAAAAAAAAAAAAAAAAATCCTAGACTACTGAATTTGAAAACCAAAATCAAAACACCCAACTGAAGGAGGGAAAGAGAATGGATAAATAAGAGATTCAAACCTTCTTTCCCGAGTATCTAAAATAACAACATTTTCTAGCTTATTAGAAGAAAAAACTTATTTGCCCTCTACTGTCTACAAAGTCACACCAGCTCAAGAGAGTCTTTAACTAAAGTATAAGGCCACACTCTGAACAACAAACTACAAAGCATGCCAACAGGCTAAAAAATAAAACAAACTCCGAAGAACAAGCAATCAGAACCAGACTCAGATAGGACCCAGATGCTGGAATTATATATAGACAATTTAAAATAAGTATGATTAATTTGGTATGGTATTTTAGTCAGCTTTTCATCACTGTGACCAAAAGACATGACAACAACTTAGAGGAGGAAAAGTTTATTTTGGCTCATGGTTTCAGAGGTTTCAGGCCATGGTCAGCCAACTTCACAGATCTAAGCCTGAGGTGAGGAAAAACATCATGGAGAAAGTGTGCTGGTGGAGAGCTGATGAGTTCATGACATCCAGGAAGCAGAGACAGAGGTCTGCCCACCAGAGACAAAATATAAACCCAAAGACATGTTCCCCCCAAAAATGGCCTACATTAATATAATTGTGAATGACAAGGATAAAATCTTAGAAGCTTCCCAATGAAAGAACAGCTGATACACAAAGGAAAGAAAGATTCTTGCTTCAGATTTCTCCTCTATTGTGGAGGAAGCAAAAATACAATGAGATTATGAGAGAAGAATTTCAGGAATCCTTCCTATACACACACAAACACACACACACACACACACACACACACAAATTGTCTTTCATTTGATAGGTCCAAAACCAGACATGTTCAAATGGGCAGGGCCTCGGGGAATAAAATACCCATAAATCTCTGCAAGGAAAATGCTGAGGCGGGGTTAACAAACTGCCTAACAAGTCTCTAGCCAGGGCAAAGTAAAGAGGGGAGAAATGGGAAAACAAGGTCTTGCTATTAATAATATAGTTACAACAACATGCAGAGTGCCCCCATGATCCACAATGTAACATGAAATGTCAACAACTTTTGAAATAAAAGAGACCACCAGAAAGGAAAGAGCCAGTAATATCCTGATAAATTAGCAAAATAAAGGAGGTTGGATATGGGTTGGGCTGGAGTCTGGGATAGGGTGGGTAAATTAAAGCTTTCTAAAGTCATCTAGGACAGGCTAGAGAAATGGCAATCAGTACACCATGGATCAGGAGAAGAGCAATTAATTTATCCTAATATAAGCTAGGTTATAATAAGAGGTTATGGGTTAGTAACAAAGAGAACTGAATACCAGAAAACTACCAAACTAGCAGAAAGAATAATGAGCAAGAAATCTGAACAAAACAGAAAAAAGAAACTAAGTATGTTAATTGTATACATTACAAAGCATGCTATAATTATACTCAGATATAAGGATTGAAAAACCAAGTTGCAGAGCAAAACCAAAATAGAAGCAGAAAATATGAATGGCTAAATTTCTTCTCTGAGATATATAATCATAATAATTTTTTAAAATACAGTTATATAATGTTTAAGAAATAAATTCAAAACAAAGAGATGAAAGAAAGCAAAGAAATGGGCAAAATACTTCAGGTAAAAGCAATTAAAAGGAAAGCAATAGTGGCCTTACTTACATTAAAGTGAAAATTGCAGTCTTAGTCTTGCCTTTAACTTAATGGTATGAAAACAATTATCACCCAGTGATAAATAGAAAAAGTAGTCAAGGATAAAAGTCAAGTTTCTGTATATCCAAAGACAAAGTCAGTTGCAACCTTGGTTATAGAAAACAAACTCTTGAGGCAAGATACTTCTTTCAACTTACAAGGAGATAAAAATTAGCAAATATAGCCATCACATGGTATTATAAACAGAATATTTCACCCTTTTATTCTAGGAAAATTAACAAAACTTGATGAGATAATGACACTTAAAATTCAAATATAAAATTTAATACTGTAAATTTGTATAATCTAATAATTCTCAACAAACATGTAATATAGGTATTATTATCTGCAACATAAATTATAAGAAAACTGGAGTAAAAGAAGGATAATTAACATGTCCAGGATGGGAAGGAAGTCATATGACAACAAAAGCATTCATTTATAATCATTAGATCATGTATTGGTCACTAAGAAAGAAAAAAATTTTTACCACTGAACTACATCCTCAGGGTTTTTCATTTTTTATTTAAGACAGGGTCTCACTAAGTTGCTAAGGGCCTCACTAATTTGCTGAGGCTAGTCTCAAACTTGCCAGCCTCCTATTTCAGCTTCTCAAGTAGCTGGGATCATGGGCATGCACCATCACATCTGGCTATTACGAAAATTTTTAATAAATTCTAGAAAGCATGGGGCTGGGGATGTGGCTCAGCAGTAGAGCGCTTGCCTTGCATGTGCAGGGCCCTGGGTTCAATCCTCAGCACCACGTAAAAATAAATAACGAAAATAGAGGTATTGTGTACATCTACAACTAAAAAAATAAATAAATATTAAAAAATAAAAACTTGCAATCCTCATGCCTTGGCCTCCCAAGTCACTGGGATGTAATCCCAGTGCTGCTGGGCCTGACATCTTTAAAAAAAAAAAAAGAATTTTAGAAAGCAGAAATGTATTAAAAGTAGCATTTTGAGATACTACATTCTCAATTTTGAGCTTTAAAATTGAAAAAAATATATATTATTTTACCTAGGATATGAACTCATTAAAAAAAAAGAGAAACAGTTCTATAAGAAAAATTTTGGACCAAAGATAAATACCAAAATCTAAATTACTAATTATCTGGCATTAAATGTAATGAAGATACTTTACATGACAATTTTAGGGCCACAACCAAAGGTATTACAAAATACTTGCCTTTAACTTATTTTTAAAACTAATAGACTAAAAATAGATTATAAATTATATGTTTCTATAAGAGAAATTAGGAAAAACAGGATAAGTTAAGGATAAAATCATAAATGATTATAATTAAAATAAACAAAAGGAAATAAGGAGTGAGCCTAAATATAAAACTAAAAGCGGTTTGTTAGAACTAGCCTAAGAAAGAGATTAAATCTAAAACTGAAAGCCAGAGCAGTGGCCCAAGCCTGTACTTCCAGCTACTCAGAAGGCTGAGGCAGGTCAATCACAAGTTGTAGGCCTCAACAATTTAGCATGACCCAGTCTCAAAATAAAAAGGGGTAGGGATGTGGCTCAATGGTAGAGCACGCCTGAGTTCAATCTCTAGAACTAGAACTGAAAAAAAAATCTGAAGTTGATGTTAGAAACTTTAAAACAGGGTAATAAGGCAAAAATATAAATATAGCTTTGAGAAAGTACACTTAACATATCCTATGAAATAAGTATTTACACAAAAAGAAACCACAGGAAAAAGGAAATCGCGGGGAAAAATAATCACTTAAATATTTTATTTAACTAGGGAATGATTCTGACCAAATTATATTGTTGTATCATGTGCATATATGAATAGGTAACAATGAATTCCACTATTCTCTATAATTATAATATTTTTAATAAAAAACATTTTAAATTTTTATTTAAATGTTACAAATAAAATAACAGCTGGACTATATTGTTATGGTTTTGCTCATGTGTGAGACAATGCAAGAAAGCTTAGAAATAAATGATTGGGTTATGAGAACATTAACATAATCAGTGCATTAATCCTCTGATTGAGGTTAACTGGTTTGTAACTTTAGGCAGGTGGAAGGAGGTAGGTCATTGAAGATGTGCCTTTGGAGTTTATATTTTGTCTGTGGTAAGGGGAGATTCATTCTCTCTCTCTCTCTCTCTCTGCTTTCTGGTTCCATGTCCTGAGCCTCTTTCATCCACCACACTCTTCTGCCATGATGTTCTGCCTTACCTCAGTCCCTGAGGGATGGAGCCAGCAGACTGTGGACTGAGAGCTCTAAAACCATAAGCCCCAAAGTAAACTTTTCCTTCTGTAATTGTTCTTTTTTTTTTTTAATTTTTTTAATTTATTTTTTATTTTTTAGTTGCAGTTGGACACAACACCTTTATTTCACTTGCTTATTTTTGTATGTGGTGCTGAGGATCGAACCCAGGTCTTGCATGTGCAAGGCGAGCGCTCTACCGCTGAGCCACAACCCCAGCCCCTATAATTGTTCTTACCAGTTTTTTTTTTGTTGTTGTTGTTGTTGTTTTTTTTTTTTTTTAAGAGCTTTATCCCTTCCAGACACCTGTTATGTCCACAGAACAGTGTATAGGTATTAGGGAGTGCTACTAATAAAGCCTAGGCTGGGGAAAATAGGACCAAAACCAAGAAGACAACTTATATTTCCTTAAGTGTTTTCTTTACTCACTCTTTTATTTATTCATTCATGCCTTTAACATCTTTATTAATTAAAAAAAAAGCAGCTAACATTTAGCTGTTCAGTCACTGATCGTTACATGTATCCACACAATAGTAAGTCGTTTTTTTGTTGTTTTTTTTTTGTTGTTGTTGTTGTTGTTGCAGCAGTGAAAAAGCTGACTAAAACATATATCTAGAAGTATACTGAAAGAATAATACAGCATGTTCCATTAAAATATGCTACTTATGAAAGAAAGTGATAACTTTATGGTTCATAGTAATCTTTCCCACACAATAAGAATAAGGGTCCAATATATATTCAATGAATAAATGCCCAAGTAGTATTTATCAAGAGTGTACAGCTTCTTCAACAATAAGAAATTCAGAGATACTGTGCCAATATATTAATCTTGGGTTCAAGATAATTATGGAAGTCACAAGCTAAATGAATAGACACAAATTTTAAGCATGTTAACCAACAAGTTAGAAATGGTAATGAAAGAAAAAAGGGAGTAATATCAAAATCAATAAATTAGTTAGGAATAAAATTAGCTTCATTGAGAAAATGACATTAGGGCTGGGGATAGCTCAGTTGGTAGAGTGCTTACCTTGCATGCACAAGGCCCTGAGTTCAATTCTCAGCACCACCGAAAAAAAAGAAAATGACATTTGAGCAAAGTCCTGGAGAATCATAAAACATACTGAATTAATCCAATAGAAAACAGAAAAAGAACAGTTAAGACAATTAGATGACAGACCTAAAGAAGATCATATCAATATTCATATTATATATAAGAATGTATTGGGGACTGGGGTTTTAGCTCAGTAGTAGAGCACCTGCCTATCATGTGTGATGTACTGGTTTTGATTCTTAGCACCACATATAAATAAATAAAAATAAAGGTCCATCATCAACTAAAAAAATAAATTTTAAAAAAAGAATGCTTTGGGGCTATGATTGTAGCTCAGTGGTAGAGCACTTGCCTAGCATATATGAGGCCCTAGGTTTGATCCCTAGGGCCATATAAAACTAAATAAACAAAATAAAAGTATTGTGTCCATTTACAACTTTTAAAAAAAAGAAAAGAAAAAAAAGAATGTTTGGCCCAAACATCCAAAGGCAGGGATTGTCACAGTGGGTTAAAAAAAAAAAAAAAGCAAGGCCTTTTTATAAACTACCTACAACAAACTCACATTAATATAAAAATAGAAACAAGTTAACAGGATTGAAAAAAGATGCATCATCATCCATTTTATGCTGCTCTAACAGAATACTTGAGGCTGGTTAATTTATAAAAAACAGAGATTCTTTCTTACAAGAAAGAAGCTGGAAAGTCCAAGTTCAAGGAGCCCTTATCTGACTTTTGTGCTGCATAATGCCATGGTGGAAGGCAGAAGAACAAGAAAAGGTGTGCACTTGAGAGAAAGAAGAGGTTGGAACTCGTCCTTTTATCCAGAATTTACTCCCCCATGATAATAACATTAATCCATTCATGAACTCACAGTCCTAATGAATCAATCACCTCTTAAAAGTCCTTCAAACCATACCAATATATCATGCTAACACTAATCAAATGAAAAAGATACAGTCTTACAGTTACTAACAATTAGATGAAGCAGCTTTCCAAGCAGAATATTACTAAGGATTAAAAAAAAAGTTTTATGATGATAAAGGAGTTAATTCATCTAGACATAAAAATCCTAAATATTTATATACCTCAAAAAGCTTCAAAAATACATGAAACAAAAACTTACAGAATTACAAGAAGAAATTGATAATTGAATATTTATAGTCAAATTTCAAACTCTTTTTTTGTAATGACTGATATAACAAGTAGACAAAAAAAACCACTATATGTATATCTTAAAAATCTAACCAAAACTATAAACTCAACTAACTTTACCTGAGACCCTACAACAGAATACACATTCTTTCCATATTTCTGGTTCATAAAAAAAAGTTTCAGGGGTTGAGGTTGTGGCTCAGCAGTAGAGTGCTCGCCTAGCATGCCCGAAGCGCTGGGTTCGAGCCTCAGCACCACATAACATAAAATAAATAAAATAAATGTATTGTGTCCAACTACAACTAAAAAACAAAATTAAAAAAACAAGTCTCAATCAGTATAAAAAGATTCAAGAACTACATACAGACAGAACACAATAAAAGAAACCAATATTAGAAAGCCAAAAAATCTTCCCACAAAGATAATTCCTGAACTAAATGAATTCACTGGTGAAATCTATCAAACATTTAATATGCAACAACAGACAAGTGTGGTGGTACATGCCTATAATCCCAGCAACTTGTGAGGTGGATCATAACTTGGAGACTAGCCTCAGCAACTTGGTGAGACGCTGTCTCAAAATAAAAAATAAAAAAGGGCTGGGGATATAGATAGCTTGGAGGTTAAGTTCAATTCCCAGTACCAATTAATTAATTAATTAAAAATGTAACAGTAATTCAACACAAATTTTTTCAGAACACTTCAGTGGAGGGAATACTTCCCAGCACATTCTATGAAGCCAGCATTATTTTTATAGCAAAACATATCACAAGAAAACTATGAACTAAGCCTAATAAACACAGATGTAAATATTCGTAAGTCAAACAAATCTTAATCTTAGTAAATACAAATCTAACAAAATATAAAAGAATGAGAAATGTACTTGTCCCAGATACTTGAGAGCCTGACATAGGAAGATCACTTAAGCTCACAAGATTGAAACCAAACCAGCCTGGACAACACAGCAAGACCACTATCTCAAAAAAAAAAAAAAAAAAATGGAGAGACACAAAGTGAGAAAACCCGTTTACTAATTAAAAAAAAAAAAAAAAAACTCCATGTCAATTTAAAGAAGAAAAATACAGCACAATGGTGTAAACAGGCAGCTACTTTGTGTATAATAAAAAGATAAATAAGAATATTCCAATTTGCTCTTCTACACAAAGACATAAAAGGAGGATATACAAAAAGCTAATAAGGCGACTGTGGGGAAAAGTGGAGAAAAACAATTAGACTTCCTAATATATATGTATTTACTGTGCTTTTAACTTATACAATGTGAACAAATTATTTAAAACCATAAAATTATTATTATTATTTAAATTTATGAAATTTTAAAAATATACCAAATAAGTAGTGTACACCTATAATCCCAGCTTCTTGGGAAGGTGAGGTAGGAGCATCTAAGTTCCAGTCCAGCATGGGAAACTTAGCAAGACCCTGACTCAAAATTAAAAATAGAAAAGGCTGGGCATGTAGCTCAGTAGAAGCTACCACAAAAAAGAAAGAACGGACAACTGACCAGATGAACAGGAAAACTGAGACGTGCAATGGTTTACAAGGAATCCTAGGGCTAGGGGTGCAGCTCAGTGGTATAGTGGTATAGCCTAGAATGAATCCTGCTTTTAGTCATTTGGATGACTTCTAAGCAGTGTTAACATCTTACAGGGAATAAAGGAATATGACTACTTTCATCTTAGATCTGCTACGTTGAGATGCCTTAGGACAAATTATACACAAACGGCAAGCTCTAAGGTGCACATCAGGGTCCATAGGTAGAACTGAGAGCCAGAATAAAAAGACAAATTCTAAAATGCTCCCAGCAGGTGCTTCCCAGCTATAACCACAGAAAGGATGGAACCCATTCTATGGAGACCAGGAAAGCCTTTTAGGAAAACATAATGTTCAAGAGAAGGAGGCTGAATAAAGCATCCTGAAAAAGAAAATCTAGCAAAGGCACTGAGATGTTGGCGTGGTGTCATAGAAAACCTCAAAAGAGACCAGTGGGCAGTGTTGATGAGACAGCAGGCACTAGAGAACAGCCACCATTTGATTATAATTAGGTCCCTGTGACCTTTACCAAATGCAAATGCAAAGGCAGAAGGAAGAGAGGTCTGAAAAGTGAATTAGGGTTGTAGACAGCATAACTCTGATCTGGGCCTCCCCATAAATACAGCCTAAAGGTGAGAAAAAATTTACTGAAATAACCTGAAAATACACTCAATATCTTCTTCCAAATATTCTATGCTCTATCCCTAGATGAAGTGGCAACATCAGAAAATGCTCTCGAGTAGCACTGCCCAATTTGGTAACTTCTAGTTACACACATGACAACTATGCCTTTAAAATGTTGTTATCTGACTTAGAAAATACATTTTGATTTTATTTAATTAAGCTGCAATATCCACATATGGTTAGTATCAGACTTATATTTTGATTCTCTGAACTTATATTCACTGAGGTTTTCCTTAGTTTTAGAATTCTCTATTCCAGTGGAAGAACTACTGAATGAAAGAAGCTGCATTTGTTTTATTGAAGTTATTGGAAGGTTGTATATTTCATCACTCATACAAAGTGCATAAAAGGAATGCCAGAGTCTTCATGTCCCATTAACAATATCATTTTTCCTCATGGAAAATGTAAATCCCATAACAGAGATCTGCATTTTGCCATGACTACCAGAAAGATCAGAGGAAAATTTGCAGTTAAATTTGGATAACACTATAAGATCAGAAAGCCTATACACACCTACACAATAAATCATCCTGTTATTGATCTGCTACTAGATATTTCTCCATTGTTTTGCATATATTTCTGTATTTCCATTCTAATCCAGTGACCCTTGAAAATTTCATACAAGACATTATAAATAAAGCTGTGAGGAATAACTCAACTGGGATCTCTTCATTTTCGATTGGTCTTGGGAAAACATGGAGAGTGTGAAGGTGGGGAAAAAGAAGGAAGAATGAAGTCAGGAAAAATCTGGCCTGTCTTGCAGCTCCTAAATTCAACTTCCTAAAATGTCCACAGAAGAGACAGTACAAACAATGTGAAGACACATGTATGATCATGTATGATCAGTGTTGAATTTAGACATCCAATTTTTATTTTTTTTTGTATCTGAGATTGAATATGGGGGCGCTTAATCACTGAACTACATCCCAGCCCTTTTGTTGGGGGGCGGGGATGGCGGAAGGGAGTCTGTCTAAATTGCTTAGGCCTTCACTAAGTTGCTGAGGTTGGCTTTGAACTTTCCATCCTCCTGCCTCAGCTTCCTGAGTTGCTGGGATTACAAGAAGGCACCACCACACCCAATAAGAATGAATCTTTGGAGAGGGGATGTACTTTAGGAACCTATACCTCTGTCCCTGCTGGTTATGGCTCATTCCCAGACACTCTGGGGGCACTCTGACTGAGTGCCCCCATCTCTCTACCCTTTCCTGTCTCATTTCCTTGCTAGGGCCAGCATTGTGTGTGTGTTTGTGTGTGTATGTATGTGTGTGTGTGTGGGGGGGGTGTATGTGTGTTGTTGTGTTGCTGGGGATCAAACCCAGGGATTCATGCACGCTAGGCATGAAGCCCTCTACCAATGAGCCCAAGTGCCCGTTTTTAACCCTACTCATCAATCATTTCAAGAAACTTCATTTTACTCTGCAGCACCCAGGAGAAAGATTCAACTTGTATGTCTGACAGATTAAATTTCACATTATCATTTTTAAAATAACAAAACTCAAGGTGGTGTGGTACTGCCATAAGGACATACATATAGATCATTCAAGTCCAGAGATAAATCTTTATATTTATGGTCAAGTGATTTTCAATAAAGGTACCAATGGGGAAAGATACTCTTTTCAGAACAACTGAATAGCCTCACATAAGAAAATGAATTTAGACACTTATACCATACCTAATAATTAAGCCAAAATGTGTCAAAGACATCAGTAGAGAATGGGTGTGGGGTTGGGGACTGACTGCAAGTGGACATGAAGGATCTCTTTACAGTGATGGAAATATTATAGAACAGGACTACAATTAAAAAGTCATTGAGATCTATATTTTAAGTTGTTAAATAGGTGAATGTTATGGTATGGAAATTGTACCTCAATAAAGTAATTTTAATTAACAAAAAAAAGAATGAATCTTTAGTGTTCAATTTTTAAAAAACAGTAATACTAATTTGATTTCAACTTCAAAATTTTTTGGTTTAAAAAGAATTGTTTTAACTGTGCAAAAGTATGCAGAAACCAAAAATCTCTTGCCTTGATCAGTTACAAAGGAATGGTCTATAACAATTAATTTACACCTCTCAGAGTCCAAGTTTTAACTTTTCTTTCCTTTTTTTTAAACTGGGGATTTAACAAAGGGGCACTTTACCACTGAGCTACATCCTCCCTGCCCCTTTTTATTTTTTGTTTTGAGACAGAGTCTCACCAAGTTACTCAGGCTGACAGTTTGATTGAGGCTGGCCTCAAAATTTATGATCCTCCTGTCTTAGCTTCCTGAGTCACTGGTATTACAGGAGCCCACTGCACTGGCCCAAGTTTTATCTTTAAAATTAGGCAAAATAGATAAACTTTGTATAGTCCACATGCACTATTATTTTGTAACTCTAAGAACATAATAAAAAGGGAATAAAAATATCCATATGCTAAATACATGTACACTCAGTTATCTGAAATCTGTGAGCAGAAGACAAAGGAAATTGTGGACTGGAGAGGTTTAAACTTCCTCAGTTCTAGTGAAGGATCCCTTACCTCTGAGCAAGCAACCGCAGGTAAGAGACATTTCCTGCACAATCTGTCCCTCATTCACAGTTCTGGCACAGCACACCTCTCTGCAGAAACTAGCTTGGTCATTCCACCTGTCACAAAGCCATATGGCATCAGATGGGTCTCAAGTCATGCTAAATATTTAGCACAGGGGGGATTGAACATTGCTTTTGTCCTTGCAAACCTAGAATCTATCGGGGTAGGGGAGAGATTCCTTCCACTTCTGTTTTGAATTTGTAGAGAGAGGTCTGAGGTCTCCTGTTTTCTTATAGCTGGGGTTCTAGTACATGTAGGTCTTTCCCTCTTGTCTGTCTAGAATTGCTTTGTTTCAAGGTGATGGGATCCAGGCCCAGTGACTGAATAATTTCATTGAAATTTCATAAAGGACCCCCAATCTGACTCTCTGTAAGGTCGCTGTCCTCTAGAATACTGTTAGCTCTTCTGTGGGGAACTCCTAAGGGTAGTCAGGAAAATATCTATGTCAGGGAATTGACCGACTTTGGGTATGCTATCTACCCTAGCAGCAGCAACGTGAGATTTGGACTACAATAGATATATCTTCCAGTCCAACTCCTCCATCACTTGCCATGCAAAATTGGTAACTCATTCACCTTTTCCCAATCTGTTCTTATTTGCTAAAACAGATTGCTGTGAAAAGCCACCGAGATGCCAAATGAAAACAGTTGCTGCTTCATCATTAGCTACCAGACACAAGACCAATTACTTCATATTAACGCTCCTTCAGAGCACGGAGACACAGGCCAAGAGCCTGGAGCTGGGGCAGTCAGAGCCTTAGCGGGAGGAGGAGGGGTGGTCCATGGGGTCAGGGGCACCTTCTGAGCTCTCCTGATGGGGGCTGGAAGCCGTCCCCCGGACCGGACTGGACCAAACCCCTCTCCACAAACCCTTGCAGTTCCAACGTGTGGCTCCACAGGGGTACCAGATGCCCAGCCGGCTTATCCTGGAGAGGCAACCGTGCAGCATAGCGCACAAGTGCACAGAGGCCAGCCCCTCTGAGAGACTAGGTACCTTTGGGGACCTGGTGGCAGCCAGGGCAAGACACCCGAGCTGTCCGGCTCCCCCAGCACAGCAAAATACTGAATATTTCATTATTACAATTTTCCAGTCCAGCCTCACCACCTCTGACACCCTGCAGAACTGTGAACATAAATATATAATACTTATTACCATTTTTTAATAAAACATTTTCTTGGAAACTATAACACCAGTTTTTAATACAAAAATAAGAGGTAAGTTCTGTTCACAATCGTTTAACAGTGGTCCACTTTATACTTTGAATATAGTCCTTGCTGCTCTGCCACTGCAACTTACTTTTTTTAAGATTTTTTTTTTTTTTAGTTGTAGATGGACACAATACCTTCATTTTATTTATTTATTTATTTTGACACCAGGTATTGAACTCAGGGGCACTCAACCACTGAGCCACATCTCCAGCCCCATTTTGTATTTTATTTAGGGTCTCACTGAGTTGCTTAGCACCTCACTTTTGCTGAGGCTGTGTTAGAGTCTGTAAACAAGTCAAAATAACACCTGGTATTTTGCCAGAGAAATGTTAGAGTTCATAAACAAGTCTGGAGGGTGCCTGGCAAAATGCCAGAGGGAGTGGTTTGAGAAGTAACAAAAACAAGCCATTAAGTGTGGAGATTCCTTATTGGTTGAATGATGTATCTAGTTTATGCTAATTAAGATAAGCTGTGCAAAATGTATAAATAGCTCTGTTGTCCTACAATAAACTGCTCCTACTCCTACTGTATCAAGTACAGAAGTTATTCATCACCCCCCAGTTATTCTGCTGCAGCTGGACTGCAGCAAGGCTGGGTTTGAACTTGTAAGCCTCCTGCCTCAGTCTCCTGAGCCACTGGGATTATAGGCATGCACCATCTCGCCTGGTCTATGTGTTTATTTTTATGTGGTGCTGAGGATCAAACCCAGTGCCTCAAATGTGCTAGGCAAGCGCTCTACCACTAAACTACATCCCCAGCCTGCAACTTATTATTATTTTTCAACTTATTTTTGGACATGTTTCGTTCTCTTCCTCTCTCTGTTCCTCCCTAATCTCTCCCCCTCACTAATCCACACATTGATTTTACCAGTAGTCACTCAGAAATATCTTGGCTAAATGGGCCACCTATAGGTATAAACCTCTCTAAGAAAAGGTTGTTTTACTGTAACACAATCTGTCTTTGAATGGTTTTCTGGATTATTATACAATCGTGCAGTTGAAGTTGGTCTGTTCAGAAGTAAAGAATATGAAAGAGATTCTGTCTATACAGGCATTTATGCAGTTGCATGATAAGTAGTCCAAACAGCCAGAAACTAAGTTGAAGGGGCCAAAAAGTCACTGCCTCAGGTGTGCAAGGATAGTAAGAAACTAGAAAGAAAGGGTTTTAAAAAATAAAGTTTTAAATCCTTTAAGCCCAGTGCTGGCACTCCCAGCTCTGTTTCTCAGCCCTGCCCCGGCAGACGTGGATCATCTCCTTGTGGGTTGAGGACCAGCCAGGGCTGGGAAAAAAAAATCGCAGGAAAGCTGTCTGGACTATAGAAAAACCAGCAAGGAGAACCTGGGCTCACCCATTTTTCCATAGAACTGGAATGTAGAAATTGACAGTGGGAAATGTGACAGTGGTCTACTTTCCACTTTGGATATATATAGCCCTTGCTGCTCTGCCACTGCAACCTATTTTTAAAATGGACATGTTTCTTCCTCTTCCTCTCTCTCTGCTTCTCCCTAATCTCTCCCTCTCCATAATCTCAGGGGAAACAGAGAAAATCACCTTTCTTCCCCATCCTAGGCAGATTTATCTGTCCTTCAGTACACAATCACCACAGGAAAAAAGTAATCCAGACTTTGGGAATGGCACCAGAAGACCTCAGAAATTATAATCTCCCAAATTAATAAGTGACTTACAACTCCAACAGAAAAGACATGGAATATAGCCTTTGAATCTCTTCTTTGAAAGCCACTCTGTTCCTGCTGATGGGCAAAACCACAGTCGCTGGGACAGAAGTCCCCTGTGTTTCTCCTTTGCTACAAAGCAATAAACCTGGTTTCTCAAAACCGTGTCCGAGTTACTGGATTGGCTTTAGGGACAAGGACCGAGCTTTGAGTAAAAATAGCATAAAAAAATGTACAAATACTTATTCAAGTTAAAGAAGAAAAATTAAAGAAAATGACATTTTGTAGCATAGAACTTAAAAGAATTAAACAGGGCCTCAGTTCAGGTGTGGTAGCACATGCCTGTAATCCCAGCAGCTCATGAGGGTGAGGCAGAAGCATCATGAGTTCAAAGCCAGCCTCAGCAACTTAGTGAGGCCTAAGCAATGTAGCAAGACCCTGACTCAAAATAAAATATATTTTTTAAAAGGCTAGGAATGATGACTCAGTGATTAAACACCTTGGATTCAATCCCCAGTATAAAAAATATATATTGAAAATTAAATGGGAAGTGATTTCTAGAAATTTCTCAAAAAAGAAAGCTCAATTTTTGTTAATCATTTTAAACAAGAAGTTTATTTAAACACAAGATGCTTAACTTGAAGGGAAAACAATCTAGGAATCTTTATTGTTTATTTTTTAGTTATAGGTGGACACAAGATCTTTATTTTGTTTTTTTATGAGGATCAAACCCCCAGTGCCTCATGCATGCTAGGCAAGCGCTCTACCTCTGAGTCACAATCCCAGCCCGGAATCTTTTTTTTTTCTTTTTTTCTTAAGTAATTTAAAGAGATATTGCCCTACATGTAACAGCTACGTACAAAAAAGTTATAAAACTGTCCTTTGTCTTACAATGATAAATGAAAAACTTTAAAATTCTCCAATTGAACAAAGTATGCAAGGATTTTTATGTTGTTCAAGTTTTGTTTTTTGGTTTTTTGTTTTGTTTTATTTTGTTTTGCTGTTGATTTTGTGTGTGTGTGTGTGTGTGTGTGTGTGTGTGTGTGTGTGTGAAAACAGTAAGAGCAAAATAACTTATTGGAATATAAAAATAAGAACTGAATGAGCCTGCCACTAATGGAGAAAGGGGATATTTTCACAGAACCAGTATTTTCCGCACCCCATCTCCATTTGATGTCAATCAAAACATATCATTGGCCATTTTTTTAAAAATGTGATATTCTTGTGCACATACACCAGTTACTTTATGTACAATGAAGGAATGGGAAGGGGAAAATGAAAGAAGAGAGAAAAACCATACTGTAATAGGAAGTGGTGGAACCAAATTGCAGTTTTCTAATTGAGAATGTATTCTGGGTTTGTAAGAACAGAGTTCTGAAGTAGCGGTTCCCTTTTTAGTAGACACCTCCTGTCTGCTGCTGGAACACAAGAATTGTCTCTGCATCCTTCATTTCCAACTGGGCAGCTGTGTCTGTTTCATTCATTGGCTGCGCTTCACATGGGAATCTGATCTGCCTCACCGACACATCCTGTCCTTCACAGATGCTCTCATCAGCTTGTCTTAAAGGCACCACCTCCACCTTCAAGTTCATGCCATCGTCGTTCTCAGTCTTGACTCCTTCCTTGGGCTTTTGGTCAGTCCAGTCCAGCGCGCTGGAGCCTCCTCAGCTGCCGCTTCACAAGAGGTACCAGGTCCGCAGAGAAGGAGCCCAAGAGCAACCCAAGAAAGAGGAGGCAGCGGAAAGAAAGCTCCATCTTTCACAATATTCTGAACCCAACTGCAACAAGTTTCTGAACCACTTTTATCTATTTTGTATTCTTACTCCAAGAAAAATATTATTTTTTTAAAAAAGTAATACCTACCATATATATAGCAAAAGGATTTTTTTTCTTTTTCTTTCTTTCTTTCTTTCTTTTTTTTTTTTTTTTCCGTACCAAGGATTGAACCTGAGGTGCTAACCAGTCCTTTACTCAGAAGTTACTAAAACTAGCTGGGTGCAGTGGCCCACACCTATAATCCCAGGGACCTGGGAGGCTGAGGCAGGAGGCTCAAGTTCAAAGTCAGACTCAACAATTTAGTAAGGGCCTAACAATTTAGCAAGACTCTGCCTTAAAATAAAAAATAAAAAAGAACCTGGCCTATGGCTCAGTGGTAGATCACTTCTGGATTCAATCCAAGTGCCAAAATAAATAAAACTAGATAGAAATTTTGGAAAAAGTGGTTGAATGTACTTTTCCAGGAAAAGAATAAGATGAAACTGGGAAATCTCACTGTACTAGAGAAACAATGAGGTAAAATAATAATAATAATAATATAGAAGACCCTTATCGTTATACAAAATACATGTATAAAGATGTGAATTTGGTGTCAACATATCTGTGTACAGAGATATGATAAATTGTGGTATAAAGGTGTATTAAGAATTGTAATGCAAATAATAAGAGAGCTCATGAAAAAAATAAATAAAAATTTTTTAAAATTAAAAAATAAAATGCTTTCTTGTGGAAAGAATTTTAAGTACTAATAAAATATTTTAAAAATAAAAATAAAATATGTTACTATAGTTTCCCCCCCAAAAAAACTAATAATAATATACGAGCCAGATCGAGGATGTTACTGTTAGCAAAATTTTGGAGTCAATTAAAGCATCTAAAAGGTTTTTGGTTATTATTATAATTTTTATTTTAGGTTTTTTCTTTTTCTTTTTTTCTTTTCTTTTTTTTTTTTTCTTTTCATTGCTGGGAATTGATCCCAGGTCTTCATGCATGTTAGGCAAGTACTGTTCTACTGAGCTCCCTCCCCAGCCATAAAGAATAATATTTAAAACAGAGGGAACACTTCCATTTCCAGGAAGATAAAATAGATGTACTTTCCCTATTTCAACTGCTAAATACAGCTAAAACCCCTGAAAACGATATATAAAATAAACATATGAAGACTGAGAAAAGAAATAGAAAACAGCAACAGACCTCAGGATCCAAGGAATAAAACAGTACCAGTTGGTTGGGTTCCCCTTTTTCTCTTTCTTTCTTTTTGTACTAAAGATTGAACCTAGGGGTGCTTTCCCACTGATCTACAAACCCAGACCTTTTAATTAATTAATTTTATTTTGTTTTGTTTTGAGACAGGGTCTCACTAAGTTTCTTAAGCCCTCACTATATTGCTGAAAAGGCTTTGAACTTGCAATCCTCCTGCCTCAGCCTCCTGAGTTGCTGGGATCACAAGCATGAGCCACCATGGCCCCTGCTTTTGCCTCAAATATTCCATTTTTGGAACAAAAGGAAGTGACAACCTGGAAATATCAACAGGAACAGAAGACAAATGTCCCAACACAAGCGTTCTCTTTCAACCCAAGAACTAGAAAAGGTTTAGACTAGGAAGACAGAAAAATTTTCAGTCATTAACTATTTTACCACAGGTGGGTGTGGTAAACTCATCATCACAAAGAGGGAGACAACCAGGCGTGATGAACCCCTAATACGATGCAACATCAAGAACATGATGCCAATCTTTTCAACCTGAACTTAATCAACTCTTCTTGTAACTTCATTTTACACATAATGTAACCATTTATACACAATGCAGGAAATATCTGAACAATATTAAGTTAAATGATTCAATGAGGAATCAATCAATCTATTCTATACTATGGGATAATCAAGTAGCTTGGACTCCTTAAAAAGTCAATGTGAAGGGGGAAAATGGTGAATGGAAGAGTACTCAACCAAACTAAAATAGACATAAAAATCAAAAGCAATGACCTAAGCTTGATAGAACACTGTTTTATGAAATATTGGGTACTAGATATTCATTGGACAATTGGGAAAATTAGAATTTGAACTGGATATTATAATGTAACATGGAATTATTTATTTTTTTACATATGAAAATGAAATTCTGGTTATATCAAGAAATTTTCTTATTCTTTTTTTAATATTTATTTAGTTGTATTTGGACACAATATATTTATTTTATGCACTTTTATGTGGTGCTGAGGATTGAACCCAGGGTCTTGCACATGCTAGGAGAGTGCTCTACTGCTAAGCCACAACCCCAGTACAAGAAATGTTCTTATTCTTAGCAGAGGAAGACTGAAATTTTTACGCATGAAATGTCAGACATCATGTTATTCTGAAATGTTTTAGCAAATATAATAATAAACTGCACATGGAAAAATCAATAAATCAAATACAGCAAAATTTTAATAGTTGCTGGATCTAAGTAGAGAATATCTGGGTGTTCATTGGGTTATTCTATTTTCTCCTATGTTTGAAATGCTCATCTAAAGAAAAGTTGAGAAAAAACAAACTATAAATTAAATAATATTCTTTTTTTTTTAATATTTATTTTTTAGTTCTCGGCGGACACAACATCTTTGATTGTTGGTATGTGGTGCTGAGGATCGAATCCGGGCCGCACGCATGCCAGGCAATCGCGCCACCACTTGAGCCACATCCCCAGCCCTAAATAATATTCTTAAAGCAAGTTGGTATGCACACCTGTAATCCCAGAATCCCTGGAGACTGAGGTAGGAGGATCACAAGGTCAAGGCCAGTCTCAGAAACTTAGTGAGGGCCTAAGCAATTTAGCAAGACCCTGTCTCAAAATAAAAAATAAAAGAGACTGGGAATGTGGCTCAGTGGTTAAGTACCACTGGATTCAGTCCTTGGTACTGAAGGAAAAAAAAACAAGTACTTTGGGCTGGGGTTGCAACTCAGTGACAGAACACATATGAAGGCCCGGGTTCATCCCCAGCAATAAAAAATTAAAATTAAAAATAAACTAAGTGCTGGGCGTAGCAACTCAGCAGGCTGAGGCAGGAGGATCACTAGCTCAAAGCCAGCCTCAGCAAAAGCAAGGCACTAAGCAGCTCAGTGAGACCTTGTCTCTAAATAAAACACAAAAATAAGGCTGGGGATTTGGCTCAGTGGTTGAGTGCCCCTGAGTTCAATCTCAGAACCAAATAAATAAATAATTAAAACCAAGCACTTTTATTTATTTACTTATAAATAAGTAATATTTTATTTATTATTTATTTATTTAAATAAAACCAAGTACTTTTATTTATTTATTTATAAATAAATAAATAAAACTGAGTACTGGGCTGGGGTTGTGGCTCAGCAGTAGAGCATTCATCTAGCATGTGCAAGGACCTGGGTTTGATCCTTAACACCACATAAAAATAAATAAATAAATAAATAAAGGTATTTTGTCAAACTACAACTAAAAAATAAATATTTAAAATCAAACCAAGTACTTTGGGTGAATAACACTAAAATCAGGAATCCTAAAGTTATAGACTGATAAATTTTAGTACAAAAAAAAAAAACACTTTCAAGTAAAAAATGTTTAATAGTAAACTAGAAAATACATTCAGTACAGAATTCATTACATAATTGGTGCACCATTTGGTGGTTTCTATTACATTTTTTAAAAACAAACCAAACTTTTAAAACTTAAAAGTATTCTTAGCTCATGAGTCAAAGTAAGTCACAGGCCAGATTTGCTTTAGTCAACTTTTTTTCCCTTTCTTTACAGTACTGGATGATTGAACCCAGGGCTTCGTACATGTGAGACAAGCACTTTACCACTGAAACATTCTCAACTTTAGTCAATTACCTTTTAAAGAAAAAAAGTCTTTGTTGTTGTTCATATTTTTAACCAGGCTGGGGATGTAGTTCAGTAGTAGAGTATTGTCTAGCATGAGTAAGGCCCTGGATTCAATCCCTAGTACTGACAAAAAAAAAAAAAAAATGTGATTACCTATATATTTACATTTCCAGTATAGAACAACTATTTGTGAAGATCCAAGTTTCCATCTCATATAATTTTTCATTTCTAAAAACTTCCTTTCACATATCATACAGTGCATGTCTGTTGTCAATTAAGTCTCCCAAAGTTGCTCATCTGATTAAGTATTTTGCTTTCATTTTTGGAAGATATTTTTGCTGCATAGAGAATTCTAGATTGACTATTTTTTCTTTCAGCATTTTAAATATGATTTTCTATCATAATCTAATTGCTGGGGTGGTACTCTGTTGTTCTATGATGTATCTATTTTCTCAAACTGCTTTTAAAATGTTTTGTCTTGCAGGTCATGGTGACACATGCCTAGTTTCAGCTACTTGAAGGACTGCACCTTCAAGGCCAGCTTCAGCAACTTAGGGAGATGATATCTCAAAGTAAAAAATAAGAATGGCTGGGCATGTAACTCTGTGCTACAGTGCCCTGGGTTCAATCCCCAGTACAGTGAAAACAAAAGTTTTAATTTAAAATTTAAATATTTTTCCTTTCAACTGGTATTCAACAATATGATCATGATGTATGCCATGATTTGAGTGTGTCTTCCAAAACTGTGTGTGTGTGTGTGTGTGTGTGTGTTCCTGGGGATTGAACCCAGGGCCTTGTGCATGCATGGCAAGCAGTCTACCAACTGAGCTATATCCCCAGCCCCCCTTATGTGAACACTTAATTGCCAGTGTGATAATATTAATAGTGGGACCTATATGAAGATTAAATCATGAGGTAAAGCCTGAGGTAGTGGTTTTGTGGCTTCTATATCTTCTACAATGTAAAGACACAGAGTTTGTCTCTTGCCCTTCTGCCCTGCATTACGTCAATGTTACAAGGTCCCATTTTGGTTCTTTTTTTTTTTTGGGGGGGGGGGGACCAGAGATTGAATGCAGGGGCGCTTAACCATTGAGCCACATCCCTAGCCCTTTTTATATTTTATTTTGAGACAGGGTCTTGCTAAGTTGCTGAGGCTAGCTTTGAACTTGCGATCCTCCTGCCTCAGCCTCACAAGCCACTGAGATTACAGGTGTAAGCCACCATACCCAGCTCCATTTTGGAAGAAGTAAACAGACCCTCCCTCACCAGACATTGAGTATGCGTCCACCTTGATCTTGGACTTCCTTCCTTGATCTTGGACTGTGAGAAATAAATTTCTACTTGTAATTACCAAGTCTCAGGTATTTTGTGATAGCACAAATGGACTAATACAATATATCTTCGTAAGATTTTTTTTCTGCTTTATTCTGTGTGGGGAAAAAAAACATTTTTGTTTTTTACATTGTTCTAGAGAGAGGGTCTCACCATTTTGCCCAGACTAGTCTTGAACTCCTGGCCTGAAGTGATCTTCCTGCCTCACTCCCCATGTAGCTGGAACTACAGGAGCACACTACCAAGCTCAGCCCATTCATGAATAGTTTAAATAAAATTTAGAAAAATTTTAGTCATCAATTCTTAAGATATTTTCTCTCAACGGATGTGGTGGCACACACTTGTAATCCCAGCAACTTGGGAGGCCGAGGGAGGAGGATTGACAGTTCAAAGCCAGTATCAGCAGTTTAGCAAATCCGTAAGCAACTTAGAAAGACCCTGTTTCAAAAAAAGAATAAAAAGGTTTGGGAATGTGGCTTAGTGGTTAAGCACTCCTGGGTTCAATCCCTGGCACCAAAAAAAGAAAAAGAAAAAAGATATTTTCTTTCCTTTTCTCTAATTTTGTTCTGACACTCCATTTTGCAAACCACTTCAGAGCTTATACTTTAACACAGTTAACTAGACTGTTTTTCTTTCTTAGAGCCTGTCATTTTGGTACATTACTTTGGGAAGTTTCTATTGCTATTCACCAATCCTTTTTTCTGCAGTGTCTTGTCTACTTTAAGTTCCATTCAATGTATTCTTCTCTAAAATTCCACTGGGTTTTTTTCTAGCATCTTAGTTTCTCATTATGGTCATTTCCCTTATAAATTTTAATCTATAATTAATACCTAGAATACTATTCAGCATTTAAAGAGAATAAAATCATGGCAGGTAAATAAAGGGGTGGAGTTGGAGAATATAATGCTAAGTGAAGTTGGCCAATCCCCCAAACCCAAATGCTTTCTCTGATATAAGGATACTGATTCATAATGGGGCTGAGGTGTGGAGCATGGGTGAATTAGATGAACTCTAGATAGAGCAAAGGGGAGGGAGGGGAAGGGAGGGGATGTGCGGATAGGAAAGTCAGCAGAATGAGATGGATATCATTACCTTAAATACATGTATGAAGACATGAATGGTGTGACTCTACTTTGTGTACAGAGATATGAAAAATTGTGCTCTATATGTGTAATAAGAATTGTAATGGATTCTACTGTCATATATAACAAGTCAGAATAAAAAATGAAAAAATAAGATATTTAATACCTTTCTTAAGGTCTCTTTCTACCTGTTATGAGTTTCTACTGTCTGATTAGTCATGTGGTTTTGGTTACATTTTACCGTTTCTCTTTGAATCCAGTAAGATTTGAAACTAGTAAGTGGCATGCCAGCCATTGACTTTATTATTGAATGCTGGATTTTACTAAAATGGTTTTTGTCAATGGTTTTAAATAATTATTTGTAGATCAGTTTACTTTCTTAAGAGCTTATTATTAAGCTTCTGTAGAGTTGGTCTATAGGAGTTTTTCTTCTGTAACTAGAAAAATCCATGAGCTTGTCTTTATTCAGCATTCTTTCCACTCTGGCTGAATTTTCACGAATCACAGGACTATTCATCTTAGAGCTTCCCAGTAATTGGTTCTCCCTGCCAATGTGTTCCTTTCCTTATGGAATGGATCTTTACCTTCACACAAAGCCAACTAGTTCTAGAATTGTTCCATATAATAGATTTCTTATTGTTTGTGGCAGAAGTGCAAGACCATGGGAGTTGTTTTAAACTTAATAATCACATAATAGAATTATATAATAATTCAACCCTAAGAAGTATTTTACTTAAGGTATATTTTGTTTTCATTGTACCAAAATACACAGCTATCTGTAATGCAGACAAGATGGCACAGAGATTAACTGTAGGGCTATAAAACCTGGGACAGTAATGAAAGAACAATTCTGACCGGTAGTAAGAGGGCAAACTGGTTTGGGAACCCAGGACTAGAGGAACAATACAATGGCAGGGAGTCCTAGATCCCTCTCACACAGAAGAAGGTAACCCAGTTCCGGCACTTCCCATTCCCAACTTGGTAAGAAAAGGCAGCACAGCTGGGCTTACTCCTGTCGCAGACTGAATAGAATGACTAACACCAGATGAGCCAACACCACTAGCAAATATTGATTCTCTGCTAATAATAAAGCCAAAGTTACAAGGACAGCTGGGTTGCACTAGAAAGAGGGACTCTGCCATCATAATCGGCCCCACCTTGGAAGACTATTTCTCCTCCATGGCCTGAGATCTCCACCCAGAGACAGCAGGGCAGATGGTCAGCAACAACAAAAAGACACCACCACTACCACAAGCACCAGTGTGAGAAGCTTCCCTTTCCTAGTAGGCCAGAGACTCTCCTATCCTACTGAAAAATACTAGGAAAGTTGGATAGCAGCAGCAAAAGGAACTCTTCCATAGCAAGAGATCTAGTCTGAGAAACCTCTTCATCCCCATGGGCTGAGACTCCCCAACCCCATGCTGAGAGATACCTGGCATTACAGCCTGCAAAAAGCTTTCTGCCTCCTCAAACAGGGCCCACAGGGAGCAGTGGGAGCTCCGGTGAAACCAAACAAACCAAGGGTCTTGCACATATACACTAAGTAGACCAGGACCAGCATGAGACATCTGAGGACAATGCCATAAAGTTTAGTTGTTTTGAAACGACTGGATTATGAGATCTTTAACCTAGTCAGTACATTGATCCCCCAACAGGGATTCACTGAGTAGTGTCTGCAGGCATATAGGGTGTGGCTAGAGGATGTGGGTCACTGGGGCGTGTGTTGGGGTGTACTGTTCTTGATGAGCACAGCTCTTGGCTTCCTGGTACCTGAGCTGCTTTCCTCCACCACACTCTTCCACCATGATATTCTGCTTCACCTCAGACCCAGAGCAATGGAGTTCCGTCTATGGACTAAAACCTCTGAAATCATGAGCCCTAAGTAAACTTTCCTAATTGTTCTCATCAGGTTTTTTTGGTCACAATGCTGAAAAAACAGACTTAAGTAGATAGCAAAAAAATATAAGTGAAAATCATATATCATACTAAGAATTAGGAAAAACAGAAATGAGAAAAGACAATTCACTGAAATTAATAGAAGCAAATCAGTTGTTGGAAGTTTTAAGGCATCTAGAATAAAAATGCTTTAAAAATTAATTGTAGGGCTAGGCATGGTGGCACAAGCCTGTAATCTCAGTGGCTTGGGAGGCTAAAGCAGAAGGATCACGGGATCACAAATTCAAAGCTAGTCTCAGTAACTTAGCAAGGCCCTAAACAAATTAGAGAAATCCTATCTCTAAATAAAAAACAAAAAGGGCTGGGGATGTGTCTCAGTAGTTAAGTGCCCCTGGGTTCAGTCCCTAGTACCAAAAAAAAAAAAAAAAAAAAAAAATTATTGTAGGAGCCAGGCATGAAGGCACCTGCCTATAATCCCAGCAACTCAGGAGGCTGGGGCAGGAGGATCACAAGTTTAAGGCCAGCCTCAGAAGTTTAGCAAAGCCCTATGAGACTTAATAAAACCCTATCTCAAACAAACAATTAAATGAAAAAGGGCTAGGGATGTAGTTCAGTGGTGAAGCACCCTGGGTTCAATCTCTTAAAAAAAAAAAAAAAGAAAGAAAGAAAGAAAAAGAATACAGTATTAGTCCTGTAACCATTAAAGAAGCTGAATTCATAATTTAAAAGATTCCAAGATTTGGGGATATATAGCTTACCTAGGACACACATGGTCCTGAATTTATGATATACAATAGCCAAGTTATAGAACCTGCTGACAGATAAATGGATAAAGAAAATGTGGAAAGTATACAGAATGGAGTTCTATTCATCCATAAAGAACAAAATTATGTCATTTTCAGGAAAAGGATGGAACTAGAGAACATCATGCTAAGTACAATAAGCCAAATTCAGAAAGTCAAAGGTTTTATATTTTCTCACATATGTAAAAGTTAAAAAAAAAGAAAAGGGCTTCATGGAAATAGAAGAGACTCAGGAGAGTAATAAGAGATCAGGGAAAGGAGGAAGGAAGGGAGAAGGGAGGTACGGGAAGTGAAACAGACAAAATTATGGTATGTGTATGTATGAATCTGTCACAATGAATCCTAATAGATGTAAAATTATAATGCACCATTTAAAAAGTAATTTTTTAAAAGCAAGATGTAGAACAATAAAAAATAAAAAAGGTTCCAAAAAAATCTCCAGACCTAGATTCACTGAGGAATCTACCAAATATTTAAAAAAGAATTAACACCAATTAGACATTCTTTTCCAGGAAACAGAAGAGGAAGGACATTTTACAGTTCATTTTATGACACTAGTTATAACCTAATACCAAATCAAAGTGCACCAAAGAAGAAAGCTACAGACCAATAATTCTCAAAAACTTTGGAGAAAAATCTAAGCCAGGCATAGTAGCACATGAGTATAATCCTGGTTACTTACAAGGTTGAGGCAAAGAATCTCATCTACTTAGCCTTGGACTAAAGTCTGGGCTACTTAGTGAGACCCTATCTTAAAATCTAAAAAGAGTTTTGGAACATAGCTAAGTGGCAGAACACTTGTCTAGGATGCATGAAACCCTGGGTTCAACTTCCAGCACTGCAAAAAAAAAATAGAATTTATACAGACCAGGTGCATTGGTCAAGCCTATAATCCTAGAGGCTTGGGAGACTGAGACAGGAAGATCACAAGTTCAAAGCCAGCCTCAGCTATGGTGAGGCGCTAAGCAACTCGGTGAGACCCTGTCTCTAAATAAAATACAAAACAGCACTGGGAAAGTGGTTCAGTGGCTGAGTGCCCTCTGAGTTCAGTATTTTTGGTACCCTCCCCCGCCCCCCCAAAAAAAGAATTTATACAGAAAAAGCTGTAACAAATATTCACTGATTAAATTCAACAATATAAGAGTTATACATCATGACCAAGAGGGATTTATTCCTATTGGTAAGAATGGTTTTACATTTGAAAAAACAAAAATGTAATCTATCATGTAAACAGGAAGATGGAGAAAAATCATAGGATCATATCAGATGCAGAAAAAGTATGTGACAAAAGTTTAACACCCAAACACTCAGCTAGTTAGAACAGTATACAAAAGAGTTAATGTACCAAGCCTGAGACTGACATCCTTAGAAAAGCCTGTTTGTGTGGCTGGCCTCTGGCTGGTCCCTAGGAACGTGGATTTGGGATGAGGTCCCACAATTCACTAAGAATAGTTCCATGTGCCTGAACTGTTTTGTAAATAATGATGTAGGCTGATGACCCACTTCCTACAGGGAATCTGGAACTTCAGTACATGCTTGTCAGAACATCTTAAACCCAGAATCTAACAAGTTTTCCTGATAGACAATACTTTACATGTATTGTCACAATTTGATGGTGACAGAATTAAGAGTATTCTGTGCTATGTCACACGGTGAGTATTCATGAAATCTTGTCCGTTTTCCTCTAATCTTTGCCCCATGTGCTTATTGTCTTTTTCTGATTTTGCTTTGTGTCATGGCACTGTAATAAACCTTAGACATGAGTATGACTATGGTGAGTGGTCTAAGTCTATTAAGCAAGTCTCCAAACTTGGGGGTGGTCATGGAGTTGCCTAACACAGAAGAAAATTACCTCAGTCTGATAAAGACAACATATAAATATGATCATCACACTTAAATGATTAAAGACTAAGTGTTTTTCCCCTAAGATTAGAAACAAAGTTTTCCAGAAGTTGACTTTTTATCAAATGTTTTTTCTGCATTTGATATGATCACGATTTTTCTCTACTTTCCTGTTTATGTTGTACATTAAAATTATTGCTTTTCAAATGTTTAACCATCTTTACAAAGAGGAGTTAAGTCTCCCTTGATCATGATATATAACTCATTTATACAGTGTTGAACTGAATTCTCATCATTCATTCAGCAAAGTCTCAGTTCTAGTCAGCACAGTGAGGAAAAAAAAAAGTGTAAAGCCACAAAGAAAGGAAGAAAATTATCCCTGTTTGCAGATGACCATAGGGCTACCTACAAAATTCCCAAGAATCTACCACAACATCATTCCCACCACTGGTGAGTTCAGAAAACTCATAGGTACGAGAAATCAAATTTCTGTAAACTAACAATAAACATGGAGAGACAAAACTTTAAAAACACATACAATTTATAATCACTCCAAAGAAAATCAGATTCTTAGGTACATACTTAATGAAATATGTACAGGATATATATGCTCAAAAGGGCAAATGCTGAAGATATCAAAGATTTAATAAATGGAACAATGCATCATGTTCATTGTTTGGAAGACTCAACATAGTCAATATATCAACTCTCCCCTGATCTATAGGCTTTATATAATTCCTATCAAAATCCAGTGAGGCAAACATATTCTATAAATTACAGGGAAAAAGCAAACACCCTAACTAGAGTACCTAAAATAACCCTGGCAAAGAATAAAGTGAGAAAAATCATTCTACCTGATATTAAAGATATATATACATAGGGGCTGGGGATGTAGCTCAAGCAGTAATGTGCTCACCTGGCACACGCAGGGCGCTGTGTTCGATCCTCAGCACCACATACAAATAAAATAAAGATTTTATGTCCATTTTATGAGATGGGAGGGAAAGGGAGAGAAAAGGGAAATTGCATGGAAATGAAGGGAGACCCTCATTGCTATACAAAATTACATATAAGAGGTTGTGAGGGGAATGGGAAAATAAACAAGGAGAGAAATGAATTACAGTAGATGGGGTAGAGAGAGAAGATGTGAGGGAAGGGGAGGGGGGATAGTAGGGGATAGGAAAGGTAATAGAATATAACAATTACTTATAGGGCATTATGTAAAATTGTGGATGTGTAACCGACGTGATTCTGCAATCTGCATTTGGGGTAAAATTGGGAGTTCATAACCCACTTCAATCTAATGTATAAAATATGATATGTCAAGAGCTTTGTAATGTTGTGAACAACCAATAAAAAAAAGAAAAAAGAAATATTAAAAAATTTTCTCTCTTTAAAAAAAAACATATACACACACACACATACACACACACACACACACACACACACACACACATATATATACACATATACATACATACACACACACACAGCTTGGGACATTGTAGTATTAGAAAAATAAGAAAAAGATGAGTTGAACAGAGAATAAAGAAAGTCACATATAAATTTGATTTTTTTAAATAAAAGTACAAAATTTAATAGAGTGAGGACAGAATTTTTAACAAATAGTACAGGATAGTGGGAGACCATCCATAGGCCAAAAATTGGACTTTGCCCTAAATCCCATGCTTTATATAAAAATTAACTTAAAACATCCAGGAAAAGTAGAGTATATACTGTAATCTCAGCTACTCTGGAGGCTGAAGCAGGAGGACTGCAAATTCAAGGTCAGCTTCTGCAATTAAGCAAAACCCTATCTCAAAATTTAAAAACAAACATGTATTGTCACAATTTGATGGTGACAGAATTAAGGGATATAGCTCACTGGTATAGCACCCATGGATTCAATCTCCGTACCATCACACACACACACACACACACACACACACACACACACACACACACACACACACAATTAAACAGTGTATTGTGGACTTAAATGTAAAAACTGGGCTCAATGGAAGAACACTTGCCTAGTAGGTGTGAGGACCTGGATTCTATCCCCAGTACCACAAAACAAAAAACATAAAATGTTTACAAAAAATAGTAGAAAAGCCCCACAATCAAAGTTTAGGCAAAAAAAAAAAAAAAAAAAAAAATCTTAGAAACACCAAAAGCATAATATATAAAAGAAAAAGAAAATTAACAAAGTGGATTTTGTAAAAATGAAAGAAAAACTTTCACTCCACAAAAGACAATTCAGAGAATGAAAAGAAAAGCTGGAAAACTGTATTTGTAAACCACATATCTGACAAAGGACTAGTATCCATATGTATAAAAAGAATTGGGGTTGGGGATATAGCCCAGTTGGTAAAGTGCTTGCCTCACATGCACAAGGCCCTCAGTTCCATCCCCAGCACCACCAAAAAAACCTCAACAGTGAAAAACAACCTAATTTTAAAATGGGCAAAAGGAAGAAAAGGACATTTCACCAATGAAAACAGAGATGCCTGCCAGGTGCTATGGCACATGCTCGTTATCCCAGTGGCTCAAGGAGGCTGAGGCAGGAGGATTGTGAGTTTAAAGCCAGCCTCAGCAACAGCGAAGTGCTAAGCAACTCAGTGAGACCATCTCTAAATAAATTACAAAATAGGGCTGGGGGTGCGGTTCAGTGTCAGTGCCCCGAGTTCCTCTGGTACCAGAAAAAAAAAGAAAATAGAGATGGCAAATAACATGTGAAGACATTAACATCAATCATCAGGAAAGAAGTTCAAATTAAAATGACAATGATATGTCACTATTCACCTATCAAAATGGAAAAAAAATTAAATGGCAAACCAAATGCTGAGAATGTTGAGAACTTGGTCATTCATACATTATTGGTAAAATGGTGTGGCCATTCTGGAAAGGCCTGGCAGGTTGTTTTTTTTTTTTTTTTTTTGTAGGGGAGATTGGTACTGGAAATTGAACCAATTATTTTGAGACAGGGTCTCACTAAGTTGCTTTAGACTGCACTTAGTTGCTAAGACTGGCGTTGAACTTGCAATACTCCTGCCTCAGTCTCCTGAGTTGCTGGGATTACAGGTATATGCCACCATGCTCAGCAAGTCTGGCAGTTTCTTTAACATGCAAATACCACACCACCATGCCAGTTGCCCTCTTAGATATTTCTCTCAAGAGAAATGAAAACTTGTTTTCTCCCAAGTATCTATACACAAATGTTCCTAACAGTTTTATTCATAAACAGTTGTATTCATAAACCAGAATCAGCCTAACACCAGAATCAGCCCAGATCACTTCAACAGGTAAAACAAAACTGTGGTACATCTATATCATGAAATAATATTCAGCAATAATAAAAATAAATTATTGATAAATAAAAAACGTGAATGAATAAAACTCCAAATAATTATGCTGAGTGGGGAGAAAAGAGTTTGAAAAGTTTATGATTTCATTATTATAACATTTTTAAGTGATAAAATTTGAAAAATGGAGAATACATTGCTAGTTGCCAGACATTAGAAAGGATTGAGGAGGATGAAAAAGGGAAGAATCATTGTGGTGATGGAACTGTTCTGATTCTTAACTGTAGTGGGAGATATATTAACCTTCAATCATGATAAAATTATGTAGGACTTAATGCTCATCTGCTACATAAATGCATACAAAAATGGGGAAATATGAATATTATTAGTGAATTGTATCATCAATCCTGACTAACATGTACTACAGTTTTGCAAGATTTTGCCACTGGGGAAAACTGACTAAAGAGTACAAAGAATCTCTGTGTATTATTTCTCACAACTGTATCTCATAATCTACAATTATCCCAATAAAAATTCGGACTAACATAAGACGTTACACAGATAATAAATATGGAACAACTTATACATTTCATATTCATATTAAAGATTATGAAATATATCAAAGTTATTAAACAAACATGTTATTTCCTATTATAAGGTTGGGTTCTAGGGCTGGGGATGTGGCTCAAGCCGTAGCGTGCTCGCCTGGCATGCGTGCGGCCTGGGTTCGATCCTCAGCACCACATACCAACAAAGATGTTGTGTCCACTGAGAACTAAAAAAATAAATATTAAAAATTCTCTCTCTCTCTCTCTCCTCTCTCACTCTCTCTTAAAAAAAAAAGGTTGGGTTCTAGTTGGTAAACCTAACACAAATTTTTAAGGATGATTTTAGAAGAATAAATCTTTCACAGCATACTTGCAAAAGAAAAGGCTTCTTCATACTTTTCAATATTAGAGATTATTAAACTCATTGATGCCTTTTTAAAAATTTCTATTTCAGGACTGAGGATGTAGCTCAGTGGTAAAGCACTTGCCAAGCATATTTGAGGCCCTGTATTCAATCCCCAGGACCACCACCACCAAAAAAAAAAAAATCTATTCCACAGTACATCTATATTTAATAATAAAATTTTAAATCCACAAATCTCAAACAGATACAGTTCCATTCAGTATAAACTCACTAATATATAAACTTTAGTTGCTGCCCTACATCTTCAAAACATTAATAAAGTTTGCAAATATTATTTGTTCTTTAGTGAAATGTCACTTTTAGGCAAAAGATTTCTCATATTTATTGATTGCTGGACTCCCCCTCTGAATTTTTCTGCTATGCAATGAGTCCAAGAAGAAGAGAAAGACTTCTGAGCCTTCAGGATGTTCAAGGGCTTCTTGTTTCTTTGTTTAATGAAGTTAGGATACTAGTGAAAGAAGTCAGAAGGTTGCTTCCAAGTCTGTGTTCTCAGATGTGTGGTGAGTTGACTTCTAGTAGGTTTTCCCACATTCATTACATTCATAGGGTTTTCCTCCAGTATGGATTCTCTGACATACCATGAGGGAGACTTATAGAAGAAAGTTTTTTCACTTTCACTACATTCATAGGGTTTCTCCCCTGTATGAATTCTCTGATGTACTATAAGGGATGACTTGTAGTAGAATGTCTTCTCACATTCACTACATGCAGTGTTTCTCCCCTGGGTGAGTTCCATGATGTTGTCTGAGTTTTGACTTCACAGAGAAGGATGTTCCACATTCATTACTTTCATAGGGTTTCTCTCCTGTGTAAGTTCTCAGTTGACTGAGGAAGTTTGGCTTCTGGGGGAAGGTTTTTCCACATTCCTTATGCTCATAGGGTTTCTCCCCAGTGTGCATTCTCTGATGTACTGGGAGAGTTGCCCTGTCGCTGAAGGCTTTCTGACATTCTGTTTTTGTTTTTGGTTTTTTGGGGGGTGGTACCAGGGATTGAACTCAGGGGCACTCAATAACTGAGCCATGTCCCTTTTGTATTTTATTTAGAGACAAGAGTCTCACTGAGTTGCTTAGCGTCTCGCCATTCGTTGCTGAAGCTGGCTTTGAACTTGTGATCCTCCTGCCTCAGCCTCCCAAGCCACTAGGATTACAGGCATGCACCACTGCACCCAGCTTCGGACATTATTTACACTCATAGGGCTTCTCTCCTGTGTGTGTTCTCTGATATACTGCAAGTCCTGACCTATATCCAAGTTTTCCCACATTCACTGCATTCATAGGGTTTCTCCCCTCTGTGTACCATCTGATGTAGGATGAAAGAGGATTTTTGGATGAAGATTTTTCTGCATTCGCTACATTCATAAATGAGTTTACTCCCATTATCTGTTTTCTGATATATATAGCAAGTTTTGGATTATTGCAAAATTCACTAGAATGTTGATTGATTCTATAGGCCTTTTTTCTATATGTGTTTCTTGATGCCAAGTGTAATTTAGCTTCTTGCTTCCCCGTCTCCATTATAGTCAAAGCTTTCTCTCCCTTATAAATTTGCTGAGTATGAATGAGCAGTGTCTTCTTCCTGATACTATTCACCATTATTAAATTCATAGTATTTCTTTCCTATGGTAACTCTACAGTGTTTATTTGGGTTTAAACTCGTCCCAACACACCTCCTCCCACAATCAAATTCACAGAGATTCTCCCTTGTTTGAGTTCTTCAGTGGGCAATGTATGTTTGTCTATCAGAGCTTTTACATGTCCATTATATCCACAGGGCTTCTCCCATAAGCACACTCTATTATAAATAATGAAGGCCTCCTCCACATGGAAAGGTTTCCTACATCCAATACAATCAAATATTGTAAAATATTGCTAATAATATAGAACAATAAGATAAAGATAGTCTTCATCTGAAGCCAAGAGCTTTACATATGTGAATATGTCCAATCTCATCCTTCTCTTTTCTATTCTACATACCACTAGCAAATAAATTTCAGAAATTACCAGTTTCCACATGTTCAAAGGAAAATACTATTTCCTGCACTATAATTATATTCTGGCTGGAATTCATAAGGAGTACTAATATCCAAAGTAACTACACACTCAGGTTGTTCTTAAAACAGGATAAATGCACATATTTATTCATCCAGGATATTATTATCCAAAATTCAACAGTCTGAGTTTCACCTACATAATTAATTCCACCATAATCATAGATTACAACATTATTCCTACCTGTCTCTTTACATGTCTCTTCTAATTTGTCTAATAATTGTGGAAAAAGTATTCCTCCTGTCTATTTTCTACCCTGCGTAACTAAAATAAAAAAGAAAATCAAATTCTCAATTCTCACCTATACCAAATGAAATCCTAAGAAAAAAAAAACAGCTAGGGATGTAGCTCACTGGTACAGTATAGCACTGCTTAATATGCAGAGGACCCAAGTTAAATACCCAGTACAAAAAAAGAGAAAAAAAACACAAAGAAACTACAAATTAAGTATCTCCATGTTTCTTTCATATCTTCATCAAAATGGATGCAATAAACCAGGAGCAGTGGGATGCACCTATAATACCAGCAGCTAGGGAGACTGAGGTAGGAGGATTGCAAGTTCAAAGCCAATCTCAGCAACTTAGCAAGGCCCTAAGCAACTTAGTGAGACTCTGTCTCTAAATAAAATACAAAAGGGCTGGGGATGTGGCTCAGTAGTTAAGCACCCCTGGGTTCAATCCCTTGTACAAAAAAAAAAAGCAATATTTCAGGTAATCCAATAAGAAAGTTGAAGGATGATATAATAGCAGTAATTTATTTCTCTATTTCATTATCATTCTAAGCAATTTCATTAATCTTTCATGTTCATACCGTTTTGGTCCATTTCATTTTACCATAGTGGGGCATAACTGATGAATAATGTTAAAATAACTCTACAGTGATAAAACAGCAAAACCTTTCAAACTTAGGAAAAAACAGATCACTATAGCCTCTATAATGTTTCTTAGATTTATAAATGGAACCAATTCACCCATATGGTTAATTATAAACAGTCTTTTATTCAATTAATAAATGTAAGTAAATATTCTTTGGTCATTCAAATTAAATTTTTTATAATTTATAATTACAAAAAATGATGAGGGCTGTGGATATAGCTCAGTGGTAGAGAGTTTGCCTAGCATGTATAAGGTCCTGGGTTCATTTCCCTAGTACCACCAAAAAAATTAAGAAAAATTACAAAAGGCATGAAATATCAATGCTTACAAATAGTGAGAAATGCACTGAACACAAATTCAAGAGGTAAAACTGGGCTGGGCATGGGAGAACATGCTTGTAATCCCAGCTATTTGGGAGCTTAGGCAGGAGGATTACAAATTCAAGGCCAGCCTGGGCAATTTAGTGAGATCCTGTCTCAAAATAAAATCTGGAAAAAGTGCTGGGGATGTAACTCACTGATAGAATGTTTTCATGCATGTGCCCTGGATTCAATCCCTAGTACTAAAAGAAAAAGAAAACATCTTGGGACTGGGGTTGTAGTTCAGTGGTAAAGTTCTTGCCTAGCATGTATGAAGCACCAAGTTCAGTTCTCAGCACTGCATACAAATGAATTAATTAAGTAAAGGTCCATTGACAACTAAAAAAAATATTTAAAAAACACCTAAAGTTGGGTCAGTGGAACCCTTGTAATATACTATATAAAGAGTTAATCCCCTGTTTTGTTTAGTATTTTATTAGTATCATTTCATATTCATATTTCATATTCATATTCTTTCATATTCCTAAATTTCCTATCCATATTTCATGTGATTCTCAAACACCACAGAAGTAGATTTTTAAAAATCCAAATTGATAACATCTGTATTTTAACAAGAGGGTTTAAATCCCTTTGAATATACAGTAAACAATAAAACATGTCAATTGGTTTCCTTTTTCTTAAAACTTGTGTATGTGTATGTGGGTGTGGGTGTGGGTGCGGGTGTATGTGTTGTGTTGCTGGGGATGGACCCAAGGTCCCTGTACATTCTAGGCAAGTACTCTCTACTAAACTACAAGATAAAAACCTTTGATAAACCTCAACCCAATATAAAAATCTTTGAGATTATGCTTATTATTCTTTCCTTGTACTCAACCCAGTCTAACAGAAAATCCTGTTTTGGCTCTGACTTCCAAATATATTCCCAGTCCAACCATGTCACTTGACTTTCAGGATTTCTAAAGTAGTATAAATTACTGCTATCCTTTTCACTGACTATTGCCAAATGCCTGCCCTCCCTGATTTTACCAAGCATCTTCCCCACCCCTCAGTCAGCATTCCACCATAGCTGCCAGAGATACATATACATGGAGAGTATGTGCTCCTTTGCTCAAAATTTGTGGTTATGGCTTGGATCTGGGATGCTCCCCAAAATAAATTCATTTGTTAGAAAATGAAACAATGTCCGGAAGTGAAATGAGTGGATCATAAGGGCTGTGGATTCACCTCATCAGTAGATTCACTCTGATGATCATTTGAATGGACTACTGGGTGGCAAGTGTAGGCAGGTGAGGCATTTCTGGAGGAATTAGGTCATTGGGATGTGCCCCTAGGGACTATATCAATCCCTAGCCCCTTCCTGTCACTGTCTCTCTGCTTTCTGGCTGCCATAAGTTTAGCACTTTCCTCTGCCACACACTTGCACCATGATGTTCTGTCTCACCTAAAGCCCAGAGAAATGGAGTTGGCTAAGCATAAATTGAGCCCTTTGAAAATGTGAGCCAAAATAAACTTTTACTTCTCTAAGAACATCAGGCATTGGTCGCAGGCAAGAAAAGGTATGAACACACCTACCAATGGCTCTATCTGAACTAGAATAAAATGAGCTTACAATGATCAATAAAGCCCAACACAGTCTGGTCCTATATCTCTCTCTGACAACATCTCTGATGTGATCCCTGTTACCCTCAGATTCCTATATGCTGAGGGCCATTACCAAGTAGGAATGACGCATCGAAATTTCCTTGCCAAGCGTACCCCATGCTGCTTAGAGGACATTCGATGGGACATTGCATGCATGCTTTAATAAGGTGACCTTGCTCAAGGACCAAGGCGGATCCAGGTTTAGAGTTGATCAGGTCTGAGGAAGTAACCGGCTCCTTGAGTTTAAGGCGTTGCCAGTTTAAGATAATGGGTTTTAGGGAAGTTGGAGATTGAAGATTTGCTGGGATTAGGGTGTTCCTGCTGCTTGTTCCCGTTGAGTTCTCGTGAGATTAAAATGGGATTTGGAGAGAGCCTCGTGGGTAGGTGGTTGGTGCGGGAGATAGCAGAACGCGATTGCCCCTGGACCTGTGTGGAGGTGGTGTGAGAGCTGGAATAAAGAATTGCTGTTTGAACCTACAAAGCTGTGAGTGCCTCGTGATTCTGGTGCCAAGCCGAGACATTGGCCTTGGCACCTATATAGAGTGTCTCTCTGCTGTCCTATATAGTCACCACTCTGGCCTCAAGGTTCATAGCACAAAGCATACCATCTAGCCAGAATGTTCAGAATCCACTGCCTTACTTCATTCAGATTTGTGTTCACTATTATACTGACTTCAAAGAGGCCATTGCCTGATCACACTTTATTAAACAGTGCACCACATCTCATTCTTTTTAACCACTAGAGTCATTATACTGTCACCTCCAGCATATAAATACAATTTACTGAATAAGCAACTAATATATGATGAAAATACAAGAGCAGAAATTGACACAGAAAGAGTAGGCAGATATCTAAAGTTAGGTGAGGATTGAATTTTTGGAAGAAAACAAAGCCCATTTATTTGTTATCTGCCAGTGTGATGTATATACATCTGAGGCATTCATGCAAACTACCCTGTCATTTCCAAAATTCTAGTAACTCTAAAAAAATATTCTTGGAAATTTTCAAGGTAATGTAAATGCATTCCTGGATCCAGTTACTCAATATTTATTGTTTCCTATATGTTCACTAACTCGCCCAGGTGACTCTGGTTTGGGGATTCATTCTCTAACATCCATGGCTCCTCTCCTTGCTCCAATTTGAAATAACCTCTGGTTTGGTAACACAAGTCATACTCCAGATAATGTGAGGTTTGGGACCTTAAAAGAAAAAATGTGCCTGCACAAAAATAAGTCCACTGGGCTGGGCACGGTGGTACACGCCTATAATTCCAGTGGCTCAGGATCATGAGTTCAAAGCCAGCCTCAACAAAAGTGAGGTGCTAAGCAACTCAGTAAGACCCTGTCTCTAAATAAAATACAAAATAGGGCTGGGAATATGGCTCAGTGAGCAGTTGAGTGCCCCTGAGTTCAATCCGCAGTACCGCCCCCCGCCAAAAAAAAATAGGTCCTCTTAACCATGTAAGAGGGAACAGAACACAGATATTCTTTATGGTGTCCCAAAGGGATCAATCAACTTTGATACCTAAATCCCATGCCTTTATATTGTTTAGAAAAAACATGTAATTGGCAACATATCGAAATCTCTGGGACACTATAAAAGCAGTACTAAGAGGAAAATTCATTTCATGGAGTTCATTCCTTAAAAGAAGGAAAAGCCAACAAATCAATGACCTCACACAACACCTTGAAGCCTTAGAAAAAGAAGAACAAATCAGCAGCAAATACAGTAGAAGGCAAGAAATAATTAAAATCAGAGCTAAAATCAATGAAATTGAAAAAAAAGAAACAATCGAAAAAAATGACAAAACTAAAAGTTGGTTCTTTGAAAAAATAATTAAGATTGATAGACCACTAGCCACGCTAACAAAGAGAAGAAGAGAGAGAAACCAAATTACTAGCTTACGGGATGAAAAAGGCAACATAACAACGGATAATTCAGAAATACAGAAGATAATTAGAAACTACTTTGAAACTCTATACTCTAATAAAATAGAAGATTGTGAAGGCATCGATAAATTCCTTAAGACATATGAACTACCCAGATTGAGTCAGGAGGATATAAACAACCTAAACAGACCAATATCATGTGAGGAAATAGAAGAAGCCATCAAAAGACTACCAACAAAGAAAAGCCCAGGACCAGACGGATATACAGCAGAGTTTTACAAGAACTTTAAAGAAGAACTAATACCAATACTCTACAATCTATTTCAGGAGATAGAAAAAGAGGGAGAACTTCCAAATTCATTCTATGAGGCCAATATTACCCTGATTCCCAAACCAGATAAAGACACCTCAAAGAAAGAAAACTACAGACCAATATCCATAATGAATTTAGATGCAAAAATTCTCAATAAAATTCTGGCAAATTGGATACAAAAACATATCAAAAAGATCGTGCACCATGATCAAGTAGGATTCATCCCTGGGATGCAAGGCTGGTTCAATATACGGAAATCAATAAATGTAATTCACCACATCAATAGACTTAAAGAAAAGAACCATATAATCATCTCGATAGATGCTGAAAAAGCATTCGACAAAATACAGCATCCCTTTATGTTCAAAACTCTAGAAAAATTAGGGATAACAGGAACTTACCTCAAAATGGTAAAAGCTATATACGCTAAGCCTCAGGCCAGCATCATTCTAAATGGAGAAAAATTGAAGGCATTCCCTCTAAAATCTGGAACAAGACAGGGATGCCCTCTCTCACCACTTCTATTCAACATAGTTCTTGAAACACTGGCCAGAGCAATTAGACAGACGAAAGAAATTAAAGGCATAAATATAGGAAAAGAAGAACTTAAATTAGCACTATTTGCCGATGACATGATCCTATACCTAGCAGACCCAAAAAATTCAACCAAGAAACTTCTAGAACTAGTAAATGAATTCAGCAAAGTGGCAGGATATAAAATCAATACCAATAAATCAAAGGCATTCCTGTATATCAGTGACAAATTCTCTGAAATGGAAATGAGGACAACTACTCCATTCACAATATCCTCAAAAAAAATAAAATATCTGGGAATCAAATCAAAAGAGGTGAAAGAGCTATACAATGAAAACTACAGAACCCTGAAGAAAGAAATAGAAGAAGACCTTAGAAGATGGAAGGATTTACCTTGCTCATGGATTGGTAGAATTAATATTATTAAAATGGCGATACTACCAAAAGCACTTTACAGATTCAATGCAATTCCCATCAAAATCCCAATGACATTCCTTGCAGAAATAGAAAAAGCAATCATGAAATTCATCTGGAAAAACAAGAGACCCAGAATAGCTAAAGTAATTCTAAGCAGGAAGAGTGAAATTGGTGGTATGGCCATTCCAGATTTTAAACTATACTATAGAGCAAAAGTAACAAAAACAGCATGGTACTGGCACCAAAACAGGCTGGTAGACCAATGGTACAAAATAGAGGACACAGAGACAAATCCACAAAATTACAACTACCTTATATTAGACAAAGGTGCAAAAACCATGCAATGGAGAAAGGATAGCATCTTCAACAAACAGTGCTGGGAGAACTGGAAATCCATATGCAACAAAATGAAATTGAATCCCTTTCTCTCACCATGCACAAAATTCAACTCCAAATGGATCAAGGAGCTAGGAATCAGACCAGAGACTCTGCGTCTAATTGAAGATAAAGTTGGCCCTAATCTTCATCACATGGGGGCAGGCCCCAAATTTCTTAATAAGACACCTATAGCACAAGAGTTAAAATCAAGAACCAATAAATGGGACGAATTCAAACTAAAAGGTTTTTTCTCAGCAAGAGAAATAATATGTGAGGTGAATAGGGAGCCTACATCCTGGGAACAAATTTTTACCCCTCAAACATCACAAAGAGCTCTAATCTCTAGAGTATACAAAGAACTCAAAAGTTAAAAAACAAAAAAGCAAATAACCCAATCAACAAATGGGCCAAGGACTTGAACAGAAACTTCTCAGAAGAGGACATACAATCAATCAACAAATAGATGAAAAAATGCTCACCATGGGGGGGGGGGGTACACTCATACATTGCTGGTGGGACTGCAAATTGGTACAGCCAACTTGGAAAGCAGTATGGAGATTCTTTGGAAAGCTGGGAATGGAACCACCATTTGACCCATCTATTTCCCTTCTCGGACTATACCCAAAAGACCTAAGAAGAGCATACTACAGGAACACAGCCACATCAATGTTTATAGCAGCACAATTCACAATAGCTAAAATGTGGAACCAACCTAGATGCCCTTCAATAGATGAATGGATTAAAAAATGTGGCATTTATACACGATGGAATATTACTCAGCACTAAAAAAAGAATGAGATCATGGCATTTGCAGGGAAATGGATGGCATTAGAGCAATTATGCTAAGTGAAGTTAGCCAATCCCTAAAAAACAAATGCTGAATGTCTTCTCTGATGTAAGGGGGGTGACTCAAAATGGGATAGGGAGGAAGAGCATGAGAAGAAGACTACCACTAAATAGGGAAGAGAGGTGGGAGGGAAAAGGAGGGAGAAGGGGAGTTGCATGGAAGACGGATACATTATATACATATATAATGTTGTAATGAGAAAAATTTTAAAAAGTGTGTCACATTAGATTGGATAGAGAGAAAGGATGGGAGAGGAGGGGAGGAGTAGGGAGGATAGGAAGGGCAGCAGAATAGAAGAGACAATATGATTGATGTATGTACATTCCATGTATGTATTATATGTCAAAATACATTATACTGTCATGTATGACTAAAAAAAATAAATAAAAATTTTAAAAAAGTGTAATTGGCAGGTAAAAAAGAAATAAATTCCATTTGGAGGTACAAGTTACACATTCCTTACCCACTGAGACAAGGTGGCTGTAGTTCTCCAGCATCACATCCCTGTACAAGATCCTCTGAGAGGGCCCAGGTGCTGTCACTCCTCCTGAGAGAAGCCCACAGCCCCATCCCTAAATGATCCTGACCCCTAGAACCAAGAAAGCTACTGTACAAAGAACATCTGTGTTCTTTCTACAGTAGCCAGAACTGCACAACATGAAATGCTTGGGACCTTGTCACATTCACTGTAAAGTTTTCACATCCACCATAAAGTTTTCACTGTAAATCTTCAACTATGAAGTTGAAAAATAAAATTAGAACATAAATACCTATACTAAGTATTACAGTAGCAATATTGTAAATTTCTGAGAGATAAACAGTCACAAAGAGAAAAGTTAAGGCTAAACTTCATTGAGGAGTGAGTTTTTAAGTCTTGACACATAAATCATATTTTCTTCATAGATATGAGTCAACTACATAAGCAAAGGCATTCAGGCATAAAGGCTGAAATATATAAAGTTAGCCAGGTGTGGTAGCACACGCCTGTAATCCCAGCAGCTTGGGAGGGTGAGGCAGGAGGATTGTAAATTCAAAGTCAGCTCAGCAACTTCACGAGGCCCTACGCAACTCAGCAAGACCCTATCTCCAAATAAAATATAAAAAAGAGGCTGGGGATGTGGCTCAGTGGTTAAGCACCCCTGGGTTTGATCACCAGTACCAAAAAAAAAAAAAATTCTATTAAGTTAAAGCCCCATATAATCAGAAACAAGATTATAATTGGAAACATATTCCTACCAAATGGAGGGTCCAAAATATTTGACTACCTACCCTTTAATTAAAGTGTGAGCACTCAAGCCAGGTACAAAGGTGTGTACCTATATACTGTACCTATAATCCCAGCCACTGGGGAGGCTGGGGTGGGAGAATTCTTGGTTCGAGGACACTGTAGGCAACACAGCAAGACCATGATCTCAAAAAAGAAAAAGTTGAGCTTTCAACTAGCATAGCTATTTATTTATTCATCTATTTTTTTTTTTTTTGGTAATGAGGATTTAACCCAGGGGCACTTTGCCACTAAACTACATCCCCAGCCCTTTTTATTTTTGATTTTGAGACACGATCTCACTAGATTGCTTGACTTGCAATCCTCCTACCTCCTGAGTTGCCAAGATTTCAGGCATGTACCATGTAGTGTAGCTATTTATACATATATGTCTATGCAATCTCTTTTTTCTACAAATGCAAAATGCATAATTCCTTTCCATATTTCAAAAGCTTTCCTTGGGCACTCACATAGTAGTGTTTTCAAAGTATATTCCCAGATCAACAACAGCAATATCACCTGTAAACCTATTAGAAATGTAAACTCCCAGGCCCCATCCCAGATCTTCTGTAGTAGTCAGCTCCCAAGACCCCACTGACTTTCATCACCTGCTGTTCCTTCCTTTATACAATCTCCTTTTGTATTAAATGAAGCTGGACCTTAGTAACCAAAAAGATGTGAAAATGATAATAGTGACATTTTTTTCTTTTCCTGTACAAGGGATTAAACCCAGTGGTACTCTACAACTGAGTTATCCCTCACCTTTTATATTTTTTGAGACAGAGTCTCACTAAGGCTGGCCTTGAACTTAAATTCTCCCACCTCAGTCTCCCAAATCAACAGTGTGACTTCTAAGGCCCACTCAAAAAAGACGATTGCTGCTTCTACATTGCTCCTTTCTGGATCGCTTTCTCTGGAGAAAGCCAGCTGCCATGTCATGAGGCTATTCAAGCAGTAGTACAGAAAGGTCCACATGGCCAAGAAATGAGGCCTCCTGCCAGATGTTAGCACTAACATGGGTAGCCTGTAAGTGAGCCAGCACAAAAGCTATTCCTCCAGCCCCATGAAGACTACAAGTAACTGTAGCCCATGACATCCCAAGTCAGAGCCACACTAGCTAAGCCTCTTGCAAATATCCGACCCCCCCCAAAAAAATTATACAAGATAACAAATGTTTGTTGTTGTCTTAAGCTACTAAGTTTTTAGATAACTTCTTACATAGCATTAATTAACTAGTATATATAAAACAGACACTTTTGGAGGAAGGTCCAGCAAATGCTGTTTTAACAAGCCCTCCAAGTGACTGTAATAAACAATGAAGTTGGAAAATCAATGATCTAAGAGCAGGGTTTGGAAAATTTTCATTAAAGAGCCAGATGGTATTGGGCTAAGGCTATGGCTCAGTGGCAGAGCACTTGCCTAGCATGTGTGAAGCACTGGGTTTGATCCTTAGTACCATATAAAAGTAAATAAAGGCATTATGTTCATCTACAACTACAAAAAAAAAAAAGCTAGATGGTATTATTTTACGCTTTGAAAGCCATTGGGTCCCTGCTACAAGTACTCAATTATAATGTGCCATCAGTCTTAAACAATATGTAAATACATAGGCTCATCTGTTTTCCAGTAATTATGCCACATAAGTCAGAAGATCAGAGCTGACTTATGTGGCATAATTCCCTGAACCTCAATCTAGAAAACAGACAATACAGAAGAAAAATATAGTAATATCAAATTAATCTCAAAAAAATAAACCCTAAATACAAGCAGGAATGCCTACAGAATAACTAAATCTGTATTTCTTTTCTCTTTCTTTCTTTCTCTCTTTTTTTTTTTTTTTTTTTTTTGTGTGTGTGTGTGTGTGTGATAGTAGGCATTGAACCAGGGCACTTTACCACTGAGCCACATCCCTAGCCCTTTTTATGATTTTATTTGAAGAAATGGTCTCATTAAATTCCTTAGAGCCTTGTTAAGTTGCTGAGGCTGACTTTTAACTTGGTGATCTTCCTGCCTCAGCCTCCCAAGCCACTAGGATTACAGATGTGCATCACCATGCCCATCCTAAATATGCATTTCTAATAAGCACCCAGGTGATGCCCAAGATGCTACAGGTCTAGAATCCATGCTTTCAGATCACCTCCTTAGGGCATAAAGCCCACTGTTGAAATCATAGTTGCGAATAATAGTCAACAAAGAAATGAAATAAACACTAGAATTACAAGTCTAAGTCTGCTTCAGAAGAAATGATGCAGATTTTTGATAAACCACAAGGATTACCGAGCACTGGAAATGTGGCCAGACAAAACTGTTTGGTGTGGGCTAGGGTTGTAGCTTAATGGTAGAGTATGTGCTCTGCATGCTTGAGGCACTGGGTTCGATCCTCAGCACCACATAAAAATAAATAAATAAAGATATTGTGTCCATCTACAACTAAAAAAAAAATATTAAGGGGCTGGGGTTGTGGCTCAGCAGTAGAGCGCTCGCCTAGCATGTGTGAGGCTCTGGGTTCGACCCTCAGCGCCACATAAAAATAAATAAAATAAAGATATTGTGTCCAACTGCAACTAAAAAACATTTTTAAAAAATATTTTTAAAAACTGTGAAGTGCTTTAAGTATAAGATACTCACCAGACTTCAAACACTTAGAACAAAACAATATGAAAGGGGACTGGGAGAATAATTCAGTGGTAGAATATTTGCTTCACTTATTTGAGAGCCTGGGTTTGATCACCAGAACCCCTGAAAAAAGGTAAAATATCTTATTCATTGTATTTTAAGGTATTAATTATTCATAGCATTTAAAAATATTGATTATATATTATAATACTAGTTAAATTAAATATATTAAAATTAATTTTCATGCCAGGTGTGATGGCACAGGCCTGTAGTCCCAGCTACTAAAGAGGCTGAGGTGGGACTGTCACTTGAGTCTAAGAGTTTAAGACCAGCCTGGGCAACATAGTGACACTCTATCTCAAAAAAAAAACCAACAACGAAATTAAATTAATTTTCCCTGTTTGTGTGTGTGTGTGTGTGTGTGTGTGAGAGAGAGAGAGAGAGAGAGAGAGAGAGAGAGAGAGAGAGAGAGAAACAGAGAAAGATACTGGGGATTAAACTCAGGGGTACTCTACCACTGAGCTACATCCCCAGCCCTTTCATTTTTTTATTTTGAGACGGGGTCTCACTAAGTTGCCCAGGCTGACCATCAACTTGCAATTTTGCAATTCTCCTGCTCTGGCCTCCCAAATTGCTGAGATTACAAGTGTGCACCACTGTACCTGGCTCCTTTCTATTTTTTTTTAATGTGGCTATTAGACAATTTAAAATTACATGTATGAGCTGGAACCAGTGGCACACACCTGTAATTCTGGCTACTCAGAAGGTAAATATAAGAGGATGGTATGTTCAAGCCAGCCTGGAAAACTTAGCAAGACCTTGTATCAAAATAAAATTTAAAAATATTTGAGGATGTAACTCAATGGTAGAGCACTTGCCTAGCATATGCTAAGCCCTAGGTTGAATCCCTAGTATTGACAAAACAAACAAACAAACAGAGATTTAATGGTTAAGAATGCTCACTTTTCTACAATTTACCACTGACCCCAACAAGCCCCAGCATAGTAAAACTGGTGAAAGACAGACCCTCTCCCAAGTAACCTGAAGTCAATAGGGTAGAGAAAGGTTGGGTGTGGTAGCAGGTGCCTATAGTTCAACCTACTTGGGAGGCTGAGGCAGGAGAATTGCTTATTCCCAAGAGTTTGAGACCAGCATGAGCAACAGAGTGAGACCATGAATCCAAAACAAATAAAAACAAACAATAACAACAAAAGGAGTATTCTCTCCCTCTCTTTCCCTACCATGTGAGGACTGAGAAGAAAAGACAGAAAGACAGTCACCTATAAGTCAGGAAAAAGAAAATAGAGAACAAACAAAACTGAAAATGTTAATGGAATTTGAAACCTCTGGAAACTGGAACTATTGCATATATTCAACAAACCCAACTCCTAGCCAGATAACATAAATCCTCACACAAAGGCCTGTTTACATCAGTTCATATTAGCAGATGCAATACATCTAGTTTTCAAAATACTGTAAGACATGCTAAATGCCATGAAAAAAGCAGTCAGAAGAGAAAAAGCAATCATCAGGACCAGACTCAGCTATGACACAGATGTTAAGAGTTATCCAGGGAACATAAAATAACTATGATAAGCAGGGCACGGTGGCACACACCTTTAATCTCAAAGGCTCAAGAGCCTGAGGCAGGAGGATCGAGAGTTCAAAGCCAATATCAGCAACTCAGCAAGACTGTGTCTCTAAATAAAATGTGAAAAGGGCTTGGGGATGTGTCTCAGTGGTTAAGTGCCCCTGGATTCAATCCCTGGTACAAAAAAGAAAAGAAAAGGGAAAAGAAAAGAAATAATTATGATGAATATATTAAGCACCTGAATGAAAAAAGAGCAGACAGCACTTAAGAAAAAAAATGAGTAATATAAGCAGAGAAGAAATTCTAAGGAAAAAACTTAAAAGAAATTCTACAAGTCAAATACACAGTAACAGAAATGAGGAATGTCCTTGATGGGCATATCACACCAAAGCTGATGGAAAAAAAAAATGAATTTGAAAATACGTCAACAGCGCCAGGCTAGTGGCACACACCTGTAATCTCAGCTATTCCCAGCTGAGGCAGGAGGATCACAATTGTGAGAAACTTAATGACAACCTGTCTCAAAAAATAAAAAGAGCTGATGGTATAGCTCAGCTGTACAGTGCCCCTGAGTTCAATCTATATTACTGAAGGAAAAAAAAAAGACACAAGGATAAAAATTATAGCAAACTTCTCAGAATCCACATAAACAAGACAGTAGGGTAAAACATCTAGTGTTGAAAGAAAAAAAACACCAACCTAGAGTTAATGAAAAAAACATATTGAGACATATGTTCATATAATTCTGATTGACAAGGAAAAAAAGTCTTATAAGTTTCTGGATGAAATAATAGTAGAGTATTGCAGGTAAAAGAGATATCCTTGCTTCCAATGTCTCCTCTGCGATAGAAGGAGCAAAAAGACAATGAAATTATGAGAAAAAAATTTTAATCCAGGAATCCTGTATACATACACACACACACACACAAAAAAAAACTATCTTTCATTTGAGAGGTCCAATACCAAATGTGATCAAATGAGCAAGGCCTTGAGGAATAAACCACCCACAAATTTCTGCAGGGAAAATGCTGAAGAGGGAAATGCTCCTTAGTGGGAAACAAGTTCTTGCTATAGATGTATAGTTACAACAAAATGCAGAGTGCTCACATGATCTGCAATACACCATGCAATGTCAAGAACTCTTGAAATAAGAGTTACTCACCAGAAAGGAAAGAGCCGGTAATATCCTGATAGATTAACAAAATAAAGGAGGTTGGGGTAGGGAAGGATGGAATGGAGTGGATGGGTTAAAAATTTCTAATGTCAACTAGGGGTAGAACTCAGGGGTAGAGAGTATGCTTAGCATTCACAAAGCCCTGGTTTTAAATCTCCAGCACCAAAATAAATGAATGAATACATGTTTTAAAAGTCAAATTTGTAGAGCCAAGGGTGGTTTTGCATGCTTATAATTCCAGCTGCTCAAGAAGCTGAGGCAAGAGAATTGCAAGTTCAAGGCCAGCCTCAGTAAGTTAGTGAGGCCCTAAGTAACTTAGCAAAATCTTGTCTCAAATTTAAAAAATAATAATAATAAAAATAAAAAGGGCTGGGGATATGGCTCAGTGGTTGAGCACCCTAGGTTTAATCCCTACAACCAAAAAATGGAAAGAAAACAAAAAACAATTATGGTAAGTGACAATATATATGTATTTTCAAGGACAACTATCAAGTGGAGAGTTCATGTCACTCTCACATTCAGGTAATAAATGATAATGAGATCTGCAATTCAATGGGCACCTCCTATTTAGCAGAGTACTTTTCATAGGTAAATTTTAAATATCATCTCATAATTAGAACAAACCTATAACACAGATATTATTTTCCTCATTTAACAATTAAGGAAATTGAGGCAGAAGGCTAAGGGTGTAGTTCAGTTGGCAGAATGCTGGCCTAGCATGTTCAAGGTCCAGCACTGGCAAAAAAAAAAAAAAAAAAAAGGAATGGGCTGGGGATGTGGCTCAAGCGGTAGCGCACCCGCCTGGCATGCCTGCGGTCCGGGTTCAATCCTCAGCACCACATACAAACAAAGATGTTGTGTCCACCGAAAAACTAAAAAAAAAAAAAAGAAAGAAAGAAAGAAAAAAAATTGTGCAGGAAAAGTTTATGATCCTACTTCCCAAGGCCAGCATAAATTGGAACCAAATAATCTGACAACAAACTTCCACTAGTAATCATTATATTATGCTCTGCTCTTGGAGAAAACATTACTAACTTGTACAAATCAGAGCTTTTATAAGCAACAACACCTTCTTATATAAATACTTCCAAAGAACAAAGAGGAAATACTTAATATGTGTTTGGAGGCCATCATAAAATTGATATAAAACCTGAAAAAAACATGAGCCGGGCACAGTTGCACATGCCTGTAATCCCAGCAGCAGGGGAGCCTGAGCAGGAGGATTGAGAGTTCAAAGCCAGCCTCAGCAAAAGCAAGGCGCTAAGCAACTCAGTAAGACCCTGTCTCTAAATAAAATATAAAATGGGGCTGGGGATGTGGCTCAGTGGTCAAGTTCCCCTGAGTTTTAATTTCTGGTACCAAAAAAAAAAGGGGGGCGGGGGAAGAACAAATAATTTCTACAAATTAATACAGCAAAAACAAACTATTTTTTGTTCCTGAGGATTGAACTCAGAGCCTCACATGTGCTAAACACCTTCTCTACCACTGAACTACACACCTAGTTTTCCCTATTGTTTTTTTTCAATATCTTTATTTTTTTTTCATTTATTTTTATGCAGTGCAGAGGATCAAACTCAGGGCCTCACACCTTCGAGGCAAGTGTCTACCACTGAACTACAGCCCCAGCCCCTCGTCTATTATTTTTTAATGGACGAGACGGAAACATGCACTTAAATATATGTATATGCATATATATGTGTGTGTGTATTATATATATAAAAGTCATCAAAAAACATGAAAAGATGCTTAATACCATCAGTCAGTAGAAAAATACAAATTAAAACCACAATGAGCCAGACACAGTGGTACACACCTGTAATCCCAGTGGCTAGGGAGGCTGAGACAGGAGGATTATGGGTTCAAAGCTAGCCTCAGTAAAAGTGAGGCACTAGCCGGGCCGTGGTGTGCGTACCTGTAATCCCAGCAGCTGAGGAGGCTGAGATAGGAGAATCACGAGTTCAAGGCCAGCCTTAGCAATGGTGAGGCACTAAGCAACTCAGTGAGACCCTGTCTCTAAATAAAATACAAAATAGGGCTGGGGATGTGACTCAGTAGTTGAGAGCCCTTGAGTTCAACTCTCAGCACCCATTTAAAAAAACAAATCAAAACAATGAAATACCACTACACTTGCCCACTTAATACTAAGAAGGAAAAACCAAATAAAACATTGCTAATAATATAAGGTGCTGATGAGGCTATGGTGACTCAGCTGATTAAATTTTTTAAAACATATTTATTTTTTAGTTGTAGTTGGACATAATACCTTTAATTTATTCATATATATGAATAAATTAAAGGGGTTCGATCCTCAGCACCACATACAAAACAAAGATGTTGTGTCCGCCGATAACTAAAAAATAAATATTAAAAAAAAAAAAAAGGAAGCAGATTCATAGTGGGATAGGGAGTGGGAGCATGAGAGGGAACATACGAACTCTAAATAGGGCAGAGGGGTTGGAGGGAAAGGGAAGGGGCATGGGGTAATTAATGACAGTGGAATGTGATGATCATTACTAACCAAAGTACATGTATGAAGACATGAATTGGTGTGAATATACTATGTACATACCAGAGATGTGAAAAATTGTGCTCTACATATATAATAAGAATTGTAATGCATCCTGCTATCATATTTTTACATAAATTTACATAAAATTTTACATAAATTTACATTAAAAAATAAAAATAGCAAGTATACAGCAAGATGTCTATAGTTAATGTGTGTGTGTGTACATATATATTTTGGGGATGGGGGTGGGGGTGCAGGATTGAACTCAGAGGCATTCGACCATTGAGCCACATCCCAGCCCTATTCTGTATTCAGAGACAGGGTCTCACTGAGTTGCTTAGCACCTCACTTTTGTTGAGGCTGGCTTTGAACTTGCAATCCTTTTTTTTTTTTTTTAAAGAGAGAGTGGGAGAGAGAGAGAGAGAGAGAGAATTTTTTTTAATATTTATTTTTTAGTTCTCAGCGGACACAACATCTTTCTTTGTATGTGGTGCTGAGGATTGAACCCAGGCCGCACGCATGCCAGGAGAGCGCGCTACCGCTTGAGCCACATCCCCAGCCCATGAACTTGCAATCCTCTTGACTCAGCCTCTTGACCTGATGGGATTACCATGTGCACCACCTCGCCCAGCTAAAATAATGTATATTTAAAGTTACTGAAAGAGTGAATTTTAAATGTTCTTACCACAAAGAAGTATGTAAGGTGATGGATTTGCTCTGATTTGTTCATTCCAAAATGTGTATGTGTATTGAAATATTATTTTGTACCCCATAAATGCATATAATTACTTTCTGTCAATAAAAATAAAACTTAAAAATTTAAGAAAAGTAAAATAAAAAAATAAGTCAGACATAGGTAGACATAGTGGTGCATGCTTTATTCCCAGAAACTCAGGAGGCTAAGGCAGGAGAATTGCAAATTGGAGGCCTCAGCAACTTAGAGACCCTGTTTCAAAAAAAAAAAAAATTAAAAGGGCTGGGAATGTAGCTCAGTGGTAGAAGAACATCCCTGGTTTCAATTTCCAGCAACCTCCACCTCAAAACAGTCAGACAGACACGAAAGAACATGTACTGCATGATTCTGTTTATTTGAGGTTTAAATAGATACCAGTCAAACATTGGTTACCCTTGGACAAGAGTGGGCAAATATGTTCTTAAAAGGAACACAAGGGCCAGGAGTGGTGACACACACATGTAATCTCAGTGACTTGGGAGGGTGAGGCAGGATTGCAAGTTTGAGGCCAGGCTCAGCAACTTCGTGAGACCCTTTCTCAAAAGCAAAAAACAAGACTGGGGATGTAGCTCATTGGTAAAGCATCCCTGGATTCAATTCCCAGTACCAAAATATAAAATAATAAAAAAATTTAAGACTGGGGATATAGCTCACTTGGTAGAGTGATTGCCTCTCATGCAAAAGGCCCTGGGTTCAATCCCCAACATCACAAAAAATTTTTAAAAATTTAAAAAGAGGACACAAAGAAACCTTTGGTGGTATGAAAAATGTTCCTAACCTTCACCATCTTCATCTGAGTAATAACTATCCAAGTGTGTAGCATCTGAAAATTCATCAAGCTACAGTTAAGACTTGTGCACGTTTATTTATTTTTTTAATTGTAGTTGGACACAATATCTTTATTTTATTTATTTACTTTTATGTGGTGCTGAGGATTGAACCCAGGGCCTCGCACATGCTAGGCGAGCACTCTACTGCTGAGCCACAATCCCAGCCCAGACTTGTGCACTTTCATCTTTACTTGAAAAGAAAAGAAATATGGACAAGGCATGGTAGCTCACACCTGGAATCCAGGCTACTTAGGAGGCCAAGTCCAGAGGATTGCAAGTTCAAGGCAAGACTGGCCCTCTTAGTAAGACCTCGTTTCAAAATAAAAAATAGAAAGGACTAAGGATGCAGAGGAGTGGATCACTCCTGGGTTCAATTCTAAAAACAAGGAAGAAATGCAGGCAGGCAAACAACTTAAAGCCACAAAACTTGATCACTGACTATAAGCATAGGTGGCAAAAAACTGAGTGGTAAAGAATGAGCAGGTATGGATAGGCAGGTAAAGGACATAGGTGAGGATTAATGTTGGGTTTGTTGTTTAGATGACAGGCTGGCTGGAGATAACATTCTACTGGAAATAAAGAAGAAGTCTGGAATCTGTAAATAATAACCTTCTCTTTGGATCTGTGGAGTTTGAGAGGCCACCGGATTATATAGAGATGCCAAGCAGAGAACTGACCATTAAGATCTAAAGTAGGGCAGAGGTCAGACTACAGAGCCAGAGTCAAACTGTCCAGCATCTCCGGATAGAAGAGATCAATTATCAAGACCAAGAAGAAGTGAAGACAAAAACATAACAAGAATGGACACTTTCAGTGGGCACTTGCCTGGAATCCCAATGGTTCATGAGGCTGAGACAGGAGGATCACAAGTTCAAGGCCAGCCTCAGCAACTTAGCAAGATCCTGTCTCATAATAAAGAGCTGGAGATGTGGCTCAGTGATTAAGCATTCCTGGGTTCACTCCCCAATTCCAAATAAATGGACACCTTGACAGCAGTAAGAGAATGAATACTCCATGGAGAAGACACAAAAAAAAGAAACCACAGAAAAAAGAAACCAAACAAGAAGACATTCCAGGGGAGACTGCACATGAATGTCAATTAGCCAGGCGTGGTGGCATACATCTGTAATTCCAGCAATTCAGGAGACTGAGGGAGGAGAATCCCAAGTTTGAGGCCAGCCAGGGCAATTTAATAAGACCCTGTCTCAAAATTTAAAACATAAGAAAAGCAACTAAAAAAGGGCTGGAGAAGTGGCTGAGTGGTAGAGTGCCCCTGGATCCAATCCTTAGTACCACAATAAATAAATAAAACAGGAGTGTCAACTGGTCAGAATGCTCAACTAAAGTAAGGACTAAAGTATTCATGATATTTGCCATGATAAGGTCACTGCTGTCCCCCTTAAGACAGATCCAAAAGTTATACAGTTTAAAACATAAAGAGAAATAAAGAGACATTTGACAGAAAATATAACTTTCACCTATCTGCTGCACAATCTGTACATGATATTTAAGAACTTTACCTAAAGGTGATATAATCCATTCTTTATTGCAAATAACCCAGGTTCTATGCCCGGATAGAAACAGACCATCAGAGAGAGGTCTACAGGATCAAGGTGTTTCAGTCCTTAGAGTTCTCCTTTGGCACAAAGTACTCTGCTTCCCCTGAGTAGCAATTATAGGCAGCATGCTGCACTGATTTCCAGTCATCACTGAATGATTACGTAAGTGACCTAGAGGAAGACCAGGAAAAGAACATTGATTGTACTTTAATCCCAAGAACTCTTAAGGTCCCATGAGAAATTCCTGATAATTCATTTTAATGGCCAATGCAAATCACATAACAGAGAATATCTGCACTATTGCTGTAAACTTCAGAAAAACAGATCAATTTGCCTTAAGATCATGGAACCTATTTCTATGCAACATTTTGTCCCGATATTGATGTTGATCTTTTTTTAATATTTATTTTTTAATTGTAGTAGGACACAACACCTTTATTTTATTTATTTATATATGGTGCTGAAGATTGAACCCAGGGCCTTGCATGTGCTAGGTGAGCACTTTACCGCTGAGCCACAACCCCAGCCACCACCACCCCTTTTTTTTATACTGGGGATTTAACTCAGGGGCAATTTACCACTAAGGTACATCCCTAGGCCTTTTTATTTTTTATTTTGGGACAGGGTCTCCCTAAGTTGTTCAGGCCCTCCCTAAGGTGCTGAGGCTGGCCTTGAACTTAAAATCCTTCTGTTTCAGACTCTGGATCTGCTGGTGTTACAGGTGTGCACCACCACACCCAGCTTGCTATTGATCTTGTCTACTTTCCCTGAAGCTGATTTTCATCTATTTCTACATTTGCATTCTAACCTAAGACCTCATAAACAAAGTAGGAAATAAGAAATAAACTATTTACCTCAGACCTGCTCATTTTCTGCTGCTCTAGGAAACAGGTAGGGTGAGCTGGAGAAGAAAGAATGGATCACAAAAGGTTTGATTTGCCTAAAAGCTCAAGATAATAAAATGTCTTCCTGTAGGAGAATGTCCTTTGGCCCTTAATTACCTTGACAATACTTGCTGTCTTTAAACTGAAACTGATCTTTTTGGGGGGAGGAGGGTACCAGGTTCAATACTAGGTTCATGATATTCGCCATAAGGTCACTGCTTTTCCCCTTAAGCAGATCCAAAAGTTATACAGTTTAAAACATAAAGAGAAATAGAGACATTTGACAGAAAATATAACTTTCACCTATCTGCTGTACAATCTGTGGATAAATACAAGGGGTAATTATCCACTGAGCCACCTTCCCAGCCTTTTTTTTTTTTTTTTTTTTTGGAATTTTATTTAGAGACAGGGTCTCACTGAGTTGCTTAGGCCCTTGCTAAATTGCAATCCTCCAGCCTTAGGATTACAGGCTTGCACCACCACATCCAGCTTGAAACTGATTTTGACTTAACTATGTCAGAAATTCTGACTAATGGTGTAGGCACTAATGAATCTTCACCCTCTGGATCTTCACCCTCTGAAGCTCAGTGGCTTTCATCTTTCATATTGGGCAGAAAGCAGTAATCCAGGAAGCTCTTCCCTGTACTACTTTCCAGGTCTATATGACAGAATGGAGGAAACACCCATATCTCTTAAGGCCACCAGGGGTAAGAGTCATGGTATGAGAGCCCCTTGAGGATCTGTAAAAAGCAGACAAACTTGAAAGGAATCAAAGGTTGTTGGGTGGGAAGTGGGAGTGGGAATTAAGTTTTTCTTAATGGTAGGTGGTATTTCCCCCACACACACCAGGTTCTCCCACATCCTTAATTGAAGTGACATTCCTGGACAGACCTGCCTTCAGCCTGAGCCCTAGCTCACCTCTTTCTTCTGAAACTTGGCCCAAACCTCCCATTGTCTCAGTTTGGGTGGCCTATTTCTAGACATGCAAACCTAGAATCTGCTCTTTCCCAGCAGGGTTTTCTGCTCCACTCGGATGGTCCATTTCACAGGTGCCTTCCTCCTCACTTGAGCTTCTTGGTTCCTAAGAACCAGGATCTGGGGCTAGGGGACAAAATAATTTTAGTTGGAACCTACACCTTGGGAACCTGAGTCTTGAGCTGACTGGGCAGTTCAAACCACAAGTGCAGCACCTAGCAGGTTGTACCCAACCGGTAGAGCGCGAGGGTTCCCGGCAGTGCCCACTAGGGCGCGCACATCCTCCGCACAGGAGGCAAAAGCGGCCACAACGGTCACCAGATAGTCATCCTTCCGCCTGCCTGCCATCTCCTACACGACAGAGGGCCAAGTTGAAGCCACCCGCCGCACCCGTCCAAGAGCTTGGATCTAAGGTCGGGTCCCGCCTTTGCATGGGCTCGGCTGGCCTTTGATCCAGGTTGCACCCTGACCACGATCCTCGTGCGTGTCCGGGGCCTGAGCCGCGCATGCGCAGGAGGGCCTGTCTCTGGTTCCCGCGCAGTACGCGCCCGGGATCTGGAGGGGCTGTTTCCCGTCGGGCTCCGCGGCAGTAGCCGCGCCTCAATCCGGCCGAGGGAGGAGCTGTGTCCGCCGGGCCCGGAGGCGTTGCGCCTGACGTTTTCAGCTAGTTCCGTGCTTACCCGGCTCCACCAGAAAGGACGCCCGCGGCGCAAACCTCGCGGAGAAAAACTGTCCCTAACAGCAATGTTGCTTTCAGGAAAGCAGAGCAGCGAGGTGCTGGTGGTTTTGTAGTTAGTAGTAACGAAGACAGTAAAATGCCTCAAAATTACTTTTAACTCACAAAACTTGGGAGATCAATAAAAATGCACGCAAACTAAAAAGAAAATGGCTGAGATTGTAGCTTAGTGATAGAGCACTTGCCCAGCATCATGAGACTCCTATGGGCTTGGGATATAGCACGGTTGGTAGAGTACCTTCCTGGCATGCACAAGGCTTGGGTTCTAATCCCCAGCATCACTTAAAAAAAAAAAAAAAAAGAAGAGGCCCTTAGTGAGCTCTTCAGCACCTCCAAAGTAAGCAGAATGACTGTGACACCCAACCTCACCTAACAACTTTTACAAAAAATGCGATTTAGAGCATAAAGAGGATCGCAATTCAAGACCAGATTGAGAAATTTAGGAAGATCTTGTCTCAAATAAATAAAAATAGATAAATAAAAGGCCTGGGAATATAGCTTAGTAGTAGTGAGTTCCAGGGTTCAATCTCCAGTACTAGGGGGGCGGCAGAGGGTGAAGGGGAGGTGCGGGCTGGCCGGGGAGAGGAGGGGGGGAAGGGGGACCGACAACATAATTACTATGGCATGTTTTCAAAAAACAATATATTTTCTTGGTCGTTAAAAGCCAGGGCTGATCCGTGTCAGAGCATTTGCCTAGCTATGCAAAAAGCCCTCTGTTCGATCCCCAGCATAATCCACACACAAGATTTTTATTAATAAAAACTGTTTATTTTTTAAATAATTTTTTTGCAGCACTTAACAGATTGAATGGGGGGAGGGGGTCTCTACCACCGAAGTACAACCCCAACCCTTTTTATTTTAAAACAAGGTCTTCCTAAATTGCCCAGGCTGACCTTGAACTTTAGATCCTCCTGCCTCAGCCTGAAGAGTAGCTGGGATTACAGGTGTTGGCCACCCTGCTCAAAATAACCGAATACTAAAATAGCACAGGTCAGTAGATTTCTCACAAAAGTTTCAAAGCACACACATCATTTATAGGACATGGAGTTAATTTTTGTTTACTAGTGAAAGTAGACAATGTGTAGTAATAATTTCCTATTCAAGAGTTTTGGTCTGGCATGGTGGTCTGTAATCCCAGCCACTTGGGAGCCTGAGGCAGAAGAATCCCAAATTCCAGGCCAGCCTCAGGAATTTAATGAGGCCCTAAGCAACTTAGTGAACACTTGTCTCAAAATAAAAAATAAAAAGAGCTGGGGATCTAACTCAGTGGCAAAAGTGTCCCTAGGTTCAATCTCTAGTACACCCCCCAAAAAAAGAAGTTTTGAAATTCTGATTTCCCACAATTTTTTTCTCATTCTTTCTTTAAAATGCCCAATCACTCTGCACAAATCAAAATGGAGCTCAGCTCTTTCCCCTGCTGTCAGTATTTACCAAATGAAATGTTTTCACCACTTGAATTGATGTGTGGCTGTTAATCTCTGACACTACACTGAATATATAAAATAGATCTTGTATTAGTAAGTTTTCCAATACTATGAAAAAATACCTGGCATGCGTGTGGCCCAGGTTCGATCCTCAGCACCACATACAAACAAATGTTGTGTCCACCGAAAAACTAAAAAATTAAAATTCTCTCTCTTTAAAAAAAAAAAAAAAAAAAAGAGTGTGGGCGCACTGGAAATGCTGGAGAGTGCTTTCCGGCTGGCTGGGGAGTCCTTGTCCCGGTCAAGTTGGTGGTAGAACGAGTACAGAGGTTCACCTGTAATCCCAGCCACCTCGGAGGCTAAATCAGGAGGGTAACAAGTTCAAGACCAACCTTAGCAGGAACCACCTAATTTCAACTGGCTGAGCACAGTCCTGCTCTTCATGGAGAGCAGGTGCTTCATTTCTGTTCTGAGCTGCAAATGAACTGAATAAACCATGCTGAGCCAGTCTGCTCCTGGCCTGGCTGAAGCTACACCCAGCAGCAGAGAACCTGTGGAGATGGGAGAGCCAGCAGTCATCTCAGGCTTCCCTTGGAGCTGGTGCAGCCCTCCATACTCAACCCTGGGAAGCCAAACCATGGAATAGAGCGACCAATAGGAAGAGGTAGCAGGGTACCCTGCCTGGGGCATCATCTTTGGGGTCATGGTGACCCTAGACTTGCCTGGGGTACTGGGCAGATACTATCTACTCATGAGTTCTTGTGTCATCAAATGTATTGTTTTTGAGAAAACCATATTTCTTGTTCCCTTAAGTGTTGTGAGGGTGAGTGTTGAAGACCCTGCCACTCTCAATAAAGACCTGGCCTGGAACTGTGCTATGTGGGCTAACTAGGCTGGACTCCTCAGCCTGTCAACCCTACACCTGGGCTAAAAAAAAAAAAAAAAAAAAAAAAAATCCCAAGTTCAAAACCAGACTCAGCATTTAGCAAGTCCCTGTTCAAAAATAAAAATTAGAAAGGGTTGGGGATGTAGTTCAGTGGTTAAGTGCCCCTGGGTTCAATCCCTGGAATCTTCACACACACACACTCCAAAAAATTAAAAACTGATGATAGTCCCAGCCAGGCATGGTGATGCTCACCTGTAATCCCAGCCACCTGGGAGGCTAAGTCACGAGGATAATAAGTTAAAGACCAACCTCAGTAATTTAGGCTATCTCAAAACAAAAAATCTCAAAAAAACCTCTCTCAAAATAAAAAAAAAAAAGGGGGGGTAGGGCTGGGGATGTAGCTCAGTAGTAAAGGATCCCTGGGTTCAATCTCCAGTATCCTCAAATGCCTAAACTGCCAAAGCTAGCCTTGGCAATTTGGATTTCTTAAGTAGTAAACTACTTGCATGATGAGATTTTCTTGGGAGAACAGGGGCTGGGGTTGTGACTCAGCAGTAGAGGGCTCACCTAGCATATGTGAGGCCCTGGGTTCAATCCTCAGCACCACATAAAAATAAATAAATAAAGGTATCGGGTTCAACTACAACTAAAAAATAAATATTAAAAAAAAAATTTAAAATAAAAAGAGTTTAGAATGGGGCTGGGGTTATGGCTCAGTGGTTGAGTGCTCGCCTAGCTCATTGGAGGTGCTGGGTTCAATCCTCAGCACCATGTAAAAATAAATAAATAAAATAAAGGTATTTTGTCCAATTACAACTAAAGAAATATTTTAAAAAAAGAAAAAAGAGTTTAGGATGCAGTTCAGTGAGACTGCACCGTGAATTCAATCCCCAGCACAGAAATAAATAAATAAATACACTGACCAGCCAGCATGGTGGCACAATCCTGTAACCCCAGATACTTGCAAGGCTAAAGCAAGAAGATCACAAGTTCAAGGCCAGCCTCAGCAACTTAGGGAGATATGGACTTAAAATAAAATAAAAATGTCTGGGTATGTAGCTCAGTGGTACAGCACCTGCTTGGCAAGCATGGGGTCTTAAATTCCATTCCCAGCACGACACACTACAAAAAAAAAAAAACAGTGTCTATTTCTGAACTCTATTCTGCCCCACTGGTCTATCTCCTCACCAATATTATGCTACCTTGATTACTCTAACTTCATTTCTTAAAATTGGTGATTCCTCCAACTATTCATCTTCTTCAAAATGGTTGTGGCTGGCTACTCAATCCTTCTGTGTTTTTTTCATTATATATTGTCCTTCTTTATTCCTGGTAATTTTCATTGTTCTAATGTCTACTCTGTTTAATATTAATAGAGCCATATCAAATTTCTTCTGCTTAATGTTTACATGTTATTTCTTTTTCATCTTTTTTTTTTTTCCTTTTCAGTGCTGGGGATTGAGCCCAGGGCCTTGTGCATGAGGCAAGCACTCTACCAACTGAGCTATATCCTCATCCCCATCCCCTCATCTTTAAACTCTCTCTATAGTCATATATATAATGACTTGCTTGCTTCCTACCCCCTTTCTTGACCATGCCTTTTGTCACAGAAATCCTTCCTAAATGAACTGCAAGGCACATCTATAAATTATATACCCTTAAGTACACAACAAAATTGGGTCATGGGTTTTTTTGGGTTTTTTGAATCCATTTTGACAATTTCTGTCATTAATTGGTGTATTTATGCCATTTATGTTGTGTTCCTAAAAGAGTTTAAAATAGAAAGCTTAAAACTGCTCTTAGATGGGCTGGGGATGTGGCTCAATCGGTAGCACGCTCGCCTGGCACGCGTGCAGCACGGGTTCGATCCTCAGTACCACATACAAACAAAGATGTTGTATGCGCCGAAAACTAAAAAAAAAATAAATATTAAAAAATTCTCTCTCTCTTTAAAAAAAATAGTGAAATTAAAAAAAAAAAAAAAAAAAAAAGACTGCTCTTAGAAAGGCCTGCTTACAAGGATGGCCCCTGGCTGGTCTTTGGGAACTTAATGGTAAACAGAGGCTCATACTTTGCCTAAATGATAAAGATAGCTCACTGTGCCTACATTGTACAGTGTACATTATGATGAACACCTGCATGCCTTCCAGATGCCTGGAAGCTCACTGACTACTGTCAGTCACACCAGCATTCTATTCCTACATGGCTGGCTCTCAATAAGGATCCAAGAGACTGGGAGCATATCTCAATGGCACAGTCCTTGCCTAAAGTGCATAAGTGTGGGAAGCCATTCTCGCATGTGATTGGGCACCTCCCTGATTGGGTGTGAGGCCTTCTGGCCAAACTGTGTCGGAGCTAATCCCCACCCTCTCCAGGTTCGAGAGCCTGTCCCTGTGGGGGTATGACTGACCATTGACCCTGAGACCAATCACTGACCCTGACCTTGGAATGCTGCCCCCCTAGACCTTCATTGGATGGAATTTTCCCCTGAATTTCTTGTTCCCCAATAAAAGGCCACTCCCTGGCGTGCCCTGCCTCTCTCTCCTGCTAGTCCTAAGTAAGCCTTACTGCCCCACCGGGTGATTCAAGGTGGGAGCCAGAGGGAGGGCTGTCTCAGACCTGGTCAAAGAAAAAGATAATTGAGTCTTGTGTTTTTATTTTGATCTTACTAGTTAACTTCTACGCTACAAACCTCTCGTATGAAGCCAGCGTGCTGGTCGTGCTGTTGACATAAGGCTTAGGTTTGATTCCCAGAATGGCAAAAAAATAAGTAATAAATAAAATCTTAAATAATTATAAATTAAAAAAGCCAATTTTTAAAAGTTATGGATCAAATCTTTAATTGAATTTTTTCAAAAATAGCACACTTTTCAAATGTGTTCAGTGTAATAATGTATATTTCACATAACAATACTGCTTTAATATACTTATGTAGTTGCTGAGGTACACTACTGTAGTATAAATGGAATATTTTGAGGCATACATAATACCAGAAAAGAATTTTTTAAAATTATAGACTTCACAAGCTCACAGTTCTGCTAGTATCAGTTCTTTATTGTTAAATGGTTTGACTGAAATAAGTGGAGTTTTCCTATAAAAGTAGCTTTAAGACAGGGGCTGTATGGACTAATGCTACATGCATCGCTATAACTTTAACATCCAATTTACTTCAGTTCTCTGTGACTTGAATGTCAATATACCTGTGTCCCATGTTTTCTCAGTTTTTTGTTTTGTTTTTTTCTCACCAGGGCCATTTCATATACTCTTCCATTTAGAGTTCAACCAAAGATGAAATGTACACCTCATTTCTTCAATTTTCCGCTTCTGAGCAAAATGGATTGAGGATCAGGAACCAGATTAATCTTACCACCTGAAATAATTTAAAAAAATGAATTGATAAAATGCAAGAAAAGAATGGTTTCCAAGACCCCAAACACCAGACAACAAAAGAGAGTAATCCTTTTGAGACAGGAAAGAAATGAGATGAGCCCTATAAGTGCCCCTGCTTACTGACTTGAGAAGTTTTAGACCACACTGAGGCACAGCCTGAAGAATTCCCTGAATTGAAGAAATAGATTTATTTGAGAGTCTGGGAGGACCAAGGCAGCTATATTCACAGAACCAGAGAGAGAGAGAGAGCAGCAGAGAAAGAAGACCCTAGATATCTGCAGTGTCCTCCTTGAACATTCTTGACTCCAAGGCCTGGCATCTACCAGCTCCCAGTAGAGTATTTATTAATTAGTACATGAGTTAAGGAAATTAACTATGTATGGTAAAAGAACCATCCAAAAGGTCAGAAGAACAGTGACAGTGATCACACAGGGTTTACCAAGCCAAGGCAGCCAAAGTAAGGAGAGCATCAGACTGAAGAATCTATCAGGCCAAGTGGAAAAATACCATAAGTCATGGGCCATTGGGTAGTATACTCAGGAAGGCCTTACCTGAGTAGTGGGGAATAATTAGTACTTAAATGAAGCAATGTTCTCCACCTAAACAGAACAAACAAACCCTAAACAGAAGATGAAGAACAGAAATAATCATAGTATTTTCAAATAACTAAAAGCTCAAGAAGGGCTGGAGACGTAGCACTGTTGGTACAGTGCTTGCCTTGCATGCACAAGGCCATGGGTTCAATCCCCAGCACCACCAAAAAAAAAGTTCAGGAAGATTTATAATAATTTAAAAGAATACAAAAATATCCAGCATCCAAGAAGTAAAATTCACAATGCATAACTTTCAGTGAAAGATCATCACGTAAGCAAACAGGCAAGAAAACATGACCCATAATAAGGATAATTAGCAAAACCACTCAGCACTGACAATGATGTTAGGAGTACGCAGAAGAAACTGGGCACAGTTGCAAGGCCTCTGATGCCAGCAACTTGGTAGGCTGAGGCAGGAGGATTACAAATTCAAGACTAGCCTCAGCAATTTAGCCAACCCCCGTCTCAAAATAAAACATAAAAAGGGCTGGAGATGTGGTTGAGTAGTTAAATACTCCTAGATTCAATCCCCAGTACCATAAAAATACTTAAAAAGTACACAGAAAAGTTAAATGTAGGCACAAAAAATTTTAAAAGGCCCAATCAAAATTCTGGAAATAATGATAATGGCTGAGATGAAAAATATATTGAGGGGCAGGGGTTGTGGCTCAGTAGTAGAGTACTCATCTAGCATGTGAGAGGCCCTGGGTTTGATCCTCCACACCACATATAAATAAATAGGTATTATGTCCAACTACAAGTAAAAAATCATTTTTTTTTTTTAAGAAAAATACACTGAATATTGAGCCAGGTGAGCTTTCACACACCTATAATCCCAGAAGCTTGAGAAGCTGAGGCAGGAGTTTAAAGCCAGAATCAGCAACTTAATGAGACCCTGTTTCTAAATAAAATTCAAAAAAAGGGCTGGGGATGTGGTTAAGTGCCCCTGGGTTCAATCCCTGGTACCCAAAACAAACAAACAAAAAGATTGGATGTGATGAAAAGTATATTAGACATTCCGGAAGAAAAGATCACTGACTTGAAAGCAGTCAAGTTCATTTTTCCAAAAAAAAAAATCCAGAAAACTGAGAACATTAGTGAGCTTTGTGATGACTTCAAACAGCCTAAAATATAAATGACTGGAGGGAGCTATTTAGGAGGGAGCAGCAAAAAATATATATTCGAAGAAATAAGAGCCTATAACTTTCCACACTAAAACAAACACAAAAACCAAAGCTCAAATGAAACCTAAACAAAAGAAAAATTAAGTAACGACACCAAGAAACATCATAATTAAATTGCTCAAAACAAGTGATTAAAAAAAAAACTTAAGGGGCTGCGGTTGTGGCTCAGTGGTAGAGCACTTGCCTAGCAGGTACCAGGCCCTGGGTTCCATCCTCAGCACCACATAAAAATAAATAAATAAAGGTATTGACAACAACAACTAAAATAAATAAATAAATAAAACCTTAAATGCAGCTGGAGGTGTAGCTCAGCAGCAGAACAAATACTTAGCAGGGAGCCCTCAAGTTCAATCCCCAGAACCAAAAAAAAAAAAAAAAAAAGTTACATAATACACAGATATAGATGGCTGGGTGCATCAGTGCATGCCAGTAATCCCAGCTACTCAGGAGGCTGAGACAGAAGGATCGTGAGTTCAAAGCAGTCTCATCAACGGTGAGGTGCTAATAAGCAACTCAGTGAGACCCTGTCTCTAAATAAAATATAAAATAGGGCTGGGGATGTGGCTTAGAGGTTGAGTGCCCCTGAGTCAATCCCCGGTACAAAAAACAAAGCTATGGATGACAAATTTGTTGGAAACAATGCATGTAAAAAGATAATGGATGTTTTAGTTAGCTTTTTTTGGTGTTGCTGCACCCAAAAAAAAGTGACAAGAACAATTTTAAGGAGGAAAAGTTTATTTGGGGGGCTCACAGTTTCAGAGGTATCAGTCCATAGATAGCCAACTCCATTCCTCTGGGCTGAAGTTTAAAAACTGAAAGTCAGACATCCCATTCAGGAAGACACAGCAGATACTACTTTATACTCCTCCCTCCCAGAGCAGCTAAATACTCTCAACATTACAGCAAATAAACATAGCATAGCCAGCTCAGTGGTAGAGAATGTGTAGTTGTTTTGTTTCGTGTTTTTTTTTTTCTTTGTTTGTTTTGGTACTAGGGATTGTACCCAAGGGTGCTTAATCACTGAGCCATATCCTCAACACTTTCTATTTTTTATTTGAGACAGGGTCCACAGGGTCCAGCTAAGTTGCTCAGACTGGACTTGAACTTGCAATCCTCCTGCCTTAGCCTACAGAGTTGCTGGGATTAAAGGCACATACCACAGTGCCCTGCAGAGCATGTGTTTTATGTGTTTAGCAAACAAGGCGCTGGGTTTGATCATCAGCATCCTGCACACACAAATCAAACAAACAACAACAACAAAAAAAGAAAAGAAAACAAACAAACAAACAAACAAACAAAACCCTACCAACTGAAAAGCTGAAAGAAAATGCAGACAAACAAAGAATCTTGGGACCAAATAATGGCATGGTGCTGGGTTCCCAAGTTTTCTTTTTGCCTCATATATTCTAGGCCAGACATTAGATAAGTCAGCAATCTGAAAATATTAATGGCAGCAAATTTATGTTTATTTTTTTTGTGGTGCTGCAGATGGAACCCAAGGCCTTGAACATGCCAGGCAAGCATGGCACTGCTGAGCTATACTGCCAGCCCAGTTTATAGATTTTAGAAGCCTAAAAGAACCCCTTCTCTTTCCAGCCAAAGGACCAGGAGAAAGCAGCCTTACAAGATAGAAAACTCTTAGAAATAAAAAACCTGCTTCAGCCAAACTCCATAGGGTGGGCAGGGGGACCAGACATGATGCTACTAGTATACTCATGTCAGCAAAAGATCTAAGGTGAACCCAGACTTCCACCCTCACTAGGCCTGCAAAACAAGTCAAACCTCACCCTCTCAGTCAAGGTGCTATTACTGAAGGTCTAGTGAAAGCCTGAAGTGGGAGCTTCCCTTCTCACTAATAACAAGGCATGCCTCTTACTCCCATCTCAGATTGTCAAAAGAGGAAAAGCCTAAAGGACAGTAATGAGGTGTCAGCTCCCCTCCCGGTGCATGCTGTATCAGAGAAAACCTACTAAAAACAGGAGCTAAAAATAAAAGCCAAAGTCTCATAATGCTCAAACTGTCCAGGATCTTTTCTTTTTTTTTAAGCATAATTACCAAGAAAGAGGAAAAATTTCCACTTGAACGAAATATAAAATCAACATCAAGATTTTGACATACCTCACAAGGATTTTTAAGCATCCATCCAAAAATACTTCATTGAGCAATCAAAACTCGTGCTTGAAAAGACTGGGGGGAAAAAACCAACAGAATGACTCAGCAAAGAAACAGACGACAACTGAATGATCCAAGAAGAAATGCTAGAAGGAAAAATATAATTACCAAAATAAAAATTACTCACTGGATGGGCTCAAAAGCAGAATGGCATCAAATAGGTGGGAAAATCAGTGAACATGAATTTTTTTTGGCAGGGGGGAGAGATAATGGGAATTGAACCCAGGGCCTGATACACACTAGCTAAGTGTTCAACCAGCCCATAGTGAACATGAACACAGAATAGAAACTACTCAATCTGAACAGAGAGAAAAAAAATGAACTGAAACTCAGAAACCTGCAGGACTATCACAAAAGATCTAACAATCATGTTATCAGAGTACCAAAGAAAGGAAAAACAGTTTGAGGCGAAAAGCATTAAAAAAATAGCTGAAAGTATCTCAATTTGACAAAGAAGCATAATGTTTGAGTTGATGTAGAAAAGGCATTTGACAAAATCCAACACCATCCATTTATGATAAAAACTCTCAGCAAGTTAGAAATAAGGGGAATCACTTCAACTTGATAAAGAGTATCTATAAAAACTACAGCTAGCATCACACTTAATTGTAAAAATTGCAGATTTTTCCCAAGTTTGGGAACAAGGAAAAGATGTCACCTTTTTTTTTTTTGTACTGGGGGATCAGGGGTTGAACACAGGAACACTTAACTACTGATCCATACCCCCAGCCCTTTTTATATTTTATTAAGAGACAGGGTCTTGCTAAGTTGCTTTGAACTTGTGATCCTCCTGCCTCAGCCTCCCAGGCCTCTGGGATTACAGTCACCACTCATTTTTTAATATTTATTTATTGCTATATCCCTAACCCTTGCAATCCTTCTGAGTCAATGGAATTACAGGGATGGGTCACCATAGCTGGCTCATCACTCTTATTGAACATGGTATGTAAAATAGGCAAAAGCCAGGTACAAACCATTATTCCATCAACTGGTGAGGCTGTGGCATGAGGATCACAAATTCAAGGCCAGTCTCAACAATTTAGTGAGGCCCTAAGCAACTTAAAAGAGACCATGTCTCAATACAAAAAATAAAAACTGGGGGGTGTAGTTCAATGGAAAAGCTACCCAAAGTTCAATTTCCAGTCCAGGAAAAAAAAAAAAAAAGAAAGAAAGAAAGAAAAAATGGGCTGAGGCAGTGGTAAAATTCCCTTAAGTTCAATCCTGAGTACTGTTTAATAAATAAATAAATAAATAAATAAATGAATGAATGAATGAATGAATGAATGAATGAATAAAATCATTTTTAAAAAGTCAAGAAAAGGAAATAAAGGCAGAATGGAACAAAAGTAAAATGTGTCCTATTTAGAGATGGCATATGTTCTACATAAAAATAAATCCCAAGAAATATGAAAAATAAGCCTTCCTAGATCTAATATTTTTACCTAGCACATAGAAAATATAAACAACACAAAAATCAAGTATATTTTCAAATATAATTGAAGATGCCCATGAAAAAAACTCAAGAAAATCTTAAGCAAATGAAGAGTACACTATGTAATAGTATGTGAAAAGCTCAACATTGTAAAGATTGGCAATTCTCTCCAAAATGACACAGGTTTAAAATATTTCCTATCAAAATTCCAGCAAGAGGGCTCAGAATGTTGCTCAGCAGCAGAGTGCTTGCCTAGCATGCCTGAGGCTTTGGGTTCCATCCCTCCCCAGCACCACCAAAAAGAACCCCACAAATTTCATTACTGGTTTCTTTCAATGTCCCCAAAATTCATCCATGTTGTAGCAGGTAATAGAACTGCCTTTCTTTTCAAGGTCTCCATTATATGCCACATTTTGTTTATCTATTCATTTATAAATGGGCACTTGGGTTACTTCCACTTTTTCCCTCCCATTTATTGTTGCCAGGTTGGGAACCAAACCCAGGGCATCTTGCATGCTAGGCAAGTTATTCCTACTCAGCTACACTCCCAATCCTACTTCCAGTTTTTGACTATTTGAATAATGCTGCTATGAATGTGGGTTGGTACAAATCTGAATCCTTGGGGCTGGGGATATAGCTCAGTTGGTAGAGTGCTTGCCTTGAATGCACAGGCTCTGGGTTCAATCCCCAGCACCTCTCCCCACAAAAAACAAAAATCTGAATCCATGCTTTCATTTTTCTTGAATATATGCTCCAAAGTGGAATTACTAGATTATATGGTAATTACATTTTTATTTTTTGAGCAAGAGCCATACAGTTTTCCATAGTAGCGGTACCATTTTATATTCCTACCAACAGTCCACAAGAGCATATTTCTTAGTTTAAGGATGAGAAAAAAAGTCTGAATCATAAAGAAAATATATGAAGCCTAAGACAAAGCCCTGAACTTACCCACAAACTGCTCAATTCGAGTTCTTTCCAAATGAATTTTCAAAAGAAATCAGTGCAAAATGCATTTAAAGATATGACTAGGAAAAAAAATAATTCGGTGTGGAAGGGGAGGTGGCAAATAGATGAGTGCACTATACACACCCAGCTTCCAGACCAGAAGGCAAAGGAAATCCACAAGGAAATATTTCAGATCAAAATACTGTATAGTAAAGCTGATGAAGGAAAAGTACAGGGGAAAGATAATGATATAAAAGAAATAAAGTTTTTGGAGAAAAACTATTTACTAATGGAGCAAGAAGTGGGAAGAAGTTTTGAGAAATAGTCTTGTGCAAGTTCTGACCTTTCAATATATGAATGTATTGCCTCAAAAATTTTCTTAAAACGCCAGGCACGGTGGCTAATCCCAGTGGCTCCAGAGGCTGTGGCAAGAGGATCGCAAGTTCAAAGCCACTCTCAACAATTTAGCGAGGCTCCATGCAACTCTGTGAGACTCCGTCTTTAATAAAATACAAAAAAGGTCTGGGGATGTGGCTCAGTGGCTAAGTGACCTAGTTCAATCGCCACTATTTAAAAAATAAGATGAAATAAAAAACCTTTACCATCACAACTCAATACCCGTGAAGGGCACCCTGACATGAGAGCAGCTCTCTAGTGCCTCCAAATCCCTTCAGGCCCACCATTCAGTCCCTGAATGCAACATCCGGGCTCTGAGAAAAGATTCTTCAGAACCGGTCCTTTCTGGTCTGTGCAGGATTAAGGGGAAGGCGCTCTAACCAAGCCAAAGATCCTCTGGAATCCTACTGCCATGACCAGCCCTAACCTCAAATCCCAGCAGGCAGTCCCACTCCGACTGGGTCCAATCCCAGGAGAACACAGGTGTGCGGCCCTGGACTTGGGACCTCCCGCTGGATGCCCTTCACCTGGGGCACTAAGTCTCCACGTCTCGGCTCTCAAACCAGGTCCCTAGGTGATTCCTTGGAGCACCTAGAATGCGGAACTCCAAGGACTTGGCAGACAGAGACTAAAAAGACGAGGCTTGTTTACCATCACCGTGGAAACCCCCCGCAGCGCGCGAGGCGGGGCTTCTGAGGGGCGGAACCAGACGGGAAGCTTCCAGAAACCTTACCACTTCCGGCGTTGCGGGAGGGCCACATCCCGAACACCTGGAAGCGCAGTCGGTGGACCCACGTCCCCATCCAACTGTCGACTGCAGGCGTGACCCCGAGCTGGCCCCTCATGATCTCCCCCTCAGGGAGGCGGCCAAGTCCGGCCTTCAGGCCATAAGGACAGCGGCGAGGCGGGGCCTCAGCGGCCAACGCCCGGAGGTGGGGTTGCGGTGGCGCCATTGTTACGTGGCTAGAGCGCATTCGAAGCGGGCGGGCCCGAGAGAAGGTAGTGGCTGCGCAGGCGCGAGCTTGTCTGTGGAAGGAAGGCGGGTAGGAGAACCCGGCTCTGCAGAGCGCCCCCCGAGACCTTTACTACGGGCTGAGCACCGCTGTGGAAGTGAACGGGAGTCCATCCGAAGGACTTCTGATTTGAAACCCTCATGAGAGAAGGAAATGAACGTCCTTTCCTAGGAAGGAAGAAAGGAGACGGAGAAGCCCGGAAACAGGACGGGCATGACTTGAGTTGAGGAGTGAGAAACATAGGTCTTGGGAAGACAGACATTTGGGTCTTCGCTGTGTACCCTCAGGTTACTAAAAGTGACACCTGGTTCCCATGGGAGGCAAGACTGGCTTCTGGCCTGGTTCTCAGGGACAAATGCAGGTGCTGTAGATGTACCTTTGCTCCTGGAGAAAAGCCTCCATTTGTATGTGTTTAAAGCCTCGGCTACCTTCAGACATGGCATGTTTGCTCTAAACAAGGCAGAAGTTAGTTCCCCAGCCCTTGCTGAGGAGTTAAGTGAATGCACACAGTATCAGAGACCATGATTTATCATATTTGAGGGGATGGGGTAGCTAAGTGGTGGTGTTGCCTACCTAGCATTTGTAAGGTCACAGTATGATCTCCAGCAACACACCTACGCCAACATCCTTTCCATCTAAATGTAGTCAAGTGCAACACTGTTAAAAATAATAATAAAAAAGAAAAAACTCTTTTGCAAAAGTTAGTCTCCAAGGAGGAGCCTTATTTTTACTTTTCACTAGGTTAGTGGTGGTGGTTATTTCATCATGAATGACCCTGGTGTGAATCTCAGAAATAGAGTCAGTCACAACAGCTCTCCAGTCCCCATCTCCAGGTTCTGACTCTTCTCTGACATTTCAGAAATCCCTCCTGAGTCTTCCCATACCCCCTCAAATAGACATGCAGCCATCAGTTACTCAAAGTGTACAAATCACTCAAGCTGTAAATGGATTAAAAATGCCAATGGATAGGAGAAGTTGTGGCAAGGCAGCATTATCAAAGAGGAAGGAAGGTCACTCTTTTTTTTCTTTTTTGTTTTGGGGATTATTTTTTATTTATTTATTTTGAGACAGGGATTCACTACATTGCCCAGGCTGGCCTTGAACTTGTGATCCTCCTCAGCCTCCTGAACTGCTAGGATTACAGGCTTGTACCACTGTACCTAGGTAGAAAGATGTCTCTTTCAACCTTGTAAGTACATCTCTTCAGGAACATGAGAAAACAGCAAGGGAAGGCATTGGGCTCTGACATGCCAACAAAACATAGAAAATAAGATACACAAGTATTAACATTAGTCACTATGGGATAGTCCAGCCTTTTGCAGTAACAGTGGACAGACGTTTCTTCCTATAATAAAAGATGGATATGCCAGACGTGGTGGCATAAGACTATAATCACAGGACTGAGGCAGGGATCACAGTTCAAGGCCAGTTTCAGCAAATTAGCAAGACCTGTCTCAAAATAAATAAAAAGGACTGGGAATCCAGGCTCAGTAGTGCATGCCTTAATCCCAACAGTTTGGGAAGCTGAGGCAAGAGGACTGCAAGTTCAAAGATGGCCTCATCAGTTTAACGAGGACCTAAGAAACTCAGCAAGACCCTGTCTCAAAATCAAAAAACAAAAAGGGCTGAGGAACTAGGGTTGTGGCTCAGCGGCAGAGTGCTTGCCTACCAAGTGTGACGCATTTGGTTCAATCCTTAACACCTCATACAAAAATAAACACATGCTGTCCATCTACAACTACAAAAAAAATTTTTTTTAAGTTGTGGGGGCTGAGGATGTAGCTCAGTGGTTAAGCATCCCTGTGTTTAATCAGAAAAGTAGAGAGTTTATTTAACATGTAGCAAGTATGATTTGGGAGAGGAGTTTTTGTCTTCTGGAATTTGGTAGTTTTCATTACATTGTGTGTGTGGGGGGGAGAGGATATCTAACACTGCTATTCAACAAAGATGTGAGCTTCATATATATAATTTTAAATTTCTCGTTAGCCACATTTATAAAATTAACAGGTGAAATTAATTTCAGTATTTTAATATGTAAAATGATGCAGACACTATGGAAAACACTTATGATGGATCCTCAAAAAGTAAAAAGTAGAGTTGAGTGTGTAGTTCAGTGGTACATCAATAATATGCATGAGACCCTAGGTTTGATCCTCAGTACCACAAAAAAAAAAAAAAAATTAAAATTAAACCAGATGTGGCAATACATGCCTGTACTCTCAGCTTCTCCTGAGGGAAGAAGACAGCATGTTTGAGGCTAGCCTGTGCAACTTAATGAGACACCATCACAAAGTGAAATTTTAAAATTTGGGCCAGGGCTGGGGATGTAGCTCAGTGGTAAAGCTCCTGCCTCACATGTGTGAGACACTGGGTTTGATCCTCAGCACCAGATAAAAATAAATAAATAAATAAATATATTGTGTCCACCTAAAACTAAAATATTAAATAAATAAATAAAGATATTGTGTGTTCATCTACAACTAAAAAAAGATTAAAAAAAAAACAAAAAACGTTTGGGCCAGGCGCAGTGGCACACAGCTGTAATCCCAACGGCTTGGGAGGCTGAAACAGGAGGATCCCGAGTTCAAAACAGCCTTGGCTATTTCGAGGCACTAAGCAACTCAGTGAGACCCTGTCTAAATAAAATACAAAATAGGACTGGGGATTTTGTGCCATGTTTGAGTACCCCTGAGTTCAATCCCCAGTACAATAAAAAAAAGTTTGGGAATGTAGATCAGTGGTAGAGCGCTTATCTAGCATGGGTAAGATCCTGGATTCAATTCCCTACCACTGCAAAAAGTGAATTTAAAAATAGAATTATATATAATCCAGCAATAGTAGTACTGACTATTGATCCAGTAGGGGACTCAAACAGATATATGCAAGCCTATGTTTTTGTGGTTTTTTTAACCATGATTTATTTTTATTTTTTTTAGTCATAAATGACAGCAGAATGTATTTTGACATATAATACATACATGGAATGTACATACATCAATCATAATGTCTATTCTATTCTGCTGCCCTTCCTATCCCCCCTACTCCTCCCCTCCTCTCCCATAAACCTATGTTTATAATAGCATTATTCATAATAGTCAAAAGATGGACGTCGAAAGTGATATATACACAAAATGGAATATTACTTTATTTTTTTTTTAGAAATATTCTTTTTGGGGCTGGGGATGTGGCTCAAGCGGTAGCGCGCTCGCCTGGCATGCGTGCGGCCCGGGTTCGATCCTCAGCACCACATACCAACAAAGATGTGTCCGCTGAGAACTAAAAAATAAATATTAAAAAAAAAAATTCTCTCTCTCTCCTCTCTCTCTAAAAAAAAAAAAATTCTTTTTTTTAAGAGAGAGAGAGTTATATAATTTTTTTTAATATATATTTTTTTAACACAGTGCCTTCATTTTTATGTGGTGCTGAGGATTGAACCCGGGTCCCACCCGTGCTAGGCGAGCACTCTACTGCTGAGCTACAATTGGAATATTACTTTAAAAAGGAAGGAAATTTTGACAGGTTCACCATGCATGAATTCTATGCATGATGTTAAATGAACTAAGGCAATCACAAAAGGAATAATACTATATGATTTCACTTCTATGAGGTACCTAGAATAATCAAATTCATAGGGACAAAATAAAATGGTTGCCAGAAGTTGGAAGATGAGAAAATATGGCATTGTTAAATATGTGAGGAGTTTCAGTTTTACAAGATAAAAAGCATTCTGGTGATTGGTTGCACAACAACATAAAGTTCAAGACAGTGTGTAGTTTACACCCCTGATATGTACACTTTTTTTTTTTTTTTTGACTGGGGATTGAACCCAGGGCAACTGCCCATTCACCAAGCCTTTTTTATATTTTATTTAAAGATAGCGTCTAAGTTGCTTTAGGGCCTTGCTAAATCGCTAAATTGTTGACACTGGCTTTGAACTTGCAATCCTCCTGCTGCAGGCACTGGGATTACAGATGTATGCCTTCAGGGCTGGCCTGAACTGTATAATTAAAAATGGTTAAACTAGTAAACTTTGCTAGGTGCAGTAGAATACCAACTACTGAAATACCAAGTACTCAGGAGACTGACACAGGAAGATCACAAGTTCAAGATCAACCTGGACAACATAGTAAGAACCTGTCTCAAAATAAAAATTCAAAAGGGCTGGGGATATAGCTCAGTGACTAATTGCCCCTGAGTTCAATCCCTAGTACCAAATAAAAGTGTGTGTGTGTATATATATATATCCATATCCCCAGGCATATATGTGTGTATACATACATATGTTTGTATATGTATATATACTATGTATATTTGTGCACATATATATATGGATATGTAAACACACACACACACACACACACACACACACACACACACACACACACACATATGCATGCCTGGGGGTGTAATTCAATGCCAGAGCACAGGCTTAGTATACACAAGGCCCTGGGTTCAATCCCCAGCACCAATAATAATGATAGAAAAATTTAAAAGTAACTACGAAGTTACTCAGTGGCACTAGCCATGTTTCAAGTGCTCACCAGGCCTGTGTGACTAAAAGCCCCCTGTATCACACAGATCAACTTCAGACTTAAAAGAAAAAAGGTTGGAAATCCCTCTATCCTCAACATGCCACTGTACAAAGGATGCCCCAGACTCCCTCTTTGCTTTAAGTCATTGACTTTCTTGACTTATTCTGGAGGGTTAGAATTCCTTTATCTGATAAGTCTTGCTTATCATTCTAATTATTTCATAATAAGCTTCCTATTGCTTTAGGGAGTTTTACTTGTATATACAGAAGAAAATGTGGCCTTCTAATATGTTAACTATCCAATTTCAAGAACTTACTCTAATTCCATTAGTCAACCATGAAGTTTTACCCAAAAATAATGATTTCACATTGAGGTCACATTGAGGTCATCTTAAGAATTAAAAGCAGCTTGTTATAAGGATATCTCATTTGTGAACAGGTTTCAAGGACAAAAGGGTGAAGGCGAGCTACCAGGCATCAAGAAGGTCAGCTCTGACTTTTCTTCCCTTGATGGCTTAAGTGTGGTTGGTTTTTTCTTACAACTCTTAGTATAGTGTGGGCAACAGATGCTCAATATACATTTATCTTAGACAAAGATTGGAGTTGTATTATTTTTCTATTAGTTTGTATTTTTCATTACCCTCTGATGTAACAGAACCTTTTTTTTTTTTAACATTTCTTATATGTGGCTTCTAAAACTTTTTTTCCTTTCCTTAAAAGGCATACTATCTGACTTATTTATCCCTCAGCTTGGTGGGAAGCCCTCTCAATGTAAGTGCAGAATAATTTAATTCTCTGTATTTTCCATACCATTAAATGCTCAATAAGTTCTCAGTATTTGCCCACTAATAAAAATGTTTTTCCTAGGTGAGCAAAGTGGTGCACGCCTGTAACCCCAGCAATTCAGCAGGCTGAGGAAAGAGGAGTGCAAGTTCAAGGCCAGCCTTAACAAATAAGTGAGGCTCTGCTTACTTAGCAAGACCCCCGTCTCAAAAAATAAAAAGGATAGAGCCAACCAGAGTGGCGCATGCCTGCTTCAAGAAGTTAAAGCAGGAAGATCTACAGTTCAAAGCCAGCCTTAGAAATTTAGCGAGGTCCTAAACAACTTAGCAAGACTCTGTCTCAATATTAAATATAAAAAGTGCTGGGGATGTTGCTCAGTGGCAAAAGCACCACTGGGTTCAATCCCCAGTATAAAATAAATAAAAATAGAAAAATTTAAAAAGGCTAGGGATGTAGCTCAGTGGTAAAGCACCCCTGGGTTCAATCCCCAGTACCAAAAAAAAAAAGAAATGTTTTCCTAGGTGGGTGGGGATAGTAGCTCAGTACTAAGAACGCTGATGCAAGGCACTAAGATCGTTCCCAGTAATGGGGGTAAATGCTTTCTTCTATAGGGGTTTACATGTACTTTAAATGAAAATTTCCAGTCTTATTTAACAAAGGTAAATTTGTTGCTCACCAGTAATCAAGGGGAAGGACCAAGTTTAATTTAGTTACTGCTACATCCAGAGAGGCTAGCTTGGTCCCCTACCTAACAGGATGTTCAAGTAATGTTGAATTAATAAATAAATCCAGGGGGAGGTTTTGTTGTTGTTGTTGTTGTTGTTTTGATACTGGGGATTTAACCCAGGGGCACTTCACCATTGAACTACATCCCCAGTCTATTTACTTTTTTATTTTATTTCATTTTGAGACAGGGTCTCATTAACTTGCTGAGGGCTTTGATAATTTGCTGAGGCTGGCCTCAAACTTGAAATCTTCCTGTCTCAGCATCCCAAATTGCTGGGATTATAGATATGCACCACTGCACCCAGCATAAATCACTTTTTAAAATAAACTGCCTTAAAATAATTACTTAATTTCATTTATTAGTCCTTGGAGAAAATTTTCAGACCTTATAAATATACTTAAAACAGAGCAAAAACTAACCTTTCTACATCACTCAATTTGGGTTTTTTTTTGGGGGGGGGATTACCAGGGATTGAATTCAGGGGCACCTGACCACTGAGTCACATCTTCATCCCTATTTTGTATTTTATTTAGAGAAAGGGTCTCACTGAGTTGTTAGTGCCTCACTTTTGTTGAGGCTGAATTTGAATTAATGTCCTCCTGCCTCAGCTTCTGAAGCTGCTGGGATTACAGGCATGCGCCACTACACCTGGCTTGCTCAGTTTTTTTATAATCATAAAGATACCTGTAAGGGGCACAGTTGCCCAGAGTACATTTTGGCACCACAAAGAGCCATAGTGACAGCAGCTAAGTCAGGGAAATGGGGCTGCTGGCAGGTGTGGTCAAGAGAAACTAAAACCAACTTATGACACTCAGCTAACATCGCCATGGGAAATGATGAGTTTAGAGATCACATTTACAGGAAATACCAAATTGTTTTTCAGTGCTTTTACAGATTTTAGTAGACTTATTTATATATTTAATATATTGTAGATTGAATCAGGTGATTTTGTCCTATCTTAGAGGACAAAGGCAGAAGTCAGACTAGCCAGGACAGAAGAGAAAGACCTCTTATTTCACTGTTGAGGAAATTCAGCCATGGAAGTTAAAATGACTTTTCCATAGTAATCCAAGAAGTAAATGACTGCACAGAACCAGAATAGAACTCGATACACATGCTTATAATTCCTGTGACTCAGGCTGAAACAGGAGAATAACAAGTTCAAGGCCAGCCTCATCATCTTGGCGAGAGTGCCAGGGATGTGTAGCTCAGCTCTAGAATTCTGCTGATTTAAATCCCTGGTATCACAAAAAAAAAGTAAGAGAAGAAAACCAGGATGCTTGGGTCCAATTCTAATGATTCTTCTCTGAAGGCAAACTGATTCTTTGTCCTGTGTATGTTTGTTTATGTCCTTGCTTTGCATATTAGTAAAAGACTGTAAAAATAAACTTGTAAACTGAAACCGTACAAAGCGATCTTGTTGATTAATAGGAAAAATTATGATTGTTCTGTAACCTTCAAAATTTTTTGCCAAGAGCCTGAAGGTGTAGCTCTATGATAGAGCACTTGCCTAGCATTTGTGAGGTCCTGGGTTCCATACCCAAAACCCATCCAAGCACAGTAGCACACAGCAACTCAGGAAGCTGAGGCGGGAGGATCACAAATTCAAGCCCAGCCTCAGCAACTTAGCAAGGCTCTAAACAATTTAGTAAAACCCTGTCTCAAAACTTAAAAAAAAAAAAAAAAAAAAAAAAGGTCTTGGGATGGGGATGTTGTAGCTTAGTGGGTAAAAATGCCCATGATAGGCTGGGGTTATAGCTCAGTTGTAGAACACTTGCCTAGCACATGTGAGGCACTGGGCTCAATCTTCAGCACCACATATAAATAAATAATAAAGGTATTGTGTCCATCTACCAAAAAAAAAAAAAAAAGAGAGAGAAAATTGCCCATGGGCTGGGGATGTGGCTCAAGCCATAGCGTGCTCGCCTGGCATGTGTGCGGCCGGGGTTCGATCCTCAGCACCACAGACAAAAACAAAAGATGTTGTGTCCGCCGAAAACTGAAAAATAAATATTGAAAATTTCTCTCTCTCTTTCTTAAAAAAAAAAAAAAGAGAAAAAAAAAAACATAACAAATCCACTTTATAAAAAAAAAATCAACAGGATAGCATACACACAAAAAAACTTGCTGAAACATTAAAACCTCCGTGTCAGTTATAAATGTATAAGGAAATGAAAAAATTAGTAAAACTAATATTTCTGTAGTACTGTGTATCTTTTTTTTTAAAGAGAGAGAGAGAGAGAGAGAGAGAGAGAATTTTTTTTTTTTTTTTAGTATTTATTTTTTAGTACTTGGCGGACACAACATCTTTGTTTGTATGTGGTGCTGAGGATCGAACCCAGGCCACACGCATGCCAGGTGAATGCGCTACGGCTTGAGCCACATCTCCAGCCCCTACTGTGTATCTTAATATATTAATAATAATATTATTATAATATATTAATAATAACTATATATTATAATATATTAATAATAATATAAAAGATATATGTGATATATATATATATATAAACCAAAGTTTAAATTTGCCTCTTCTTTTCACCATATAATTTATGATACATAGTGAACATTCTTATCTATACTTATACTCCTTTATGAATTTGGATCAGCTTCCAACATTTTTATCCTTTACCTTTTCTTGGTGATGGTGGGGAGGGGGTACTGGGGATTGTACTCAGGGGCACTTTACCACTGAGCCAAATCCCCAACACTTTATTTTTTAATTTTGAGACAGGGTCTCATTAAATTGCTTAGGGCCTCACTAAATTACTGAGGCTAGCCAGGTGTAGTGGTGCACACCTGTAATCCCAGCAGCTCAGGAGGCTGAGGCAGGAGGATAGGGAGTTCAAAGCCAGCCTCAGCAATTTATCAAGGCCCTGATCAATTTAGCAAGACACTGTCAAAATATAAAAAAGGATTGAGGGTATGGCTCAGTGATTAAGTACCCCTAGGTTCAATTCCCCCGTACAAAACAAAACTAAAACAAAAGTTACTGAGGCTGCCCTCGAATTTGCAATCCTCTTACCTCAGCCTCCAAAATCACTGGTATTACAGGCATGAGCCCTTTGCATTTTTTATGTCATGAAATATCTCCAAGAATCTTGGAGATACTTTAATGTAAACTTTTTGCCAGCACCTCTTCCCCTAGGACACTATCAGCCTTTCTGTTCCAAACATTTTCCTCATTTGGGTTGATAAGCTTTCTTCAGCAGATCCCTCTGCCTGCAGATATAAGGGGTTCTTGAACAGTGGAAGCATCAAGTCCCCAACAGGTTTTTTTTTCCTAATACTCCTTTATATTTCACTCCAACTGTTACCATTTTTTCATTTCTTTGCTGTATTTCCATCTTTGTTGGCAAATATAAAATGTCTTATGTGGGTTAATTACTAGGAGATGAGAAACAACACAACTCCACATGCTTTTCTGTTCTTTGAACTGAGTAACAGATACTCAGTGACCAATCACAGATTTGCAAAGAAATTTGGAGACTGGCCAATAATCACTGTGTGCTTAAGTTATGTGTGACTGGCCTGTGAGCTTAGCGAAGTGGCTCAGTTAATATATACATATTAATTTAAGAAATATCAATTATATTTTATGTATATATATATACACACACACACATATATATAATATATATATATATATATACACACATATATACATATATATGTAATGGGGATTGAACTCAGGGGCACTCAATCACTGAGCTACATCCCCAGCCCTATTTTGTATTTTATTTAGAGACAGGGTCTTACTGAGTTGCTTAGCACCTTGCCATTGCTGAGGCTGGCTTTAATCTAGTAATCCTCTGCCTCAGCCTCCCAAGCCTCTGAGATTATAGGACTATGCCACCATGCCTAGCCTAGTTAGTATATTTTAGTAATTAAAATTTGAACTATATTATTGGGGAACTAGTGTTACTTGACAAAATCATGGTAAGTAAAATCTGTGCATATTTGGGGCCTTATAAAACTAGGCTTATTGGTGTCCAGGTGCAGTCTAGTAGTATTTAAGAGGAACACATAGGTTGTAGCACAGTGGAAGAGCTCTTGTCTAGCATGGGCAAAGTTTTTGATGTAACCCCCAGCACATGAAAAATAAATAAGAGGAACACAGACTTGAGGGTTTGACAGTCTTACCTAAATTTCAGAAGAAGACCTGGAATTCAGATCTGCCATTCCTATCTAGATGACATTAGACAATTCCCTCACCTGTGAAACTGAGAATAAACTACCCATCTCTCAGGTTTACTGTAAGAACTAGTGATCATGTAAGTATCTTGTCCCAATGAGGTGTGGTGATACAGGCCTATAATCCCAGTGATTCAGGAGGCTGAAGCAGGGAGGTCAGAAGTTGAAGGCCAGCCTTGGCAATCCAAGATCCAAATCAGCAAGATACTCAAGAACTTCATGAGACTGTCCCAAAACAAAAAATGAAAAATAAGGACTGGAGGTGTAGCTCAGTGATAAAGCACCTCTGGGTTCAATCCTCAGTACCAAAAAAAAAAAAAAAAAAAAAAATCTTGTCCCACACAGCACTGGGAAGATGGCTGCCAGGCATGTGAGTAGAAATAGTCATGCTCTGGAAGCAGAAACAGAATCTACATTTTCCATAGACAATTCTCAAATTGCTTTTAGATTCCAACAGATATAATTAAACAAACCTGAAATACTTTAAGTGCACATAGCTATTCACCTTCTTGCAACGTGAAATCTTTTAAGAAAAGGTACCATGCCTGGTTCTGAGGGACAGGGGAAGGAAATTAGACTGTCTAAACCTAGATATTGTGTAACCACCTAAGAGGACCTTTGCCTCCTTTCTAGAGAAAGAAGGGTGGAGAAGGGGTATAAAGTGAGTTTCATTATTTGGTTTGCAAAAATGTCTAGAACATTAACCAGTCTATTCCCAAGTGCAAAAATAAATATGTTCCAGGAACAAGTAACAGATATTTATTTATGTATTTTAAAACAGTTTTTCTAATTGTCAATGGACTTTTATTTTATTTATTTATGTGTAGTGCTGAGGATTGAACCCAGTTCCTCACACGTGCTAGTGCTCTACCACTGAACTACAACCTCAGCCCTTATTTATGTATTTTTGAAGTGTACAGAAAAGCATAAAAACCGCTTCCTTAAGAAGTACACTGCTTCTCAGATTCTGCCAATGATGAGGGGAACTGACATTGGGAAGGAGCCATTGAGACTTATAAGAGCCAAGAAAGACAATCTATTTCAAGAAGGCACCCAGATGTCCTACAAATGAGTTTGCTGCAATGATGCCCCTGAATTTGGAGGGAAAAGTGAAGAAGAAGAGCTGGAATAACAGAAGTCAGTTGTCTAATATTCTGAACAGGGGAAGGGTAGACTGTTAACATTTTTAGGTGCAGCCTTCTAGAACTTTTTAATGTCTGTAGTTACATACTATATACTTACAATACCATGTTACATCAATCAGGACAATGAATACTAGACTATTGTAAAAGGTCTAGGTTATCTCTCCCTCATCACGGGAAAGGCAGCAAGGATTAACCACATATCTAATCGGTAAATTTATCTTTCCCAGGGTGTTCAACAGCATGGCCTCAAGAACTCAGTCATAAGCCAGGCGTGGTGGCACATACCTGTAATCCCAAGAGACAGTTGGACCCAAAGTTCAAAGCCAGCCTTAGCAATTTAGTGAGGGCCTAAGCAACTTAACAAGACCTGTCTCAAAAATTCTAAAAAAGGGCTGGGGATGTGGCTCCAGTGGTTAAGGACTGGAGTTCAATCCCCAGTACAAAAAAAAAAAAAAAAAACCTCACTCATGTCGTTAAACCCATAGTTGTTGAAGTATGATATAGACATACATATATAATATAGATAAATATTATACACACACACGCACACACACTTAATTACTTAACATCAGTAGTGACATCCTGCATATCTGTTAGGGTCCAAAGAGTGCAACAGATCCGTCAGGGAAGGTGTACAATGATTTGTTACAGAGATTTGACGTTGGGCAACTGAGGGACCATCAGGAAGGGAAATGGGGGACAGCAGGAAGAAGCTGGAACTCACCAGGGTTCTCGTTGCCTCTGACCTTGACAGTGTGGGCGGGGCCTTCTTCACAGGCTACACTCACACCTGGCCTTGGAGTTAATGAAGGGAAAAGCCAAAAGCAGAAGGCGCAATTGGGAACATGAAAGCCGCGGCAGTTAGTCCACGGAGAAGGAAAGGCGAGTCCCGCCCTTCAAATCTCAGGCCAGAACCTCGGACAGCCCCCTCCCCAGCCGGAAACTCCGGGAAGGGAATAGTAGTTTAGCGCAGCCACATTTGCCGGGTCAAGCTGCCACACCTGAGATCTGCTTCTGGGGATGCCCTGAGCAGGAGTGCAGGCAAGTTAGTGGCTCCCGATTTCAGGGGTGCAAGTTATGTTTATTTGTTTTTTGGAGTTGTTTTTTGTTTGTTTGTTGTGTGTGTGTGTATATATATATATATATATATATATATATATATATATATATACACACACACAGAGGGAATTGAACATTGAACAAAGGGTCCCTCTACCACTAAGCTACAGACCCAGTCCCTTTTTTTTTTTTTTTTTTTTTAAGTCAGAGTCTCATTAAGTTTGAGACTGGCCTTGAAATTGGCCTCTTGCCACAAATCACTGGATTACAAGCCTGCGATACTGCGCTGGGTGCAAGTTATGTTTTTTGAGGAATGCTTTGGTTTATTCTTTGTCTACAGGAGACGTCATTCAACCCTATGCCTTCTTTCTTTTTTACCCTCTCTCATTGTCACCCACAAGTCAACCCTCTTTATTCAACTGATCTTTTAGTTTATGTACCACCTTTTTTTCCATTTTTGTTACAAACTGTCAGAAAACTTCAAAATCAACTAATTATTATGGAAATATTATAAAGATCTCAAGGTTGTTCCATTTTTCCAGAATAAAATTTACAATTTACTTTTTTCATAAATAAAGTAGCCAAAACAAAAGTGTTAGCAGGATTTAATTTCTGCTTAATAAATGCCAAGTGAAGATATAGATATATAGATATAGATATATCTTTCTGACAAAAGCCTAAGTAACTTAACACATAGTCAGCTCTCAGAGGAAGGCCTGGAATCTACATGGCTTGGGTTCACCTTCTATCCTCTGGCTCTGTTTCCTAGGTTGAGTTAGGCTCAGGAACTATTCACCAGCCACCCTCCTTTCTCCCAACCCTGCTAATGGCTGGTGCTCCATTGGGAATGTGGGGCTCATCAAAGACCTCAGGGCTAGGCTCCCTCCTACTCATCCAGCCACAGTGGTTATGAAATAGAAGCTGCAGAGGGGAGGAATTGTTTCAAACATCACCTTGAATGAGGTATAGTAAGGCTCAATGCTGATACAGACCAGAAAGAATTTTATAATTTTGGTATAGGAGTTTCCCTTATCTGCAGGAGATATGTTCCAAGATCTCCAGTGGATTCTGAAAATCTCAGAAATATATATATATATATATATATATATATATATATATATATACACACACACACACTGTTTTTACACATATACCTATGATAAAGTTTAATTATAAATTAGGCACAGTAAGAGATTGACAATAATAATAAATCATAACAATATAATAAATTATATGAATGTGGTCTCCCTCTCAAATATCTTATTATATTGTGTATTTGCCATCAGAGGAGGGAGGATTGTCATATAAAGAGATACACTGGATGATACACTAGATGATTTAAGACCTAGGAAGGAAAGAGCTAGATTGCTCCAGATTTCATTAGACTACTCAGAAGACGGCACATTTTAAAATTTATAAGTTTTTCTGGAATTTTTCATTTAATATTTTAGGATCATAATTGGCCACTGGTAACTGAAATCCAGAAAGCAAAACCATGGATAAGGACAGGCTACAGTGCTCAATTCCTGGCGCAGAGCACAGTATTTCGTACAGGGTCATTCAGGGGTTGTGGTTTCTGCAGGAAGGAAAGGGTTAGAGCACACATCTTGAGGATTGGCAATTTGAGTAGCATCAGGGGGCTTTGAGGCACAGGGCTGTCCCTGAAGTCTGGTACATGACCCTGGATGATTATAGTGCTTGAATAATGGCCCCATAGTGTAGAAGCCCTGATAAGGGAGATGGTTGAGGGTGTGACTTAATCAGCAGCACAAGAGGAAGAACTAGCTGGCCTCTAGCCAGGGTCTAAAAACTGGGTCAGGGCATTGCACACCCCCATACAAAAACTACATTACAGGAAACAGGGTTTTTTGTTTTGTTTTGTTTTGTTTGTAGTTGTTTTTTGTTTTGGATATTGGGGATTGAACCTAGGGATGCTTTACTACTGAACTATATCCCTGAATCCCCAGTCCTTTTTTTTGAGACAGGGTCTGGCTAAATTGTTGAGACTGGCCTCAAACTTGTGATCATCCTGCCTCAGCCTCCTGAGTGGCTGGGATTATAGTGTGCCATTGCGCCCAGCTAGGAAGCAGTATTCTTTAAAGAAATTTATGTAAACAGAGAACAAATTCTGTTACTTCCCAGATGCTAAAATTTCTATACTCCCCCCACTAACTGGACATTATCTTCACACTCTTTCAGAAATTTTGAATATTTCATCACTGAGAAATTGTATTTAGAGCCAGATACAATGGCAAATGCCTAATAATCCCAGCTACTCTTGAAGCTAAGGCAGGAGGATCACAAGTTTGAGGCCAGACTATGTAATAGTTACTGAGAGCCTGTCTGAAAATAAATTCTTTTTGGAAATTCTATTTACAGTAATGCCTTTGTGGTGCTAGAGATTCAAGTCAAAGACCTCATGCATACTCACTCTTCATCTGACACCCCACCACCAGCACTACCAGGTTCCTACTGTAATGGGTTTGTTTGTGTTTTTTTTTTTCTATTACCAGAAATTGAACCCAAGGACTCTTGAACATTAGGAAAGTTATGTCCTCAACCCTCTTTTTTTGAGACAAAGTATGGTTAAATTGCCCAGGCTGGCCTCAAACCTGTCATCTTCTTGTCTCAGTCTGCCAAGTAGCTGTGATTATAGGCCTGTAATGCCATACCTGGCCATGCCTGGCTTCAGTGATGGGTTTTTCTGATTTTTGCAATCTGGGGGATCAAACCAGGGCTTTGTGAATGATTGGCAAGTACTGTACCACTGAGCTACACCCCTGGCCTTCAGTAATGTATTTAAGAGAGTTGTAAATCAATGTAGAGCACTGGTTTATCTGAAATCTTTGTTTTTAGTGTTTGTTTGCAGTGATGGGGATTTGTATCAGGGCCCTCAAGCGTGTAGGCAAGTGCTCTACCTGAGTTACAAGCTCAGTCCCTATTTGTAATCTTTTGTCCAAAAAATACAAGATAGAGCAAAATGTCAATCTCTTAAATTTATTATGATATCTGTATTTTCTGTGTGTTTAAAATATGCCATTGTGGAGGCTGGGGTTGTGGCTCAGTGGTAGAGTGATCGCCTAGCACATGTGAGGCATTGGGTTCAAACCTCAGCACCACATAAAAATGAAATAAAGATATTACGTCCACCTACAACTAAAAAATATTTTTTAAAAATGCCATTGTGTGTGTGTGTGTGCGCGCGCGCGTGCACACGCACGCCCGTGAGTGCATGCATGTACGTAGTGCCAAGGATTAAACCTTTGATCTTCCTGCCTCAACCTCCTGAATCATGGGATTATAGGTGTTTACCATTAGCCAGGGCATAGTTTGGTTTTTAAATGGAAAAAACTAGCAGGGCCTGGTGGTGCGTGCCTGTAATCCCAGCTATTTGGGAGGCTGAGGCAGAATGATTTTAAATTCAAGGCAAAATCCTGTGTCAAAATTTAAAAGGGGCTGGGGATGTAGCTCAGTGGTAAAGTGCCCCTTGTTCAAATCCTAGCACTGGAAGAAACAAAAACAAAACAAAACAAAAAAAGGAAGTTATGAGATTTAGGCAGAGAAAAAAAGAAGCTGCAAATTGACCCAACAAATTCTCATCCAAATGAAGTTTTCTGACTCTCTTGACACTCCACAGAGGTGAAGGCATCTACCTACATGGTGAGAAAAATTTATAATCAAATTAAAAAACTAAAAAAAAAAAAAAATTGGCCTGGGGTTGTAGCTTTGTATGTCTGCCTTATCTCAGACTTTTATACAAATTACAACAGCAGATCTTATATCAGTTATGTTTTGACTCTAAATGTTTATGGCTTCTAAATAAAAAAGCAGGGGCTGGGGATGTGGCTCAAGCAGTAGCGAGCTCACCTGGCATGCGTGCGGCCCGGGTTCAATCCTCAGCACCACATACAAAGATGTTGTGTCTGCAGAGAACTAAAAAATAAATATTAAAAAATTCTCTCTCTCTCTCTCTCTAAAATAAATAAATAAATAAATAAATAAATAAATAAATAAATAAATAAGCAGTAGAGCACTCGCCTGGCATGTGTGAGGCCCTGGGTTTGATCCTCAGCACCACATAAAAACAAATAAACAAAATAAAGGTATTGTGTACAACTAAAATATAAATATTAAAAAAAATTTAAAAACTGATTACTTTTTTTTTTTTGTACTGTGTATTGAACCCATAGACACGTTACCACTGAGCTACATTCTCAGCCCTTTTTATTTTTTATTTTGAGTGAGGGTCTAAATTGCTGAATCTGGCCTTGAATTTACAATCCTCCTGCCTCAGCCTCTTGAGTCAATGGGATTAAAGGCATGCACCTGGATTTTTTTTTTTTTCCTTTTTAAACTGATAACCCAATGGAAATCGAGCTAGAATTTAGCTCACTAACATCCAAGCCAGAGCTTCATTTGCTAGTCCTTCCTGCTGGGGAAATGGACAAAGGCTGTCACTCTGTGGGGCTGGGGCATAGGTCAGTAGTAGATTGCTTGCTCAGCATGTGGGAGGCCTAGGGATTTGTATCCTCTTATCCCCAACAAAAAATAAAATAAGAACAGCTACTCCACCAACACTGCCCACTATCAGTGCTGGAGATTGAATTGGGGATCTTGTACATGCTAGACAGTCAGCTCTAACACTAAGCAACATCCCCAGCTCTTTTTATTTTTTATTTTCAGACTAGGTCTTGCTAAATTGCTGAAGCTGGTCTCAAATTTTCAACCCTCTTGCCTCAGCCTCTTCAGTAGCTGAGATTACAAGAATGCACCACCACAGCTAGCACAGCTGCATCTTTGTATGTATGGTACTGGGGATTGAACCAAGAGGCACTCTATCACTCAGCAACATCCCCAGACCTTTGAATTCTGAGGTAGGGTCTCATAATTTGCTGATACTGGCTTCAAATTTGCAATCTTTGGGCCTCAGCCTCTTAAGTAGCTGGGATTACAGGAATGACCTACCAGGTCCTGCCACAGCAGCGTTTTTTATTGGACAAGAAACCAATTCAGGCAAGTGAGAAGCAAGCTCAAGGGGGTGTCATAATTCCTAAGATTTAAAACATAGTAAAGTGCTCTGAAAGAACTGAAAAGTGCTCTGAAATTAGCCTTCCTGGCAGTTGTGTCTTTAAAAAAACTTTTTTTTTTTAGTTGTTTATGGACCTTTATTTATATGTGGTGCTGAGAATGGAACCCACTGCCTCACACATGCTAGACAAGTGCTCTACCACTCAGCCACAATCCCAACCCCAGTTGTGCACGTTTAAAAATAAACATGGGTGTTGCTTCAAAGGTACACTTTTCTATAGGGATCAAGAAAGTTGAGGGCTGGAGATATTGCTTAGTTGGTGGATTGCTTACCTCCATGCACAAGACCCTGGGTTCAATTCAATCCCCAGCACCACATACACACATACACACACACACACACAAAAAAAAAAAAAAAAAAAAAAAAGAAGAAAGAAAAAAAAAGAAAATTGAACAAGCTGGAGGTTAGCTTGTATGGTGCTTGCCTGTCATGCAAGAGGCATGGATTCCATGTTTGAAACACACATAGTCCTAGGAAGTAGTCAGTATACCCCATTGTATTAGCTTTGCACCTGCCTTATCCCAAACTTTTATACAAATTACAACAGCAAATCTTATATCAGTTCATACGTTTTGACTCTAAATGTTTGTGGCTTCTAAATAAAGCAAAAGGATGAAAAATTGACAGTTTCATGCTAAGTACTATATGGTATCCATTATTTGTATGTTAGTGTATTATTGTAATCAAAAGGAGCTATGGAAACTGATGTTGTGTACAGCCTTAAAAAAAAAAGCAATCAAAACTTTTCTATTAAAATAAATTACTTTCATTTTTGCAAGATGACCTACTTCCATAATTCATATATTACAAAATAAAAGACCAACACAAGGCCATGGTTTTTCTTACTGGAAGATCTGCTAACTGATGCATTTCTTCTATATTTTCCCATTAATTTCACATATTTGATTTCCAGTTAGTTTCCCACACAGCTTTCCCTGCTAAACCTAAATCATGTCAGACATTTAAAATCTTATTACAGAAATTTTAAATCTTATTAATTTTTATAACTCCTTTACATGGGTGCAAGGCATACTTTTTATTAGAGAATGTGAGGTTCTTTAACTGTTTAGATATTGAAATTGGTAGTTTTATCTGTGAAGTTACTCATTCTGCCAATGACTCATAATATTTGGAAATCAAAAGTCATAAAAATGTCAAGTAGTACACAGTGTAACAAATTTAAATAATACATACATCATATTGTCTTAGAGATCTGTATAATCCTATTTTGGCTTAATTCCATTTATTCCAATTAATTCTTTCTTTGAAAGTTTATTCTTGGGGTTGGGGTTGTGGCTCAACAGTAGAGCACCTGCCTAGCACATGTGAGGCACTGGGTTTGACCCTCAGCACCACATAAAAATAAAGAAAAAAAAAAAAGTTAATTCTTACCAGGTTAAATACAGAAAAAAAAATTTTTTTAAGAGAGTAAGAGAGAATTTTTTAATCTTTTATTTTTTAGTTTTCAGCGGACACAACATCTTTGTTTGTATGTGGTGCTGAGGATCGAACCTGGGCCGCTCGAATGCCAGGCGAGCGCGCTACCGCTTGAGCCAAATCCCCAGCCCCCAGAAAATCTTAATTCACATTATTTAAACTGTGATCCTTGGCCATTATTCTACTAATATATTATTATATAGCATGGATTGGAAAATGTTCTGTAAATATTTTACACTTTGTAGGCCATATAGTCTCTGTTGTGATTATTTAACTGCTACTATGACATAAAAGCTAAGGGCAATAAAACATTATTTATAGGCACTGAAATTTAAAGAGGGGGGAGGGTTCAATCCTCAGCACCATAAAAAACAAACAAACAAATAACATAATAAACAAAACAAAAAACCAAACAACAACAACAACAACAACAACAAAAACATCCTCTTGCTAGGCACAGTGAAGCAGGCTTGTAATCCCAGCAGCTCCAGAGGAGGATCTTGGGTTCAGAGCCAGCCTCAACAACAGCAAGGTGCTAAGCAACTCAGTGAGACCTTGTTTCTAAATAAAATACAAAATAGGGCTAGGGATGTGGCTAAGTGGTTGAGTGTCCCTGAGTTCAATCCCTAGCACACCCCCCCCCCAAAAAAAAAGAAAGAAACCACAACTCTTCTCTACAAACAACTCATCCATAATAGATGGTTCAGAGATTTGGAGTATCTTGAGTCTGAAAATGTTCCAGTTCATAGCCATTGAAAAATCACTTTACCTATTAAGCTTTGACACTTCTCCCACCTTCCCAGGACAGATTCAAGAGAAGTTTCTTGTTAAAACCAGTATCTGTTAAATAGCAGTAATAGTAGCTAAGATATTTCACATTCAATGTGCTTTGACTTGTCTTAATCTCATTTAAACCATATAAGAACTCAGAAGTAGGTGTATAAGAACTCATCTTCATTTAGTAGAAGAAATAAGGCACCAAGCTGTATTTTCCAAAGGTTTTTAGATGGAAGGTCTGAGCATAGGGTTAAGGATGTTGCTTTCTGGTTCCAGGGTGTATACTCTGGTAGTAAGGATTAAACTCAGGGGTGCTTTACAGTGCTACATCCTTAGCCATCTGACCTTTTTTTTTTTTTTTTTTTTTTTTTTGAGGCAGAGTCTCACTTTGCTAAATTGCTGAAACTGGTCTCAAACCTGCCATCCTCCTGAGTCACTGGAATTACAGACATGCACCACTGTGCCCAACCTCAGGATCTGTACTCTGAACCACTACTCAGTACATCCTAGTGACTTTCAGACTGGCTTTTATAAGCCCTTTCTCTGTTTTCCTTTCCTGTTTGAGAGGACAATGAAGGACTTGAGAAAGTGAACTAACTGTCCAATCATGACAGAATAGGTTCTGTCCATATGTTACCTTTCTCCCTAGGGTCAGATGCTCTAGTAGGCAGAGATGAAGTATAAGATAACCCAGGAGGGAAGCAGGTAAATTCAGCAGTCACAGCCTTGTCTGGTTTCTTTATTTTTGCAGTGTTAGGGATCTAAAACTAGGGCCTGTTCATGTTAGGCAAGCACTCTGCCACTAAACTTATATACCTTGGCTCAAGGAAAAAAAAATTTATTTATTTATTTTTTTGGTACCAGGGATTGAAACTTAAGGGCACTTGACCACTGAGCAACATCCCCAGCCCTATTTTGAATTTTATTTAGAGACAGGGTCTCATTGAGTTGCTTAGCACCTTGCTTTTGCTGAGACCAGCTTCAAATTCATTTCCCTCCTGCCTCAGCCTCCCCAGCTGCTGGGATTACAGGCGTGCGCCACAACACCCAGCAATATTTTTTTAACTGAAAATACTGCCAGTCATGGTAGTACCCAGGTGCAATCCCAATGACTTAAGAGGCTGAGGCAGGAGGGAAATGAGTTTGAAGCCAGTCTCAGTAATTTATTGAGACCCTTCTCAAAAATAGAGAAGGGAGTGGTAGAGTGGTAGAGCTCAGTGGTAGAGTGCCCCTGGGTTTAATCCCCAGTGTGGGGGCGGGAAGGAAATAAACTGAAAAAAATTATTGAATGGTACTAAATTTAAAAATATATTTATGTATAGCAAATAAACAGGCAGGTCAATCTTTAAGAGGCAGCATCTTGAAATGATCTTCATTTGTAAAGAATTCAATTTTTAATATTTATTTTTTAGTTGACACAAGACCTTTATTTCACTTATTTTTGTATGTGGTGCTGAGGATTGAACCTAGTGCCCTACACGAGGCAAGCACTCTATCGCTGTGCCACAACCCCAGTCCTTCAATTGTTTTTTAAACCACAAATCTCACAGGTGCATCTTTGTGTGGGTGCTTTCACTTTAAATACATCTGATTAGATTTCACAGCTAAGAGGAGACACTTTTTTGTTGTTGTTGTAGTTGGTACAATATCTTTATTTACTTATTTTTCTGTGGTGCTGAGAATTGAACCCAGTATCTCACACATGCTAGGCAAGTGCTCTATCACGAGCCACAGCCCCAGCCCTTTAGAGGAGACACGTTTATGGAGATGTAAAATAAAGATTTGGCAGTTGGTCAGAACAGGCCAAACATTTGTGGAAAAGGCCTGGACCCATAGCACCAGTCTTGAGTGATTCCAGCCATCACTCTGGAAGAGTTCCTCTATGTGACTGTTCAATGCTGAAAAAGATATCACAGTAAACACCAGGGATGGACCCCTAGGACCAGCAGGAGCCTCAAGGCCCTAGTCTTGCATTCAGAGAGGATCACCCCAGACTATGCATAACTGCAGACATGAGAGGATCCAAGAACCTATTTGGCTCAAAGGCCCTCTTATAAAGGAAGATTATATTACAGAAAGATTATATAAACACAACTTCTTGGAGCTTATTTAGTAGTCACCAAATCCTAAAGCGATTTTTTTTTTTTTTTTTTTTGGTACTAGGGATTGTACCAAGGGACACTTCACTACTGAGCCACATCCCCAGCCCTCTTTTGAATTTTATTTAGATACAGGGTCTTGCTGAGTTGCTTAGGGCCTCATTAAATTGCTGAGGCTGACTTCTGCACTTGTGATCCTCAGCCTCCCAAACCATAGGCATGTGCCACCTATAAGCATTGATTTTGGGGGGAGTACATGTTTCTTGATATTTGACTGATTTGACATTTTCTCTCCAGAGATTATTCCTTAGTATGAGCTGTAATGGAATTATTCTAAAGTTTCTTATTTTGAATTCCTATCTGGGTTTTGGGGATGTAGGTCAGTGGTAGAGCTCTTGCTTAGAACAGAAATATCTAATTTGTGTGTGTGTGGTGATGGGGATTGAACCCAGGGTTTTGTGCATGCTAGGCAAGTACTCTATCAACTGAGCTATAGCTCCAAGAATTCCTAATTTTTGTAGGACCTGTTTTTTTACAATTTTGTTTCAAATCACTTCTTTTTCTTTGTGGCACTGGGGATTGAATCCAGTAGGGCTTAAACCACTTAGCCTTGCAGCCCTTTTTATTTTTTGAGACCTGGCCTGGCTAAATTGCCTCGAAGTCATGTCCCTTCTGCTTCGACCTCCCCAGTAGCCAGGATTACAGGCCTGCACTACCTGGCCACCTGTTTTTTTTTTTTTTTCCCCTCCAGGTGCTAGAGATGGAACCAGGACCTCACACATTCAAAGCAAGGGCTCCTCCATTTATCTATACTCCAGCCCCAACATTTCCCACCTTTTGACAGTTGTTTTTACACTTCTTGTTTCCTGAAATCAGCTTTTTTTTTTCTTTTGAAACACTGATCCTTCCTTTATGATCATCATCTACTGGTAATCTGACACTATTTTACGAATCCTTTAATTTTTCCGATTAAAAAATTTTCAGCTTAACCTGTGGTAAATGCCCTGACATCTTATCATGACACTACCGCAAAATACAATGGTAATAATTACTAGCCCTAGCCAAATCAAGAAAATTTGTCCCTCTGCCTTAGGCCATTATCCACCAAGTGTGTCAAGCTCAAGTGCTCTATGACTAAAAACCCTGCACTCCTCCGGGATCTTCTGAATCACGTTCTAAGGCTGGGGGGGTCTTCTCAACCCACGTGATTATATCACGTGAGCATCTTCGACCAGATAAATCCTTCCTCCGGCCCTGTCTTTCAAAGATGGCTTTATGTGCTTTCTTTTCTTCCTGAATAAGAGCTCTCATTTTCTTCTCCCACGCTGATCTCTAAATCAAACTTCCTTTGGGCTTCCGATTCGATGAACAGCACGGCTCACCCAGTGATCAGTGTCCTCCAGTGGTCGGTGATCGGTCACTGGGACCTCCCTCCAGCAATCGCGCCTGCGCCGCCACTGTACTCACCCCCCCCCCGCGAGAGACGGGCCCACTTCCCTGACCCCGCCCCACCCCCGACTGGCCAATCCTCGGCTCCGATTTGGGCGCGTCACAATGGCGCCGTCGCGGTCTCGCCCTTCGACGTCTGCCGCGGAGGCTCCACCCCGTCCTGGTCCTTGCGTCCTTCCGGCTCCGTCGTGGAAGCAGGACTGCGCCGTGTCTTCCTGAAGAAGGTGGGGTTCGAGGGACGCCAGTTCGCTGTTACGCCGGCAGCTGGCAGTGGGACGGGGACGTGGGCCCCTCGGGTGATTGTTTTCCGAGTATCCGGGGTGTGGGGCCAGGCCTGGGCTGGGAACGCCGGGAGCAGGTGAGCTTCCGGAAGCGCCGCGTGCGCTCGACGGGCGGGAGCCGAAGACCCGGGCCTGCCGCGCGCCTAACCCCGCCCCTTGGAAGCCCCGCCCCGAGCGCGCTGCCGGGGGTTTCCATGGTAATGGTAAACAAGCCTCAACTGCCTCAACTACAACTGCCAAGTCCCCCGCGTTCCACCCTCCTCTAGGTGCTCGGGGGGGGACGACCTAGGTGTTGGGTGTGAGAGCGGGAGCGTGGAGAATCGGCGCCCAAGGTGAGGGCCGACCAGACGGGCGACTGGGGGTCCAAGTCTAGGGCCAAACAACCAAGCCGACCAGGAATTGGACTCACTAGCGGTGGGAATTTGGGATTGGGATTTGGAGTCAGGGAGGCGGAATCCGAGATCCGTGGCGTAGGACCGCACTCTGAGGTGGGGTGGGAGGCCCTGGGCCCATTGGGGATGGTACCGCATGATTGGGATTTGGGGTTAGGGAAGCGAGTTCTGAGGTCTGCAAGCGCACACCCGAGGCGGAATGCGGACTGGTCCCACTGGAGTGGGCCGGTGAGGTTGGGATTTGTGGTCAGGGAGGCGGGATCCGAGGTCTAGGGGCGCACACCAGAGGCCTACAGGGGACTGGTCCCACTAGGGTAGGACTGCGGGGTTGGAATTTGGGGTCAGATGAGTTATGGCCAAGGCCTCACACTCGAGGCCCATCCCTTGACTGGGACTCGGGGTTTGGGAGCGGTGGTTTGCCGAAGGCCGCATGCCCTGGGACTGGGCTGGCGGGTTTCTCGGCCTCTCTTTGCCGGCGGCGAGTATAAACCTACGTTCGCCTGCGAGAGTAAGTCCTCCGGGCAAGCCCGGGACCCTCTGAGTCCTGGAGAGCTCTTTGAAATGAAAGCGGACGCTCACGTGGCTGGAGCCGCTGCGAGTTGCACAAGACTTGGGGGAGGGAGGCCGACTCCGCCCCCCTCCCACGCCGGGCCCGAGCCTCCGCTTGCAGTGCCCGCGGCCTTTTCTTCCTCCTCGTGGCGGCGCGTGTTCCCGGAGCGCCGGTCTCTGCGTTTGTCCCCGGCTCCTAGAGGTATCGTAATTGCGTTTTGAGTGAAAATATTTGACTCAGGATCTTAGTTGGTCACTTCTTCTTGCTTTTGATCTACTTCTTTGTGTTTTTGAATATTTTTGCTGGTCCTCGCTGCTCCCAGGAACTTGTGTGCTCGGCCTGGGCTCGGCTGCACCTTCGCCTCCTCCCTCCCAGAACGTCCCGGAGATGGCCGGCCGCTCGGGGCTCGACCACTCTCTGGGCTAATTTTCCAGACCGCCCCTGGGTGCGTAAGAATCTCCTCTCGCGTCTCCAGGTGCCCGCGAGAATACCGCCCTGCTACGCGCCGGTCCGGGTCGGGACTAAGGGCCCGCGGCCTCCCTCCCGCAGGGACCGGGGCAGCGGCTTTGCCTTCCGCAGGCAGTTAGGACTAGGGAGTAGGTCTCCCAGTTTTCACAACTGCGGTGGGTCGCCGGGGGCTTCTGCTTGCCGCCGGGGCCCAGAGCACGCTGGGGCGGGCGCGCGGAGGGGCCATGTGGCGGAGCCTGCCGCAGCCGCCAGTGTCGCGGGCGGCTGGATAGCTGGGGGGAGGGGTGCGGGCGGCGCTGACCTGGCGGGCTGGGAGTTTGAAGACTGGATCTTTTAAGTCAGAAGTCATCCGAAGAGTGTCGGTTAATATAATTCGTTCTGTCCACTGTGATCAAGTTTTTAAAAGTTAAATATTTCTAAGTTTCTAATAAGAATGAAAATACCTCAGGTTAGACAAAGATGTATTGGTGTTTTTAAGTAAGAAGTGGTGTTTTCAGTGCTAATTTCTGGAAAGATTTATTTTATTTAAAAATAAAAGTAGTCGGGGCCCCTGTGGCGCACCCCTATTATCCTAGCGATTCGATTTGGGAGGCTGAGGCATAAGTTTCAGGCCAACCTAGGCAATTTTAGCGTAACCCCCGTCTCGAAATAAAAACTTAAAAACGATTTGGGGATGTGGCTCAGTGGTAGAGCGCCCTGGGTTCAGTCTTCCAGTATCAAAAATAATAAATGAAGAAGAGTAGATTTCTATTTGTTGTTCGATCGACCCCAACACACTGCTGTCACTCCCACTAAATTTGTGGGGGAGGGAGTTTGAACACTGAGTTAAAACACCAGTCCTTTTAATTTTTTTATATTTTGGTACCAGGGGATTGAAACAGGGGCGCTTAACCACTGAGCCTTTTAATAATTCTTTAATTTTGAGACAGGGTCTTCTAAATTGGTTTTGAACTTGGGATCTTCCTGCCTGTGCCCGTGTCTCTGGGATTACGCCACCACACTCGGCTAAATTTCTTTTTTTTAATCCTGACGTATGATACATTTGGATCAGATGGGGTATAATTTCTCATTTTTCTGAATATACAGGTTGCCGAATCACATTGGTCATGCAGTTAGGCTAAATTTCTATTTTTAATGATTATTAAGTGATTGCGTTTGTTGTTTGTTTTGTGTAACACTAGAGATTGGACCCAGGCGTGCTTTACCCCTGAGCTATATTCTCAGCCCTTTTAATTTCGAGACCCGGTCAGCCTGTGTCAGCTGAGAGTAGCTGAGATTACAAAAGTTCCCGCCCCCTCCAGCCCTTTTTTTAAATTAAATTTTATTTTTTTTTTGTTGATAGACCTACATTTTATTTTATGTGGTGCTGAGAATTGAACTCCGTGCCTCACACGTCCTAGGCAAGCGCTCTATCACTGAGCTGCAAACCCAGCCTCTTTTCTTTTTTAAGCTGCAAGTGACTCCAATTTTCATTTCAGGATGGTGTTACAGAGCTTTTAAGCATAAAATATTAAGGTAAAAATATAAATTGATTTAAGAGAAAATATTGTGTAAAGAGTGATTTTTTTTTTTTAATCCCCTGTGGCCAATCATTGCCAACCTAGAGACAGGAGAGGGGCGTGGTATTTAACCATAATTAACCCCTTACCAAGCACAGAGCTAGGTAATTTAACCCATTTTCTGATCAGGTGCTTATAACTACTCTAAAGGGGATTATTATTAATCCTGTAGTTGGGGCGGGTGGAGAACTGGGACTTAGGTTTGACAGGGACAGACTTATGCCTGGGCCCCTATCCTCACCTTGTAAATCTTATTCATGAACATTCCTCCCTTTTCTAAAGGCTCGCAGACAATAATACCCTTATCACACTTGTTGACACCAGGTATTTAATTCAAAAGTATTGTGCATTAATCCTCAGCCCCCCCTGTGCTGGGGATTGAACCCAGGTCCTCCAGCCTATTAGGCAAGCACTACCACTGAGCTACAGCCCCATCCAGCTTTAAATATTTCTATATAGGTGGTTAGTTTGAGTCAGGATCAAAACAAGGTCACACCTTATATTTGGTAGATATAAAATGTCTTATTATCCTATTTCTTAAGAGCAAATACTATCCACTAGAAATATAGTGCGAGTTTTCCTTTCATGTGACACCTTCAAAGCCCAGGATGAATTTGCTCTTAATAGCACATATCAATTTTATACCTATCACATTTCTACTGTGGTAAGTGGCTGCTATATGTTAGTGATCTAAAGCATCCCTTAAAAGATCTTCCCTTCGACATTTGTTGAACATGTCGGGTTGATCCATTGTAAAGTTTCCTTTTCCGTGCTGGGTGTTTATTACATTACTATGATGTTTTTAAGTCTCTGAATTTTGTATTTCCTATAAAATGGTAGTAGACCTGTATAAGGTGTTCTGATTTTGATGAGTTTGTAAAGTGTACTTCACATGAGGTGCTGTGGTCCTGCCAGTGGCTTTAATTCATTAGTGTTCTTTTTTATGATGTAACTCTTGCTGATTGTTGCCTAGACCCTTGTTTTTTCAGTGGTTTCCAAATAGTGATGTATTTTAAGTGTTTTTACTAATGCATTATAGTTATGCATAAGAGTGGGGTTCACTGTCATGTTCACAAATGCATATAACAATTTGCTTCACAAATTAGCTTTATTTTAATTTTTATATTCCTTCTTTGGATGAGGGGTTACCAGGGATTGAACCTATGGGTGCTTAATCATGAGCACATACCCAGCCTTATAATTTTAGTCATCAAAATAAAATACATCTTAAAGTGATCAATTTTCTTTTATTAATCATTTGATTACTTTTAAGATGTACTTTGTTTTATTTTGAGATAGGGTCTTGCTGAATTGTTCTGAGTAGTTGGGATTACAGGTTTAGGTCACCATTCCTAGCTATACTTTCTATTTGAAGGGCCAGTTGAGGGTTTGTTTGTTTGTTTGTTTGTTTTCTTCCCCTTTTTGGTACTGGGGCAGTAGAGACAGGGTCTCACTCAGTTGTTTAAGGCCTGGCCAAAAACTTGTGTGATTCTCCTGCCCCAGCTTCCCAAGTTGCTGGAGTTACAGGCATGTGCCACAGTGCCCAGTTTGATTTCTTTTTTCTTTCTTTCTTTCTTTTTTTTTTTTCAATATTTATTTTTTTAGTTTTAGGTAGGCACAGTATCTTTATTTTTATGTGGTGCTGAGGATTGAACCCAGTGCCTAATGCATGGCATGCAAGCACTCTACCAGTGAGCCACAACCCCAGCCCCTAGATTGATTTCTTTTTTATGCTTACCAATATTCAGCATAATGAAGTGGATTTCTAATCCCTACCATGTGCCAAAGGTGGAAAATTTTTCTAGTCTCATCATGAAGTCATAGATTTTAACATACAGGACATGTTTGTTGATGTTGTATGAGGGATTGAACAACTGAGGGACACTTGCCCACTGAGCTGCATCCCATCCCCAGCCCTATTTTGTATTTTATTTAGAGACAGGGTCTCACTGAGTGCCTTGCTTTTGCTGAGGCTGGTTTTGAACTCCTGTCTTGGCCTCCTGGCTGCAGGAATTACAGGCGTGCCCCTCTAGGATGTGTTGTAATTCAGGCATCTTTTAGATTCTTTGATTCTCTAGTGATCCAGTGTCTGGCCAGTGGGAGCCCTTCATACTGGTTAATATGTCCCTACATTCTAATAATGAGCTACATTTCTAGCCCTTCTAATTATTTCTTGACACATTAACTTAGTAGGTCTTATAAAACACTTAAAAATTACCTTACTTCATACTTTATCTCCATTGATAAGTGTTAAATTGCAGTGATGACCTTGAAATGGGTTGAGTACATTTGCAATCCTGAAATCCAAATTGGCATAATGTTATTGCTTTGTGTATTGCTGGATTTGAGCTAACATTTGCTTAGGATTTTGGCATTCGAGTTTGTGAGTAAATTTAACTTTTGGAAATGGAAAATCAGTTTCAGGTTGATTATAAATCTAAGTGTAAAAGTACAGGTCAAAGCAACAGAACATTGTAAGTTAGTGAAATATCCATGTGATTTCTTGAGACAGAGAAGGCAGCAAATAATTATTAAGGAAAAAAAGGTATACTAAAATTTATAACCCCTAAATTCTTATTAGAAAGTATGCCCTTTCTATTACAAGACATCTCATGCGGTGCTGACTTTATAAATTTTTGTCTGTCTTTTTTTAAGTCTTAACTGTAGATATATATATACACTGCAAAAAAAAAAAAGAAAAAGAAAAAAACCAAAAAAAACGATCCATCATTGACAACTCCATTCTTTTGTCTAAGCTCCTCTTCTGCTTTTGTGTGTATGTGTGGTGCTGGGGGTTGGATTCAAAGTTTCTCTAATCCTAGGTAAGCGCTCCCCTGCTGAGTTATGTTGCTAGCCCTTTTTCTTTTTAGATAGGGTATCACACTAAGTTAGTTGCCCAGGCTGGCCTCAGACTTGTGATCCTCCTGTCTCAGCCATTCTGAGCAATTGGCACTGTGCCACTAGGCAGTGGCGTGTGCCAGTAAGCTTGGCTCTATCAGTATATTTTTAAAAGAACACAATCCAGCCATATGTTGGTGAAACTTTTAAATTATAGAGAAAAACTGACTTGAAAAAGTATATTCTCTAAATCTCTACTCCATTATGTTTTTCCCCCCTCCCTCTGTTTCATGATTATTTTTTCCACTTGATTTTTCTAGGCCACTCTTCCTTTGTATCAATAAGGGTCCCCCCCCCTCTGGTAGTAATTGGGGATGAATTTAATGATCTATGGTAGCAGAAATTTGTCTGTTTTTGGTACCAGGGATCAAACCCAGGGGTGCTTAACCACTGAGCCACATCCCCAGTCCTTTTTTATATTTTATTAGAGGCAGGGTCTTGATGAGTTGCTGAGGCTGGGTTTAAACTCAAGATCCTCCTGCCTCAGCCTCCCTGAGTCACTGGGATTACAGGTGTGCACTACCTCACCAGGCTCAGAAAGTTTTTAAAAATTCTGTAATGGAGTATCTGAAATTACTCATGGTTTCGATTGGGTTTTTTCCTATTAAAATATTTATGGTTTTGTTCAGCACAAATTGCTTCCTGAAGCCTGCCTATGATAGAAATATGTATTTTTCTCTGGGAGCTAGAGCCCCTCACTCTTTTCATTGCCAAGTTTCTAAGTTCTTTTCCTCCTCCTTTTCTCTATGGCAACCCCCAGGACAGAATGCTGTGTTCTTTTGAAGTTAGAAACAAGGAATCACTAGGAGCTATAGTTCCTGTCTGGACTCTTGGTGTGGGTAGTATGAGAGACAAGATAAAGTGTCAGATTTCTGTGAAGGCTTTTTTGAGGAAGCCCATCCCTCCTAGACCCCGAGGAACAACTTTTCTGAAGGGACTATGGGCTGGCATTGCAGAGGTCTCTCTGGAGACAAGGAACCCAAACCACAGACTTCTTGAGGCTTGCCTAGCTCCAGGATCTGACTGCTCTTAGTGATTTTGCTCAGGGGAGAAGGGTAAAGGAACCTTGACTCAGGCCATGGTAGTTTAGGATCCTTATCCCCACCAATGCTTCTTTCAGTTGTATTTTCTTTAGTTGAATCTAAACATGTTTCTTAGGTATGCTGTGATTTTACTATCTGGGGTAAGAGAACTACCAATATGAATCCAAATGAGGAAATTTTTCTCTCAGTGGAGAACAAATTTAAGACGAGCTAGGCACTAGTTGTCCCAGCAACTCAGGAGGCTGAGGCACAGGTTACAACTGTGCCTGAGCAACTGCTAGACCTTATCTCAAAAATGACTGGGGATGTACTTCAGCAGTAAGTACATTAATCCCAGATGTAAAGCTTTTTGGTGGTGGTGTTTTTTTTTTTTTTTTTTTTTTTTTTAAGTTTTTCCTATTAAATATTTTTTTAATTGTTGACAGATCTTTATTTTATTTATTTTTATGTGGTGCTGAGAATTGAACCCAGTGCCTCACACATGCTGGGCAAGTGCACTTCCACTGAGCCCCAGCCCCTTAATACAGATATGCAAAAAATATAGTGTAAGGTAAAATTGAAGAAATGAACACTGAAGAAAACAGTAGTATTATCCCAGATTTAACTTAGTATACTAAATAAAGGGCCTCCTCAGAGTTAAAAAATAGTGCATCATGACATTCCCTTTGGATAAAAATGTAGTGATGGAGTAAAATTTGAAATGTTAGCATAATGAAACAATAGCAACTTGGGCCTTTATAACTCTTATGATAGTGTTGTGTATGGATTGGCTCAGACTCCTCATTTCAGATCCATCAGCCCCCTGAAAAGTTAAGTATAATGATGTATGTGGGTACATGTTTTTGATGAAGCTGGTCCAGACTTGCATGATATGTTTATTGGGACTTTAAAAATATTGCTGGGTTGGAAGAGAATTTTTGAGGCCATTAAATACAATTTCTGGCAGAATCAGAAGACAGTAATAATAAATAGTCTAGGGGCTGGGGTTGTGGCTCTAGTGGTAGAGCGCTTGCTTCACACATGTGAGGCCCAAGGTTCGATCCTCAGCATCACATAAAAATAAAGGTATTGTGTCCAACTACAATGAAATAAATAAACAAATAAATAAATAGGCTAGGTTCTGCTCATATACTATACCACCATGAAATTATTCCTCAGACCCATCCAACCTCATATGGAGAACAAATACGAGCAGCACATACTGTATCCCAAAGAATTTACCACAAAAATATTAATACAAAGGAACCATGTGACAAGGGGCTATATGAAAAATAAAAATTTCTAACAAGTGTCCGGGAGGAATAGATAGGCAGGGTACAAAGGGAAAACATTATATTTGAGCTTCCACCTTCTATATTTAAACCATAACTATTTGGGAGAGGGGGATGCTTACCTTCATTCCACATGAAATTCTATTACTGTTTTCCACCCCATCACTCACACAGAACCCCAATCTGAGTTAATCCCCATCAAAACTTGTCATTTATTGATTTCCTATATTCCACTCTTCTGTAGACTTATAAAGGTCTATGCCCGTCTTTCCCACCATCTTATAAGTGCACATTTTTTTGCTGAATAGTCAAATCTCTTTTAAAGTTAGGCACCTTTTTTTGCCTGTCACTCAAAATCTTTCACATTTCTCCAGTTCTCACCAGTCTCTCTTTTGGGGGTATACCATGATTGAACCCAGGGGCACTTTACTACTGAGCTACATGTTTGAAGTGATATAAAATATTGCTTAGGATCTCACTAAACTGTTGAGGCCAGCCTAAAACTTTCAGTCCTCCTGCTTCATCACAAGCATGCACCACTGCTCCCTGTGCACCATTCATTTTCATATAGCACCTGAATTGTTCTAAAAAGCAAAACTTTCCACTGATCCTAGAATATAAAATGTCACAGTGGGCCTTCAAGGATATGAAGAATCTTGTCTGGCCAGGCACAGTGTCGCATGCCTATAATTCCAGTTGAGGCAGGAGGATCCCCGAGTTCAAACCCAGCCTCAGCAACTTAGGCCCTAAGCAACTCAGCAAGACCCTATCTCTAATAAAATATAAAAATTGCTAGGGATGTGGCTCAGTGGTTAACTGCCCCTGGGTTCAATTCCTAGTACAAAAGAAAAAGAATCTTTGTCTTCAGCCTCCTTTAATTGTACTCAGACTGCAGTCCTCTTCCCTGGCTCAAGTCATTTGCACATATTCTTTCTTCCTCTTTACCCTCACAAGAAAAAACATAACTTGATTGATAATAACACTTGCCTTGACTTAGTCACAAAACTGTTAATTTAAGGCATACAAAAAACCACTCAAGTGTAACAAATACATTCAGATGAAATACATGGTAAAATGCAAACTGATCATATAAATTACCAAGAATGTATTTTTGAAAGAGGACTTTAAGAAGCACACTTAAAGAATGCTTATCAGTTAAGACCATTACCAAGTAGAGCACTCTTTCTGAAAACAAGCCAATTTTATGACTAAATTTCCTTCACAATATTGTTTCACTTCTTGAACGTGGGAATTTTTAGTATTTTTCTCACTTAGATAGATGGATTTTGAAGCCTTAGAATCCTTTATATTAAGAATAAGCAAGGAATTAGGGTTGATAGCTTGTTATTTTTTATATCATTTCAAACATTCAAAAGTAAAAAATCAGACTATTTCAGGATGTATCTTAAAAATTAACTTCCTCATTTTTTAAAACAATTCTGTCAGACCTAAAGTGTAAATTTCTAGTCAATGTTTAAATTTCCCTTATTGCCCTACAAATATTTACCAGTTTGAATCAAGAGCCAAATCTGCTTGGACAGCAGCACACACAGGTATAGGTAGAAGGATGGTAAGTTCAAGGCCAGCCAGGGCAATGTAAGAATGTAGGGAAATATTGTCTCAAAATAAAAAGGGCTAGGGGTATAGCACAGAGATAGAATGTTCCTGGGTTCAACTCCTATGTGTGTGTGGGGGGGGGCGGGTGCAAAATATGTCCCTTGACTTGTTTTGTCCTTGAAATCTTGAAAAGCTTTTCGATGGATAAATGCCATGTCGTTCCCCCCCACCACCACCACCGCCCCTTGGAGCTATTCTGTGGAAGGACTGGCTGATTTACTGTTGTGAGTTTCCCTTCTGCATCACAATATTCTCAGTACCTTTTCCCTATAACTCATACAAAGTGGTGATTGTCTCTAGTAAATAATTCTGAAAACTTTTTTCTTTTAAAAATGACAGTAATCCCAGCCGCCCTCGAGGCTGAGGTAGGAGGAGCAGGAGTTCAAAGTCAGCCTCCGCAATTTGTGAGAACCTGTCTATAAACAAAATATTAACAGGGGCTGGGGATGTGGCCTAGTGGTTAAGTGCACCATCCTTTCTCCCAGACGGTTTTTAAATGTCAAATGAAAGTATAATGAAAATAAACATATACATCACCAGGTTTCAACTGTAAATATTTCTATTCTTAATAATGAGGGGTCTTTTTTTAAATTTATTTTTTAGTTGAATACAATACCTTTATTTTTATGTGGTGCTGAGGATCAAACCCAGGGCCTCACACTTGCTACGCCTACTAGCTAGCTCTACCGCTGAGCCACAACCACCCCAAACCAATGAGGGTCTTTTCAAGAAATAAAGAAATCCACAATAACAAAACAAAATTTATTTTCTAATTTTTTAACAAAATAGTCACTGCCCATTACCACGATTACTTTATAATTCTAGTGGCTCATTTGAAGTAGAATTTAAGTTTCATAAAATTTATAGCTGACAAGCAACTATTTTATGAACTGCATTTTTAAAGTTGTCTTAAAATAGGTGAGTCCATGTTCAAATGTACAAAATATTGCTTCCACCTTTCCACTGTAGAATCTAACCTCCTTCGGAGATCACTTGTTTTTAATTTGATGGTTTCTGTTCCACGCTCCCTCCCCTCTCCAGTAGCTGGTACTGTGGACTTTGACCGGTTGCTGCCTGGCTCTTTTCTAGAACTCACTGAGAACTGTCTTCCCCGTTGCTTTCTTCTCTCCTACCCCCACTTCCTGCCTTGGTCGACCGCGCGGGCCGCACCTGCAGGAACGCGTTTCCCATTGGTGACATCTTGGCGGGCCCGGCGGCGGCACTTCCTCCTCTGCACCCCGTGACCCACGTCCGGCCGCCGGCTTAGATCACGCGGCCTCTGCTCCCGTACTTCGGACCCGACGGCCTAGTCCGGGCGTGGTGAGCCGCGCGGGGGTACTTACCCCCCAGCGCACTTCTCTGTCTCTACCCTCCCTACCCTCCCGTCCCAGACCCCTTTCTGGCTTTCCCTCCCGGATCTCGGGACGCAAACCTGACCTGGTAACTCTCTGGCCGTCGGGAAGTTCTCCGGCCTGTAACTGCTCGTCGCTCCCCCCCCCACCCCCCCCCCAAAAAAACCCCGCTCCCACTGCCGCCGCCGGGGCGGTTTTCTCCCCACCCCATGCGGCGGGTGAGCTCCGTCCTCCGCAGCTTTCCCCTGCCGCCCGCGGGCCCTTGGAGGAGCTCCAGCAGCTCCTCCCCCACTCCGCCCGAGAGGCGCTGAGTCCCCCTCCCCCGCTGCTCGCCCCGCCCCCGCCCGGAAGCTCCCGCCCAAGCCGGAGCCCGAGCCCGCGCAGGCCCGGGCCGACCTTCCTGCCCGGCCGGAGCTCTCCGGGCTGCGGGTTCGTCAGGTGAAGGCCGGAGGGAACGCCGTCACCTTGTCACCGGATCTCGGCCTTGCTTCCCGCCAAAACAGTGCGGCGCCCCTGGGGTTTCGACCCTCACAAAAAGCACTTGCTCCAGCGATTTGAACTTCCTTTTCAGGTTAAGAACAAAAAAGATGCACCTGGACTCTCCCCAGAGCCTTCTACGTTTCTAAGCGTCGGTGGAATTTGAGGTTCTCTGGCTGCGAGCCGCGCTTACTTGATGAAAGAAATCAGCCCTACCTTCCTCAGTGGTAAGTCTTAGCGGAAAAGTCCGCGGCGTGGCCCTCACGGCCTCGGCTCCCGTGGACTTTTGACTTGAGGAGAACTTTGAGTAAAATAACCTGGCTGGAAACTCGCCGCCACCGGGAGGTTCAAACTCCTTTACAAAATAGAGGGAGGGGTGGGCTCCGAGTGAAAACTGCTGGGGACGCTGAGATGAGAGAGGAGGGCGAGGCCAGGGTCCCACCCGAGCCCCCGTCCTAAACAAAAGAACAACGTGGGTGGCGCCTGAACTGCCCTGTTTACTCGGCTGATAAACCCAACTAGCCGAGGATTTAAAGGCGCACCCTGTTTATCTTGATTAGAACTACCTGAAGGCGGTGTCAATCCAGTCTAACCAGTATCACGAGTGGGGAAGAGCATATTCTTTTGAGCTTGTTAGAAACGCAGTCGAGTCTGGGTTTTCTCTAGTCCCCTCCGTGATCCATGTGCATGCTCAGGTTTGAGAACCATCGATCTAGAATTCGGCTGGCTACACTGTCACACCATCTTGTCTCCAGGGGGCAGTTGTGCAAAGTCCTCCCAGCACTCCATACAGCTAAATCTGAAAACGGGAGAAGTTTTTTGTGTGGTGATTTTTTTTTGTTGTTGTTTTTGTTTGTTTTAAATACACTCAATTACAATTGCTGTGCTGTTAGCAGTAAGACTGGGTTTTTTAATCTGCCTCTAAACACACACACCCACACACACAGTGTTAGTGCGTTTCAAGTGTTAGAAACTTCTCTGAAGGAATTAAAGTGATCTGGCTTCCAGCTGTATGTTTCCCAGAGGGGCCTCAGGTGTTAGTAGGTGGACTAAGTTAAAAATCTTTGGAGCTGGAATAAACAAGGGCAGAAATGGGTCTGCTCTGTAAGGGTTTTCTGCCTGCAAGAGACAGCATATGGGAAGTTGAAGGGTTTTGAAAACTTGATTCCAGGGTATTTTAAACTACCTTTTCCTTTTTGTGTGTGTGTTTGTGTGTGTTTGTTGCTGTCAATTGACTTTATTTATATGTAGTGCTGAGACTAAAACCTAGTGCCTCACACATGGTAGGCAAGTGCTTTACCACTGAGCCCCAACCCCAAACTACCATTTCTTAATAAGTTTCCCAATAACTCTTACTTTCCATTTGTATAGTCCCTCAGCAGTATCTTAAGAAATAATCACAGGAAGTTTGTAAGACAAGGCAGATGTAATTTGTTCTGAGACTACAGACAGATTCAGCAGGATTAACTGACTTTTCCCATTTCCCATTTTCAAAACTAAGAATACTACTTAATTCTCAGAAATATTCCATAGACTTCAGCCCATGCCTAGTTCTTTGGAGACAGCTTTCTCAGGTGACTGAGAATGTAGTTGTTTTTCCTACTGAAAACCATATTTCAACATCTCCTCTCTACGGATAATTAAAAGATCAATGTCAGATCAAATACATTTTGCTCAAAGTTAGTTACCAAATAAAACTGAGTCAATCCTTTGAGTGTCTCCACACTGCCCCCAGAGGGATTCTTGTAAACTGTAAATTAAGTAAAACAATTTCTATCGAATAGTGTTGTCAGGGTGCCCATCCCAGTGAAAGGCAAGCTGCCACTTTCATCTCTAGACATGCTCTCTTTTTCCTCCTATCAGTATTTCAGTTTTCTCCCATGGGGTATTTCCCTTCTGTTCTCTATATTACCCTATGAAAAGGTAAACTTTCGAATTGCTGTTGGGATAGGTATTGTGAAATTTAACTGTGTCCACCCAGGGATAAAAAGGGTCTCTGGCCTGTTGGAGCTTAAAGTTATTTCTCACTCTCTTTGTAACAAATAATCTCTTTTTTTGTTGTTGTTTTTAGGACAATTTGTTACCTACTTTAAGTGTCTCCCACTGAAGGCATCCATCTTTCCTTGAGGTAAGAAAAGTCTTTTTTTTTTTTTTTTCCCAGTTACATTTCATTTGTTAAAAAGAAAGTGTTTTTCTTAGAAGTTTAAAGTATATTCTGCCACTACTTTAAATCTAACTTTGAACAGGACTCCACTATTTTCAACTGAATTTTAGTTAATGAAAAGTTAAGGGCTTCTAGAAAATGGGGTATAAAACTGATTCTGGAGTAAAACTGAGCAATAGGTGTATTAAATGTAGGGATGGTTCAGGAAAAAAAGTGCTTTTTTCTCATACCTTCAGAGAGGAAATCACTTTGTATCTGAAATAACATTTATAATCTGTAAGGGTTTCTACTAGGGGTCATTTTAAGTCATTCTTTGAAATGTCTGTGTTGTTTTATGCTTCTCTTGCATGTCTTTTCAGCCTAGGTAGGCTGCTGCATTCTTGAGGAAGCTGTTGACCCCACATTGGCCAGTTAATCCTTTGCTAATCTTGGTCCTGCTGTGCCAGGCCTGTGCTGAGGATGAGGTCACAGTGGACAACAGAACAGAGTCTGTTCCCAGTAGATATCCAATGCAGTTTTTAAGACACTTTAAACCACAAAAAGAGTACTATGGGAATGTAGGACCATGAGTTTTAGGTTGTGGATAATGGGAAGATCTTTTGGAAAGATGAGCTATTGGAGCAGAGACCTAAAGGATTAGCAGGATTTAGCTAGAAAGAAGGTTGGGCAGGGTATATTTGGAGGGAGAATTACCATGTGTGTCAAATCCCTGAGGTTGGGGGTGTATGTAGCTCAGAATAAAACAACAAAAAAAAAAGCTTGAGCTATGATTGGGTTGGATTGTTTTTTGTTGTTTAGTATTTATTTTTTAGTTGTAGTTGGACAGAATATTTACTTAATTTTATGTGGTGCTGAGGATCGAATCCAGGGCCTCTCACTTGATAGGTGAGCGCTCTACTGCCAAGTCACACCCCCAGCCCCTGGGTTGGGTTTGTGTTTTTGTTTTGTTTTGTTTTAAGAGAGAATTTTTTTAATATTTATTTTTTAGTTATCGGCAGACACAACATCTTTGTTTGTATGTGGTGCTGAGGATCGAACCGGGGCCGCACACATGCCAGGCGAGCACGCTACCGCTTGAGCCACATCCCCAGCCCTGGGTTGGGTTTTTTGATGGAGTGTGTGTTTGGTACTAGGGATTGAACCCAGGGCCTCACATGCTAAGCAGATACTGTACCACTGGATTACATCCCCAGCCTATGCTTGGAAAAATTTTTTAAAATGAGACAAGGGTAGCTAGAAATAGGCTATCCTTTGTATTGGAATTAATAGATGGATATGAAAGAAATGCAAAAAGAAAATTCTTTCCTTTGGTAAAGGAGGGAATTAATGAGTTCTTACTCTGCCGTGCAGTGTATACACCTGTGAGAAACTTTTTATATTTTTATTTTGTTTGGTACTGGAGATTTGAACCCAGGGGTGGTTTATCATTAAGCTACAGTCTTTTTTTTTTTTTTTTCCTAAGAGAGTGTCTTGCTAATATGCTTGAATATCTTGCTAAGTTGTTGAGTCTGACTTCAAACATGCAATCCTCTTCCCTCAGCCTCCTGAATCAAGTTCCTAAGATCACAAGCATGCTTCATCACACCCAGCTGTGAGAAACCTTTAAATGGTCCCTAACTTATCATGATTGAATGATTTTTCAACTTTCTGATGGTGTAAAGAAGGCCCCATTCAGCACTATATCTGTTGTTGGAAATCAAGAAATAACACACAGGGCAGGAGATAGTAGCACATGCCTGTGATAACAGCAACCTGGGAGGCTGAGGCAGGAGGATTATAAGATCAAGGCCAGCAGCCTCAGAAACTTAGCAAGGCCCTGAACAACTTGATGTGAGACCCTGTTTCAAAGTAAATAAAAAGGACTGGGGGTGTAGCTCACTGATAATTGCCTCCGAGTTCCAGTATCAAAAGAAAGACAAAGAAATATTGAACAGGATTTAGGAATGAGGGCCCTGTGGAAAATGAGATAACATAAGGGTTTGAGAGGCTGGGAGAAGTTAAGAATTCAGATATTTTCTGATGCCTCTGGTTGCAGGTAAGGCCATTCATGCTGTTATTGGAAGGTTGTAGAGATAGAGAAAATGAGTTCATTTTTGGTACAGGGGCGCTATGCATTTGTTTGTATACATCAGGCTTATTATTAAATTGGTTGCCAGAAGCATATTTTATCATTAGGAAATAAAGTGGAAATGAGTGAAAATGAGGAAAGTTAAATGTTAGTGGTGATGCATGTGTATAATCAATCCTAGTTACTTGGGAGGCTGAGGCAGGAGGATTGTAAGTTTGAGACCAGCTGGGGCAACTTAGCTAGGCACTCCCCAAAAATGAAAAAGAATTGAACTGGTAATATATGTAGCTCAGTGATAGAGTACTAGAATGTTTGTCTAGTATGTGTGATGCCCCAGCTTGGATCCCCAACACTGCAAAAAAGAAAAGTGTTGTGGATGTAGGTCAGTGGTAAAGCACCCTGGGTTCAATTCTCTGAAGAACTTCTCTAGGTTGTTGTCCAGGACAGAGGTATGGGTGAGGATATCAGCTATAAGAAGGGGCAAATTTTTGTTTTATAGATCCTGCTACAGCCATGGAACAGTCAGATACTTGGACTCTTCCAAGGGTCTGGTTTTATTGGCACATAAAATAAAGAATTCTGTTTTAGAAGGGACTGAATATGGTACATGAAGCCTAAGCTGGGTCGTGAGAAATAAGGAGAGAAGGGGGGTGGATAAGGAAACTGGGGTCTATGAAGAACATTGGCAGTTGTGAAGTTAGGAAGATATGATTGCAAAGTGGGATTTCAACAGGGTTATGCTTGGACTTGTGGAAGTCAACTGGTGGTAATGGTACCTAGGGAATGAGGAGATCCCTAGGTCATTGGACATAGGAGTCCAGGAAGAAATGATATGTTAGATGAATTATGTATTCTCCAGCAGGAGAATTGTGTATAGACCTAAGGCTGAGAACAGAACGTAGTATTTCCAGATTCTTCCATAAGTGAGAAGTATATCCAGAGTGTAGGTCATGGACAACAGAACAGAGTGTTGGGCCAGACTTGTCAATGGGAGTGGAAGAGCTCAAGGAACCCTCACTTTTTTTTTTTAATAGCTTTTTAAAAATTTATTTATATGTGATGCTGAGGATCAAACCCAGGGCCTCCCATGTACTAGATGAGCAATCTACTGCTGAGCCATAACCCCAGCCCCTCGGAAGCCTCACTCTTAGTCATCACCCTAAGAAGTCCAATAAAAACGTTTCCTGAAAAGGAGATTTCTAAATTGTTAGTGTAGAATTTCCTTAGTGGGCAGGAGAGCTATTAGTATTTTTTGCCACAGCAGCATGTTGTTGCACTGAGGGGACCAGTGCCAGTTACGGGGTCTTCAATAAGGCCTAGGAGGTAGTGCTCAGGAAGTACATGTTTATTAAATTTGTATGTGCAGTTGATTTAATACGTTTATGCATAGGAGAACAATATAGATTAGTCCCCCCCCTCATCCCTTTCCCATCAGCAAGGGTAACACCTTAAGTACATGTGGCATTTGCATTCTAAATTGTGATAATGTGGATAAATTCTCAGTGTTAGGTCTTGGTGATATTTTCAGGTTATTGCATATAGAGCTGTTTTTTTTGTGCCCTTACACCATTACGGGGGTGGGGGATGTGGAGAGGCTATTTTTCAATTCTTCATTTACAAATAAGCATGCAGGTAGCATTCTTGTCATTTGTGGTCTGTAGATACAGGTGAGTGAAATTCTTATACAATGTGGTGTGTGCCTTTTTAATTTCAGAAGAATTTAAAAATTAACCTGCTAAGCATGGGTGGTTTTGGATGAGTTGTATATCACTATGGTACTAATATAATGTCATTAATTTGGTTTTCCTTGATGCCTATGCAGCTCAGTAGTCCATATATCATAAATTTCCCTTTTTTTTCCCTTTCCTCAAATCTTTCTACATGATAGTTTACACTTCTTAAGAAAGCCACCAGTTTTTGTTTGATTTGCGGGGAGGTTGATGCTGGAGATTAAACCCAGGATCTCATACATGCTAAATATATACTTTACGACTGAATGACATACAGACCACAAATTTCCATATACTTCAGTGTCATCTTGTACATTGATGATTTAAAATATTTTTTACTGTAAATTGCATTATGTTTATTATTATACCTCATATACAGACTTTTCTGCTTGTCTTTCAGTTTGGCTTCAACCTTGACTGGCATTTGGTTGAAGTGACAGGAGAACAGAATCATACTTGTTATCTTGTATTCTGACAGCATTATTGCTGAGGAGAATACTGATGATTTGGGGGTTTTTTGTTTTGTTTACTTGGATTGGAACTAGGGTGCTCTACCACTGAGCTATATCCCCAGCCTTTTATTTTGAGACAGGGTCTCACTGAGCTGCTGATGCTGGTCTCAAGTAACTAGAGTATACCACCCCACCCAGGGAGAATACTGAAAAGGTTTCGCTCCAGTATTTAAAAAAAAAGAAAAGAAAAAAAAACACTTACCTGTCTTGATTTTTATTTGATGCCGAGGAGCAGATCCAGTGCTTCATGCATGCTGGGTGATCACTCTTCCACTGAGCCACAACCCCAGCCCCAAAAGAGCAATTTTTTATTTGGTGCTAGGGATTTAACCCAAGCCTTGTACAAAAACATGTGCTGTGTACCGACCTTCACACCCTAACCCCAAATTTTATTGGGGTGCCAGGGATTGTCTCTGGGGGCTGGGGAGCTTAATCATTGAGCCACATCCCCAGCCCTTTGTATTTTTGGAGACAGGGTCTTACTAAGTTGTTTACAACCTCGCCAAGCTATTTGAGACGGCGTTTCCCTAAGTTGTTTAAGACCTAGCTAAGTTAAGATTGGCTTTGAATTTCTAATCCTCCTGCCTCAGTCTCCCAAGTCCCTGCGATTATACCAATTATAAAACAAAACTACATATTAGTGGAGTAATGTGATATTTCCAAGTGTGTGTATGTACGTACTCCGTACGTGTATAGTATTTTAATCAGGCTAAACAGACCTATTTGTTTTTTCATGGTGAAAACTTTGGAATTTTTGTATATAACTGTCTATGGTCATATTCTGCTATGTAGTAACACTAGAACTTGTTCCTGTCTAACTAACTTAGTGTATTTTTTGGTCAGTTTTTCCCAATCTCTAGAAACTACCATTTCTGCCTAACTTCTATAAGATCAACTCCCCCCCCCCCTTTCTTATTTAATTCTACACATATCTATCTTTCCTGGGTTATTTCATGTATTGTCCAGTTCTGCCTCAATATTTTTTATTTATTTATTTATTTTTTTGGTGGGTTGACACAATGATGCTGAGGATTAAACCCAGTGCCTCGCGCATGCTAGGCAAGCACTCTGCCTCTGAGCCACAACCCCAGCCCCATCCACTTCTATTGTTAAGCAACAGAATTCCATCTGTTTTATTCATTAATTGACAAGACATTCTGCTTGTTTCCATTTCTTGTCTATTGTGAATAGTGCTGCAATGGACATGGGAATTCAGATGTCTCTTTGGTCAACTGATTTAATTTCCTCTGGATATATATACCCAGTAGTGGGATTGCTGAATTATATGGTGTAGCTTAAGAAGCTGGTGTCTCTCTCTGGCTCAGGCTGCCCTCAAATTCCTAGGTTTAAGTGATCTCCCACCTTAGCCTCTCAAATGCTGGAACTACAGGTGGGTACCACCACATACCTGCCTTTTGTTATTTAGGTCAGGGTCTGACTAAGTTACCAAGCTTAGGCTGGCCTCCTACTTGGTCCTCCTACCTTGAACCTCCCAAGTCATTTGCATTCCAGGTGCATGTGGTACATCTCACTGTTTCTATTTACTCATCCTTAACCTTCTGCATTATTTAAAAAATGGGGACATTATTTATTGCGTATTGTTTTGCGTAGTAATGAAAAGTTATGTAAAGTTGTTTTTGCCTTTTTTTTTCTCCAGCCACAGAAACCTGTGCACAAGCTTGTCTGACATCTGCCTTGTCAAGTGTCCATGATGCTGGGCCCTGAGGGAGGTGAAGGTTTTGTGGTCAAACTCCGTGGCCTGCCCTGGTCCTGCTCAATTGAGGACGTGCAGAACTTTCTCTCCGACTGCACAATTCATGATGGGGTTGCAGGTGTCCATTTTATTTACACTAGAGAAGGCAGGCAGAGTGGTGAGGCTTTTGTTGAACTTGAATCAGAAGATGATGTAAAAATGGCCCTGAAAAAAGACAGGGAAAGCATGGGACACCGGTACATCGAGGTGTTCAAGTCACACAGAACCGAGATGGATTGGGTGTTGAAGCACAGTGGTCCAAACAGCGCCGACACTGCCAATGACGGCTTCGTGCGGCTTCGGGGACTCCCGTTTGGATGCACAAAGGAAGAAATCGTTCAGTTCTTCTCAGGGTTGGAAATTGTGCCAAACGGGATCACATTGCCTGTGGACCCCGAGGGCAAGATTACAGGGGAGGCCTTCGTGCAGTTTGCCTCACAGGAATTAGCTGAAAAGGCTCTAGGGAAGCACAAGGAGAGAATAGGGCATAGGTATATCGAAGTGTTTAAGAGCAGTCAGGAGGAAGTTAGGTCATATTCTGATCCACCTCTGAAGTTCATGTCTGTGCAGCGGCCGGGGCCTTATGACCGGCCAGGCACAGCCCGGAGGTACATTGGCATCGTGAAGCAGGCGGGCCTGGAGAGGATGAGGTCTGGTGCCTACAGTGCAGGCTATGGGGGCTATGAGGAGTACAGCGGCCTGAGTGATGGCTACGGCTTTACCACCGACCTGTTTGGGAGAGACCTCAGTTACTGTCTCTCAGGAATGTATGACCATAGATATGGAGATGGTGAATTCACAGTGCAGAGCACCACTGGCCACTGTGTCCACATGAGGGGGCTGCCCTACAAAGCAACAGAGAACGACATTTACAACTTCTTCTCTCCACTCAACCCTGTGAGAGTCCATATTGAGATTGGCCCTGATGGTAGAGTGACGGGCGAAGCAGATGTTGAGTTTGCCACCCATGAAGAAGCTGTGGCAGCTATGTCAAAAGACAGGGCCAACATGCAGCACAGATACATAGAACTCTTCCTGAATTCAACAACAGGGGCCAGCAATGGAGCTTATAGCAGCCAGGTGATGCAGGGCATGGGGGTGTCAGCTGCCCAGGCCACCTATAGTGGCCTGGAGAGCCAGTCAGTGAGTGGCTGTTATGGGGCCGGATATAGCGGTCAGAACAGCATGGGTGGATATGACTAGTTTTGTAGTAACATTTGAGTTATTTCAATCAAATTTTCACAGGCAGCCAACAAGCAGTGAAAGCAGTTTATAACTAGAGAAAGCTGTGGGACCCATTTTGCACCATGAGTTTGTGAAATCTGGATTAAAAAATTACCTCTTCAGTGTTTTCTCATGCAAACTTTTCTTCTAGCATGTGATATTGAGTAAACTAAAAACTATTTTCTTCCGCTTTTCTTGATTAACATTTTGGTAGTATACTTCAGAGTGATGTTATCTGAGTTAAAGTAGTTTTAAGTATGTTAAATGTGGATCTTTTACACAACACCACAGTGAACACATTGGGGAGATGTACTTTTTTGGAGAACTCAAAGGTGCTAGATCCCTAATTCAAAGAGAAACATTTCTCATGTTTGTTTGTTCTATTTTTTTTTTCTTCTTCATTTAAAATTTTTAGGTTAAGATAAAGCTTTTTAAAGTTAGTTTTGAGAACTGAGACACAATACTAATACTGTAGGAATTGGTGAGGCCTTGACTTAAAGCTTTCTTTGTATTGTGATTTCCTTTTGGGTGTATTTTGCTAAGTGAAACTTGTTAAATTTTTTGTTAACTAAATTTTTTTCTTAAAATAAAGACTTTTTCACAATGACTGGCACAGATTATCTGCTCAGCAAAGGTAGCAAAATGGGTGGTTGGAAAGAACTCATTTTAATCCTAATGTATTTTAGTGTCAATTTGAAAATTACTTAGTTATCAAATATATGATCTTTATATTCTTAGAATTGAGGTTAAAATAAAAGTAATAAAAATGTTCAATATGTGCATGGTGGAAATGGTGACTGGAAACATCCCAGCAAATATGAAGAAGGACACAACCCCAGCCACCTTTGACTTGCATGCATTTGTGTATTTTGTTTTCTATTTTTTGTGCTCCGTATTTAAGCTGTTTGCAATATCCCTATGATGCTAGAGTTCAATATTGTTCATAGCTAGAGCCATTAGTCACAGCTCTTTTCACATGTTTCATAAAATGTGCTGTTTAAATGTTCTGGATTTTTTTAAAGATTATTTCCATAGGAACATCATTCCTGAATTAGAATTAGCAATGACAGATTTTTACAGGATATGCATACTTTCTTTTACTTTTTGTATTACTGGAGATTGAACCCAGAGTCATTTTACCACAGAGCTATATATCCCTAGCCTTTATTTTGACTCAGGTTCTTGTAGCAAGTTGATCTTGAATTTATAATCCTCCCCCCTCAGCTTCTCAAGTAGCTGGAATTACAGATATGTGTTGTGTACCTAGCTGGTTTGTACATATTCTTAAACTTGAGGCCTTTTTTCAAATTGCTACTAAAATTACTATGTCCAAATTCACTCCCAGATAATTCTACACCTTTTTTCATTTTATAACTATTAGGAGTTTAAGAATGTGAATGGAGGTTATTTTAGAAGCATTCTGTGTAAAAATGCTTTGCTATTGTTTTCCCAAATTTCACATTTAAAAAAATATAAGTGAACACAATACCTTTTGTCTTTAATGTTCTGCTGAGTATCAAACCCAGTTCCTTACCACATGATAGGCAAGTACTCTACCACTGAGCCACAACCCTATTCACATTTTAATAAGTCAAAATATTATTTTAAGGATTTTCATCTGGTGTCCTAATTACTGCTTTTGCAAAGAAAATGTTCTTGATGAAGTCCCTAGGGATTTTGTAAAAAGTGACTTATAGACCTGAATCTAGCAATTTCAGGCCTCATTGGACTTCACAGGCCCACCTGACCAGCCAGCCTTTTGTCCAGTGTTGTGGGTTCTCCAATGGCACGGCAAGATGGGAGCATTGGCCTCTAATGTGTAAGTATAGGGCTATAAATGGGTACCGTGGGAGGGCATCCTGGAACACCCTGATTTTCACCATGCTCCAGGTGTGGAGCAACAGTGCATCATGGGGAAGCAGAGATCCACAGGTTGTAAAGGAGGATTAGAGGAACTGATGGAATTCAATTCCAGTTTAAGAGCCAGATGAGGTTTGGGCTGCTATGAAAAAAGACTTCATTGGGCTGTGGGCTTTCAAGGAACCTGCTTTCAGTATTCATAAGGATGGGTTCCAGGAACTTTGGTAGAATTTGGGATGAGGAACCTACAGTAACAAGTAGGCCTATCATTGGAAGGTCAATCATGCCAACATGATGGTATCCCCTATGTTGTCTCATTTGCAGAGTGGGTTGGTAAACCTATTAAACTGATGATCCACAATCTAAGTCTTAAGATGCATCAACTTTACCAGGAACTTCGAATCCCTCAAAGATGAAGAGCTGTAGTAAAAAGGGTTTTACTGTTTTACACAGTGCTGACAATGGAACCTAAAAATATCCTATCACTGAGCTATATGCATAGGGCTTTGTTTAATAAACAGGCTCTCCCCAAATAGGTCTCAACTTGGTCATAGTAAAAATACGAAGACAAGGTTTGCCTCACTTTCCAAATCCTGAAATATCTGGCTTCTTAAAAGTTTGTCCATTCAGCTCAGCATGGTGGTGGTGGGAGTTTAAAGCCAGCGTTACCACTCTGCCTGCCTTTTCTAGTGTAAATGGGCTTGGTTTGTGGCTCAGTGGTTAAGTGCCCTTGCATTAAATCCCCAGTACCAGAAAAGTATTAATAGTCAATCCCGGTTGTAGAAAACTGGAAATAGGGGTTGAGGATGTAACTCTGGTAGAGTGCTTACCTAGCATGTAGGATGCCCTGGGTTTCATCCCTAGCACTGAGGGGGTGGGAGGTGGGAGATGCACATGGTACAGAAGGAAGAGGAAGTTTATTTTCATCAAAGATTCTGAGGAGCCTGATATTACAATTACGAATCAATTAGGATCATACCATATGAAAAGGCCTTATGACATCTGTTGATTGGAATATCTCCCATATTACAGCTTAGTGGCAAGGGCACATAGCTAGGAAATGGTCTCTGTTGAAAAGGGTGGTTATACTAGGAAAGACGGGGACCAGAGAAAACAGCAAAGAATATTTTCTGGAAGTGACCAGGGATACAGAAGGATGTGCTGGAGGAGTGGCATCAGCATTTTGAGACGCTTAATGGAAGATCAGCCCAAGGATTCCACACACAGGTAGTGTTGGCCATCAGGGGTGGTAAACATGATTGTAGTAATAGCAGTGAGGGACCTTGATCATCCTGGATCTGCGGCAAAGGCTAACAATGAGGACAGCTAATGAAGGTATATCTTGGCTAAAATAGCCAAAGGAGAAGACTGGAAACAAAACTGACATCAACCATGTTTTTCTTGTGGTTGGTTTTATGTTCTTAGTACTTGTTCTATTTACAACCAGTTCTCAGACCCAAAGACCATTATCAGTTGAGGAAAGGCATGGCACCATTACAACTACACAATATTTTACTATATTTCTCTCCAAGGCCTGGGCAGAAGGAATGAATGATCCCATTCTCAGGGCTGATAGACTTTGGGTCTAAGTCAGCATGAATATTGGGACCCATTATTACCTGATGACCCCTTTGTTAGAGAACAATTCCAGGAAGGTAGAGTGGCCTTGGATTCTCTGGATGGATACTGTGTGTGTCACAAGTTTATAGACTGTTATGATGTCAAAACCCAAGTGTGAGTGGGCAAGGGTACTCCAGAAAGCCAATCTCTCACTGGGTCCCTGGTTTGTGAAAGAGTCACAATGGTAGGAAAGACCAAGAACAACCCAAATGGTTTTCCCCATCCAGGAAAGTAAATCAGCTTTGGACAACTTTTGAGGTTAGGAACATGTATAGAGACCAAAAAATTTCAATTTTTTTTTTCCTGCTGTGTTGAACCAAAGCAGCACACATACACACATGCTAGGCAAGCGCTCTACCACTATATTCCCAGCCCTGCATCTTGCGACTCTTTAACCAGTAAGAAAGGCACAATTTGTGGTAGGACATTTTGGATTTTGAAGAAAGATTCCTTGACACTTGAAAAACTGTTGCCCAATTGCCAGAAGGCTGCAAGAGTTCTGTCAGCTGCTCTGCCATCTGCTACAAATGACAGAGCAGGCCCTACCACAGAGGTACCTGTGTTCATAAATGATTCCAGCTGAGTACGGTGGCACATGCTGTAATCCCGGAGACTCAGAGGCTGAGGCAGGTGATTCTCAGTTCAAGTCAAACCTGGGCAACTTAGTGAGATCCTGTCTCAAAAAAGTAAAAAGCTCAATGGTTAAAGCGCCCTTGGGTTCAATCCGTAGGACCAAAATATAAAGGGGAGGAGGCTGCAGATGAAGCTCAATGGTAGAGTACTCCTGGTACTGCCAAAAAATAAGGTGATTTTATGTGGTGACTGAGAAAGCTAACAGTTCAAATCCCAAGTGTCTGAATCAAGGCCACATCTTCTGCAGGAGAGAGCTAGTAGTTATTAAAAAATCAGCCCTTAGCCAGGCACAGTGGCATATGCCTGTAATTCTAGCAACTCCAAAGGTGGGAACAGGAGGACAAAAGTTCGAACCACCCTCAGCAACTTAATGAGACCCTGTTTCAAAGTTAAAAAAAAAAAAAAAGCAAGCTAGGGATGTAGCTTAGTGGTAGAACACCCTGGGTTCAATCTCCAGCAGCCACCCACTTAAAAAAAGAAAAAAAAAAATCAGCCCCTGAGTACTACTGAATTCATCAGAGCTGGGCCCAGTGCATAGGAGACCAAGTCACCCTGTAGTAATACCAACTTCATGTGCCGGGTGCTGGCGGGTGCATTTATGTTTCCCAGTCTGGTTTAGAACTCCTGGACTCAAGCAATCCTCCTGTCTTAGTCTCCCGAGTAGCTAGGGTTACAGGCATATGCCCCTGTGCCCAGCTTATTTGTATTTTCTACATACAAAATCATATGACATTTTGTAGCTCAATGATAGTGTTTGCCTGGCATGCAGGAAGCCCTAGGCTTAATCCCCAGGACCACAGAATAAATAAAAATATCATTCACAAATAATGACAGTTTTGCCAGGCTCAGTTGCACCAAAGGCTGAGGCAGGAGGATTGCAAGTTCAAAGACAGCCTCAGCAAAAACGAGGTTCTAGGCAACTCAGTGAGACCCTGTCTCAAAAAACAAAATAGGGCTGGGGATGTGGCTCAGTGGTTGAGTGCCCCTGAGTTTAATGCCCAGGACCCCCCAAAATAATAATACTGACAGTTTTATTAATTTCTTTTAATCCTTATGTATGGACATCATTCTGTCTATGCTTAGATTTGTTGCTATTTTAGCACTAGAAAATTTGATGCTAGCTGGCACAGTAGCTCAGACTTATAATCCTAGAATCAAGTTTTTAAGACAGGGTTTGGTCTCACTAAGTTGCTTAGGGTCTCACTAAATTCTGAGACTCGCCTTGAATTTGCAATTCTCCTGCCTCAGTCTCCCAAGCCTCTGGAATTACAGGTATATCACCGCACAGACACCCAACCACAATTATATTTAGGTTTTCTTCTAATCATTTCAACATGTGTATCTTCTTTCTGTTTGTTTAAAGATGTCTATTTATGGCCGGATACAGTGGAACATACCTATAATCCCAGTGGTTCAGGAGGCTGAGGCAGAAGGATCTGGAGGCCAGACTCAGCAATTTATGGAGGCCTTAAGCAACTTATTTATTTTTAAATAAATAAAAAGTGCTGGGGATGTGGCTCAGTGGTTAAGCACCCCTGGATTCAATTCCTGATTCAAAAAATAAAAATGTCTTTTTCTGGCCAGGTGCTGTGGTACATGCCTATAATCCTAGCAACTCAGGAGGCTGAGGCAGGAAGATTGCAAATTCAAAGGCCCTAAGCAATTTAGCAAGACCCTTTCTCAAAAAAGGCTGGGAATGTTGCTCGTGGTTAAGCGCATCTGTGTTCAATGTTTTCAAAAATATATATTCATACCAAAAATATTTTTTAAAATAAAATGTTTTTTTGTTTTTTTGTTTTGTACTAGGGATTGAACTCAGGGGCACTGAACCACTCAGCCATATCCCCAGCCCTTCTTATTTTTTTCTTTTGAGATAGGATCTCACTAAGTTGCTTAGGGCCTTGTTTGCTAAATTGCTGAGACTGGCCTTGAACTTGCAATCCTCCTGGATACTTTTGATTATTAGACGTTACGTACATAAATTGTAGGCATGGGATAGCTATTAGAACCACATGATATTCTCATCTTTTGGAGAACTGGTGGAAGCAGTTCAACCAGAATTTTTTTCCCTAACCAGGGATTGAATAACCACTGAGCCACATCCCTGGTGTTCCCACCCCCACCCCCTACCCTTTATTTATTATTTTTTTAAAATTTCTTATTTTGAAACAAGTCTTGCTAAATTGCTGAGGCTGGCCTTGAACTTACAATCATTTTGCCTCAGCCTCCTGAATCACTGGGATTACAGGCATAAACCATCTAGCCTGGCACCAGATTTTTTTTAAAAATTACCCTGAGAATTTGAAAACCTCAAAATAAACAATATGTACTTAATGGAAATCACAAAACTGCGATCTGAGAATGGCAAACACGTGAGCCAAAACTCAAGAGAATTCTGCAAATGAAAATTTGTAATTTACACTCTGGTAGGAGTGGGGGACCATAGCAATGGAATAGTTTGGGCTATGTACAAAGAGAAGCCAACAGTGGTTGGAAGGATGACTTTGGTGTTGCAGTTTTAGAGATTCAGAGAAACCTACTGAGACGGTCCAAAGGATGGGAATTGGTGACCTAGAAAGCCTGGGATGTTGGGGAAATGTACAGCAGAGGGACTAAAGTACCCCCGTGCCTTAAGGCTACACTGGGAGGCATGGTGGGAGTACAGAAGGAAAAATTGGAGCTCTAATGATGAGACCTGTTGAACCTATAGGGAATTGATAACAGGTGCGCACCACAACACCCGACTGAATTTTTTTATATATATAAAATAAATAAAGCACATTTTGAGCAGAGTTGATATGACCTTGCCTTATGAACATTCTTCCACTTGCTGAGTTGGGACTTAAGTGATTCCTCTATAGAGCCAGGCACAGGACTTAATCAGAGAACCCTGAGACATCCTGTTTATCATCTCTCATGTTAACTGCTAACACTCACTTCTTATCCTGCGTTTATAGTCTTTTTTTTCTTTTTTTAATTGTTGGTTGTTCAAAACATTACATAGTTCTTGATATATCATATTTCACACTTTGATTCAAGTGGGTTATGAACTCCCATTTTTACCCCGTATACAGATTGCAGAATCACATCAGTTACACTTCCATTGATTTACATATTGCCATACTAGTGTCTGTTGTATTCTGCTGCCTTTCCTATCCTCTACTATCCCCCCTCCCCTCCCCTCCCCTCCCCTTCCCTCCCCTTCCCTCTCTCTACCCCCTCTACTGTAATTCATTTCTCCCCCTTGTATTATTTTTCCCTTTCCCCTCACTTCCTCTTGTATGTAATTTTGTATAACCCTGAGGGTCTCCTTCCATTTCCATGCAATTTCCCTTCTCTCTCCCTTTCCCTCCCACCTCTCATCCCTGATTAATGTTAGTCTTCTTCTCATGCTCTTCTTCCCTACTCTGTTCTTAGTTACTCTCCTTATATCAAAGAAGACATTTGGCATTTGTTTTTTAGGGATTGGCTAGCTTCACTTAGCATAATCTGCTCTAATGCCATCCATTTCCCTCCAAATTCTATGATTTTGTCATTTTTTAATGCAGAGTAATACTCCATTGTGTATAAATGCCACATTTTTTAACCATTCATCTATTGAAGGGCATCTAGGTTGCTTCCACAGTCTTGCTATTGTGAATTGTGCTGCTATGAACATCGATGTAGCAGTGTCCCTGTAGCATGCTCTTTTTAGGTCTTTAGGGAATAGACCGAGAAGGGGAATAGCTGGGTCCAATGGTGGTTCCATTCCCAGCTTTCCAAGAAATCTCCATACTGCTTTCCAAATTGGCTGCACCAATTTGCAGTCCCACCAACCATGTACAAGTGTACCCTTTTCCCCACATCCTCGCCAGGGTAATTTCCAAAAAAAATAAAATACTTGGGAATTACCCTGCGTTTATAGTCTTTAAAAAATAATAATAATGAGAGTAGGATTCTGCAACCTTCTGGGAAACAGAAATATAACAGTGTTCTCAAGCCAATCATCTTAGAATAAACCTTAAAACTGTTTTTCTTTAGTTTCTTACATAAGACCCTTATTTCTAAAGCACTTTCCTGGACTACTTAACAATAGAAGTGAACAAACTATTGATTCACACCATAACTTGGAGGGAATTCTAGAGAATTATGCTCAGTGAAAAAAGCTAATCTTAAAAGGACACATATTGCCAAGTGTGATGGTGCAAGTCCATAATCCCAGCTACTCAGGAAGCTGAGGCAGGGGGATCACAATTTCAAGGCCCCTTCAGCAATTTAGCAAGACCTTGTCTCAAAATAAAATTTAAAAGGGTTGGGATGTAGCTCAGTGGTAGTGTGCCCCAGTTTAATTCCCAGTACTGCAAACAAAACAAAAAACATACTATGTGATTCTATTTATATAACATCTCTCTCCATTCTTTCCTCCCTCCCTCCTTCCTTTCTTTCCTTTTCTTCTTTCTTTCCTTGCTTCCAGTCCTGGGAATGGATCCCAGGGCCCACTGAGCTACATCCCCAGCCCCATTTATATAACATCCATGAAATAATAAGACTATAGACATAAAGAACAGGTTACTAATTGACAGGGGTTAAGCCTGGGGTTTTGATAGGGAAGGGGGTAAATATGACTATATTTTTATTTTATTTTATTTTGGTACTAGGAATTGAACCCAGTGGTGCTTAACCATTGAGCAACATCTCCAACACTATATATATATATATATATATATATATATATATATTGTTTTAGGACCTCGCTAAATTGCTGAGACTGGCTTTGAATTTGCGGTCCTCCTGCCTTAGCCTCCTGAACCACTGTGATTACAGGCACGTGCTACCACGCCCAGCCACAAGTGTGACTCTAAAAGGTTGGCATGAGGGATCCCTCTGATTTGTGGTGGTTGCCACACAAATCTACACATAAACTGCACAGAACTAAACATACTCACACATACAAAAGAATGAGGTAAAACTGGTATAGTTTCAATAAGGTTAGTTGGTGTATCCTGGTGTTTTGTTTGGTGTGAGGGATTGAACCCAGGGGAACTTTTATTACTGAACTACATCTCCAACACTTTCTAAAAATTTTTATTTTGAAATAGGGTTTTGTTAAGTTGCCAGTGTTGTTCTCAGACTTGTAATCCTTCTGCCTCAGCCTCCCGAGGTGCTGGGATTACAGGCCTGTACCACTGTGCCTAATCAGTATCCAGGTTTTGATAGTGTGCTCTAGTTATGCAAGAAGTTTCCAGGGCTGGGAGTACATCTCTGCATTATTTTTTACAATTTCATGTAAGTCTCCAATTATCTCAAAATAAATGCAAAGTTTTTGTTTAATTGAAAAAAAATAGCACAGGAACAAAAATAATCTAATTAAAAGATTAGGAAGTCCAGAATTTGATATTTATTTTCTTATGCATTATTTATTTATCTATTTTTGGTACTGGGGATTGAACCCATCCAGGTTCAATCTGAGCCACATCTCTAGCTCTTTTTATATTTTATTTTGAGACAGAGTCTCATTGAGTTGCTTAGAGCCTAGATAAGTTGCTGAGGCTGACTTTGAATGTAGGATCTTTCTGCCTCAGCCTCCTGAGCCACTGAGATTATAGGCATGTGCCACTGCACCCAGCTATTTATTAATCTTTGTGATATTGAGGATTGATACCCAGGCCTCATGTATGCCAGGCAAGTGCTATACCCCTAGCTTTGTATATAAATATAAATAAATCCTAGTATACAGTAATCAGAAAAAAAAATCCTTTTCTCAATTGTCACCTTTGAGTTCTATCATAGCCTGAATTCTAGTCGCCAATTCACATGTAAAAGAGAGAGGAAATGCTCTCAAAGACTAGTAAGCTTTTAGCCTTGATTATTTCTTGATGGTAGGTCAGGAATTGGTTTATCTTCTGAGTGATATGTCTTTGTAAATGCCTATAAAAATAGTGAAAGACCAATAATAAATCAAGATAAAAAATAAATAATAGATAATAAAGTATCCAAAAATAAGATTTGTTTAATTATAAAAGAGGGAGCTCAAAAAAAAAATTAAATAAAAAGGCAAGCTTCCCCAGAGCTCAGGAACAGACTGCTGAGAGCTAAGCCAAACAGTTTTCTATGAAAGTTTTTTTTATTTTTTATTTATTTATTTTTTAAAGAGAGAGTGAGAGAGAGGAGAGAGAATTTTTAATATTTATTTTTTAGTTTTCGGCGGACACAACATCTTTGTTGGTATGTGGTGCTGAGAATCGAACCCGGGCCGCACGCATGCCAGGCGATCTCGCTACCGCTTGAGCCACATCCCTAGCCCATGAAAGTTTTTTTTAAATAAACTTATTGACCAACAAGCTTATTAACCAAGCAGCAAAAGATTAATTAAACACATATTAAAATAAGAAATATATAATCACCTAGTAGGCCCAGCTACTGGGCTCTCTCTAGAACAGTATAAATGTCAGAAACAACCCAGTCCTTCAGAAACATAGCTCAGAAGCTATGGGTTGGAGGCTATCTGTGTACTTCATCTGCCTGTGAGAATTCTGAGTGCTTCGGTATCCCCTTATGAACGGCAAGGAAAATACAGTCTCTATCTCATAAGTTACTGGGAAAACTGAATTAGCATGCACAAAGTGTTTATAACAGTATCTGTCACATAATAAGTGCTCAATATAGTGGAAGTTATTCTTTACCTTTTCTTTCTCCTGGGCAGCCCTTCATCTAGGAGAAGATGAGCCCAGGGAGTAATCTCACAAAGAGAAACCTGGAGAGAGATGCCTCTCATCTCATGGCTACATATTTCACTCCTTACTCCAGGGAGGGAAACAGAAAAGCTTGTTTCCCTAGGGATTCAGCAGCCCAATCCCATGGCCCTCCCTTGTCCATCCATATGGCGCTAACACTAACTTCACCCTGCATCATCTCATACCACCAGCACACTGCCTCCTGACACAGTATCACACGCCATGATGAACCCAATCTCCCTGATATCCCCTTCACAGGTGTCATATTTGACAATGTAAGGATAAGCCTGCAATTGGTCACTGGTCAGGTTTATTGACTAATGGTGATAAGGGGGCTACACACAGGGCACTGTGTGGCTTCTAGCCTAGAGTAGTTTCTTAAAGAAATGGAACAATTGTGGGATTTAAATTTTCGAGTGACATTTATAAAAATAAAGCACGAAGCCAAAGCAGGATTGGATGTAACAGGCAGGTCTCCACTACCATGAAGCCCAGCAGGAACAACCTGAAGATGCATGTGGAATACCATATCCAGCAACCTGTCCCCCCATGCTGGATGCTCTGGTTGGAAATGGAGGCTGCATCTCATGTCAGTGACAAGTGCACCAGACAAGGGTGGGGTTTCATTTTAACGGGATTTCATACAGTAGAGCTTCTCAAGGTTTATTGATTGTGGTGATCCAGGTTTCTCTGAGTCAGAGTGCCATGCTGTTTCCTTTCTCCTTGGCAGGCTGGTTCCCTCCTGTTACCCCAGACTTGGATCAGGCAGAGCTTTTTTTTTTTTGCCTCCTCCTTTCTCAGAAGCCATCCACTCACACCAACATTCTCCTGAGTCTAAAGATGAGAGGAACTCTTGCACTACTCCCTCTAAGATTGAAGGGTGGGCTTGGAAGCCACCTTGAGTGGGCTCTCCTGGGATGGCCTCCCCATGAGAGCCCCTCAATCCTCCTGCTCCAGCCCTCCCACAGGGCTCTGCTGCACAGCTAGCGGCCCTCTGTGTGCCTGAGAAAGGTGCTCCCTGCAGCGCAGCACGGCACCTGCCTCCCTTTTGATTTTATCACCTGCATTCCAGTCACGCTGCCTTTTTTCTACTCCTGAGAATCAGCGAGGTCATCATGCCCTCCGGTAGTTTGCATGCGCAAACTCTATGAAGGTGGTTTGCGTGGCTCCTCTAACCTTTCACCTCTGAGGACTCAGCTCCTGTGTCACCTCTTGGCTGGAAAACTGGTCCACCACAGAGCTTATCCCCCGCTCCCGCTGCAAATGCTGGGATCCTGCAGGCTTTGTGGAGCCAGCAGGGCAACGGGGAGAGCTTGCCCAGGTCCTCAGGTCTTTTGTCCACTGGACCTGGACCTGCCTGGGCTACTACAGCATGTCAAATGGCATGTCGAGAATGCGTGACTGGCAGGCACTTCCACACACCTCCTGGTGGAGGAAGACAAAAAAATAAGGCCTTCAGGGAGCAGGCTTTGGATATACCAAGGAACTCAGATTTGCATAGATGACTTTTGTTTCTAAAATGCATCATGCATGGCTTTTTGGCATGGAATTTTTTGTGAGGTCTCTCAGGAAATTGGGGATGGGTATACCATTTGTTGATCTAGGGGGATACAGGGTTTTCCTGGGGTGGACAGGTCAATGAAGGAATTGCTGCATTTCCTGGGCTGTGCCAGCTAGAGAGTGCTCATTGAATAAGGGTGAGCCACTGAGGGTCATTCTAGGTTGCAGGACTTCTAGTGTCTCTAGGCAAGCGGTGAAAAGTATAAGGCTTTTTGATAAAAACATTGTGGTTTTTCATGTGGTGCATGGATCCCTATGGGGCTGGCTAGAATGGGAGATATGGTATATATTGAGGGAGGGGTTCAACAATGGGAGGGGTCTCAAAATCTTTCTATGAGCGGGCCTCCAGATACATAGGAGGCTAAAAGGAGCAATCTGCAGGATGCCCCCTGCCATTTCCTCCCAGACCTAGAGAGGATCACAAGATCGCTTGAGGGAGTGGTGAGAACAATTTAATTTATAAATAAATTTTGGACAGCCCCCTGATCAGAAGGGCACCTAACAGCCCATCTTGGAAGAGAGACCATTCCAGTGGATAAGGCCTCCAGTGGGGAGACAGGAGCAGCCACTGGCAAAGGCTGAGATCACGAGGAGTCCCTCCAAGCTGGTCCTGTGCTCAGCAGGTATTGGCAGAGCCTGCAAAGAGTTGGGGCGGGCCTCAGAGATGCATCCCTATGCAGTCACCCCTTCCCTCCCCCAACTCCTCAGAAGCCCAGCTCACCTGGAGTGATGAGTGGAATGTTTTTTTCAGGTAAGGGACTAGAGAAAGGATGTAACCAGATTAGCATCAGGTTAGCATTGAGGATCTTCTATCTTCCTTCCCCAGGACTCCTGGTTTCCCTCCCTCTGGGGGCACACTTGGCTTGCTGCTCTTCCATGGCCCCTTCTACAATGAGCAGAGCTTTCTCTGATTTGGGGCCCCTTGGGAAGATTATTTGTCAATAACAAATCCCACTGTCATGTCAGTGAGTAACCTCCAGGCTGCTACCCAGGCCTTACTACTTTACCACCTAATAAATCTGCGGAAGGGAAGGGAAGGGAAGGGAAGGGAAGGGGAGGGGAGGGGAGGGGAGGGGAGGGGAGGGGAGGGAAGGGAAGGGAAGGGAAGGGGAGGGGAGGGGAGGGGAGGGGAGGGAAGGGAAGGGAAGTCTGCTCATCAGGAAGAGCACACATTAGTGTCCCTGTCTCACCTGGGGGTCTGAGTGCACTTGCATTTGCACTTGCCACCTAGGAGAGGAAGAGCCAGTGTGAGAGCCAGCTGGAGTCAGTTCCCCCCAACTCTCCCACGCTGACAGCCCCACCACTCACTCAGGGCCATGGCACATCCAGCAACACAGAAGAGACCTGCGAAGATCATCCCACCCAGCTGCAGGCTTTCCCAGTCTGAGGTGGAGATAGTTAGGAGAGGACAAAGAATGAGCTCACATCAACCTGTGGACTCACATTCATTCAGAAGATATTTATGGGGATGGGGGTGTGGTTCAGTTGTAGAGCACATGTGGGAGGTTCTGGGTTCATTCCCCAGCCAAAAAGAAAGAAAAAAGGTGTTTATAAGCACCTGCGTGGGTGGAGTACTATAAATAAATGCCTGCCCACCTGGCACTTACATTCCAGGCAATGAAAAGACATGAAACCAGTAGATAGTACATCGTGTAGTATTTGATGAGGTCAAACACTATGAGGAAGCCAGGCTTGGTGGCACATGCCTGTAATCCCAGCCACTCTGGAGGCTGAGGTGGGAGGATCGCCAAGTTCAAGGTCAGCCTCAGCAATTTAGTGAGGCCCTGAGCAATTCTCACCAAAAACAGATTGAATCTCCTGCCCCCGCTTTGCCTATACTGGTCTCCACACCACCCTTTGCCAACTTGTCTGGCAAAGAGGCCCAGGATAGAAAAAGGGTGGGGGATATCAGCTCTTACCATAGTAGAAGGGACTATCTTTATCTGCAGGAAAAAGAAAATAAAGAAAGAATAAAGGCCAGAACCAGGAGACAGGATGTGGGGTCTCAGAGGGGAACACATGGGGCAGAGTGGGCATGCAGCTGGGGGCCTCACTCACCAAACAGCATGTTGGCTTTCAAGACAGGCAGGCCTGGGTGGGAAAAGGAGAGGAAGTGACACTGGTGTCCAAAGAGGTCAGTTGGGGAGGTGATTCTGGAACCACCAGATGCATTTTTTATACCTTCTCCAGCTCCAACACTCCTGGGATTTTGCTTCCCACCCTGAATCCTTCACCATACCGCCCCCCCACACCCCCACAGGCTTCCTGCTATTCTTTCTTGCATTCTATCTTATTCTTTTCTTTTTTGTGTGTGTATGTTGAGGGGTTACCAGGGATTGAATTCAGAGGCACTAGAGGACAAAGCCACATCCCCAGGCCTATTTTCTATTTTATTTAGAGACAGGGTCTCCCTGAATTGCTTAGCACCTCACTTTTGCTGAGGCTGGCTTTCAACTCGCCATCCTCCTGCCTTAACCTCCCTAGCTGCTGGGATTACAGGCGTGTGCCGCCGCCACACCCGGCCTTCTTTCTCGAATTCTGAATGAGATAACTTGTTGATACCTGTTTAACCTTTCCTGGGAAGCTTTCTGCCAGAAACATGTGACTTTTCTGCCTTCTCAAAAAAACAGGACATGCCTTTTTTTTTTTTTATTTTTTATTCTGGGCATTGAACTCAGGGCCATTTTACCATTGAGCTACACATCCAACCCTTTTTATGTTTTATTTTGAGACAGGGTCTCACTAAGTTGCTTTGGGCCTCACTAAGTTGCTAAGGCTGATCTCCAACTTGCAATCCTCCTACCTCAACCTCTGGAATTGCTAGGATTACAGGCATGTACCACCATGTCCAGCCAGGGCATGCCTTTCTGTTTGTGCCACAGATAGTCAATTTTCCACAGTTCAATGACTCAGGAACCATTAGAACAATTTTTTTGAGAGTCCACATTCCACCATACTAGAATATCCTTCAGTTGACAGTTTAAATGTAAACACATTTATTGGACACCGACCCTCCTGATCTTTACTGCCTTGGCCAGTGAGTAAGATGACTAGATAACTGTGTCAAGAGGCCGAGAGGACTCACCTGCCAGCACCAAGAGAAAGGCCCAGGTCACTCTTTCCATGTCACAACTTGTAAGGCAGTACTGCAGGGTGAGACACACGGGGAGAAAGAGGTGGTTTGGGGTCCACAATCCAAAATCTGCCCCAGGCTCATTGTGTAACCCATTAGCAAGAGGGGGCAAGAGAAGGGCAGAGCCCCGTTGTGAGAGTAGGATACAAACCTGGACAAATGCACCTGCTTATAGGTGATTCTGGGCTATTTTGTTTTCTCATCTAGACTGCCTAGAGGAGTTATGTGGATTGGTTAATTCTAGTTAAGCACTCAGAGCAGTGCTTGCACATAGTAAGGACTATAGAAGGCTTTTGAGGAGATAAGATATTTACAGCACCTTTCTCCCCATTAGAAAGATATTATCATTATCTCCCTTTCCAGAAGGGAAAAAAAGGGGGGGGGGATTCAGAGAGGGGAAACAAGATGCTCAAGATCAGGTGGCTGTTCTTCCAAGTCAGGGTTGGAGGGTGCTGACTATCAGACCCTGGCTATTCACAAGGGTCTGAGCTGGGGTGGCCAAACTCTGGAACTCTCTGGCTGAGTTCCCAGATAGCCCTAGAATCCCAGCACCTAGGGCAAAAGGGAGTGAGCCACTCTGAGGAAAAGGGACTGCTGCAGTGAGGACCTCCTCTTTCAGCCAACCCCCCCATCTCTGCTCCAGGCAGCCCTAGATTCCACTCTCAGGATGTAGATGATATCGTCTAGAAAGATCCACTGAAGGTGGGACACTGATCCTTCTCAGGCAGGTAGTTGCTACCCACAATCCCATTTATTTGTCTCTCAGGCGGCTGAGTCCTTGAGATAAAGCCCTTCCCAGCTTTCTGCATATTGTTAGCCACAGGCTCAGTTCTGAAGCCACTGTTATTATCGGCTATGCCCAGCTTTGGCCTCCTAATGAGATCACAGATCCCAGGCCAGCTGGCTGGGCGAGAGTCCCCTCTGAGCCACTTACCAGTTTTGTGACTCAGCAAGTTGCTTCTCTGGGCTTCAGGGTCCTGTAAATAATAGCAACCTTGTAAGTTATAACGATGGAATGAAATGAACCGCTATTTGTCTAGCCTAAGAAATATGCCTAGCACTGAAAACCTGTTATAATGCATATAGATGTAAACAAGCACTTGGGTCCTTTCACCCTAGGAGGAGGTACTATTGGCATGGCTTCTGAATGCAGTAGGTGGGAGTGCATTACATGCTAGGCCAGTTTGAGAATCTGGCTTTCCTTTGGCCTTCGTTGGCCTCTCCCCGCCACCCTTTTCTGCCAAAGTTTCTGAACTTTTAGGCTCTTATCTCCAGTTCATATATTCTTCAGCCAAAGGCTGGCTCCTCTTTCCTCCAGCCTCCAACCCATCATCCAGACAGCGATCACAAAGTAAGATGCCCCAAGCTCCAGGAGGCTGCTACAACTTCTGACCTCAAAACCTCTAAGCTCTATACCATAACTCAAATTCCTGGCGCACCCCCCATCCCTTATGAACTTGGGTCCCAGGTCATCCCCCCTCCACCTAGCAGCTTCAAAATCCTAGCAAGTGCTTGCTCACCTGAGAGCTCACCTGAGCCAGGTGCAGAGAGTTCTGAGGAGCCTGCTGGGCTATGGACAGCCCAGGTGGGTTCCGGCTCTTTAAACCCAGGGGCCCCGCCCAGGGCAACACACCAGCAGGCTGGAGGGAACTGGTCAGACTCCTTGGATTCCTGCAGCCACCCCTCCCCATGTGCTAATCTTAAGGAGACAGCTCACCTGCCACACCCAGAGCACGGCCATCTGGGGTCCCAGGCCCGCTCAGAGCTGAGGTATGAGGGGAAAGGGGAGAGAGATGGGCTAGGACTCAGACCCTCTCTGGAGGATGCAGCTTCCTTAATTCACCTAAATTCTAAAAGATGGTCCAGAGGGGTGTGATTGAGGGGACAGACAGGTGTTGCCATGGGGTGGGGGGTTCCAGGGCTTCTGTGTGTGGGTGTCCTGGGGACAGTAGAGTGGTTGAGAAGTTGAGAACTGGTCTTGAGGCTCCATTTGCTCAGTGGTCTCATTGCTTTTACTTGAACTGGGTGTTCTTGGATGGAGAGGGCTGGGGCTCACAGATACTCCTTGAATTGCTTCCCCTCTGACCAGGCCCTCATAATATGTGACTCTGGTCATAATCAGAAACTGCCTTCCTCACAGAGGTGGGGTGGAGTTGGGCGGAGGGGGGTACAGTACCAGGAGGAAGACAGTTGGCTCTGTTTGTTGCTGGCCAAACTCACCCTGTCACACACGTGCCTTTAGATGACCTCATCAGACCGCTGTTCTGCTGTTCTTCCTACCTGATTCTTCTTTGCTAAATGAGGGACAATTTATCTAGAAAGTAAAGAGGATGGCTGAAAAGGAAGTGGAAGTCTCTGGCCTGGACTTGCTGGGAAAGGCCAGATGGGTAAGCTGTTGGTAGAAGTTGGAGAGGGGATGCTCTCCAGTCCACTAGGATAGAACTGGGTCAGAACACAGAGACTCTATGAGTAGAACACTCTACCAAGCCATTGACCCAGAGTTGGGGGGAGGGGTTGGGAGGGGCAGGCACACTCTGAAAGTAGAGATGCCAGGTAGGAGGAACCCCAGACTCACCGTCTACATGATTCCTCCAGGAGATTCATCAGACTCTGCACAGAATCAAGCAAGCTGGAGGGCTGACATGACTTCTCCCTGTGTTTACTGGGGACTGAGAGAGTTGCCTCAATGAGAGGGCTCAGGGCGGGCACAGGGCAAGAGAAGGTAGGGGAAGTTAGGAATAGAGAATTGGGCTTGGTAAGGTATCCTTGGGAACTAAGTGGCTGAGAAAACTTTGGGCTAGGTAGAAAGCATCTCTCATTCAGAGACATGGGGTTCTCTGTCTCCCTGGGAGGCCCCCAGCAAGATGGGGACAGATAGGGATTTCTCCTGGGCACTGTCTATGACCTCTGCCCAAGATTTCATGACCAAGGGTATGGAAAAAGCAGGCACACTTTCTACCTAAGCATGCAGTCTTTGCAAAGACTGAAGCAATTCTGTGTGTACTAACTTGAAAATATCTCCCCAGCCTGACATGGTGATGCATGCCTGTAAGCCCAGTGTCTTAGGAGGCTGAGGCAGGAGGATGGTGAGTTCAAAACCAGCCTCAGCAAAAGCAAGGCACTAAGCAACTTAGTGAGACCCTGTCTCTAAATAAAATAAAATTAAAAAAAGGGGCTGGGGCTGTGGTTCAGTAGTTGAATGCCCCAGAGTTCAATCCCTGGTACCAGTACCCCACCCCCACCAAAAATTTCTCAGACATGTTTACAATTGAAAAAAAACATAGATCAGTCTGAATAGGATGCTGGCACACTTGTGGAAAAAATCATGAAATGTCCATAAGTGCTTCAATCTGCAGGGACTCAGAAGCTGCAGGTGGCAGGGCTTCCTGGGCAAGAAGTCCAACAGCTGAGGCACAGGTAGAGGGGACACTCTCAACTGGCCCTTCTGTGCCTACCACCTGTGTTCAGAAACAGAAGTACACACACTAGTTAAGGGCAGACTCTGTGGGCCAGGCCTGCTATGGCTGCTGCTGCCCTCATGACCTGTGCCCTGTGCGCTCCTCCACTCTGGGCATAGTATAGAGGTGTCCAAATAGTTTCTGAGAGTTTGGTGCTTACTCAGCCCAGCTCTTTCCTTGAGCTTATTTCACATAATATTTCATGTGTATCTCATGGCTCACAAGTGTTCTATGAGGTACATATTCCAATTATTCCCACTTTATGAGTAAGAAAATTAAGGAGTCTAGAGTGATGTCAGGACCGTACCCCAGCAGTTATGACAGTGACACTTTCACCTGTTATCACCTATGGCAACTGCCTTGCTGTGCTTTTGGCCTTTCTGGGCACCAGTCTCCTGAAGAGTGGATCTGAGCCTTCTTGGCACTGACGTTCTAGGTGTCTGTCTCCTGCTCTTTCTTTTTTCACGTCTCTGGGTGTTCCCTGACATTCTCCTCACGTGTGGGAAGTAGAGTTTGGTAGCTTTGAAGTAGTAAGAGTTTGAACCTGAGACCCGTCTTCCAAGATGTGTGACACTGGAGGGGGGTTCCACCTCCCTGGGTCTCTATGTTTATTTTATTTTTTTCATATGAGGGATTGAACCCAGGGGCACTTAACCACTGAATCACATCCCTAGCCCTTCTTATTTCTTCTTTTGAGACAAAGTCTCACTAAGTTGCTGAGGCTGATTTTGAACTTATCATCCTCCTGCCTCAGCTTCTTGAGTTACTGGAATTACAGGCATGCACCACCATGCCCTTCTGGGTCTCTATGTTTAAATTTATTAAGAGAGAATAGTAAGGGGGCTAGAGATATAACTCAGTGGTAGAGCTGTTGCTTGGCATGCAGGAGGCCCTGGGTTCAACACCTAGCAATGCTAAAAAAAAAAAAAAAAAAAAAAAACCAAGAAGTGAAAGCCTGATGTAGAGGACTTGATTGCTGAAAAGGGCTATCTTGTCATGGTGGTCTCCATGGTGGTGTTAGGGTTGCACACAGCAGCATGTGTCTCTCTTAACTTCTGCTTCTTTCTGCCTGAGTCTCTTGTGTCTTTTCAAGTCTCTCCCATTGCTGGGTGTGGTGGCACATTGTCTGTAATCCAGCTACTTTGGAGGCTAAGGCAGGAGAATCAAATTCGAAGTCAACCGGGAGCAATTTAGGAAGATCCTGTCTCAAAAAATAAAAGGGCTGGAATGCAGCTCGTGGTAGATTACCCCTAGATTCAATATCCAGTACTGCATAAACAAAGAAACCAAAAACCTAATTAGTATGTGTATTCATACACAGCCTCTGTGTATGAATGTATGTGTGTTTGTGTGTGTGTGTATGTAGGAGAGAGAGAGAGAGAGCGCTCACATGCACATGCAGAGACATCAAAATAGACAATCTCAGCTTTCTGATGCCTATGACTTTTGGCATATCTTGGAAAGTAGGAGAAATCTCACTATATGCCAGACAAAATAGTAGCCATGTCCTCTGGTCAATCTTAAATAATTCCTGTCTTGTTTCCTTACCCCAGGAAAATGGATGCTTTTGAGAATGCATCTATATTCTTTTTTTAAAATATGTTTAATTAATTAATTTATTTTATGTGGTGCTAAGGATTGAACCCAGGGCCTTGCCCGTGCTCTACCATTGAGCCACAACTCCAGCTTGCATCTATATTCTTCACAGAGCTAAAAATAGAGTTTGGAGTCAGGAAAAGTGCATTTAGGGAGGGAAAAGTGCATTTTGGTAAGTATTAGACTAGTGATGACAGTGACTGATGGGAGGGATACAGGTGTATGTTCTTTTTTTTTTAAAAATATTGTTAGTTATAGATAGACACAATAACTTTATTTTTATTTATTTACTTTTTTTATGTGGTGCTGAGGATCAAACCCAGGGTCTCACACTTGCATGGCACATACACTTCCCCTGAGCCACAACCCCAGCCTGTAAGTAGTGTTGTTTAGATTCCATACTCCTCCACCTTCCAAGTTCTTTGTATCCTTGACAATGCTGGCTCTGGAGGGAGAAGGGTTGAAGCAGTTTTCTCTCTCTTTGATATTTTTTGATACCTTCAGGCTTTGATGTGTGCCCACCCAGCTCAGGTGCACTGGCTAGCTATCACCAGCTGCCCTTGATTTCCCTGTAGGTTTCATTGCCTTCCACTCAGCGTCCCCTAGTAGTAGATAAGAAATCAGACCCCAATACAAGGCTCCAGGGGCTCTGATAAGGAATGCATATTCAGGAAGCAGGGAAAGTAACTTCTGAAAACAGACTTCACTGCCAGTCCAAATCCTCAGGAATCACCAAGAGAGGGCTATCATTCATTCTAAACTCTCCTAGTGGATAAAAGGACAGTTAATTGAAAACTTTGTTGATCTTCTTTCCACTGTCTCTCTCTTTTTGGTGTTGCTGTGGATTGAACATAGGACCTTGAGCATGCTAAGCACAAACTCTATCATTGAGCTACATCCCCAGCCCCAGTAAACATTTCTTAATATACTTAGCTTTGAAAGCTTCCTGTACCCACTTTTGTGACCATTTATAAGTAATGAGTTTAATATCTAAAAAGATAAGTTTATTAATATAGGAAATGGCTTTGTACCATTTCCAGCATAAAAGGTGTGGCTGTGGGCCGTTGAATGTGTGGCCAGCCTTAGGGGCCTCTTAGAAGGGACAGAAACAGTGCCCAGTGCCCAGGCCACTCTGTAGATATGGTGACTTATCATTGTGCTTGCAGAAGTTACACACAGGACCTGGGTTCCTAATTCCTGGACCCCTATCTTGGATGGGGACAAGTTTTCTTTCCACCTGTTAAAGGTGATGATAAGGGTTGGGATTATAGCTCAGTAGTGGAGTACTTGCCTTGTACATGTGAGGCAGTGGGTTCAAGCCTAACCATCACATAAAAATAAATAAAATGTGTCCATCTCCAATTAAAAAAACAAAAAAATATTTAAAAAGATGATGATAATACCTCGTGGCAATAGGGATGGAATGATGCATCCCTGAAAAGGGCAGAAGTTATGAGTAATGGGGAAATGCTAGGGTCTTCTGGAGATGTGGATCTGAGGTCCCTTCCAGGAGACCTTCCAAAGTGAAGGTGGCACTTGGGACTTACAAATGCCTTCTTTCTTTCTGCTTATTCTCTGTAGCCTGATAGGATAGAAGTTAGCAGGGGAAATGGAAATTTGTGGGCTGAATCCTCACTCTCCTACCAGGCTAGCCCAAGATCTTTTTTTTTCTCTAGAACAGTTTTCTTCTGGAGGGGTCTCTCATGGTGGTTCCCTTTCTTTCATCAGGCTGCAGATCTTATCATTTGTGTATCAAGATCAACTACAATAACAGCTCCTGCAAACTAAGCCCTCACCATGCAACTGTCTGCTAAGCACAGCCAGTATAATCAGAAATAGTTGTCACAAATACTCCAAGTATTTGGTCGTTGGGAATGCAGCTCAGTGGAAAAAGCACTTGTCTAGCATGTGTTAGATTTTGGAGTCCTCAGTAACACCAAAAAAAAAAAAAAAAAAAAAAAAACGGGGGGGGAGGGGATCAAAGTTGATTTCGTCATTCATCGTTCCTATTTCATGGGTGAAGGGATAAAAATAAGTTGGTTGTTGAAATGCATGCAGCAAACAACTAACAGGATTTGACTCTAAAATATGTGTTAGTGGTGCCTCTGAATCTGAGGTTAGGGAACTTTATTTACATCCTGACCTGAAAGGCATTCATTCCATAAATATGTATTGAGAGTATCGATGGCCCCTGCCTCTTGCTGCTTGTGCATGATTGCTCATCAGAAGGTTGAGACTGTCTATTTTGAGGGATCTAGTAGAGAAAAAAATAAATAAATAAACGCTTCCTGAGAGAACCCGAGGAAGGGCAGAGGAGTCTCTCCTCTGGGGTCTCTCCCAGTTGTTTTGGATGAGGTTTGACCCCCTCTCAGTGCCCTCTCCCTCAGGTTCCCTGTGACTGCCCAGGTAAGCAGATCTGGGGTTCACTCTCTCTGAGGAACCTGAGGAAAGTCGCAGCTGACTTCTCGCTGCCTAACTGTGTGAGGGCGGGAGGTGCGCAGAGCGCTACCGAGGGGGCCGTCCCTTGGGACGCGGGTTCGCTGTTCCGGTTGGTTCTGGGTCTTAAGAGGCTTGGACACTGACCGGAAGCTGCCCTTTGCCAGGCGGGCTTTGAACTCACTGGAGAAGGGGATTCGGAAACAACGTGAGGGTTTCGAAGGCAGCCACGCCCCTCGGGACCCACGGGAGGGCCTAGCCTCCTTTCCTGCGCACAATCAGGCCCACATAAACAACCCCATAAGCCTCTTGGAGGCTCCTCGGCGAGGAGCCAAAAGACAGCCAATTGGAGCTGGCTCATGGGTGACAAATAGCCAATGAGCACAAGGAATGTAGGTTGAGGCGGGTCCTCAGGTGAAGCCTGCTCTGAGGCGAAGGTCCAGGCAATGTGGGCGGGGCTTTCCTGCAGCGGAAATGATCCCGCCCCCCTCGCCGTGAATTGGCTCCTCTGGTCCAACGGAAGTGCCTGTCAAGCTGCCACCTACGACGCTTGCGCAGCCAGTGGGGCACTCCTCTACGGACTCAACACAGTAGGGGTTTTTGTCTGTTTCTTTCACCCGTTTGAGGGTCTGCGGTCTACCTTGAGGGTGGTGGTCTTTAGTAATCATCGCCTTAGAGGCTGTGAGGGGCAGTCGACATGAAGGGACAGCATAGTGGGTGAGGCTGGCAGGGCGGAGCGCCCTTGGCAGATTCTGTGAGTGAGGCCAGATGCCCAGCAAGGGGCCTTAGATCCTGGAAGAGTTTCCAGCCAAGGGGAGATACTAGTAGATTTGCATTTGGAAACGTCCTTTGGGGAGCTGTTTAGGAGGGTAAGAATGAAGACCTGGCTAAGAAGAGAGCACCTGAAAAGGATCTCCTTCTCAGGCTATGACTCTTATCAAAAGGAATAGACAATGGACTAAGAGCTCAAAAGTCCTATCAGCATGATCAGCCTGTCCGTGGACCAACACTGTTAGGAGGTTATGCAACACAACTCCCTTTCCCTGCCACATTCAATCCAGTTCTACAAGCAACTCCATATCTCCCTTATTCAGTCCTTTCTTTCCATCCTAGACCTTATCCCCTCTCCCGTGGACACCAAGCCTTTCCCAATGTGAGCAACTCAGTAGCTGCCCTGTTTAGGCATAGCTTTCCTGCTCATGTGCCTCTACTGCCCCCATGGAGGGGCCCACTCCATGCATTGGTGTGTTTATTTTGATCACTCGTCTCCCTTTTCTCCCATTTCCATTGACTGCTTATTATTCATGGCATTGCTCTCATGACTCGTGGCAGGAAGTGGATATATGTATGAAATAAATATTGAACAAAATGATGAGTAAATTACTGAGCAATATGGGAATGAATGGATACACTTATGGATGGATAATTAGGTCTTTAAAAATCCTCTTAAGCCAGGCGTGGTGGCACCACATGCCTGTTTATCCCAGTGACTCCAGAGGCTGAGGCAGAAGGATTGTAAATTCAAAACCAGCCTCAGCAATTTAGTGAGGCCCTAAGCATTTTATCAATACCCTGTCTCAAATAATAAATAAGAAGGGCTGGGGGTGTGGCTCTGTGGTTGAGCGCCCCTGGGTTCAATGCCTAGTACCAAGCAGCATCTGAGAGTTGACCACTCTTCCTTGACCAGTCTTCTCTCTTTCTCTTCTCAGCTCTAGACCACCATGCCTACTTCTGTCTCCTGTCACCACATGAATGTTTCACTGGCTTCTAAAGCTCAAAATTTCCCAAAATAAATGCTTGGTTTCCTCTTCAGACTACTCCACCTACTCTCTATCCCCCATCCAAGTGGTAAAAACAAAAACCCTGAGCATCATCCTAGATTTTACCTGCCCCCAAGTCTTTATATCCAATCATAAAACAATGCTTGTCCTTTCTGCTTCCTAAATATCTCTATGACTCATGTGTTTTCCTCCTCTGCTAGTCACACAAAGTACAAGCTTTGGCTTTCAAGGCTCTGCTAGAACCACCCTCTCTGAACTCTCCCTCAGTTCTCCCCCATGCTTGATAAGCTCAAGCAACTCGAGAGTCTTTTGTCAATTCAAGACCTTTTAAGTCTTTGCACATTGCTACTCCTTCTGGAGCATTCCCAATTCTCCATATCCATGTACTGAAGTAATCTCTGATGGTTTTTGAAGAACTATAATACTTTTTGCATAGCTTTAAGTTGTTTAAAGTTTTTAGCATAGGGCTGGGGATTTGGCTTAAGCGGTAGCACGCTAGCCTGGCATGCGTGCGGCCGGGTTAGATCCTCAGCACCACATAAAAACAAAGATGTTGTGTCCGCGGAGAACTAAAAAATAAATATTAAAAATTCTCTCTCTCTCTCCCTCCCTCTCTTCTCTCTCACTCTCTCTTAAAAAAAAAGTTTTTAGCATAAACTTAAATAATTGCAAAAATATAATTTCTGGTATATTTTAATATAAATAAGTTAAAGTAAAAAAGTTATGTGATGGGGCTGGGGCTGTAGCTCAGTGGCAGAGCGCTTGCCTAGCATGCATGAGACAATGGGTTCTATCCTCAGTACCACATAAAATTAAACAAATAAAATAAAGGCATTCTGTCCCATCTACAACTACAAAAAAAAGATTGATTAAAAAAAAAGTTATATGATTCTTACTAGAGCCAGTGGAATCTGAACACCATACTATTTGACTTCAATCATAGTCCATTTGAGATTTGCATAAACTCTTTGTTTAGCATTAATTTATTTCACACTCTTTTTCCTCCTCAGTCTATATTTCCTTACTCTTTCACCCATAGAACCTAACGTCATATATTTTATTCTTGAAAGGGTTTTATTGACCACCTGTCAAGAGTCAAATACTTTCTGTGTCTTCTTAGCCTAGTGCATGATCCTTATGTTTACTGAGTGCTTGCTATCTGGTTGACTTTTTCCAACACTTTCTTTGTGTTAACTCATATAATCCTCACAACTGTTCCTAGAATTAAGATCTGAGCTGCCTGAATCAAAGGCCAATATTTGTGAGAGGAAGTTTAGTAGGAAGAAATCAGGCTTGAGAGCTAGCAATTTTTTTTTTTTTCCATTTTGGGGCTTGAACCCAGGGGTGCTTTACCACTGTGCTACATCTCCAGCTGTCCTTATTTTTTTTTTTAATCTTGAGCCAGGCTCTTGCTAAATTTCCAATGCTGGCCTCAAAATTGTAATCCTCTTGCCTCAGCCTCACAAATTATTGGGATAAGACATGTAACAGTGGTTCACTTTATGTTTTGAGTATAGCCCTTGCTGCTCTGCCACATGCAACAGTTTTTTTTTTTTTTTAGAGAGCGCGAGAGAGAATTTTAATATTTATTTTTTATTTTTTGACAGACACAATATCTTTGTTTGTGTATGGTGCTGAGGATCGAACCTGGGCCGCACGCGTGGCAGGTGGGCGAGCTACCGCTTGAGCCACATCCCCAGCCCGCAACTGATTTTTAAAATGGATATGTTTCTTTCTCTTCCTCTCTCTCTGGTCCTCCTTAATCTCTCCCTTTCCCTAATCTCATGGGAAATAGGATTACCTTTTTTTTCCCCTATTCTAAACAGAGTTATCTGTCCTTGAGTACTCATCCACCATAGGAACCAAGTAATCCAGATTTTGGGAATGGCACCAGAAGATCTCAGAAATGACTATCTCTCAGCTCTGTTGGTAGAGTGCTTGCCTTGTATGCACAATGTCCTAGCATCCCCCCAATAATCCCCCCCCCAAAAAAAAAACACTATCTCCCGATTTAACAAGTGAATTAAAACTCTAAACAGAACATGAGGAATGTAGCCTTTGAATCACCTCTTAAAAGCCACCTGTTCTTGCTGATGGGCAGAATCACACACATCCTTTGAGACAAGAGTCCCCAGTGTTTCTCCTTTGGTAACAAAGCAATAAACTCTTTTTTTTTTTTTTCTTTCTTCCCAACTGTATCCTCGTTATTGGATTGGCATCAGGGACAAGGTCCAAGCTTTGGGCAACACACAGAGTTGGTAATCTTGACAGAATGGAGAGTTACTCTCCTCAAAGCTCAGTCTTAGGGACTTAGGGGCACAAAGGGCTTTGATAGGGAGGGAAAGGAAGAGTCTGGCAGGAATGCCATGTGCTGCAGGGTCTTTCTCATCCAGGATGTAGGTATTCTTTCTTTTTATCGGTGGGATCGTGAAATGGACTTCAACTTCCTGTGTCTTGTTCTTATAGTCCTTTTTAGACAGAATTAAAATCTGAGAAGGGGTGCTACAAAGGTTATCAGATATTCTCTGCTCTGTAAATCTAGTGAAATATTATTTAGCAGATTACACCTTAACTATTTAGGTGGGGCTTCTCTTTAGAATTTAGAATTTTGAGCAAAAAAAAGGGAACCTACAAGAATAAGAGGGGGCGGGGCCGGCAAGGCAAAAATAACTGCCACAGACAACTTTTCAAAACAGCTGCTCTGTTTTAAAACCACCCTGGAGGGAAGCCTCATCACCCCAATTTTAGGATGAGAAAATGAGGTGCAGTGAGGTTAGGTGGTGTGCCTCAATAACATAGCTGGAGGTGGCTGCCTGTCCCCAGAGATCGCTTTAAGTGATCTGTGCATTCTTTATGCACAGCTGTGCATGTAATTTATTTTTTTAAATATTTATTTTTTAGTTGTAATTGAACACAATATCTCTATTTTATTTATTTATTATTTATTTAATGGTGCTGAGGATCAAACTCAGGGCCTCTCATGTGCGAGGCAAGCGCTCTACCGCTGAGCCACAACCCCAGCCACTGTAATTTATTTTTAATGTGATATAAAAGCAGTTTTAGGGAGATGTGACTCTCTAACCATACATTGGACTCATTTAAAATGTACAGTTCAACCTGGTGTGGTGGTGTATACCTGTAGTTCAAGCTACTTGAGAGGCTGAACTTAAAAATAAAGAGGTTATCTTAAAAATAAATAAATATTCAGCAAAAATAAAGTTGTTGTGTAAGCTTAGAAATAAATAAAAAATAAATAACGGGTACAATTCAATGGTTCTTAATAAGTTGATAAAATTTATACACATTTTTAAAAAAATATGTTTCTCTTTGGGGTGTATGATTTTTATACAGATAGTAATGTTCAATATTTTATGTAATCGTACATTTTATTTTCACGAGAGTGCCAACTGTTGAAAAGTTGTTATCATTATAAATGTACCATGTGAATACCATGTTTTTATAATAAAAAATATTTTTACTTATTTATAGATAGGGTCTCACTGAGTTGCTTAGCACCTTGATTTTACTGAGGCTGGCTTTGAACTCATGATCCTTCTGCCTCAGCCTCCAGAGCCACTGGGATTACAAGCAAGCACCAATGTGCCTGGCCTGCAACTATTTTTAAAAGGGACATGTTTCTTTCTCTTCCTCTCTCCCTGTTCCTCCCTAATCTCAGGGGAAACATGATTACCTTTCTTCCTCATTTTAGGCAGTTATGTATCCCTGAGTGGGTGTGTACCCATCATAGGAACAAAGTAATCTAGACTTTGGGGATGTTACCAGAAGATCTCAGAAATGACTGTCTCCCAAATTAACAAGTGAATTACAACTCCAGACAGAGAACATGAGGAATGTAGCCTTTGAATCATCTCTTTAAAATACCCCTGTTTCTGTAGATAGGAAGAATCACAGCCTTTGGGGCAGGAATCTCCTGAGTTTCTCCTTTGCTAGCAAAGCAATACACCTTCTTTTTCCTTTTTCTCAAAACTGTTCTTGTTATTGGATTAGTGTCAGGAAAAGGACAGAGCTTTCAGCAACAATTTCATCTATATTAACACAAGAATGTTGGGGAACACATCTGTTTTAAATCATAGCACTAACCAAGTAAGAAAACTGCCTCAGGGCTAGATTTGTAGGTCAGTGGTATAGACCATGGGTTCCATCCCCAGCACCAAAAACAAAAACAAAAAATGTGTAAACTACACTCAAAATTTTGCCATGTTATTTTTTTCCCAGTTAAACTGAGCCAAAGAAGCCAACTATAAACCAGGTGTATTGGCACACTCTTGTAATGCCAGCTATTCAGAAGGCTGAGGGAGCTTTGGCAACTCAGCAAGACCCTGTTTCAAAATAAAACATAAAAAGGGCGGAGATGTAGCTCAGAGGTAAAGCACCCCTTTGTTCAACTCCCAAAACCTGGAAGAAAGAAGTTAAATATATACCAAGAGGGGGCTGGAGTTGTGGCTCAGTGGTAGAGTACTCACTTGGCAAGTGTGAGGCCCTAGGTTTGATTCTCAGCACCACATAAAAATAAATAAAGGTATTGTGTCCAACTACAACTAAAAAGTAAATATTTAAAAAAAATACATACCAAGATTTTATTGCAGGGGAACAGATGCTGGGAAATTGAACCCAGGACCTCATGCCTGTGCTCCTACTCCCCTCAGCCCTACACTGTAGATTAGAATTTAATTATGAAAAAGCTATCTTATCTCAGACCAGAGGCTCTCATTCCAAGAAATATCTTTCTAACTTCTTTATCTATATCTTTATCAAAATAAGTTAGTTATAATGAGATTAAGTGTCTGATAAGAAGAACCACTTGCTTAAAGTTGAAAGAATGTAAACATGCTACTTCAGAGACCAAAGGCCGTACAATTTGTAGAGTCTAACATTTCAGCTGCTTTTAGCTTTGCATTCAAGTGGGAATGAATGTCTGTAGTTTCTAGAAGCTTGACTGTTAAATAAATTACTCATTGAATTTGTGGCCACCTAAAATCTGGACTTCAGTGCAATCAGAGTTTGACAAAGTCTTTATTGTCTACACACAGCAGTAACTAATTTAAAAACTGCAACATTTTTCAGTCATTTGTTATTCTGCTTTACAATAAACAAAGGGAATTGTGTTACATTCTACTAAATCAGACTACAAAAGAGAATAACAAGTTCCTTAAAGCATTGTTTACCAAACTAAAAAAACCTAATGAAAAAATTGAAATTTAGTAAACAATATGGAAAAATCCAATTATGTTAAGAAATTTGGAAGCAGTATTAACCTTTTTTTTTTTTTTTTTTTTTTTAAATAGAAAAAGGAAGGGCTGGGGATGTGGCTCAAGCGGTAGCGCTTTCGCCTGGCATGCGTGCGGCCCGGGTTTGATCCTCAGCACCACATACAAACAAAGATGTTGTGTCTGCCAATAACTAAAAAATAAATATTAAAAATTCTCTCTCTCTCTCTTTCCCTCTAAAACTCTCTCTTTAAAAAAAAAAAGAAAGAAAAAGAAAAAAAGAAGTTTTATTGCTTTGCTAGCCCAGGAGAAACACAGGGGACTCCAGTCCCAGAGGATGTGATTCTGCCCATAGGGAAAATGGGAGTGGGAAGTGGTGAGGGGTAGGAGGATGTTAATTTCAAAGGTTACATTCCACATGTTCTCTGTCTGGAATTGTAATTCAATTATTGGGAGATAGTCATTTCTGAAATCTGGTGCTGTTTCCCACCTTCCTGTGGTAGGTGCCATATCCACCTTCCTATGGTGAGTATGTGCTCAAAGACAGATAACTCTGTCTAGGATGGGGAAGAAAGGTAATCCTATTTCTCTTGAGATTGGAGAGGGAGGGATTAGGGAGGGAGAGAAACTAAAAGTAAGTGTCAGTGGCAGAGCATCAAGGGATATATATATATATATATATATTTTTTTTTTAATATTTATTTTTTTTAGTTGTAGTTGGACACAATACCTTTATTTTATTTACTTTTATGTGATGCTGAGGATTGAACTCAGGGCCTCGAATGTGCTAGGCGGGTATTCTACCACTGAGTCACAACCCCAGCCCAGCAAGGGCTATATTTAAAGCATAAAGTGGACCACTGTTTCATTTCCCCACTGTCAATTTCTATATCTCATTTCTCTGGAAGAATGGGCTACAACATCTCCAAGCTGCTTCCTACTGAGAGAGGGTGAAATTGAGAGAAGGGATCTGAAATCCTTGTTCTTTATCAGGTGGAGCATGAACAATTAAGATTAACCTTTTTTCTTTTTTTTTTTTTACTTTATTTATTTTTTTTATTAGTTGCTCATGACAATACAATGATCTTGACATATTATACATTTGAATCAAATGGAGTATAATTTCTCATTTTTCTGAGTGTACAGGTTGCAGAATCAAATTGATTATACAGACACGTATATACATACAGCAATACTAGTGTCTATTTTATTCTGCTGCCCTTCCTATCCCCCCTTCCCCTCTCCTCCCCTCCTATCACCTCTCTCTACCCAATCTAATGTGACACATTTCTTTTTTTTCCCCTCACATCATTATACATGTATTTTGTATAATGATGAGGGTGTCCTTCCATCTTCCGTGCAATTCCCCTTCTCCCTCCCATTCCCTCCCACCTCTCTTCCCTATTTAGTGGTAATCTTCTTCTCATGCTCTTCCTCCCTACCCCATTTTGAGTCATTCCCCTTATATCAGAGAAGACATTTGGTATTTGTTTTTTAGGGATTGGCTAACTTCACTTAGCATAATCTGCTCTAATGCAATCCATTTCCCTGCAAATGCCATGATCTTGTTATTTTTTTTAGTGCTGCACAATAACCTTTTTTCAATAATAAAAATTAAAATGTCTTGTACTTTGCATATAAATTATTTATGTATTTTTTAGTTGTAGTTGGACACAATGCCTTTATTTTGTTTACTTATTTTTATGTGGTGCTGAGAATTGAACACAGGGCCTCACACGTGCTAGGCAAGCGTGCTACTACTGAGCCACAACCCCTGTCCCTTTAAATATAAATTATTATTATTATTATTATTAGTAGTAGTAATATTATTATTATTATTATTTTAATATTTATTTATTTTTTTTAGTTTTCGGTGGACACAACATCTTTGTATGTGGTACTGAGGATGAAATCCGGGCCGCACAAGTGCCAGGCGAGCACGCTACCGCTTGAGCCACATCCCCAGCCCCAGTAATATTATTTTTGAGACAGGGTCTCACTATGTTGCCTAGTTGGACTTGAATTACTGAACCTAAGAGACTTCCTGCCTAAGTTTTTTGAGTAGCTGGAACTACAAATGTACCACTTTTTTTATATCGGACCAAGGGGTGGTTAACTACTGAGCCACATCCCCAACCCTTTTTTTGCTTATTTTGAGACAGAGTCTTGCTAAGTTGCTGAGACTGGCTTTGAACTCATAATTCTCCTGCTTTATCCTCCCAAATCACTGGGATTACAGGCATGTACCATGGCACCCAGCCAGGGGCACCACCATGCCCAGCCAAAACATAAATTCTTAAGTGCTATTATTTGCCTCTAAGTCCTTCATAAATTAGTAAAATATTAATATATTAACTTCTAATGAACAACATTGGGATTTTCCATGCTGAGAATCCAAAGCCATCATGGATACCACAGAGGAGCTGGAGAACCGGTTTTTCCTGGAGGGATGGAGGAATTTGCCATTTTCTACTTGTTTACCAACAGTAGTGACTAATACCTTCTACTAGGCTCTTTCCATTTCTAATTGGTGCTCCTACCTTGGAAAAAAATTGGCATTGCTTGTAAAAGCTACTGTTCTGCAAAATCCCCTTCTATCCCTCAAAATAACATACAGTCCTGCCCCAGGAACAGGAAGGCAGATCCAGAAGTGGGAGATGAATTCAGCAAAATATGGGGGTTATCTCTAAGAAAAGAACACAAACTTGTGAATGTTCCAGGTTTGTCTGAAGTTTATATTTACTTATTTATTTATTTTTGGTACCAGGGATTGAATCCACGGGCACTTACTGCTAATCATATCCACAATTCTTTTTAAAAATTTATTATTTTGAGACAGGGCCTCATTAAATTGCTGAGGCTATTCTTAAATTTATGATCCTCCTGCTTCAGCCTCCTGAGTCTCTGGGATTATAGGTGTATGCTACCACGCAAGGCTTCATATTTATTTAGAATGATTAAAAGTTAGATTAAAAGGTTGAGGGTTTAGCTTAGAGGTGGGTTCCTTGCTACCATGTGAGGGGCCCTGAGTAAGAAAAGAGAGGACTAAAACCATAAAATTTCAATAACCATGGATTTTAATAACCATGAAAGTTGATAAGCCAACTACCATGTATGGAAACAAAATATAATTTTGTTAATAATTTAGAAGAAAATTAACATACCTTTTGGTATTTTATTTTATTCTTATTTTTAAAAATATTTATTTATTTATTTATTTTTAGTTTTCAGCGGACACAACATCTTTGTTGTATGTGGTGCTAAGGATGGAACCCGGGCCGCACGCATGCCAGGCGAGCGCGCTACCGCTTGAGCCACATCCCCAGCCCCCTTTTGGTATTTTAGCTAAATAAAAATATCAAGGGCCATTACATGCAAATCAATGCTGACATATTTAAACATTACAAATTTCTACCCCGAATATAAAATTAATGAATAAATAACCAGGCAGTATCAAAATTCTTAATTTCAATATCTTTTCAATGTAAAAAATTCTTTAGATGTAAAAGTCTGTTTTAAAATATTTATTTTTTTTAGTAAAATAAATAAATAATAAATAAAATAATGTTATTTTATTTATTTATTTATTTATTTTCATGTGGTGCTGAGGATTGAACCCAGGGCCTTGCACATGTGAGGCAAGTGCTCCATCTCTGAGCCACAACTCCAGTCCCATAGATGTAAAAGTTTTGTAAGTATGTGTAACCATAAACTTTAATTAATATGGTAGAAAATCTGGTTTTCTGGTTTTACTTAGACTGTTTACAATAGTGGATTATTCTATTCTGAAATAATTACACAAATACAGACAACACATCTGCTTAATATCCTTTTCTGGATTCATAGTTCATCGGCTTCTTATCAATCAAATATGGATTGGTCAAAAGTTAAGAAAGAAAAACTTAAAAATAAAACATTGACATTTAATAATAAAAAGAAAGGGTGAAAAGAAGGCAAAGTAGCAGGATATAAAACCAACACCCATAAATCAAGTACATTTCTTTACATTAGTGATAAATCCTCTGAAAAAGGAATTGGGAAAGTTACCCCATTTATAATAGCCTCAAAAAAAAAAAAAATTTGGGAATCAATGTCACAAAAAAGTGAAATCTAGAGAACACTAAACAAAGAAATTAAAGAAGATCTTAGAAGATGAAAGAATCTCCCTTGTTCTTGGATAGGCAAAATTAATATTGTCAAAATGACCATATTACCAAAAGTGTTATACAGATTTCATTCCAATCTAATCAAAATCCCAATGATATTCCTCATAGAAATAGAAAAAGCAATCATGAAATTCATATGGAAAAATAAGAGACTCAAAATAGCCAAAGTAATCCTTAGCAAGAAGAGTGAAGCACAATACCAGACCTTAAACTATACTACAGACCTGTATCAGCACCAAAACAGACATGTAGACCAATGTTACAGAATAGCCGACACAGAGACAAACCCAGGTAAATACAGTTATCTCATACTAGACAAAGGTGCCAGAAACATACATTGGAGAAAGGATAGCCTCTTCAACAAAAGAGGATGGGAAAAAATGGAAATCCATATGCAGCAAAATGAAATTAAACTTCTTTCTTTTGCCCTGAATAAAACTCAACTCAAAGTGGATCAAGGAACTAGGAATTAGACTAGAGAGTCTGCACCTAACAGAAGAAAAAGCAAGTCCAAGTCTTCATCATGTTGGCTTATGACCTGACTTCCTTAATAAGACTCCTAAAGTGCAAGAAATAAAATTAAGGGCTGGGGATGTGGCTCAAGCGGTAGCGCGCTCACCTGGCATGCGTGCGGCCCGGGTTCGATCCTCAGCACCACATACCAACAAAGATGTTGTGTCCGCCGAGAACTAAAAAATAAATATTAAAAATTCTCTCTCTCTCTCTCCTCTCTCTCCTCTCTCACTCTCTCTTTAAAAAAGAAAAGAAAAGAAATAAAATTAAGAATCAATAAATGGGATGGATTCAAATTAAAAAGCTTCTTTGCAAAAAAGGAAACAATAATGTAAGAGAGCCCCAACAGAATGGGAGAAAATCTTTACCACACACACCATCAGATAGAGCACTCCAGGATATATAAAGAACTCAAAAAACTTAACACCAAAAAAACAAATAACCAAATCAATAAATGCACTAAGGAAATGAGCGACACTTCACAGAAGAAGATATACAATAGATCAACAAATATATGAAAAAAAATCTTCAACATCTCTAGCAATTACAGAAATGCAAATCAAAACTACTCTAAGATTTCATCTCACTTCAGTCAGAATGAAGAAGTCAAGCAATAATATGTGCTGGCAAGGATGTGGGGAAAAAGGCACACTGATTCATTGTTGATGAGATTGCAAAATGGTGCAACCACTTTGGAAAACAGAATGGAGATTCCTTAGAAAACTTGGCATTGAACCACTATTTGACCCAGCTATCCCACTCCTCGGTCTATACCCAAAGGACTTAAAATCAGCATGCTACAGTGATACAGCCACCTCAATGTTTATAGCAAGCAGCTCAATTCACAGTAGCTAAACTGTGGAACTAACCTAGATGCCCTTCAATAGATGAATGGAAACTGTTGTATATGGAATATTACAATGGAATATTACTCGGCCTTAAAGAAGAATGAAATTATGGCATTTACAGGTAAATGGATGAAGTTGGAGAATATCATGCTAAGCAATGTAAGCCAATCTCATAAAACCAAAGGTCAAATGTTTTCTCTGATAAGTGGATGCTGATTCATATTGTGGGGTGGGGACAAGGGAAGAATAGAGGAATTTTGGAATTGGCAGAAGAGGAGGAAAGGAGGGGAGGGTGTGTGTGTGTGTGGGGGGGAAGGTGGTAGAATGAGATGGACATTATTACCCTATGTGCGGGTATGATTGCACGAATGGTGTAACTCTACATCATGTACAACCAGAGAAATGAAAAGTTGCACACCATTTGTGTAAAAAGTAAAAGTAAATTAAAAAAAAAATCCTCGCCGGTCATTGTGGTACACATCTGTAATCTCAGCAGCTGGGGAGGCTGAGGCAGAAGGATGGAGAGTTCAAAGCCATTTTCAGCAAAGGCAAGGCACTTAGCAACTCAGTGAGACCCTGTCTCTAAATAAAATACAAAATAGGACTGGGGATGTGGCTTAGTAGTGGAGTGCCCCCGAGTTCGATCCCTAGTACCCCCCCCAGAAACAAAACCCAATTAGAACAAATCCCCCAAATAAAAAAAACAAGAAAATTCCAAAATTTTTAAAATATTAGTTGCCTGTCACATTATTAATGCATAATCACCATCATTGCTTCATACAGCAACTTAGAATAATTTATGAGAAAGAGAATGGAAGACAATGGGTCCTCCAATGTGATTGATGTACTTTTTTTTTTTTAAATTTGTTTTAATTAGTTACATATGACAGTACAATGACCTTGACATATCATACATTTGAATCAGATGGGATATAATTTCTCATTTTTCTGAGTGTACAGGTTGCAGAATCATATTGGTCATGCAGTCACCTATATACACACAGTAATAATAATGTCTATTTCATTCTACTATCTTTCCTTGAAAAAAAACTTTATTGAAAGCTTAGAAAACATGGTTCCTGGTGCATGCCTATCATTCCAGCAACTTGGGAGACTAAGGAAGAAAGATTCAAAGTTCAAGGCCAAGCTTGTGCAATTTAACAAGACGCTGTCTCAAAATAAAAAATATAATAAAAGGGCTGAAGATATAATTCAGTGTAGAGTACTCCTTGGTTTAATGGCCAATAACACACACACACACACACACACACACATACACATAAAGGGAAAATTTGTTTTCAGCCTCACCATTTATTATTGTTAATGTCTCAAAAGTTTTGGATGTTGTCAAATTTGGGAAAATCTCTATTAAGTGTTTTCAATAATGAGCAGCAAAATTCCAAAGATAGCATATAAATGTTTGAAGTCTTCCTGTGCAGTGCCTGGTCTTTGAATTGACAGGTTCATTAGCCACATTGCTGCCACCAAACCTCCAAAGGCTTTTGGAGGGGGCCCTAAGTGGGTCTAGCCTGAAGAGGGCTTGGGGCAGTCTGGGTATGAGGTGGGGACCTGAGCCGAGAGGGACAGCAGTTGGGAAGGCCCTGTTCCTTGGAGAGTAGCCAGACTATGGGAGTGCCTGATGTAGGGTGGGGGCTGGGACATGGGGGAGGATGGACTGGGTTACAGGTGTGGAAGGCCTGGAATGCAGAGGTACTGGGACATTGGGAAACTACCTTGGGGGCCTACGGGATGGGGGTAGGGCTGGGCATGGGAGGGGCCTCAGCTGTGGGGGATTGTAGGGGCAGCTTTAAGGCCTGAGTGTGGGGAAAGAACATGGGAGGGTCTGAAAAGAGGGGTCTATAACTTGGGTATCCTCTAGCCATGTAGGGTAGCTGGGCATAGGAGTCTGATCATAGGTGGAGATCTAAGCAGGAGAGGACTGGCTGTGTGTAAGGGGGTCAGGTTGTGGGGGTGCATGGGATTTAAATAAATTTCAGGAGGGCAGAAAAGGTCTTGTCAAGAACAGTTTTTCCCCCTTTTCCATATAAAGACTGTTTTTAATAGAAAAACCAAAACAACACTTAACTAAACCAAACAGCCAAACAAAAACAACACAAATCTCCATTAAAAAAGACATTTTCTCCATTGAGCAGAGAAAGATAATTACCATATTTTTTTGTGAGTAATAATAAGGACCTTATTCCACATAAATTGAGTGAACTGGAGTCACATATACCTAATGTAATGTAAATATCAGAGAATGACTGAAAGGAGGATGCAAAGATAGCATATAAGTAAAATTCAAGACTATATATGTAGTAAAACTATATATGGAAGTACAGAGTAGACACAATTTTAAAGGTAACTGTATTATTCAGACTGGGGTTGTCTCTGCCCCATCCCATACCCTGAAGAATCAAAGTGAGATGATGGGGTTCTTGAGGGAAGCTTCCACTATCTGGGTAACAATGGGGCTCTTCAGCTGCAGTGGGTATAACCTATTCAATTGATTGTACATTAGGATACACAAGAAAATCAGCTAGGGCACTGTTAGCATAATTAAGATTCTTCTAAGGTTGCTGTTCCCCTTGAAGAGGCAAAAGGGTGGCTATTTGGGGAAGACAGGGGAGGTGTTTGATGGAGGTGGTACAACCATTTTCTGAAGAGGGAACAGAGAGATTCTTTGAGGGACCAGAGCCAGATTCAGGGCAGCCTGTGTGTGTGTGTGGGTGTGGGTGTGGGTGTGGGTGCTGTTCTCCAGGACTGGTAATCATCCATTGTTTGGGCAGTCTGTGTGTGATGAGGATTGAGGGATTATTTGGGGGGATTAGCAGCCATAAAATAGGCAGACTGGATTCTATGGGGAGGGAGGGACCAAGAAGAGAGGTAGGAACTAACTGTGTGCAGAAGAGGTGAAGAGAATTTTGGAAAGTCACTGTAGCTAAATCTCCTGTCTTAAGTCTTGCACTAAGCTTAATTAGATACCTCCCACCTAAGGGTTTAGAGCTCTTGTGCTGCTTTTACAGATGAGAAACTGAAGTATCTTCCCTAAGGCCAGTCTAACTTCAAAGCCCTGTTCTTCATTCTTTTCAGTGAAATTGATGCTATCAGTATTCCATATATATGGGGTAAAACTGAGGCACAGAGAGGTAATCACTTGCTACTAAGTGGTCAGACCAGAATTAGAATTCAGGCAATCAGGATCCAGAATCTTGGCCTCAGCAGTGGCAGTGTTTGTGGAAGAAACCGGAATGTGGCCTGAGGCAGATGCTTGAGGTGGGGGAAGGTATGAGAGTGCAGGGGAAAGTTTCTCAGTGCAGATTGCAGGGGAGGGAGTTTGCATCTCTAACTTTCTCTAGTCCCTCCCCATTCACTTTCCAGCGTGTTCCAGAGCCTGCTAAGTGCCGATGTGGGGCCCCATGAGGCCACTTCTTTGGGAGGGAAACTATGCTGGGGATCTATGGTGATCAAACCCAGTGCCTCATATGCTAGGCAAACACTCTATCACTGAGCTTTTATGCCCAGCCCAAGTTCTTAACTCCTTATGTTGGCAGGAGTCTAAAACTTCTGGTCTCAAGTGATTCTCCTGCCTCAGCTTCCAAAGGAGCTGGGACTACAACTGTGCGCCATCACTTTGAGTTGGTGTTATTAACAAAAACAACAAAAAGAATGTACACACATGTATACATACATTTATATATAGAAAGAATATGTATACTCATATATGTATATCATTCATTCATATATATTTACTTTTGTCATTGATATATATGTATGTCATTCATATGTATATGTCATACACACACACACACACACACACACACACACACACACAAAGACAAACATACTTTCCCGAAGAAAGAAAGATTCTCTTTCAGAGACATAACAGAGGTACAGAGACATAACAGCTGAACTTGGGAAGCAGTAAAGCTGAACCCTACCTACCAGAATAATCCTGGTCCAGCCTGGGTAAGTCACACAGCAAGCCCATTTGTACCAACAAATTCCAGAATGAATCAAGAATTGAAGCTTCCAGGAGTTTCTAGAATTGAGGTGGGAGAGACTAGGGTGGGTAGATTGGCTAGAAGTTCAGAGGAAGAACAGAGTAGATCTCTTCTGCCTGTCTCTTGAAGTCTGAGTTATTCTGCGTCTTTGCATTTCCAAGTGTCTCTCAATGCTTCCCAGTATTTGTCTCGCTGGAATTTCCTTGGTCCAGGCCCAGCTCAATAGCTCCCTCTTCTGGACACAGTACCACCAGACACAAAGTGATAAGTGAGGGCTTTTCATTCACTTGGGGCGCTTTCCTGGGCCTAGCCTCTGAGGGTGTGGAATCCTTTGGCAGTTTTCATTTGTGGGAGATCGGCCACTTTTACCTCCAATGGCCAAAAGGGGGCGATGAAGGTTTGTCTCAGCATCATTCCTACCCTCCCAGCAGCTCCTCTGGGTACTGGACATTTGCACCCGGAGTAGATTTGGGTGGCTAGAAATTTGTTCAAACCTGAAGCCTGTTCTCTGGCGTGCCGTCTCTCTGTTTGTCCCTCTGTCTAATGGAGATGGAACAAAGGGCCTCGTGTATGTAGTAGGCAAGCCGCTCCATCACTGACCTATATCCTCAAGCTCTGAAGTTTTCAAAATCAGGTCTAGCCTACCCAATCTCATTTCATTGTGATGATTTGTAAAGTTACTGGTGTGCCAGCTTTTCTTTCTTGAGCTCTAGTTTCCTTTACTTGAACTTGGTAGAATAAGCTACCTCAGGGTAGGTAAAAGTGAAAGAAGTAATTTTTGTACAGGTTTTAGGAGAGAGCTTATTATACATTTCATACCATGGCTGTCACTTTCTTGCATTTCCCATTCAATGTCCTCACTGACTATTGGTACTGGGGACCACAGGCTCTCAGTTTTCCTGCGGGCACCTTTAACACTGGACTGAACAGGACCACTTGCAGCTTGAGCCAACTGGAGTTTTTGGTGGAAAAAACATGTTTGTTTAATGTCCAGGTGCCTTGACAGCTGAACTTAACTAACCATTAAATATCTGTATATACATTTATTTAATAACTACATACAGCTTATCTGTCAAGAAATGTGAGGGCTTGGGGTTTAGCTCAGTGATAGAGCATTCCTCTAGCATGTTCCAGGTTCTGGGTTCCATCCAGTACCCCAAACAAAACAAAACAAAAACAAACAGACAAACAAACAAAAACCCCCAACTTTTTAAAAAAGCAAATATGTGGGGCTGGGTTTGTGGCTCAGTGGTCGAGCACTTACCTAGTGTGTGTGAGGCACTGTGTTTGATTCCCAGCACTGTACATAAATTAATTAATTAATTAAAGTTCCATCAACAACTAAAAAAATTAATTAAAAAAAAAGCAAATATGTTTTTTTTTTCTCTTGAGTTTTGAGGCTGGAGACCAGGCCTTTTGCACCTAAGATGAGCACTCTACCAATTGAGCTCCATCCCCAAGCCTATAGTATTTCTATTTCCTCTCTCTCTTTCTCTCACTCTTTCTATATATACCCATTTAAACATTTACCTAACCACTGAATATAGGAAATGCATAATTTTCAATTTGTAGAGATTCATGTGTGTATATCTTTTCTTTAATTATAATTGATTTTAAAAATAAAAAATATATTTTATTTTACTTGGTAAGAGGACTGAATTCAGCAGGGTGCTTAATCATTGAGTCATATCCTCAGACCTATTTATTTATTTAGGTACCAGTAACTGAACCAAGGGTTGTTGAACCATTGAACCATCATTTTTATCCCCAATTTTTAAAAATATTTTTATTTTGAGACAGGGTCTTGCAAAGTTGCTTAGGATAAGTTGCTGAGGCTGACTTTGAAAATTAAGTTCTCCTGCCTCAGCCTCCTGAATCATTGGTATTTCAGGTATGAGCCACCATGCCTGGCTAGAATTGATTTTAGTCCTATTCTACACTTTTAAATTTACTCTTTAATATTTTTATAACTATTATATTTGTCTAACCATGCTATGCATTTTTATACAGAGGCTCCTTTACTTATATGGGGTTGCATCCCTGCAAGCCTATCATAAATTGAAAATGTTATAAGTAAAAAAATGTAGCACATCTAATCCATAAGACTGTAGCTTAGCCTTACCTACCTTAAATGTGCTCAGAACATTTAGGTTACCCTACAATTCGATTACTATAGGGCAATCTACTGCAACTGTAGCGTAATCTAACATAAAGTCTATTTTATAATAAAGTGTTGAATATCTCATGTGATATATTAAATATCTATATCTAAAAACCAATGGCAACACACTCTACTGTAAAGTATTGGTATTCAATCCGGAAAAAGAGTAAAATTCCAAATTCTAAAATTCTACGTACACCTTTTTCTTTCTTTCTCCACGCCCTTGCCCTCCACTGCCCTTCTTTCTTTTTGGTGGTACTGGGGATAAATATATCTTTATTTTGAAATAGGGTCCAGCTCCTCAGTAAAAATTTTTAACATCATTTCCCCCTATTACTCCCTACCTCTTTCACCTCAGCTCTAACTGTTCCCCCAATCTAGTGTCTATTCCAGGAAGCCAGCTGTCCCAGGACAGTTCAAACCCATAGTGTGCTCAGCCTGATTGCCCCTTCCACTCTCCTTTCTATGCTATTTGGTACCTGGCAGTCTAGTCCTCATGGGATTAGAAACTGGAAGTGTACTCATCCTCAATATCACATATCCCTTGTGGAGCCCAGGAGCTGCACAGAGGGGCAGGGGATGATGGTGCTGGAAGGGATATTCAGAGAAATCTGTGCTTTGTGCATGAGGGGAAACTTCAGGAAAGGAATGGAAGTGGGAGCAGGGACCCATGGCCAAGAACCCCTCAAGGTATAGGCACTCCTGCAGCTACAGAGAACAGTGGCTGCTGATGGCAGTTAGCAGTCTCTTCCCGAAATTATCCTTGTCCCAAGGTCATGTCCCCTTTCTAGGAAACTTGGCCCTGGGTTGGCAATATAGATGTTTCTTGCCTCCAGGCAGGACATTTTTGACCAACAACCAGGCCAAATTCCAGAGCTCCCTGTGAAGTGAAAGGAGGTACATCCTGACTCAATACTGCTTCTGACCAGTCAGTTCCCCTCACCATCCATAGATGCTGTTCCTGAGCATAGTCTCCAGCGAACTTCCTGCTGCACATGGCAAGCGTGTTCTATTTCCCAGGGAACCTAATCTAAGGCACTTGGGTCCAGGAAGGCTACAGGAAGCAGACTCTAAAATGGGATTCTGGAGCTGCACCCCCAGCTGGTCCCCACCTCTGAGGGACAAATGCCCTGGCATGCTGTAGTAGGTGAAATTATCAGGACTTTCACAGTTGGTGAGTTGGAATTGGATGTAATATCAAGCTTCTGAAAGATTCTGGGGCAGGACTAATGAATGATAAGGTCTGGAAGTTGGATGGATGCTATTGAGACTGTTGACTGAGAAAGACAAAGGCTAGGTGATGAGTTAAGCGTCAAAGCCACTGGACTTTCCAGGCTGCATTTAAAGAGACTTTATTTCTTGTTGTTAGAGAGCTGGAAATGCGGAGAATGTGGCCCAGAGCTTAATAGAGCTGAAAAACAAAATGATGAACTCTCAGGCTGGGTCAGTCTAGATGGGAGGAGGCAGAACATAAAGTCGGATATGACAGAGTTTACTAATGTAAGAACACTCTTATAGACCATCCCGTTCACCCATCGCATTGACAACATCACTGCAATCGGTTAATTGGTACAGAAGATAAAGAAGCATGGAAATTATGTTTGAAGACTTTGTAAGGTATAGATACTTCAGAGACAAATTCTATGGGTTCAGGGGGTTCCCACATTTGTGAAGGTTTTTCTTGTTATAATTTTACTGAGTAATATTTGACAAACAATAAGCTGCCTATATATATATTTTAGGGGATGTGTCCTGAGATTTGAACCCAGGGCCTTGTGCATGCATGTGCTCTACCACTGAGCTACATTCATAGCCCTGAAACTGACTATATTTATATTGTAAAATTTGGACTGGTTAGTGCTCAGTGATAGAGTGCTTGCCTAGCCAGTGCAAGGCACTCCAGAATTTGATGTTATATGATCATCAAATCAAACAAACACAAAAATCAATGTAAAACATAAAGTTTGAAGAGTTTTTTGACAGGTGTATATGACCATGAAATCAGAATAGTCAAGAAAATTAACCCTAAACTTCCTTTCATAGTACTATTTTTTTTTAAGGTGGTGATGGTGTTGTGGATTAAACCCAGGGCTTTCTGTATGCCCTCTCCCACTGAGCCACATTCTCAGTCCCTAAAGCCCTAAAGGTTTTTTGTAATTCATTTCTCCCTTTCCTGCTGACCCACTCCCCAGTGCCAGTACCCAAGAAGCCATTGATCTGCTTTCTGTCTGATTAGTTTACATTTTCTAGACTTTTATATAGATGGAGCCATATAGTCTATACTCCTTTGTCTGGTTTCTTTGCACCAGTATAGTTGTTTTTAGATCCATCTTTGTTGATTTCTCTCCTTATTCTGAAATAGTATTCTATTATTTAAATATGTCATAATTTATCAATTCACCTGTTGATGAACATTCAGATTTTTTTCAGTTTTCAACTATTACAAATAAAACTCATTATGGATGGTGAGGGGTTTCTGGATTGAACCCAGGGTTACTCAAACACTGAGCCACATCTCCAGCCCTTTTTAATATTTTGTTTATATATATAAAAAAACTTCTCACTAAGTTGTTTAGGGTCTTGCTAAATTGCTGAGGCTGACTTTGAACTTGCTATCCTCCTGCCTCACCCCCGAGCTGCTGTGATTATGGACATGTACTATTGTGCCAGACATATAAAATCTCTATAAATATTAAATGTGTAAGTCTTCCAGTGGGGCATATATTTTCATTAAAATTAGGTAAATACCTAAGAGTATACCTGGCTAAATCATATTGTAGGTATAGATTTAACTTAACAAGAAACTGCCAAACTTTTCCAAATTGGTTGTACCATTTTACATTCCCACCAGCATTGAGGGAAGAATTCAGTTTCTCCACATCCTTACCAATACTTGGTATGATCAGTCTTTTTTTTTTTTTCCTTTGCTGGGAAACAAACCCAGGGCCTCATGCATACTAAGCAAGTGCTGTGTCACTAAGGTACACCCCCAGCCTCTGGTCAGTCTTTTTGGTAATAGGCATCCATAGTGAGTGTGTAAGACTAGAGGATAGAGAGACTTTGAGGAAGTTTTGCCTCCCAGGTCCCTCAGGAAAACCCCAAGCTCTTCATACTATTCATGTCTTTTTGAAGGATCTGTGTCACTATACTCATGATCCTGGAGAAAGGCATGGAGCTCTGGAGGTTTTATTTGTATTTTATTCAAATGCTGAGCATTTATGGTTTATTCTTGGTGCTATTTTAAGAAACTGTTGCCTGTGATAGAAGAATGACAATAATGAGGAGAAGGTGAGGAAGCCTCTTTAAAAATAAGATGTACTGATGGGTATATCTTGCATGCATGTACTCCTTGCCTGTGATCCCAGTGGATCAGGAAGCTGAGGCAGGAGGATTGTGAGTTCAAAGCCAGCCTCAGCAGCTTAGCAAGGCACTAAGCAACTCAGTGAGACCTTGTCTCTAAATAAAATACAAAATAGGGCTGAGGATGTGGCTCAATGGTTGAGTGCCCCTGAGTTCAATCCCTGGTACAAAAAAAAAAATGTATTAACTTAAAAAATTTTTTTTGAAATAATTATAGATCCACAGGAAATTGAAAAAAGATGTATAAGGAAGTTTCATGTAACTTACTCTTCACCCAGTGGTAACAACTTTGCTATGAAGCAATATGAAAAACAGGAAACTGAAATTGATATATTCCAGAATTTATTCAGATTTCATCAGTTAATACATATTTGTGATGTGTTGTGTATATGAGTGTGACTAGGTCAATGTAGTTTTACCACATGTAAATGTGTAACCAACACCACAATCAAGATATGGAGCTATGGATGTAGCTCAGTGGTACAGCATGTGCTTAGCATGTATGAGGCCCTGGGTCAATTCCTAGTACTGAAAAAAAAAAAAAGATACTGAACAATTCTGTCATAACAAGAGTACTTCCTTTACTTACATCCATGTCCCTCTCCTTTACCCCTACTCTGGCAACCACTAATTTGACTTTTAGCTCTATATTTTGCCATTTCAGAAATGTTATACAAGTGTGAACAGTCATATTCGCCTGTAATCTCATCACTTGGGAAGCTGAGAAAGGAAGATTGTGAGTTCAAGGCCAGCCTTGGCAATTTAGGGAGGTCCTGTCTCAAAGTAAAAAATAAAAAAGAGCTGGGGATACAGCTCAGTGGTAGAGCCCCTGGGGTTCAGTCCCCAGTACAGCCCCCTCCCCAAAAAGTTCATAATGGAATCTTTTTAGATAGGTTTCTTTTTTGTGTGGTATTGGGATTTGAACTCAGGGCTTCATGCATGCTAGACACTCACTCTACCAGTGAGCCATGATCCTAGCCCCAAGGTTGGCTTTTTTCTTTTTTGAGTGTCAGGGAGGATACTGGGGATTAATCCAAAGGGCACTTAACCACTGAGCCACATACTCATTCCTTTTTATTTGTTGAGACAAGGTCTTACTAAGTTGCTTAAGGTTTTACTAAATTTAGAGCTATTTATGGCAAGTACCAATGTGAGTATCACAATGTAGACCCTTAGGTTTCTGGATCAAGGCCATACCATGTATAATTGAGAATTATAGATATATGCCATCCAACCCAAGCCCCCCCTGCTTAAACAAAATAGCCCCTAGAGTGCTCCTGGACTCTGATGGGGGAGAGAACACCCACTAAGAGACATCTTAAGTGACTGCAGCCAGAGCAACTTGGCTTGAGCCAGGTTCTGCTAGACTCATCAAGTCAAGAGGTCACTGGACCCAAGAGCAGCTCACAGTTAATGGTAGTATTTCATCCCAGACTGGGCCTGAAAGAGCCAGATACATACATAAACTGCATACATAAATACATAAACTGCACAGCAGATGGTCCGGGCCCTGCATCACCCACTAATATTGCATCAGGGCTGCTCTCTTATTCATTTCTGAACTGGAGCTGTGCAAAGTGTCCTGACACAGGTGGGAGGAAAGGGACCAAGCTTGGACAGGCTAGCTTGCTGGGTAGTTGTAAGCAAAAAATATTGCTGTACCATAGCTGAACATGAGGAAACCCCGAGAAACAATGGTGAGGGAAAATCCTCCCAATGGGCAGAAATTCTAGCAATGCACTTAGTCATTCAATGTATGAAAAGAAGTAGACTATGGTTATACACTATGTTAACACATGGACAGGGGTTAATTGCTTAGCTGGTGACTAGAAACCAAAGAAAAAGACTGGGAGATATGGTAGGCTGAAAATTACATCCTCCCCAGATATGTCCTTGTCCTAATCCTGGAACCTGTGAACATGACCTTACTTGGAAAAAGTGTCTTTGCATTTGAGATTTAGTGTTTTTCAAATGTGATCATTTTGAATTATCTGGATGGGCCCTAAATATTATGAGTATCCTATAAGAGAGTGACAAAAGGAGATTAGATGCACACAGAAGAGGCCACATGATCACGAAATGCAGATACAAACCCCGGGTTGCTGGCATGTTCTAGAACAACTTGATACCAGTATATGAGAACAGATCCCCAAAGTATCATAAAACCAAATAAAAAGGCAGACAGAGTCAGGATTACTTGCACTTGAAGATAGCATTGGGAGTGCATTGGGAGATATACTGACAGAAATGTGGTGCTTGGTTAGGACTAAAAATGTCTTCATCCAAGTCAGAATGGACCTAGTTTATCTAAGGTTAATATAGAAGAGTTAAGCACATTCCTAGTGCCAGGGTCCTGTTGAAAAGCTCCACACAGCACTATAATGGTTTTATCTTTTTTTCTTTTTTGCAGTGCTGGAGATCCAACCCAGGGATGCTAGGCAAATACTCTACCACTGAGCTATACCCCCAGCTCTGTTTTATCTATTTATAGTATGCTAGGAAGCTTTGCAGCATCAACCAACCAGTGGTAATCAGACATGTGGTTAAGACTTCAGATGATGCAGTTATGTCAAGCTGAATTCAAACAAGTTGATACCATAAGCTGAAAGGAGCAAGGCACAGATTTAGCCCTTGAGCCTCTGTAGTGAGTTCAGCCCTGATGACAACTTGGTTTCCTTGGTTTCAGACTCCTGGCCTCCAGAACTGTGTGAGAAAAAAAAATCCGTTCTTTTATGTCACTAAGTTTTTGGCAATTTGCTATAGCAGCCCAAGAAAGTAATAAGTGCAAGCACGAGGAGGTGTCTGTAGAGGCCCATGCATGGAGCTGCAGGAATGGACATGTGAAGGTCCTTGCATCACATGTAGCTATCTCAAGTAGATGTGCATTCTGCTTCTGTTTCAGAACCCCAAACTTCAGTTGATGGAGGTCATAAAGCTTCTCCAGAGATCTTGTATTTACTCTCTAGTTTTACTTGTGCCTCTACAATGTATCATGACCTTGCTATCTGTGGCTCATATAGCATTGGAACTACTTGCCTCCTTTTTCAACCCTCATCAAGAAAGATTTTGTGTGGTGACATCTGTCCTCTCTTGTGATGTTTATCTTCTCTCTCTGGTCAGGCCAGGTTTCTGCTCCCCATTGCAACTGTTTGTAATCTCACATCATTTATTTTGTAAGGCAAAGCTTCTGGAAGAAAACTTCTGGGAGTTCTCACCTGCTCCTGCTGGCTTGGGGCTTCCTGTTTTAACTGCTCCAGCATCTTCTGCAAGCCAGTGTTTCCATCTGAACTGGATGGAGTTCAGCTTTGTGGGGTGATGGGGCCTTTTAACCTCTAAGAGTTTGGCCTGTAAAATTCTTTATAAAATCTTGCAATTACTCCATAGATAAACAGCTTTATAGTACATTTAAAAAATTCTTTTTGGTTTTTAAACTAGCAAGAAGATTTTCTAATATTAGCAAATCTTTAAGCCTAGACACTTCCTTGAAGAGATTTTTTTTTTTTTTAATTGTGTGCTTTGTGCCTTAGTTCCTCAAATAGGGGGTTTACTATTTGGGGCTTTTCTTCACTGACAAGGTTTGAAGCATTTTAAATTTTTGTTTACATTTTAGCTCCATCTGTCGTTCAGTTATTCCTCCCTTCCATAGAAAGAACTCTCCAGAAAAAAATGTCTCCCAAAATCATATGCTCAAAACCCTCCTGACAATTAGAACCAGGCTTCAGATTTTCAGTCAGAGGACCACTAGCACCTCTGTCACGAAGAGAGCTCTCTGCCGGGCTCTGAGCCCCAATCACTACCTCATTGGCAGCCTCAAAATCCGGTCTAAGCTCTTTCAGGCCTTTCCATTGGAGACATCCTGGTGTATATTGTAGCTCCAGAGTCAAGGCTGTTGGCTGGGCCAGGATACTCTGAATTCCTTCATTGTCGTCTGTCAGCCAGAACCCATTTCCAGTTGGTTCCTGTGTACATTTCTTTGCGGGCCAAGAAGTGGCCTATGGGTGGCACAAGCTGGGCATCAATGACATTACCTGTGGGGTGTATTTGAAGCCTCTGACTCTTTTCTACAGCTCCTTTGCTCTGTGATGTCCATACAGGGTGGTAGGAAGGGATCTAAGTCTCTTTTTTGCCAGACCCAGGCAGAGCCTTTACCTGAACCACAGACACGTCCCAGCGTCCCAGCTTCCAGAGCAGCCCCGCCCCTCCTGCCTTCCTCAGCTCCGCCCCCACCCAAACAGCAAATCAGAGGCTCTGTTCAAGGTGCGTCACAAAGGTATTAATTGCCCCGCCCTCCACAGTTCTGCCTAGAAAGCGGTGTCCCCATGGTGAGCAGAGTTGTGCTGCTTTTCCTGCAGGAAGTGGTCTCACACAGGGAGATCCTAGCACAGATACCCTAGGAACAGGTGAGGGGCTGAGGGGTGAGTGACTTTGCCTCTGCCTGGCGTCTCTTCCTCTTTCATGGTTTCTTCACTTTCTCGCAGGGACCATGGTTTCCTAGGGCCTTCACTCCTTATTTCTGAAAACAAAGTTATTTCTTCCCCAAGAATCAATCCTTTTCCCCCTCTAAGCAATACCATTCTTTGGGTGATCTGAGCCAAGTTCACAGAGAGCTGGGTCTTCTGAGGGCCTTTCCTTTTGTCAGGGATTAGAGTTGGATCAGATTGACAGTTTGGTCCAGTTCCGACCAGCAAGGCTGGAGCTAGGGAGGAAGAGTATGGTGTGTGTGTGTTTGTGTGTGTGTGTGTGTGTATGTGTGTGTGTGTGTGTGTGTGTGTGTGTGTGTGAGAGAGAGAGAGAGAGAGAGAGAGAGAGAATGAATCAGGAAAAATATCCTCCTTAATAAGTGATGTGTGGAGCTCCTGTGCCATCTATACCATGAGGAGAAGTCTGCCAGGAGCCCTGCTTGTGTGGTTAAGAGATCTCTGACTTTGGAGATCATATCCCATTGTCTAAACCACATTGGTTAGATTTTCCCATCCTTGACACTGGAAGCATCCTTTATGATATGCCATCCTTTATGACATGTTGTAACCCACCTTAAATACCCATGTGGCTCCAGATCTCAGGGTTACTAGTCACTGTACTGCCTCCAAATATATAGGTTAGCCATCTCACACCCACATTTCCCAGCTTTCCATCTGACCTCACTCTCCCTTATCCTTTGAAACTCTTTCCCCACCTGGCTTGAGGTGACATTCCCTGGTCATTTCTTAATGGGCCTCCATGAGTTTCACTTAATCTACCTTCAACAGTGGCAGTGCCATGGGTCCAGCCTTTGGACTTTTCCTCTTTAATCTTTTAATCCTCCTTAAATGAAGTAGCTTTAAATTTCATCTGTGCTGACTCTGCAAACTTCTATCATTTTTGTGAATGCAATACTCAAGTGGCAGTTCTTGTGCATATCCATGCTTGAGTGTTTTATAACATCTTGAATCAAGCATGTTCAAAATAAGAGTACCTGATGATCATAGCTCAAGAAACACAGCCCTCCATCTGTTTTTCTCCCATTTTCTATTTAATGCATGTCAAATCCCATCAGACTTTCACCATCTTCATTGCTCCTGCTCTAGTCTTTATTCTGGCATCTAAACTATTGAAAGCCTTAGAAAGGCTTTTCCTGCTGCCTTCTAATTCCCAATGGACTCTCTGCAATTTTTATTTTATTCATTTATTTTTTGGTACTGGGGATTGAAGCCAAGGATGCTTAACCACTGAATCACATCTCCAGCCCTTTTTATTTTGAGTTAGGTTCTCACTAAAATTGTTGAGGGCCTGGTTAAGTTGCTGAGGTTGTCTTTGAACTTGTGACCTCTTGCCTCAGCTTTCTGCGTCTTTGGGATTATAGGTGTGCACCACTGTGCCTGGCTTTCTCTGCACATTGAAATCAATCAGAGCATGTCACTGTGATCTGTAGGCCCCTTCCCCATCTTCCTCTCCTTCCTTGCTCTGCTACGCTGACCCCATGCTATTCTAATGTGATAAGCCTATTCTTATCCCAGGACTTTTACCCTCCCTGACCATCATATCTAAAACTGTCCACTGGCCCAAGGCACCCCTACATAGACAACACTCCAATGGAAGACATACTACTGCAGCATGTGTTATAGCATTTAGCTTCAAGGTAGAGGTTGAATGATTGCTCTGAATGCTTCACTCTCCTGCAGAAGTAGCATTTAGCCATATGGCATGATAGTGATGGGTGTGGAATTCCTGCCTCCTTGACATTAGGCTTGGCAGGTGGCTTGCTTTGGCTAAAGAAACAAACTGAGATGATTTCTTGAGCTTGCTTCCAATGTCATCAATGACCCTTGATGAAGCACTTACTTATTATCTCAGTTCACCTGCAGATAGGGCTGAGATGGATACCAGTCACGAGAGCTCAAAGGCATCTTCCTTCAGTTCTCCATCAACAGTAAAAAGAAGGAACCATACCACAAATATAGTCATGATGTATGCTGTCTAAAGCTCCTTGCACATAGTAACTTATTTAAAATTCACAAGCCAAGGGGAGGCTCTTTTATCATTGTTCCATACAAAGGCAAAATGAAAGTACAGTGTGGTCACAGCCAGCTTGTGATATAGTTGAATTCAAGAGTACCCAGCCTCCACACCCTCAGCCAGGAACCCAGCTGGTTTTTAGCCTAGCTCTCAAACTCCTCCTGTTTTACTCTGGCAGAGGAGCAGTCTTGTCCTGACTGACCATGACAGGCATTACTTAGAAATATAAGGATTCTCCATGATGTTGAAAACCAGGTCTGAGGCAGAAGATGAGTCTGCAGAGGTGTCCCTAGTAGAGCTGGGCTGCCCTGCATCTGCCGAGGCATACCCCACCTACCCAGGCACCTCACTTGTGGGGCAGGAGCTGGACAGCAGGCTCACTTAGCTATATCCAAGTCAATGTGTTTTCTTCTCTACCACCAGAGCAAATGCAGATGGAAAGTCACATCATGTTTATTCATGGAGTTTGTAAGTTAGTGCGAGGGCACATTGCCTGGAGCTGTGTGACTTGGTTTACCTCACATTGAGGGCAATGTGGTGCTAATGCCCAATGCAACATGCTTACCTCCATGGATTCCCAAATCAAGTCCATGTCCACCAGCTACAGAGTCATGGTGTTTTACTTGCTTCTGTTCTACCCTAAGAGTCCTAGAAGCCCTCACTCAAGTCCCCAGTCAAATCTCGTGGGACATGTTAGTGGTGCGAAGAAGCCTGTATCACCATCAGTTTCTTTTTATTTATTTTGAAATGGGATCTTGCTATGTTGCCCAAGCTAGCCTCAAACTTCTGGGTTCCAGGCTATCCCCCTGCCTCAGCTTCCCAAGTAGCTGGGACTATAGGCACATACCATGGCATCTGGCCTACCATCAGTTTCTTTATTTTTTATAAAAAATTTCAACAATCTATTTTTTTCCTACCATAAATTTCTTGTGGCATAATTTGCTGAGTATCCAATCCTGTCCTTACAATCCTGGCTGTGAGACCACCATTTGTTAAAGATGTAATTTCTGGCCTTTAGTTTAAAATGGGTCTTTTGGCAAGCATGGCCAAAAAGCAGAAACCATCCAATGATGTCAAGACTAAGTGGCCTGGTTAAATGATTACAATAACCGGCAATAGAAGGATGAAGGTGAGAAATCATCCCTTCTGGGGTTTGATACAGAACTATTTTATAAGATTGTTCCCAGGGGGAAGATAGCAAGGACACTGACACTGCTCCAGGCCTTCCAATCACCCTGAAAAGTGTATGAATTCTAGGACATTTTTATTAATATAACATTCTATTAATATTTTGTACATTTTGCCTGTGAAAAATTAACCTCTGAACTACACTTTTAGATTTTAGAGATTTTTCTACCCTGTGGGCTGGATAAACAGGTCAGCAGGTCATCTTTTTAATGTTGTGCAATTAAAAAATGTGAAGCTAATTAAATGTAAAGGATGTTATCATGCCTATTATTTCTAGGACCTCACTTCTGTTTGACTACCATGCCAGGGTGGTAAGGTGAGGGGAACTTTTGGCTGTCCAGGAAGCACCAAGTGTTTTTGGATCTTGGTTATTTCCAAGTTTAGTGTCCAATCATAAGGAAGACAACATCACAAAGGCTTGTCTGAAGAGATTGGCTGCTCGGCTGAAGTTGAATTATAAGTACCTGAGAGGAGACAGGTACAAGATCATGTATAGAGAATGGTAAAGGGCATGCAGAGCCAGCTGATGCATTCTTTCAAACTACAACACAAATGTTGGAAAACTACAAAGGAAAGTAAGGAAATGATTACAATTGGGAGTAAGAGTGAAGCCCTATGGTTGGGGGAATGTGTTCATCTCCAAGGTCATCAGTTTGCACCCTTAAGATGCAAACTCAGGCAGACACAGGTTGTCTGAGGTAATAGTGTGTCTAGCTTTATATGCTGAATCCTTACTTATTATTTTTGGTACCAGGGGTGCTTAATCATGAGCTACTTCCCCAGCCCTTTTTATTATTTATTTTGAGACAGGGTCTCACTAAGTTGCCTAGGGTCTTGCTAAGTTGCTGAGACTGGCCTCAAACTTGCAATCCTTCTGCCTTAGACTCTCAACACTGGGATTACACGTGTACCACCGTGAGTCCTTACATCTTAGACTTATTTTATATTTTTTACTTTCCCCCCTGCAAAGATTCTCTCTCTCTCTCTCTCTCTCTCTCTATATATATATATATATATATATATATATATATATATAAATTTTTTTTTTTTTTTTTTTTTTTGGTGCTGGGAATTGACTCCAGGGCCTTGTGCATGCAAGGTAAGCACTCTACCAGTTGAGCTATACCCCTAGTCCAGGATATATTTTTATTACTGTTTCCCCTATTGGTCCTGTGTTTTTTTTTTTTTTTTTATACCAAGGATTGAACCCAGGGATGCTTAACTACTGAGCCACATCCTCATCCCTTTAATGTATTTTATTTAGAGATGGTTTTTCTGAGTTGCTTAGTGCCTTGCTGAGTTTCTTAGTCCTTGCTGAGTTGCTGAGGCTGGCTTTGAACTCATGATCCTTCTGTCTCAGCCTTCCAAGTCTATAGGATTACAGGCATGCAACACTGCCCCCAGCTCCTGGCCCTTATTTTTGAAAATAGTTTTTATTGGTGCATTATAATTATATAAAATAGTGGGATTTATTGTGACATATTTAAACATGCACATAATTTGAAAGATCTTTTTTATTTTGAGGGTACTGGGGATTGAACTCAGGGGCAATCGACCACTGAGCCATATCCCCAGCTGTATTTTATATTTTATTTAGAGATAGGGTCTTACTGAGTTGCTTAGCACTTCACTTTTTTTGCTGAGACTGGCTTTGAATTTGTAATCCTCCTGCCTCAGCCTCCCAAACTGCTGGGCTTACAGATGTGTGCCACCATGCCCAGCTTTTTAGAACTCTTTTATGTTTATCTTTATAACTTTTCATGTTCAAAATATCTCATTTATTCTTTAAAGGTGAGGAAAATGACCACGTACAAAACTTTAATCACAGCAAAATCTACACGAGCCTAGGAAACGGCCCTGGATTGTTCCTGACAAACATCCTGTGAAAACCTGGTTCAGGAAAAACTCACTTTCATACATTGAGTTAGGTGAAAGGAACCAGCAAAGGATCTCTCTGAAGACACTGCACACCTAGGAAGTGAAGGAAACACAGATGGATGAGTCAGAGCATTACTGCAAGATATTTCCACAAGGATTTTAAAAAGCAGGATAAGGCATTCATCAAATGATGCCCATTGATAAAGCCATCACTTCTGCAAACCAAAGATTGTGACTTTTTTTTTAAAATATTTTTTTAGTTGTTGATAGACCTTTATTTTATTTATTTATACATGGTGCTGAGAATCATACCCAGTGCCTCACACATGCCAGGCCAACGCGCTACCACTGAACCACAGCTTCAGCCCGAGACTTGTGACTTTTGAAGAGATAAAACACTACCTGACCAAGCTCAGGGACAGAAGAACTCAAGTTGGAAATGATGTGCTCCAGATCCGACCATGGGAAAAGATTGAGTCACTATTTTCTGTGACTTAGAGAAATATTTTATTCTTCAAACCTCATGATATAATTTTTTTTAAAGATCATTCTTCTTTTTAACCATTAATTAATTAATTATTTTTTAGGTGGTGCTGAGGATTGAACCCAGTGCCTCACATGTGCTAGGCAAGCACTCTACCACTGAGCCACAACCCCAGCCCCCTCATGATATAATTTTGATTTACAAATGACAGTTAGAAAATGTTTTTTTTAATATTTATTTTTTTTAGTTTCAGGTGGACTCAATATCTTTATTTTACATTTGTGTGGTGCTGAGGATCGAATCCAGGGCCTTGTGCTAGGCGAGCACACTACCATTGAGCCACAACCCCAGCCTGAAAATAGTTATTTTTAATATTTATTTTTAGGTGTAGTTGGACACAATACCTTTATTTTATTAATTATTTTTATGTGGTGCTAAGGATCGAATCCAGGTCCTTGCACATGTTAGGTGAGCGCTCTACCTCTGAGCCACAACCCCAGCCCAGAAAATATTTTTTAAAAACTGTGTCTGTATTAAACATGTACAGACTTTTTTCAAACAATACAGTATAATAACCATTTACATAACATTTACATTGCATGAGTTATTATAGATGATATAGATGATTTAGAGTATATGGGAGGAGCTGATATAGTAGTGCATGTCTGTGCTTGATGGGTCTCTTGAGAGCTTTAGGATAGGGGCTGGTCACCCACTGGAACCAATCGTATGAATAGAGGGTAGGAATTTTCAGGGAAAGGAGAGGGCCTGGAGATTGCAATGACAAATGATTTAATCAGTCATAGTACATAATGAAACCTCCATGAAAATCCCTAAGCTGTGGGTCTGGGGAGCTTCCAGGTTGGTGAATACATGACAGTGCTGGAAGAGTGGTGTACCCAGAGAGGACATGGAAGCTCTGTCCCTTGGGGACACCCAGGACATATGTCTGGCATTTGTCATGGAGGCATTCCTATGAGATCAAGCCCTTGTCCTGTGGGATCTGAAATAGTATCAGAATGGAATTGATTGTAGGATACCCAGCTGGTAGAGAATTGGAGAAGTGATTATTAAAATGAATGAGAGCAGGGTTGGGGATGTGGCTCAAGTGGTAGTGCGCTCGCCTGGCATGCGTGCGGCCCGGGTTTGATCCTCAGCACCACATACCAACAAAGATGTTGTGTCCGCCGAGAACTAAAAAATAAATATTAAAAATTCTCTCTATCTCTCTCTCTCCTCTCTCTCTCTCTCTCTCTTAAAATAAAAATAAAAATAAAATAAAATGAATGAGAGCAAAACAAGTAGATAAAGGAGCCCAAAAGACAGAATTGAGTGAAGTGTGGAGGTTCAGCTCTACTAGAGAACACTGCAGGGTAAAGACACAAGTCGTAGAATGGAAGCATGAACAGGATGGGAGGATAGAAAGACCCATGTGGGCCCAATTACCTAACAGTTCTCTCTGTGGCTCAGAAGACTCCTAAGCCTTTGAGTTGTGGTGAGGGCGGGGCTTTTAATGAAATACCTGCTAAGGAGGACTGGTGACTTAAAGGCTAGCACAGCCTGAGTCCATTTCGTAGGGTGCTCTGGAAGCCAGTGCTTATTTTTTTAACTTTATTTATTTTTATGTGGTGCTAAGGATCAAACCCAGAGCCTTGCACATGAAAGGCAAACACTCTACCGCTGAGCCATAATCCCAGCCCTAGTGCTTATTAATATTTTGCAAAAGACAAATTTTTTATGTGTGTGGTGCTAGGGATTGAACCTAGGGTTTTGCACATGCTAAGCAAGCACTCTACCACTAAGCTTCACCCCTAGCCCCTAGAATAATTTTGGGTTCACAGAAAAATTAAGCAGAAGGTGCAGAGATGTGCAGTATATCTCCTATTCCTGCACATGCAGAGGATAATTTTTTTACTTCCCCCACAAGAATTATATATTTCTTACAATTGATTATATATCTATATCTATATATATGTGTGTGTGTGTGTGTACACACACACACACACACACACACACACACACACACACACACATCTCAAGAGACCTACCAAGCACATAGCACTTTCACTGTCTTAAAAAAAATCTTTGCTCTGTCTTTTCATTCCTCTCTTCTTCCTAACCTCTGGCAATTGCTGATATTTTTACTGTCTATTTTTCCTTTTCTAGAATGTCAAAGAGTTGAATCATGCCAATATGTAGCCTTTTCATATTGTTTTCTCTCACTTAGAAATATGCATTTAAGTTTCCTCCTATTCATGGCTTCATAGCTTATTTCTTTCTAGCACTGAACAATATTCTGTCATCTCCATGCACCACAGTTTATTTGTCCATTCATTTGCTGAAGGACAGCCTCCAAACTCCTTACATGGAGAATCAGAAACCAGAAGTCCTCACATATTACCATTTTATTCTTGGAGCTCCACTTTTTTGAAGATGTCAAGTGAATCACCGATGAATCGAGCCAAAGTTTCAAAGCATCTATACAGAAATGCAAGCACTTAGACTATTGCCAAGTGAATAGAAGGCCAAAACAGTAAAGTTGGCCAACTTGCAGAAGTTCATGAAACATTTCCAGAAAAATCACATCTGAGTCAAGAAGGCTATTTTGGGAATTAGGGAAGTCCTTGACAACCTTTAGTTGTGTGCACAACAAATTTGCCTGGAAACAGGCTTTACTTAGGGAATCACCTAAGAAGCCTTCAAGAGCCAGGGCATAGTGGCACACACCTGTAATCCCAGCAGTCCCGGAGGCTGAGGCAAGAGGATCATGAGTTCAAAGCCAGCCTCAGCAAAAAAGCAAGGTGTTAAGCAACTCAGTGAGACCCTGTCTCTAAATAAATTACAAAAAGGGGCTGGGGATGTAGCTCAGTGGTCGACTGCCCCTGAGTTCAATCCCTGGTACAAAAAGAAGGAGAAGGAAGAGGAGGAGGAGGTGGCAGCGGCTTTAAGAAGTCAAGCCAGGAGTAGAGATTCATAGATCAGGGATGATAGGAAGCATAGGGCTGGAGTGAGCAGTGGAGAAGGCCTTAGATCTATAAAGAAAAAGGAAAAAAAAGGAACTAAATGTGCACAAAAAGAAGGAACCAGAAAGATCATCTGAAGAAATAAACACAAGAAAAAGAGGAAATAGTCAAATAGTGAAGTAAAAACTGACAAAAAAGATGCACTTCTCTGAAACACAGGCAGGTGTCCCTGGTACCAGAGAGCCCATATTTCCCTACCCCAGTGCCAGCTGCAGGGTAAGCTCTGGGCAAGGAGGACATAGACATTGACAATTGCTAGCAGTTTTCAGAGAAGCACATCTCAACATTGAAGTGTTTCAAAGATTGAACAGCATAAAATCATTCTCTAAGAAGACCTGGGCCTCAAACAACTACTGAAGGAAGTCCAAGACCCCAAACTGATCTTGTCTTCCTGGTGCGAGTGGTCTCTGAAGGCAATGCTTTGAAACATTTTCATGAAAATATGATGGTCTTAGAATAGAATCTGGGCCTGTTGAAGGGCTTCTTCCTTTCCTCCAGGGGATGGAGAACTTTAGTGTAAATGTTATTCTTTTCAAGAATACTTTTAGCTGGATGCAGTGGTGTAAGCCTGTAATTGTAATCCCAGCTACTCAGGGGCCTCAGGCAAGAAGAGGATCACAAGTTTGAGGCCAGCCTCGGAATTTATTGAGATCCTATTTAAAAGTAAAATAAAAATAAGCCTGGGGATGTATATCAGTGATAGAATGCTTGCCTAGTATGGGTGAGGCCCAGCCACGTACTGGGGCTTAAAGCCAGGGGGCACTTTACCACTAAGCTACATTCTTAGTCTCCCCTCCCCCCTTTTTTTCTTTTCTTGAGACAGGGTCTCACTAAGTTGTCCAGGCTAACCTCCAACTTGTGATGTTCCTGCTTTAGCCTCTTGAGTCACTGGAATTACAGGTGTATGCAACCATTTCTGGCTTGTTTTGTTATTTTAATGTGCTCCAAGAGAATCTGCTGCAAACCTCTAGATGGGCACCAATTGTCATAGCAATTCTAGACCTGATATTTGAGAAATCAGGGATTTATTACAATGTTCCCTTGAAAAGACATTCTACCTGTCATCCCATTTGGCACTCAGGATGGTGTGGTGAGGGAGGCAGGATCACCAAGTATAAATGAAGTTCTCTCATGACCTCCATAGCAAAGACATCATCTATCAGGAGAACCAAGATTGGAGAACTCCTTGTTGACGTGCTGAGCACTTGGCACTTCTACTCATTCAAAACGGATAATCAACAATTTTTGGAAAGTGAGAGGAAGCTAGAGATATGGAGTTATTTGCCCGAGATTGCATAGCCAGAGCGTGACCGAACTGGCATCTGAAATCGGGTGCTGTGAGTCAAAGTTTATCCCTGTTCTCTGGGATAAACTTTTTAGATGCAGGCAAATTCTGTTGCCTGCATCTAAAATTCACTACTTCATGCTTCCACCTGAGACTTCTTCTCTCTGGGAGGGCAGGTTCAGCCTCAGTCTCCTTAGTAATGGTCAAGGTGGTGAGGCTTGTGCTCAGTTCTAATAGAGTCTCTTTTCCACCAAAGTAGAATGAGGGAGGAGCCAATGGATGCTGAGTGTTTATTGGTAGAGTGGGATAGTTGGCTTAGTCAGTGTTGGGTGAGCAATGGGTTTACTGTCCCCCACCTACCCAGCAGAGGCCAGTGCCTGCTCCCATGGTCACTGTTTTCACAGTCATCGAGAGCTCATTCTATCTCCAAATGCAATAGCATTTGGAACTGCATGGGTTCTTGTTCCCATTAACTCTGATTTTCTCAGGTTCTCTCTGGTTTTCCAAAATACCTCACTTGGGGCTGGGGTGGTGGCTCAGTGGTAGAGTGCTCGCCTAGCATGCACAAGGCACCAAGTTCAATCCTCAGCACCACATAAATGTAAAATAAAGATATTGTGACCACCTAAAGCTTAAGAGTAAATATTTTTTAAAAAATACCTCGCTAAAGGTGGACAGGGCAGGGAGGTGGGGAGAGCCAGAGGAGCAGTGAATGAAGCTTGGTTTGCATCCATCCTGAGATACATCTCCAGGTGTCCCCTGATTCCCTGGCTCAGAGACACCTACCTCCTCCCAGAACTCCTTCAGCCTCCTCCCAGGGATGAGCTCTGCTGTCTTCATGCTTTCACGATGCCTGGATCTGGCTAAGGCAGGTTTTCTATTCTCCTTCCAGGGCACTTTTATGTTGATCAAATGACAGTAACATCCTTGCCCCAGAATGAGCTTGTCCTGTGCACTATCATTCTAACCCAGCTGACCATTGGGGTATCCAGCATTAGGCCCAGCTAAAAGACAGCCCCAGTGTTCAAGGCCAACCCCTGGATGACCCCTGGGTGAACAGTTGTTCTCATCACTTGGACCATGTGGCAGTGAAATAACTTTTCTCCAAGTCCTCGACTATTTTCCTGATGTGTGATCATGAAACAGCGTGGCGGCTAATGAAATAACTAACCTCAACTAGCTGCCTGGCTGACAGCCACCCTGTCTGGTCCCAGGAGGCCTGGACAATGTTGGTTGGCCCCTTCCTCATGCTTAGGGCCTTGGGGGCCATTAACAGTCCTCAGGAGTGGGTCTGTGCAAACAGTCTTGACTTGAGATCTATGCTGGGAATCCCATTCAATCTTGTGTAGGGAGATGATGTATTCAGAACTATGGGATGATGTGCACTTTCTAAGATAACCAGTTTGTTTAGCTCTCAAGAGGTCCATAAACCCTGAGGGTGAGAATCACTTACCTGAGGAGAGCCATCCTCCTCTTTTAGGTCAAAGATCAGCTCCCCTTGGATCCCATTCTTCTCCCATTCTCAGAAGCTAACAGGGCAGAGACTGTGGGGATTCTCAAAAACTGGCTGGGATAAGGGCCTAGGAGGCAGTTCAAGACCCATGGCTTCTGTGTTTCATTTAGGGTCCTGCATGAATGACCTAATGACCCCCACAATAGCTTCAAGGATATGTGAAGGGCACTGCTATGCACCAGGGTGGAGTGACTTCCAAGGAGCATAAGTGTTGGTCTTTGCTGCAGGCTGGGGATAGCTCAAGGTAGCATGTTCTGAAGCCAGTAATTTATCTGTGATTAAAGCATGTGACCAGTTGACTAGTGGGGCTTGTCCTCATTTTTCTTTGGGACTTACTCAGGTTCCCTTGGTTGCAGTCTCTTGTTCCTGGGCAAGTGGACTGAATCATGAGGTGACTTTTTAGGTGACAAACACCACAATGGATCAGGTCTCTAAAACCAAATTATGTACTACCTTAACAATTCTGGGGACATTGGTGGGAGCTGCTCTGTGTATCTGGCCTTTCACTGAGCCAGAACTGGATGGCAGCAGACCAGGGTGCAGATGTTGCCTACCTGGAGGCGGTCTTGCCTGTTATTGCTCTATTTGATGCTTTTCTTTTGCCTTAGACCGAATGGTTTGGAGGTTGCTAGTTTCATTGCCTGGCATCTAGGTTTTCTTAGGAAGTGATACCCAAAGTGTAACCCAAAGGCCACAACACTGTGACTGTTTGACTGTCTTAAAGTGGTATACATGCTCTTCAACTTAAGATAGTTTATACCTGGATAAACCCATTGTAAGTTGAAAATAATGTAAATAAAATGCATTTAATACACCTAACCTACTGAACATCATAGTTCAGCCTTGTCTGCCTTCAGTGTGATCAGAACTCTGATGTTAACCTACTGCTGGCCACATTCACCTTAGTATAAAGCCTATTTTTATAATAAAATGTTGAATATCTCATGAAGTTTATAAAATACTGTACCAAAAGCAAAGAAAAGAATGTTGTATAGCCATACTTCTGTACCAAAAGTAAAAAAAAAAAAAAAATCACTGTTACTGAGGAAAAAACTTAAGTAAACCCTCTAGTTTCACTTGCTCTTTTTTATACCAAATTTTTTATTGGTGCATTATAGTTGTACATAATGATGTGATTTGTTGTTATATATTGGTACATTCTCACATTATAGCAATATAATTTGACCAATATCAGTTGCTCCTCTTGGTTGATTTAAAAATGATGAAACTTGGGCTGAGGATATAGCTCAGTTAGTAGAGTGATTGCCTTGCATGCACAAAGCCCTGGGTTCAGTCCCCAGCACCCCCCCCTCCACACACACACACACACACACACACACACACACACACACACGATGAAACTTGCTGGGCATAGTGGAACGTTCCTGTAATCCCAGAGACTCAGGAGGTGGACACAAGAGAACTGTAAGTTAGAAGCCAGCCTCATTAAATTAATGAGGCCTTAAGCAATTCAGTGAGATCCTGTTCAAAAAAACAACAACAACAACAAAAAAAACCTGGGGCGGGGGTAGCTCAACTGTAAAGTGCCCCTGGGTTCAATCCTCAGAATAAATAAACAAATTCAGGAAGGAAAAATAATAAAAAGAGACAAAAAAGAGACATCAGAATGGAGAATGTGACTACTGTTATTCTTGATGTTTCTCATTCTTCAAATTGCAGATGAGATTTGTTCCTTGGGATTAATCTGGAGTCATCTGCTCTGTCCTGAAGAGCAACTACATACTGATGATAATCTTTCTCTGCGTTCCATTGTTGACTGTTTTATCTTCAGGGTGCTAACTGATGCTGTACAGGTGTGCCCAGTAAATGATCCAACAGATGATCAGCCTGAGAAGGGAACAGGAAAACCTCAGGGAGGCAGAAACGACGCCTCCTTCCAGGACAAGCGACCTTGCGGACTTCTGCTTTGAATCAGCCCAGGCACGAGCGCATGTGACCACAAGGGGGCGCCAAGGCAACGTCCCCAGCTCAGGATCCACGCAGATGGACGTTGCCTTTGGGTTTCCTTCATCAGCACAGTCTTCCTGTCTTCCCTGACAGCATTAGTGTTCATTCCAGAGACTTCCGGAAAGATGCATCAACTGTTCAGTAAAAAGTAGGAAACAAGCTTATACCCTAGACTCTGAAGTCCTAACCAGCCCCTACCCTGAAAGATCCACCCCAAACCAGACTTACAGTCTTAAGTATCTCAGCCGTGCCCTTTGGTTCATAATCTCAGTTTCATTTGTGAGAAAAGAAGGAGCCAGGTACAGCGTCACAAGCCTGAAATCCCAGTGACTTCAGGTGCTGAGGCAGGATACTAAGTTTGCGACCAGCCTCAGCAACTTAGCAAGGCTCCAAGCAACTCAGTGAGCGCCTATCTCAAAAACAACAACAACAACAACAACAACAACAACAAAAATCCCAAAAAACAAAAAAGACTGAGGTTGTAGCTCAGTGGTAAAGTGCCCCTTGTTTTAACCCAGTAACCCCCTCCCACCTCCACCACCCCCAAAGAAAAAAGCAGAACAAAGGAAGAGAACAAAACCTAAAACAAACAGAAGGAGACAGTGAGATGGAAGGAAGGAAAATAGAAAAAAAGAACTAAAAAATAAACATATAGCTGGGTGCATTGGTGCACACTCATTATTGCAGCAGCTCAGGAGTCTGACACAGGAAAAGCACAAGTTCAAAGCCAGCCTCAGCAACTTAGTGAGGCCCTAAGCAACTTAGCAAGACCCTGTCTCAAAAAGTTAAAAGAGCTGGGGATGTAGCTTAGTGGTTAAGCACCCCTGGGTTCAATCCCTGGTACCAGAATTAAATAAAATTTTTAAAAAAGATAAAATTGTATCTTATTTAATTTTTGGTTCCGGGGATTGAACCCAAGTCTGAGCTACATTCCTAACCCTGTTTATTATTTATTTATTTTTGGGAGTATGGGGGATGGAACTCAGGGACACTGTTTATTTAGAGAGAGGGTTTCACTGAGTTGCTTAGTGCCTCCCTTTTGCTGAGGCTATCTTTGGACTCACGAGCCTCTTGTCTCAGTCTCCTCAGTCACTGGGATTACAGGCGTGTTGTGATAGAGTCTCACTAAGTTTCTGAGGCTGGTCTTGAAATTGCCATTCCTCTGCCTCTGCTACTGAGTAGCTGGGATTACAGGTATGCTACATCATATCTGCCAACCACACTGCTTTCAATGTGACAGCCATGTTCCCTCCCCAAAGTACCTTTCTAGCCCCCATTTCAGCTGGAGGTAACCCTGTGACTACTATCCATCCATTGATATGTACCCAAATGACTGTTTATGGTTTATGAGCATTTTCCTTAATAGGGAGTGTGTGGGCCCTTCTTCCCTTCCTCTTCCTTGCAGTCCAGAACATGGTTGTGATAGGTGGAGCAAAGCAGCAATTCTGGGCCATCCTGCTCCCTAGGATGCTGAGCAGAAAGTTATAAACCTGAAATTTCTGAGGATAAACAAACTCTTATTCATGTTCACACTGTGTCTACTCAGGGTTTGTTTAGGACAACTGTTAATCCTCCCAAAAGGGAGGTGTTGGAATTGCCTTGTGGACATCCAGGTCCAAGTGGCAAACATCTGAGAAGAACCTTCTGGAAGGCCACAAAATAAAGCATGTCACATAACTAAGCTTTGCATTGGGGAATTTTAGGTGACTACCATTTTTTCTTCTTTCTGTTTTTTTTTTTTTTTTACTAGTTATATTTTGGTGGAACTGGGAATTGAACTCAGGGGTCCTTTAGCATTGAGGCATATCATTAGTGCTCTTTTTATTTTTTATTTTTAGATAAGGTCTCTCTTACTTGCTGAGGCTGGGCTCAAACTTGCCATCCTCCTCCCTTAGCCTCCTGAGTGGCTGAGATTACAGGTTGCCACTGCTTCTGGTGGTTTTTACTAATTATTATGGCTTAGATATGACATCTCACCCACATCCCACGCAGGCAATGGAATTTGGGGTTCCTCTGCATGAAGCGGCTTAGCTGCAAAATAAATCTAAAAAAAGAAGGTGGTGAAAAAGAACACACCAAGCAGAAAGTAATTTTAGAAATCGAGGGCTGGACGGCTCTTCCACCTCAGAGGTCGACTTCTACACTGGAAAGAGAAAGCTAGAGCCCGGTTCGCTTTATTTATATTTTATTGAATATATATTTATATGGAACTTCAAAGGCTTTCTACAGAATGTTCTTCACCAAATAAAGTAGGAAGTGGGCTTTCCAGTTCCCAAGGGTCACGCCCAACTGGGGAGTTATGGATCCATCAGTCTTCCTAGGTGATCCAGGATAGAGGTCATGTGCATTGTGCAATCCATTAAGTGGGAGGAACCGCAAAATAGCTTGCAATGCCAAACCAAAATCTCCTTGGCTCAAGGCCAAGTGAAGACTTCTCAAATAGCTCCGGGGTGGCTCCCCACAATGACATGTTCCAGAAAAGCTCCTATGTTAATACAGGACTATTCAGAGGTAAAAGATTATAAGAGCTATAACTTAATCAGTCCAACGGAGCTTGAATAGACTGGGTGGTAACTGTGGACAGATGGGAAATGGCTGGAGAGGGTCATGGTCACCGGGGGGCAGGCCTTAGAAGTGTTTATCTTCCTTGTGGTGGCCCTTACCTGCTCTTGTTCTTCCTGGTCACCATGATCAGAGCAGCTTACCTCAGCCATCCTCTTCTGCCACAATGTTCTACCTCATCTTGGGACCGTGATCTCCAAATAAACTTTTCTTCCGCCAAGTTGTTCTTGTCAGGTATTTTGGTCACAGTGACAAAATGCTGACTAACAGACATTTTCTACAATCAACAAGTGTTACCTAACAAATACTAAGAGGAATTTAAGAAAGGAAATAGCAAAGAGCACCAACAGGTAATTCACAGAACCAGCAACACACATTGACTGCTATGAAAACAGTGTTCAATATCTTGGATTATTAAATGAGCACCAAAATACTGATATTCCTTTTTTCAGTTCTCATAGGAACGCATGTACCTTACATAACATCCAGGGTAAGACAAGACACTATGAGCCATCCTCCTCCCTTAGCCTCCAATGCAAACGTCTTATAAATGTATATGAAACTTTTAAGTGAGACACAGGATGTATGGAGTGGGAGATGTGGCAGGAGTTTGAGAGTTTGCTAAGGTTATTTTTGTGGTGGGAAAGAGATACTATTCAGTTTAAGAAAGAAATATAAGTAAATAAATATGTTTTAAAGGATAACCACTATAAAAATAAACAGAGTATGTTGCTTTTAAGGGACCAGGAAAACAAAAACAACAACCAAAAAAAAAAAAAAAACCCAATAAAATCCAAACCTTGATCTAGCCATGGACACACGAAAAACAGACAATACTTCTTAGTCAAGTACAAGGGAGTTTCCTTTCTTTGTTAAAGGTTATGTTCTAAAACCTATAATATCTACATTTAAAACTTGAGGGACCTTGAAGCTGGGTGTGGTGGTGCACACTCCCAGTAACCTGGGACACTGAAGGCAGGGGAATCACAAGTTTGAGGCTAGACTCAGTAGCTTAATCAGACCCTATCTCAAAAAAAAAAAAAAAAAAAAAAAAAGGACTGGGGATATAGCTCAATGGACAAGCGCCCCTGGATTCAGTTCCTAGTAACCCCCTCGACAAAAACAAAACAAAACAAATATTTAGGGATTTTGATAGTTGATTGACCAACAGAAGATTGGTAGGTAGATGATAGATACCCATAAATGAGAGGAAAGCATCGGAAGGGGTGGGTAGTACCAACATGACTTGCAGGCAAGGTGACCACCTATTGAGAATACTTACCAAATAAAACTCTTGTTTCTTGCCTTTTGTGCTGGAGCTACCTCATGTTCCTTTTAATCTGGTGTCTTGTCCCTGTGGATATGCCAGGGTTGGCTTTAAGGAAGGAGGTCAGAAATGCTCAGAACCATGACTTCTCCCATGAAGAAAAGATAAGTGTTGATTTCCATCATTGGCATCCTATGGGGATCCTGGGATCAGCGTCAGAGGCATCAGAAAGGATTATCCCGGCTCTAAAAGCCAGCTCTTCTATTTGATTCAGTACAAAAATAGTATATGTGCGTATCATATACCACACCCACAGACAGACCCACAGACACCTTGACCAAGGAAGTGCACCCTGGAAATAGGAAAGGTTCATTCGAGACATCTTTTATTGTGGGCCAACAGCTGCCTCTTAGGTTTTACCTTTCAGATTTTTCTCTTTTGTATTGCTGGTTGAAACCCTGGGCTTTGCCATTGAGTTATGCACCCTCTCCCTGCTTAGTTTTTTTTCTAGGGATTGAACCCAGGGACACTTAACTACTAAGAAACATCCCCAGCCCTTTTTAATATTTTATTTAGAGACAGGGTCTCACTGAGTTGTTTAGGGCCTCACTAAATTGCTGAGGCTGGCTTTGAACCCATAATCCTACTGCATTGTCCTCTCAAGCCACGGAGATTACAGGCACGCACTGCCCCCCCACCCCACCGATTTTACATTAGGAATATTAGTAATTTGTAATAAATAATTTCACAAGGGAACAAATCCAAAAACCCTATAATGGCCAAAGAAAACTGTCATCTGATTTACCTTTTCTGGGGTCAATTCCAGGATTTGTTTTGTTGTAAAGGGAATTCAAGGACCAACACATGATCCCAGTGATTGTTTTCAGGAACTGAGCCCAGAGCAAGGAAGGCATTTATAATGAAAATCCTGTTTCCATTTTTAGGAACAGATTTCCTTTGATTGCCACTTCTTGCCTTTCCGGATGAATCAGAAAATAATTTGATTGGACGAGTTAAGCACTTAGCCTGTGCCTGATGCATGCTGAGATTTCAGTCTTCATGAACTCAGATGGCATAAGCCACAAGCTCTCATGGCTGGTCCCTTCCAGGGCTCAAGGCTGGGAAACTATGAGGTCTGAGTATGTCATCCAGTTACATGGGAGCACACAGACAAGTGGAAGATACTCTGGCTGTCAGTATACAGAGGTAAGAAGTAAGCTGATCTGTTAATAGGCTAATTTATAATCTAAGCACTATCATTTTGTTTTGTTGTTTTTAGGTGTACTGAGGCTTGAACACGGGCACTCAACCACTGAGCCACATCTCCATTCCTATTTTGTATTTTATTTAGAGTCAGGGTCTCAGTGAGTTGCTTAGCATTTCAATCTTGCTGAGACTGGCTTTGAACTCGTGATCCTCTTGTCTCAGCTTCCCAAGCTACTGGGAATACAGGTGTGTGCCACCACACTCAGCTAAGCACTACCATTTGGATAAAATAAAACAATCTGTCAAGCTACATTGTGAGATTAAAATGTACAATTGCTAAAGAAATTCTTCAGTAAGTGACATGTTTCATATAAAAAGGAACAAAAGATTGGAGAACTTGAGAAGGTCATATTTTCTAACTCAGAATGTTAGTTCTCAATTAAAAAAGTAATAGGAAGAATAAGGGTTAGGTAGAAAGTGAGTTTTCATGTCAGATCTATGCAAAATGATACTTAATTCAAATCACTTGGAATTTTTTTTTTCTTTTTGTAGGGCTGGGTTTTGAACTCCTAGTCAAGCCCTCTATCATGGATCTTCACCCCCAGCCGCCTGAAGAGATTTTAGATCACAATGCTCGGGGTCATATCCAGAAATACCAGTGCAGGTGTAGACTGGGTAATACATACTTTTAATGGAAGTATCTCAGGGTCTTTGCATTTAAAGATAGTGACACAAGGTGGACATTTCCTTTTTCCCGTAGGAGGGGCCTGGTGGGGGAAGTAGGTCACTGGGACTGTCCTTGGAAGGCATATCTTTGACCTTTTCCCCTCCCTCTTTGCTTCTGGGCTGTCGTGAGGTGAGCTACTTTCCCCTCCACATTGCTCTGCCTTACCACTGGCTCAGAAACAATGGAACCAAGTGACCATAGACTGAAATCTTTCAAATGGTGTTTTTTTTTTCTCCTCTTTTTCAGTTGTTTTTATCAGGTATTTTTTCTCACAGCAGTGGAAAGCTGACTAACACAGGATGGGAATACAAACGTGGTGAAGGATATGTTCTAAAATTAGATTGTGGTGATGGTTGCACAGCTCTATAAATTAACTTTAAAAACCATCCAATTTACACCCAAAATGGGTGGATTTTTTGGGGAAGGGAGGTACAGGCACCACCTCTCACGAGCAGGTCAAGTACAGATGGACCGTCCCAGCAGGGGGGATGACTGTGCTGTGGAAGGCTATGTTGGTGGCAGGCTGGGTCTGCGCTGAATTCTGCTGCCCATTTGTTGGACGTCGCAGAAGCCTCAGCCTCTTCATCTTCATAGGCTGGGATGAGGGTACTGTCAGACAGGTTCCATAGGAGATGCAACATCCTGCCTGGAAGGTCCCCATTTACCCCTCAGTCCAGGAGGAGCCTCCCAGCCAATCTTGGTGTTCTCCAGGGCTATATAGCTCCCATGTGGACTTCATTTTTTCTAGTGAAAGCAAAAAGAAGCAGGTATAATTCATTCCAATGTTTTACTTAACCTAATATATCCCAAATATCATCAACAGACAGGTAATCAGTATGACTTTGTGTGTGTGTGTGTGTGTGTGTGTGTGTGTGTGTGTGTGTGTGGTGTGTAGCACTGGGATCTAACTCATGGCCTTTCACATGCTAGGCAAGTGCTCTACCACTGAGCTGCACCCCAACCCCTTTGATATAACTGTTATTAATGAGATGTTTTATATCCCTTTTTCTTATAAACTATTCGAAACCCAGAGTCTACTTTGCACTTATATCATACTTCATTTGGGGCCAGCTGTGTTTCAAATGCCTATCAGCTGCCTGCCTGCAGTGGCCAACATGAACTTGAGTTACAAAGGGCCTGATGGGTGTTCACCAAACCTGGGGTACCTTTGTGTGTGACTTCCCTTTTTCTTACCTGTGGTAGAAGCAAAGGAAATTCAAGGCCAGGTGGAGTCTGGCCCCAATCCCAACCCTGGCTGGCACCTAGGGTCGTTGGGATTCTCCTCCCAGGCCTAAGAATCTACTGTCACAGAGGTGGACCCAGGTCATGTGGATTCTTACACTTCCCTGTGCTTTGAACTCCTGTTGTCTTCATCAGGGTGTCATCAAGAGCTTCGGAGTGAGGAGCAGGGGAGCCCCAGACCCAGGAAGTTGCTGTTCTGGAGAGTGCTGGTGGAGGCCCTGGGCCACAGTGTCAGGAACAGCCGCAGAGCTGATGATCAGCTCATGCCTGGCACAGATTAAAGCACACCTTCTCATCGTTCTTCTTCTTTTAAAATAAAAATACTGTATTTACTTAGAAGCATTCAGAATGTCAGCAAAACTATGTCTTTTTTTTTTGCAATTACAGAATGATGTTCAGTTATTAATTATTTCATATAAGGTGCATCAGATAAAACCAAAGATGAAGCGACTACCTTCTTCTGCTCATTGTTCTTCGCAAGTCCTCTTCCCTGCCAAAGTGTCCTGATTTGGTGTAGGTTCTCACCAGGTTTATATTTCCCACATATCAGGAATCAGATTCCATTCTAAAGGCCGGAACCCAAGTCCTCCCCTCCCATGTCATCATACCTCGAAGATGAGAAGATGAGCTGCATCTATTCCACCAAGGAATGCCTTGACTCTGAACTTCACCCTGCTCCAGAGCCTACTTCTTCTCCCACACCTGAGAGCGGCTGGCAGAAGCCTTCTTGTTCTGACCTGGGAGATGGGGCTGTGTCCCTTCTCTAAGCAGGTGGATTCATGTGGATTTGCCTTCCTCAAGGTAGCTTTCTTCACATAGAGAGCAAAATGAGGCAGGCACTTGGCACTGTCTGGGCTTTCATACCTCTAGGGGGCTGTTGAGCTGTGTCCACCCTCAGGGGTGCCTAGCAGGAACAGGGCCAGGACCAGGGGGAGGTAGCTCCTCTGTAAGAGCAGCAGGCATTTGCTCCCTCACACAGGACGAAGTCTGGAGGTAGAGGTCTTCAGAGAGGAATAATTCTTGGTATTGGCAGAGGTCTATCTTCTTGTCTATCTTCTCTGTGGTTATCTTGACTTTTCCCAAGTGCCATTGCTTTAAATATCAACTCTTCATATGACTTTACCAAAGCAAGAAAGAAAAGGAATTACTCCATGGTGTCCTTTTTCCCCCCACCTCTGGTACTAGGGATTGAACCCAATGGCACTCTACCACTAAGCTTTATCTCCAGCTCCATTTTTTATATTTTTTATTTTGAGACAGGGTCTTGTTAAGTTGCCCATGCCTGAACTTGTGATCCTCCTACCTTAGCCTCCTGAGCAGCTGACATATCAGGTGGTTCTAATTGCCTGACCAAATGTCCTCTCTTGATTGAAAGGACTTTCTTTCAGAAAAACTTCAGAGGCTTCCTTTCATTTACCACCCATGACTGGCAATGTTGATCCCCAACACAGGGGATGGTTTGAGGTCAGGGAGAAGGGTTGATTGAGTTCTTTACTCTCATGCATTGATAACCCTTTGGAGTCCCAGACCTTTCTCTGGAAAGTAAGAAGGAAGAGATATTGCTCTCTAGGTACACCTAGACTCTGTTACATCTGGAGTTAAAAATGTTTAACGTGCACATAATGGGATATCTGAGAAAACCTATTCCAAATCCTGACACTGCACAAAAATAGACAACTCTGGATAAGGACATGCAAAAAATAATGTTCAAAGAAGAATATCACACTGGAGAATCAGGGCAAATTCTTTTAACAATATTTATTGAACACCTACTATGAGCCAGGTACTGTTCTAAGTGGTGGGAAGATAACAGTGAGCTCAAAAGAAATCCTGTCTTAATGACCTTTTTATTCTAGGGCATGTGGGGGACAGGACAAATAAAAAGGTAAACGTACATACACACATTTTTTGAAAAAAGACTAGAAGACAAATGAAGGGAGAAGTGGGAGAGGGGTGCTGGGTCCTTGTTCAATAGGGGGACCAGAGATGGCCTCACTGGGAGGTGACACCTGCGTCTAAAGCAACAGTGGGGACTAGTCTTGGGGGCACTTGGGGAAAAAGTATTCCAGATAGGGAGGACACCAGAGTCCTTGGGTGGGAATATGACATTTGAGGAACAGCAGGGAGGCTATATGGAAGGCACAAAGAGCCATGGACAATCAGGGGGTGAAGTCAAAGAGAGATGGGGCCAGAGCGCCATTTGTGGGCATGGTGTACATTCCTGGTGAGGCAGGTTCCTGCTCACCTTCCAACAGGGTCACTCCAGTATTTTTTTGGGGGGGTGGTTCCAAGGATTGAACCCAGGGGCCCTTGACCACTTAGCCACATCCCCAGCCCTATTTTGTAATTTTATTTAGAGACAGGGTCTCACTGAGTTGCTTAGTGCCTCGCTTCTGTGGAGGCTGTCTTGGAACTTGCAATCCTCCTGCCTCAGCCTCCCAAGTGCTAGGACTACAGGTGTGTGCCACCATGCCTGGCACCCGGTACTTTTGAAGCACAGATGGCAGGGTGGCAGAAGGCACCCTGCTGACCTCTTGAGGGAGGTCAGGGAGAGGGGTTGATTGAGTTCGACCTTTGAAAGATGGGGGAAGCTTGGATCAGAGTGGTAGTTGTGGAGGGTGTATGATAGACAGCACTTGGATCCAAGCCATATCTGCACAGTAAAGCCAGAGGGAGTTGTTTGAAAGAATTGGGGCTATCAAGGTCAGTCCCATGATTTTTAGTCAGAGGAACCAGAATAATGGAGTGGCTTTGAAGGAAGCAACTGTAGGAGGAACAGATTTGGGGAGAGAAGATCAGAAATTGGGAACATGAGAATGTGAAGTTACAAATGTGTCTCAGAGCCGGGCATGGTGGTGCACTCCAGTAATTCCAGCAACTCGGGAGGCTGAGGCAGGAAGACCACAAGTTGGAGGCCAGCCTCAGGTTTTTAGGGAGACCTAAGCAACTTTGTGAGACTGTGTCTCAAAATAAAAAAATAAAAAGGCTTGTGGATGTAGCTCAGAGGTTAGGACGTCTGGGTTCAATCCCCATTACCAAAAAGAAATAAACAACCCACAAATGTCTCTCAGAATTCAAGGACAGGGATCGTGACTTGATGGAGGCTGAAATTCTGGCTCCAACCAGCAACGACCAGGCAGGCTGGACATGTGTTTTGGAAAAACCTGGTTTTTGAGAACTGGCTGCTGAACGCAGAAAGTTATGAGATGAAAAAATGAGGTGGACAAATCCAGGACGGCACAAAGTGCAACTTATGGGGACTTGTAGACAGAAATATTAGATGGCAGGAAGACAGGAGAATCCCTGCATTCAAGGTAGGAGAAAGGGGTTTATATGCTTAGCTAGACAAGGGTGGGCCACGGCCAGCCAGAATGTTCCTGGCCTTTCCAAAGAACTATTAATATGTCAAGTGTCAGATAAGAGAAAATCTAGGCATTCAGTGGCCAGCACAAATGCTGGGTTAACTACCTTAACAACTTAGTAGTTTTTCCTATAGGGTTTGAAATGTATGTCAGTGTCACTGGGGCAGGCAAAATGGCAAGGCTGCAGTCATGTCAAGCCTACACCATTTGAGCTTGAACTGAAAACATGCACACAGTGTTTGTAATACTGAGAGAGTCAGGGTTAGAGAATAGGTGAGCGCATCTAGAGAGAGAGAGCCTAGGGATTAAGTCATTGCACAGCAATACATCAAAGTTGGGATATAAGGTAGAACCAGAAAAGGGAGCTGAGGAGGAGCAGCAGGAGAGGAGAAACAGGGGTGGTATGGAGATAGGCAAAGGCGGTAGTAGGAAGGTGTAAGTCCATGCAAAAACCCATGAGAGGTTACATCAGTGGGAACTAAGGATTATTGTTAGATTTGGGGGTCTTTGAAACCTTACACCACCAGTTTTGGTGGATGAAATTAATTGTAACAGGTTCAAGAGTGACAGGGTGAGAGTGAGCATAGATTGTGAATGTAGATAATTTTTTTAGAATATTTTTCTGAAAATGAGAAAAAAAAGACATAAGAAAAATAGAGTCAAGAGGGTATTTTTGAGTGAAAGATATCTTACTTGCCAAGGTGTCTTACTCTGTTCAATCTGCTCTAGCAAAATACTGTCGATTGACTAATTTATACACAATTAAAAATTATTTTTATTAGTTGTTCATGGGTCTTTATTTTATTTACTTATTTATATGTAGTGCTAAGGATTGAACCCAGTGCCTTGCACATGCTAGACAAGCACTCAACCACTGAGCCACAACCCCAGCCCCCACACAATACAATTTTTTTCCCTCAAGTTCTGGAGACTGGAAGTGCAAGATCAAGGTGCCAGGAGATTTGGAGTCTGGTGAAGCCTTTCTCTCTGCTTTAAAGATAGGGCATTCTTGTGTTTTCCCATTATGAAGGAGCAAAATATCCCCCTCAGGCCAGTTGTGATGGCACAAACCTGTAATCTCAGCTACTTGTGAGGTTGAAGTAGCCTCCTACTTCAACTCATATGAGTTCGAGTCCAGCCTGGGCAACTTATTGAGACCCTCTCGCAAAATAAAATTATTATTTTTAAAAGGGATGGGGTTGTATCTTAGTGGCAAAGCACTGGCCTAGCACGTGCAGGCCCTAGGTTCAATCCCCAGTTCCACAAAAGAAAACAAAAATCCCCCTCAGACCCGCTTTACTCAGGATTTGTGTTAGTCAGTTTGTGTCACTGTGACAAAATACTTGGGAGAAATCAACTTAAAGGAGGAAATGTTTATTTTGGCTCACAGCTTCAGTCCATGTTTACTTGAACCAGTTGCTTTTAGGCCTGTGGTGAGGCAGAAGCACATGATGAGGGAAAGCTACTCAGCTCATGACAACCAGGAAGCAAAGAGAGAGCTTGATTTTATAACAAAAAAGCCCTCCCCACCAACAGATTAAACTGTGAATCCACCAATGGTCAAAGCCCTCATGATTCAATCATGTCCAAAGGCCCACCTCTGAACACTGCTGCGTTGGGCACCTAGTCTTTAACACATGAACTTTTGGGGGACATTTAAAATCCAAACCATAACAGCCATTATTGTAGGGACAGACGAGGCAAGGCACCGAAGATAGCAGGAAACAGTTTTATTTGGCTGCAGCCAGGTTCAGATTACAGCTTTTGCTGTAATCAATCAATCCCCTGAACCCTGAGTTCGGGTAGTTTCAGAATTTTATACCCAACATGTAAGGGGAGGGGCTCAGAAGCTCACATAAAAGCAGCTTTTTCTTTCACTGGGTAAGTTAACACTTCAAGGACAACACCTGAGAAGGGGAGAGCTTCTTCTCCCCCTTCTTTCCTCCCCCTGCCAGCTGTTACCATGGAGCCCAATTGGTAACTTCTCTTAGAAATGTAGACATCTCTTTGAAGCCCAGCTCAAGGCCAGAGGCCTTGTTGAAGGATTTGTCTTTTTTTTTTTTTATCACATTTTACATTTGCAAACACACTTCTACAAACTACTATACTGGATACATGTTTGTGAAAAACAAGTAAAGGGGTGTTCAGCACCTGGAGTGTTGATTTCTTCCCAGCCAGTGGCCAGGTGAATAGGGCAACAGGAAAATAGGAAGTTTAACTACATTGAACTTTTTTGTAGAAACTCTTTTGCTTATAGTTTTAAAATCAATTATGGTGAAGATTTCTGGAGAAGCTTAGTTAAGACTCTTTTTGTGTGTGTATGTGTGTGGAGGAGGGGGTACCACTACAGCATTAATCCCATTCATGAGGGCTGTGCACTCCTGACCTCCCAAAGACTCCACCTCAATACCAACACATTAGGGATTAGACTATAGCACATGAATTTCAGATGGACACCAGTATTTAGCCCACAGCACAGAGTGTTTGAGGTGGACGTTGACCACCCAGGTGATGGAAAAAGATACTGCAGAGGCAAAAAAAAAAAAAAAAAAAAGGAGGGGATCCCGATGGAAGCCAGTTACCCCAGGGCTGGTGTTGCCCATTGTGTTGGACATAAGGAGACAGGTGGGGCAGACAGGTAGTGAGGTGCTGGTGTTAAATCCAGCTACCAGGAATCCTGTGGAGGCTAGAACTTTTCTTCTTCTTTTGTTTTGAAATTAGAGCTTTATATTTATACATAGTAGTTGGGTTCATCCCAACAAACTCATACATGCATTGGATTCAATTTCAGTTTATGATTTCTCCCTTTTCCCTCTCTTCCTCCCTCCCCTCTCCCATTCTCCTTGCTCTACTAGATTTATTTCTCTCACCTATTAATTTATATCTGATTGGTTCTTTCTACCTACGCTTAAAGGGGAAGTTCCCTGTTGTCTATTTATACATGCTCTAACATGATTTTTAAAGAATTCATTCAGCATGGAGGCCGGGACTTTTTGAACAGCAGCAGGATGTGGAGCAGCTGTCCATGCTCCATTTACCTGCCTACACTTCCACTAAGAGCATCAGAAATAACACTTAGGTGGCTCACAGAGCTGGGATTTGGGTAGATTCAATGCAGCCTTTCCACCTCTCTCCACTCCACATCAGTCAGGGGAAGGCTGGGGATGACTCCCTTTCTTTCTCCAAGTATGACAGTGCCCCATCCCCAAACAGCTAGGGTTTAGGATTGGGCATCCTTGGGCATCTACATCTGGTGGCCACTCCTTGACTCCCCAATTGATAAGACCAGTAACTCAAGGGATAGAGTGACAGGAGAAGAAAAAACTGACCTCAGCAGAGACAGACTTCATAATTGTGAGCTCAGACTCCCAAAATGCATGATGTCCTGAGAAGGAGGTCCAGGACAAAGCCATGTTGTCTTGTAGGACAGTTACCATGGAAAAACCTAAATAAAAAGTCTAGCTTCACTTGTTCTTAATTGACTTTAAAATCACTAATTTTGGAGGTCATACAGCTGAGCAATATACTACTAATCTCCAACTAGTTTTTCTGTAGATAATGCCTCTGACGTGTGGGTTATGATGTTAATGGATACCTAAGGTTACTTTTCAGGGACTCAGAATACACATTTGCTCAAAACACTGATTGGGCCTTCAGATGTCCTGTGCTTGACTGGAATGGGATGAAAATGTTTGGCATATTTAGATTTATGTTGTATCTGTCTCCTATGCTGACTTAACCTTTGAGTCAGATTCTACTCAGCTCTGCATGTAGACATGCCAATCATTTGAGAAATATTTTGTTCAGAACTATAATATGGGGTTAATTTGACCTAGAATTGCCTAGTTTCTTTTCTTCCTCTTCAAGGTGTAAGACACCTACCAATCACCATGACCAGAAACACTAGACCATAAAAGGATGAAAAGAGGTGGCAGTTGAGTTCCTGGAAGATCCCTTGTCAAATCCGGGGAAAAACATGAATATGCCTCCCTTTTACTAGCCAGTCTCTGTCTCTCATTATTCTTATCCACATCTAAACTCTTCTACTCCCTGAAGTTGAGAAGCTGTTTTGTGACAAGAGCTCCTGATAATTCATTCTTTGCTGAATAAAGTTCTTTCTTCTCCTATCACTCTGTCCCTTGAGTTATTGGTCTTATCAAGTGGCAGCAGAATCAGACGTCTTCTTGTAGGACCTGTTTCAGAAGCCACAGGTTTTTGGCTATGGCAGTTACCGAGGGCCTCCTAGGTCAAGGGAGGAATGACCTTATTACATGTGGCCACCTTTGAAAATGTAATCTGCTGCAAGCGCTCCTAAACGAATGTGCAGCCTAAATCACAGTCCATCCCATTGATAAATTCTTTCCCTAACTTTTCTGTCCAACTTGACCAATGAGGCGAGGCAGAATTATTCCCACCTGCAAAGGCAGACTTCAACCTTTTGGATCTGACAGATCAGAGTTCTCATTCCTGTTCTGCCATCTATGAACTAAGGGGCCTTGGGCACATATCCTAATTTCCCAAGTCTTATTTCCATCATTTTAAAATTATGAATGGAGCACTGTGGTGCATCCCTATAGTCTTAGCTACTTGCACCTGTAATCTCAGCTACTTGGGAGGCCAAAGCAGAAGAATTGCTTGAGCCCAGGAATTCGGACCAGCTTGGACAACGTAGGATCCTTGTTTCTAAAATAAAATAAAGTGAGGATGATAATGTTCCAGGTTGCTAGGGACTAAAACACTCAGGGGTTACTCCAGGGGAACTGGACTAACTGAGTTGTGAAAAATAACCATGCAAGAGACAGAAATACCTTTTTTCTTTGGGGTTGCTGTGATGGCTCCTCTAACCTTAAGGGTCCTGCAGAGAGAGAGAGAGAGAGAGAGAGAGAGAGAGAGAGAGAGAGAGAGAGAGAGAGAGAGAGAGAGCGCCCACACATGCTGACCCCTTTTATTGAGGAGAAGCTATTCAAGTGAGGCAGGGGGTCATGTTTCAGGGGGCTGAGTCTAGCTTTATGATGTCTGCTGTCAGCAGGTTGACTGACATCTAGGAAGGCCACACCCAAGGGCAGAGTAAGATAAGGGGACACACAAAGGGTGTTTCCAAGAACATTCTATCCCAAACAGGGCAAGGGATAATATCACAAAGGAACAGGTGAGCATAGCTCCACCCATGGGCTGTAGGAAGATACGCCTATGCAAAAAAGACACTGTCCCTGGAACCCAAGAAGGGTGGGGCAGTCTGGCATGGCTGCTGCTGATGCCTCAATCACCCAGCCTGGGAGTGACTCACTCATGTGCAAGATTGGTCTCCCACAATAATGACATTTCTTTTAAGAAAACAAGTATTTATTGATCACCCACTGTATGCTAGGCCTTATTCCAAACACTTGGCTATAGTTGTTGACATCTCCCACCCCCCCCCAAAAAAAAATAACTGCCCAGGAGCTCACATTTCAGATGGCTGTGTCCACCTGAGCTATTGAAAGAATTCAATAGACAATACAGCCCAGCCTGGTTCACAATCACTGCTTGGTGATCATCATCTTCATCATCTTCACCATGACCATCATCATCATTCATTCTCCTGTCTCTGATGCTGTCCACCCTAGAACAGGCAAAATAAACACATTCCCACAAATGATGATGCCCATGAAGGGACCTTGAACTTCATAGTCAGAGTCAGAATCCTTTGGGATAAAGAAAGAGAAGGATTGGCTGGCAATAAAAGTAAGAGCCTTCCAAGCACTTCATCATCAGCGTTGTAATCACTTAAGAAAGGTTAAGTCAACCATGAAATTAACAAGGAGCAGAAGTCTGTGTTCCTTCCATTCCAATCTCTGTGGCTGGGCTTCATGTTTGTTGAGATAAATGTCCCCCAAGAGGTTACCCTGTGCCTCTAAGGGGAGCATCCCTTCTTGGAGATATTCTTGTTAATGTAGACAAAGTACAGGCTTCTGCTGCTGTCCCATCCCTGACAGTTGAGGACTGAGTGGAAATCTCCCTCCTGCAGGCTAAGACCACACAGAGAGATGCCTTCTAATTCTCTGAAAAGAAAGGTATAGCCTACCTGTAACTGACCTGCTCCATTGCCTGGACTGCCGTGGAGGAGCATGGGGCAGGGGTGGAAATGCAGGCCTTCTCTCTGTGGTTCTGCCCGGCTCTGGTCTACCCCATCCACTCCTAATCAGTGCACCCAGCCTCCAGCCTCTGATTGTCACACCCACACCATCTGCCTCCAACCAAGTACTCGGGGGACCTGCCTTGGGCCTCATGCCTGTGCTATAAAACCCTGGGAGAGTGGGCATGGCCTCCACCTGCACATCTGCAATGGGACCCTTGATATTTCCTCCCAAATAAGGCACCCACAAAATTTCATCATTACTGAAAATCTTGGAAGATGATATAAGGGGCACTATTTTTACATGCACACACAGCCAAGAATGCAATTTCAGTTAATGTCTCCAGATTGTCAACCCACGCCCCTAGCACCTTCAGACCTACTGGTAAACTTTTTTGCTGCAGGGGTTAGTAGGGTTGGAGGGGTCCAAGACTTCTGGGTAGTCTCCACCCCCAGCCTGACATCCAAGTTTTCTCCCCTGCCTATCCCTTCCCCATCACTCCAACCTCTGCCCCTTGCTGCTGCCACTGGTCAAAGACCTTACTCTTCTCTGCCTCTGAGATCTGTAGTCTTATACACAATGAACTCCTCATCCCTAAAGGGGAGATGGGAAGGAAATAGCATGGTCCTCTTATGCTTATAGCCAGCTCAGGCTAATATGTGTTGCTGGAACAGATGAGTCCACACTTCAGTAGCTTATGATGCAGAGGATTTTTTCTCACCCACATTGAAAGTCCACTGCAAGTCTCCCTCAGATCTGCTGAGGTCTGCATCATTAGGGACTCTGAATAAAGAGGCAGTCTACACCTGGGACCTGATGGGCTCATGAAAGGGGGATAGGAGTGACACAAGATGAGCATAACAGCTCTTCATAGTCTGCTGGGGGGAGGTGGGCAGGGAGGCAGAGACCATTTCCACTCAGAACTCTTTGGCCAAAGCAACACCATCTCCAGCTTTCTGTCATGGGTGGGGAGTACCATATTGATGGGGGAGGGCTGCTGGAGGGATAGCAGAGACCCTGAACAATTCACACAACTCACAACAGGCCACTCCTGGGCTGGGGCTTCATTATGCTGATTCCTTTGGGCCCCATGAGAGAGGCAACTCCATTATGCAGGTATAGACAGAAATCAGGGACCAGGTGAGTAGCAATCTATTCAAGCATGGATTGGAGCCAGAGTGACCTGGGCACTCTACAGAGATCCCAGCCATAAGCAAGGTAGGCAGAGGGACACACAGTGCTCAAGGAGTTGGCTTGGAGGCAGGAGGGCTCAGGTGACAGTGAGACTATTCAGGAGGGGCAGGGAGCCCACAAGAAGGTAGGGTAGGGTTGTTCCTGGAGAGTGATATCTCAGCTTGTGGACAAATGGGGTCCTTGGCTTTCAGTTAAGAAAGGAATCTGAGCATGTGCCAGTCAGAGACACGGATTTATTTAGGAAAATAAATACACATTCAAGGCGGGATGCCGGCCATCTTGAGGGTGAGCAGCTTTTGAAGGTAGAGCAAGGAATATACATTCAAGGAAGAATGCTGGCTGTCTCCAGAGGGAGATACAGCAACACCTTGGTGTGGGGTGTTAGTTTTTATAGAGGGACAGTTCTAGGACTGGACTAGAGGTAGAGTCAGGGTGGAGTTATACAATTCCATGCCAGTTTTCCCTCTGCTTGAGTATGGCTCTCACATGACTTTTGCAGGCAAGGGCATGGGTCAAGGGTGTGGCCCACGGCTGTGAGCTTGGCTGCTCTCCAAGGCTTGTTTTGCATTTCAAAAGTTCATGGGCATTTCCTGCATTCCAATGGCACTTCTTTTTTTGAGACTCAATCTATTTTTCTTTTTTCCAAATTCCTATCTCAGATTGACCAAAGGAGTGATGGAGTGTCCACTGGAGGCATGTGGGACCCCAGGGAGAGGGTGACACAATGTCCCCTGTGGACCATTCTTGCCCTGCAGGCAGCCGTTGGCAGCTCTGGAAAGCCCTCCTGGCTCACCTCTCCCCACCTCCCACCAGCCTCTCTCAGGATCTGGGGAGGACTTTTCTGATGGTAGAAGAGACCTGCTCTCCCCATTCTTGTTTCTCCTCTGTCATTCAGGACTTCTAGAAGGTGGCCCAGCTGCCAAAATGTAGGGGACAGGGTCCACTGTCCCAAGGTCAAAGGCTTCTGCTTACGGGTGTTCCCTGGGCTTGTTGGGGCTACTCCTCTCACCAGCCACAGTTCGTTCAGTGAACTTCAGCAACATCTTTCTCCAGGGTCCAAGGTCCCCAGGTAGGAAGAGTTCCCTTCCTCAGTCCAAGCACAGCCACTAGGCCCTTGAGCCCACGAGTTGGAAGAGGAAGCTTAACTGCTTCCTGGAGTTACCAGACCCAGAGCTCCGAGGGCTTTTAGGGACCCTCATGTCTATCTCTCTAGAAAGGGGGTCAATCTAGCAGGGGGTGAGAAGGTCCAGAGCAAGGTAACCAACAGGTCAGGGTGGTGACAAAACCAAAGCAGATCCCTGCAGCACAGCTTGGATGGTGCCTCCCATGCCCAGGCACCAGCAATAGCACTTCCTGGTCCTGTGACCAGGGAGGAACATGCAGGCCCTCAGGAGTTCACGGGAGACAGTGCACACACAGACCTCCAGGGAGGCTCCCTTGACACAGAGAAAATGAGGACTGAAGCAGAGCTGTATGTCCCAAGTTCAAGTCCAGCCTCGGTCATTCATGATTTTGTGCCCCTGGGGAATTGACTCCATCTCTCTGAGAATCCATGAAATTGGAGTGGAGCTGTCTCCATCACAGAGGAGTGATGAGAGGAATGTACCGTCCTTTCCTGTCCCATGGAATCTCTACTTGCCTTGGCAGTTGAGGTTGATGCAAAAGAAACACCACACTCCCTCCTGAACCACACACTTCACAGCCCAGCAGAGGCTCTCCATCGGTCTCAGTTTTCTGTTGGCCAGGGGGCACCCCTGAAGGGAATGTCACTCTGCTCCTCCTGGGAGCTTGACTGGAGGACTGACCCAGGCCTTTATTGTTTCCATCAACAAACCAGAGTCTTGAGCAGTGTCAGAAACGTTCTGCTGACCCCTTCTGGTAAGAGAAGAGAAACGTCAGCATCAGATCTTGCCTTGGGTACAAAAAACTGGAGAAAGATGTTCTGTTCCAAAATGCTGCATCATCCAGAATCCTACTGGCTCCGAGGACAGTGTCATGGGAAAGACCTGGACACTGATGTCTCAGCGTTAGAAAATGAACATCGGCATCCCTGTTTCTCTCTTTCTTTTTTGCGCACACACAAACAATTGATATTAAGGAAGAGAAATGTGTCTTTGGGGAAAGACAAGGATTTCTTTGGCCAAAAGGACATGGTACCTCCTAAGAACTGGCAGAGCACTTGCATTCTCACCTTTTTTGTGCCTCCTAGGGATTTCACGACCTGGGAAAACAGCCCAGAGTCCACATTCAACAGCGTCAAGACCATCAGGTGCTTTTGAAATGTACACCTGTTCTGTGTTCTGAACCAAGTCAGATCTCTCTCTCTCTCTCTCTCTCTCTCTCTCTCTCTATTTTTTTTTCCTTTTTTAGGGAAGGGAGGTACCAGGGTTGCTTAACCACTGAGCTATATCCCCAGTCTTTTAAAGTTTTTTATTTTTTAAATTTTAGACAGGGTCTTACTAAGCTGCTTAGGGCCTCAGTAAGTTGCTGAGGCTGTCTATGAACTTGAAATACTCCTGCCTCAGCCTCCTGAGCTGCTGGGATTACAGGTGTGTGGCCACCACACCTAGAAAAGTTACTGTTGTTGTTATTATTATTATGTGTCACTGGGGATTGAACTCAGGGTCTTGAGCATGCTATGCAAGTGCTCTGCCACTGAGCTACATTCCCAGCTCTACTACATTCAGCTATATTCTAAGTAAAAAAATAATACACAAACCTGTTCTGTTTTTTATTTTTATTTTTTTTAAGAGAGAGAGAGAATTTTAATATTTATTTTTTTTTAGTTTTCGGCAGACACAACATCTTTGTTTGTATGTGGTGCTGAGGATCAAACCTGGCCACACGCATGCCAGGCGAGCGCGCTACTGCTTGAGCCACATCCCCAGCCCCATTTTTTTCCAAATTTTTTTTGGTGGTGGTGCTGGGGATTGAATCCAAGGCCTTGTGCATGCGAGGCAAGCACTCTACTAACTGAGCTATATCCCCAGTCCAGTTCTGTTTTTTAAAGCAAGGAACCCATACAGATGCAGCAGAAGTCCTACTGTATTTCACTGCATTAGCCACCTGCTCCTTGTCACCAAGCCTTAGGTCTCACCGGAGGTGGTGAGGTTACTGCTTGGTGTTCGCATTCCTCTTGACTGTTTTTAGTTAATTTGCTTTGGCATGCTTTGGGCTTCATCTGTGAATTAACAAAAATCGTTAATGTGAATTGTGTCCTATATATTCATGCTTCGGCAATTTGCTTCCTCAAGACAGTATTATTTTTGGAGAACTTATCTATATTAATGCAGATAGGATGACCTCATTTGTAAACTATAGAATAGTGAACATTTATTTCCACTTTTCCATGTTGATAGACATTATTTTATTTTATACATTTGTGTTGCTCTTAGCAACATTGCTAAATAAACATCCTTGTATAACCTTTTTTATGTATATGTGTTGGAAGTGAAAATTTTTTGGTCAAAGAGATTGCACATTTTAAAATTAGTAGCTATGGTCATTTGTCTCCAAAAATACTGTACTCACTATACTCCCATCAGTTCCAAATATCATTAATATTTACAGCGTTTGCCAAACTAATGAGTAACGTATCTTGTATCTTGTGGGTGCGCATTTTTTCATGTCTCTTGGTTGTTTGTAGTTCCTCTTCTTTGACTTGCTTGTCCACATCCTCTTACCTCTGAGTTGTTGGATTTTCAACACTGACCTACAGAGGACTGTTTTGCCCTTGAAATGTGGCTATGTGGTCTCCACATTGTAACTTGTCTTTTAAGTTTGCAGTTAATCTTTCATCACAGAGAAACTTCTTGTTTTAGTTGGATTTGGACAAATTATTAATCCTTTATTTTTTATTGGCATACTATTTTAAAAAAATGAATATATAATAATCATACAAATTATTTTTTCTTTCACAAAAATACATTAATTGTACACATTTTGGGGTACAGTGTTATATTTCAATACATGTACACAATGTGTAATGATCAGATTAGGGTAATTGGCATATTTCAACTGCTATCATCTTTTCTTTGGATATTTTATAGATTAGTGATTTGTGTATTAAGAATGACTTTCTGGACTGGGGTTGTGGCTCAGTGGTAGAGCGCTCGCCGAGCATATGTAAGGCCTTGGGTTTGATTCTTACACCACATAAAAAAATAAAATAAAATAAAATAAAGGTATTTTTTAAAAAAGAATGACTTTTCTACCTCAATACATTCTTTTTCTTTCTTTCTTTCCTTTTTTTTTTTTTGTTGGGGGGTGGGTGGGTACAGGGGCTTGAACCCAGAGCACTTAACCACTGAGACTCATCCCCAGCCTTTTGAATATTTTACTTAGAAATTGGGCCTTGCTAAGTGACTTAAGTCCTCACTAAGTTGCTGAGGCTAGCTTTGAACTTCCGATCCTCTGCCTTAGCCTCATGAGCCACTGGGATTATAGGCATGTGTCATGGTGCCCATCTCAATACATTTTTTTCTTCACTTATGAATATATTTTAAACTCCTTTCTTTAAATTCTATAAACTTTTTGGGACAGTTCTGATAAACATATCATCTGGATTTTAGTTTGTGAGATAGATACCTGCCTTTATGATATTATAAGTATATATTCAGTTAATCCAGTACCATTGTTTTGAATAACCATATTTTTGAGGTCTTTTAGTTTATAGGAAATTCCTTGAATGCAACAGTTTTAGGACACTATTCTCATTCAACATGAGTATCTATTTCACTTATTTATCCTTACATTTTCATCTCCTATAGTAGTTTACTATATATTTTTTGTGTACCACAGAAAATTCCTACCTCATTGCTTTCCTTTTTTGTAACTGTCTTGATTATTATTACGTATTTTCTTCTTTGAATATTAGCCTGTCAGTTTCATAGGAAATACCCAGTTTAGTTTAGTTAATGCTGAATTCAAATGCCACACAAATTTTGGGGAAAGCTGACATTTGTACCATATTTAATCTTCCCAACAAGGAATACATCATGTTTATTTATTTATTTATTTTTGATTAAAATACAGACACTATATTTTGCAATTTTCTTTATATAAATCCTGCCCGATTTTGTTGGGTTTACCTCCAGTATTGCAACAGTGCTGCTATCATGAATGACATATGTCCTATTATTATAATTCATCATTGCCAATACCTAGTAGGGATTGCCACTTTCAATCTGTCCTGGTTATTTTTACATTTTATTAGTTCAGTTTTCTAGATAGAAATTCACATTGTCTGAAAAAGTTAGGCAACATTTCAGGGTAAACCTTGTACTCTTTTGTCCATTTCCTTCCCATAGTTCTTCATCTACTGGTATTTTCTTGCTCATTTTGATAAGTCATGTTTTCCTATAAATGTCTCCATGATTACTGTGATTTCAAACCTTTTTATAATACATATATGCTGGCCTACCATGACTTATTTAATTTCCTTTATCCTCCTTCATCTTTTTGATACTTCCTGTTTCTGTCTTCTCTAGTTTGCTTCCAAGGGCCTGACCAGGTTGCACCAACCAAGGCGGAAACTTGCATTTGTAGCAGAGTCTTGCCCAGCATCTGTCCAAATTCACAGTGCCACTGTGTTCCAAGGGCCTGCTTTTTTTTTTTTTTTTTTTTTTTTTGCTGTAGGTGGACACAATACCTTTTTATTTTATTTATGTGGTGCTGAAGATGGAACCCAGGGCCTCACAGATGTGAGACGAGTGCTCTACGGCTCAGCCCCAGACCCAGCGCCTTGCTTTGGTTTTAATGCATTAATGGTATGAGGTATTTTAATTTTCCTAATGAATATTTGATTTCTACTTCATTACTTTCTGCTTTCTTCTCTACCAACCACTTATTTGACGTTTTTTGGGGGGGCTTATTTTAATGTTGGCAGACATGTTTTTGAATTAGGAGGGTAATCCATTCATTTCTAATCTTCCTTTTCTCAAATAAATATATTTAAGGCTCTGGATACTGCTTTGAAAATATTTCAGAAGTTTAAAAAGAGGAGCACTCTGCCATTCATTTCTAAGTGGTTGGTAATTTGTTTTGATGTTTTTTGAAAAGTTACTTTACAGTGTGTTTTGTCATTTTGGGAGTCACTAGACTCTAACCTTTTTGTTTTGAGGCCAGTGAATATGAATTGAATTTTTTGACTTGATTAAAAAATAATTAGGAGGGGCTAGAATTATGGCTCAGTGCTAGAGTGCTTGCTTAGCACATGTGATGCACTGGGTTTGATCTTCAGCACCACATAAAAATCAATAAATAAAGGTATTTTGTCCATCTACAACTAAAAATTAAAAAAAGAGAAATACTTAAAGAGTTTATATCTTGGGAAATTTTTGTGTCATTTCAAAGATTAATTTTATTAATCTTTAAAACTTTAATGGAGTTATCATTCTCTTTCTCTCCACACACATATACACACATATATGTACATTTGCCTCTTTTCTACTTGATCTCTTGATTTCTCAGTGAAGTGTATGAAGAAATTCCCATTTTGAGGTCAGTTATTTTAATTTCTCTTGATTTTTCTATCAGTTTTCAAAAACAGACTTATTGACCATATAATTCACATAATATAAAATTTACATAGTTTACAATTAAATGATTTAAACATACTACATTATTGTATTATTAATCTTTTATTTTTTGTAGGGGGCACTCTCACAAAAATTGACTCAGGGCCACTCCACTGAGCCACATCCCCAGTCCTATTTTGTATTTTATTTAGAGACAAGATCTCACTGAGTTGCTTAGCGCCTCACTTTTGCTGAGGCTGGCTTTGAACTTGCTATCCTCCTGCCTCAGCCTCCCGAGCCACTGGGATTACAGGTGTGCCACTGTGCTTGGCCATTATTAATGTTTTAAAATTATGGTTAAATACATATAGCAAAATTTGCCATCTTGGCCATTTAAAAAAGTATAATTTAGTGGCATTAATTGAATCATAACGTTGTGCAAACATCACCACTGTCTATTCCCCAAACCTTTTCATTATGCTAAACAGAAACTCTGTATTTATGAAACAAAATTCCCTATCCAGGGCTAGTGGTGTAGCTCAGTGAAGAGCACTTGCCCTACAGGCCCTGGTTTTGATCCCTGGCACTACCCAAACCAAAATGAAACAAAAACATCCTCTATCCTTCCCCCTTCCCAGTTCCCATCCCCTAGTAGTCTCTAATCCACTTTAGTTTCTATGAATTTGCTATCCTGAGTACCTCATATAAGTGGCATCATACGGTAGTTGTCCTTTTGTGTCTGATTTATTTTATTTAGCACAATGTTTTCATGGTTCATCTATGTTGTACCATATAACATGTGTCATCCTTCATATGGCTGAATAATATTCTATTGTAGATGAACATTTTGTGTATCCTTTCACCTGCTGATGAATGCTTGAGTTGTTTCCATTCTTTGGCTTTGTGTGTGCACAATACTGCAATGAACATTGGTTAATAGGTATCTATCTGTTCGAGTCCCAGCTTTTAGTCCCTTTAGGTATGTACCTAGGAGCAGAAGTGCTAGGGCATACACTATTTCTATGTCGGTTTTTTTTTTTTGGCGGGGGAGGCGGGACTGTCATACTATTATCCATTGTAGCAGTACCAGTCTAACATTCCTACTAGCCACGTATGAGGATTCTTTTTTTTTTAAAGAGAGAGTGAGAGAGGAGAGAGAGAGAGAGAGAGAGAGAGAGAGAGAGAGAGAGAGAGAGAGAGAGAGAGAATTTTTAATATTTATTTTTTAGTTTTCGGTGGACACAACATCTTTGTTTGTATGTCGTGCTGAGGATCGAACCCGGGCTGCACACATGCCAGGCGAGCACGCTACCGCTTGAGCCACATCCCCAGCCCCACGTATGAGGATTCTAATGTCTGTGCTTTTGATGTTTAATCCAATAAATCTTTGCCAAATTCAATGTCAAAGATTCCCTCCTATGTTTTCTTCTAAGAGTTGTGTAATTTTAGCTCTTACATTTAAGCATCAGATATATTTCCAGTTAATTTTTAAATATGATGAGAGGTAGGGATCCAACTTTATTCTTTTGCATGTGAACATTCGGTTTCCCAACATCAGTTGTTGAAAAGAATATTATTTCCCTTGTAAAGTTGTATTGACCAACTTTTGAAAACTCAATTGCTTGTCAATGCAAGGGTTGATTTTTGTACTCTCAATTGTATTCATCAATCTATATGTCTGTCCTTGTGCCAGTATGGTACATCTTTGATTACTGTAGCTTTGAAGTATGATTTGAAGTCAGAAAATTTGAGTCCTCCAACTTTATCCATCTATTTCAAGATTGTTTTGGCTATTCTGGGTTTTTTGAATTTTTGGAACAGCTTCTCAATTTCTGTAAAGAATTCACTTGAGGGCTGGGGATGTGGCTCAAGTGGTAGTGTGCTTGCCTGGCATGCTTGCGGCCCAGGTTCGATCCTCATCACCACATACAAACAAGGTTGTTGTGTCCACCAAAAACTAAAAAATAAATATTAAAATTCTCTCTCTCTCTCTTTAAAAAAAGAATTCACTTGATATTTTGAAAGAGATTATCTTCAGTAGATGGGGTAGAGAGAGAAGATGTGAGGGAAGGGGAGGGGGGATAGTAGGGCATAGGAAAGGTAGCAGAATACAACAGTTACTTATAGGGCATTATGTAAAATTGTGGATGTGTAACCGACGTGATTCTGCAATCTGCATTTGGGGTAAAAATTGGGAGTTCATAACCCACTTCAATCTAATGTATGAAATATGATATGTCAAGAGCTTTGTAATGTTGTGAACAACCAATAATTAAAAAAATAATTAAAAAAAAAAACAAAAAAAAAGAAAGAGATTATCTTTACTTTTTGGGGAATATTGCCCTCTTACTATTAAGCCTTCCAATCCATGAACATGGGACGTCTTTCCATTCATTTTTCTTCTTTATTTCACCAATGCTTATAGTTTTCAGTGTATAAGTCTTAAACTTTTTTGGTTCAATTTTTTCATAAATATTTCATTCATTTTGAGGCTATTATTGCTTATGAAATTTACTGTGGGTTGAATTGTTTCTCTGCAAAATTCACATGTTGAAATCCTTACCCCTAGTACCTCAGAATATAGCCTTGTTTGGAAGTATGTAATTAATTGATTTAGAATGAGGTCATGCTGTAGCAAGATGGGCCCTAATCCAACATGAGTGGTTTCCTCATATTAAAGGAGAATTCAGATGTGAACACAAACACATAAGGAGAATGCAGTGTAAAGACTGATGTTACACTGCCACACTCACAGAGGGAGATTACTAGAAGATGACAGAAGGACCTGGAACAGATCTTTCCTCAGCAACTTCAGAGGGAGCATGGCGCTGCCAACACCTTGATTTTGGACTTCCGGCCTCTGGAACAGTGAGATAATACATTTCCATTTAAGCCACCAGGTTTGTAGCACTTTGTTATGTAGCCCTAGCAAACCAACATTATGTGTTCCTAATTTCATTTTCAGGTTATTCATGGCTAGTGTATAGAGATACAATTGATACCAGGCATGGCAGTGCACACCTTTAATCCCAGCAACTCAGAAGACAAAGGCAGGAGGATTGCAAGTTTGAGGCCAGCCTCAGCAACTTAGCAAGGCCCTAACCAACTTAGTGAGACACTATCTCAAAATAAAAAATAAAAAGGGCTGGGGATGTAGCTCAGTACTAAAGCACCTCTGGGTTTAATCCTCAGTACCAAAAAAGAAAAAAAAAAAAAAAGAAAAAGAAGTGATTTTTGTGTATTGATTTTGTACCCTGTAATCTTGATTAAACTCATTTAATAGCTTTAATAGTTGTGCGTATATTTTTGTATGTATGTGTTCCTTAGGATTTTCTATATACAAGATCATGTCATCTGCAGAGATAGTTTTAGCTTTTTTTTCCAACAAGAATGCTGTCAAAATTTATGATTGAGTATTTTTTCTGGCTTCCTATGCACTCACATCTCTCTGGGGATATTCATTATACTTTTTCCGAAGTCTTATTCTGTTTGCTCAATTAACTCTGAGTACTTGAATGTTGTTTTCCATTGGATGTTCTATTTTCCTCTTGTGTGGTGTTTATTTTCCTTGGGTGTGTGTTAAATCTCAGTGATTCACTACTGTGTGGTCATCCTTGCCTTTGCCATTGCCTGTTTACCCAGTGTAGAACATTCTAGTTCTTCCTGCAGCCCCCTGCCCAAGGAACATGGGGGTAGGGGCTAGCCTTGGGGTCAGTATAGCCGTATTGGTAGGGGTTCCTTGTTGGAGTTGCTCAGACTTCTTATGATCTCTGAGTCCAGGTGCCCACACCTACTAATCCTATCCTGGGGCAAATGAAGAGGTCCTAAAATCAGTATTCTGATTCTTATAAGTTCCTATTATTATTTCTCCTTCCAGAAGTCACCATGGTAAAGAACATGGGGCACATTTGGAACGGCACTTTGAGCACCGAGGTCTGTTGAGATGTCTGAGACTACCCACATAATCTCTTGGCAAGCAAGATGGAAGGTACCTGTAACACACTGGCCTATTGGTGACAGCCAGAGCCTGGAGGAACTCACAGAAGTAGAAAAGGCCAAGGCCTTAGCATCCTGGGTCCCAACCCTGTGAGATTTCCAGAAACTCCTACTCTTCTTGAGGTCTTGTGGTGGACATGTGTCCACATGCACTGGTAGCTTGGACGTGCATCTCTGTGTGTGCAGGGCTCACATGCCTTATTCCCATGTGTGCCCTCTTGAGACAGCAAGCTGGCCTCCACCCTGTGAAGCGTCCAACACAGACGGGCACACACCTGGGCTCCCCCACAGAAAGCTTGTGACTCTCCCCAAGAGTGAATTATTCTTTTTTCCCACATAGCTAGCTCTGCTGCTTCTTCACCTTTCCCTACTCTTTCCTGCCCTTTCTCAAGGAATTCTTTATCCCTCCGCCCCTGTTGGGTTTCTTGCAGCATCCCATCAGCCTCAGTGTGCAGGGAGAAGAGCAGGGAAGCAGACTCAAGTCAGTTTTCCTTAGGCCAGGTCCACTCCCCTGGCCAGAAGGGGAAGAAACTTCAGAAGCCTGGAGGTGGCAGGTGACACATCATGGCGGATGACAATGGTGGGAGCTCTGTGGGAACAGGTGATCCCATCACCAGAGAAGCAAGCAGACTGAGGGGGCCTAGAGTTGGGTGGGTGGGGGGACACACCTGGTAGAAAATCAGGAGTAGAGGCTTGCCTACAGGTTTCTCACAGCAAAATCCCATCCACCCTGGGTGAGGCAGGATACTCTCTTGTCCCTCAACTCTCTGGGGCTGGGGTTCAGGAATCACCCTCTCCAGGGTCTGACTGAAGGACCTTCTTTGGTCCAGTTTGGAAGAATGGCTGGGGGTCTGTTATGAACAAGTCAAGCCACCACCCCACCTCGCACTCCAGTCTCTTTTCCTGAAAATGACTGCTATCTTCCTTATGGGATGCAAGTATTCTGGGACGTGAGTGGCCATCTTGCTCAGCTGAGCATGGTGCTTCTCTGCATTTCCCACTTCTGCTCTGGCTTCCTCCACTAATTCATTCATTGACTCGCTAATTCATTCAATGAACACACACTGAAAGTCCACCGTGAGCTGGGCAGCACACTGTGAACTGGGGCGTGGCAACACAATCCAGACTCAGCCCTTTGAAGTGCTTCTCGGATATGCTTTCACCACCCCCCTCACCTTCTCTAATTTATGAGTACTTCCAACTCAGATCCCATTGGCTGCTTCTTGGAAGCTGACATTTTAGAGCTGAGAAATCAGAAGGATTGAGAGACCTTTTTAAACAGTTATGATCTATTTAGATGAAAAGCAAATATTGTTAACAACAGCACCCACGAGGAGCTTTTTATTCACATAGAGTTTTTTTTTCTCTAAATTTCAAGCAGAAATGAGTCATTTAATCTATGAAGAGGGACAGCAGTTGTATTTTGACAAACATATCAACCTCTGGAAAGACAAAAGTGCTCAACACTCTTTCCCCCTCAATTAGCAGCAAGATAGCACACGTACTTCCCTCTGCATGTTGTTTTTCTCTTTCCAATGTAGAAAGGAGGAGGGAAAAAGAGAAAACAAAAAGGAGGTCTCCATAGATTATGAGCATCTTTGGATTGTCCACATGACTATGTTCTTTCCTCTTTAAGACCGACCAAACCCTACAGTGTCAGTCAGCTTTTAGTTGCTATAACAAAATACCTGAGACAGTCTACCTTTAATAAGAAAAGAGGTTTATTTAGCTCATAGTTTTGAAGGTTCAGGGACATGGCACTCATATTGACTCAGTTCAGGAGAAAGCCCTCTCAACTGCATCACATCATGGCAGATGACGATATTGGAGCTCTGTGCGAATAGGTGATCACATCACCGGACAGGAGGCAAGCAGACTGAGCGAGGACAAGCTCCAGCTTTTATACAACCCTCTCCTTGGAGCTACCTTAACCTCTTCCAAGGGCAGGGTCTCCAATGACTCAAGACCTCCCAATAGGCCCCACCTCTTAATGGGTCTATAGCACCTCCCAAATCCTGCCCTCTAGGAACTAAGCTTCTAACTCACAAACTTTTGGGAGTATTATGGTTTAGAAAATGAGAGGTCTTCCAAAACTCATATGTGAGACAAGGCAAGAATGTTCAAAGGTGAAATGATCACATTATCAGAGTTGAGACCTAATTAGTGGGTTAATCTACTGATATGGATTAACTTGGTGGTAACTGTAGGCAGGTAGGGTATGGAAGGAGGAGGTAGGTCACTGGAGGCATGCCTTTGGAGTTTATGTTTTGTCCCTGATGAACAGAGATCTCTGCTTCCTGTTACCCTGGGCTGAGCTTCTTTTCTCTCTCATCTCATCTTCCACCATGGCCCAGAGCTGTGACGTTGACTGTCTATGGACTGAGACCTTTGAAACCATGAGCCAAATAAACTTTCTCTCCTTTCACTGTTCTTTTCAGGTCTTTTGGTCACAGTGGAAAAAAAAAACTTATTTAAACAGGGAAACACTCAAATCCTATCCAAACCATAGAAACTAATCCCCCAAATAGGCCCAATACAGTGTATGGGAGGCAGGACACCAGCCATACTTCCCAAGAAATGCTTTGAGCCTTCTAAGTTAATTGTTCTCCCAACAGGGAGCCGGGAAGGAGGTCATGTTTGTTTTGGGTGTCCTTCAGTAGAATTTCTCACTTACTACCCTGGACAGTGCTGTGATTGACTGTCATGATTGTCATGCCCCCTCATAGACAGGGAGAGAAACAGGCTAAGAAAGATGAAGATCATAGAATTAAATAATTCAGATTCTATGTGCATTCAGGTTAGAATTCCTCACTGCACTCTCAGCTTCAGGACTCAGAGACCTGGTAAACCCAGCACAAATCATGTTTGTTGACCCCCAAATATTTTTAAAAAATATTTATTTATTTATTTATTAGTTGTAAGTGGACACAATATCTTTATTTTAATGTGGTGCTGAGAATTGAACCCAGTGCCCCACACATGCTAGGCAAGCACTCTACCACTGAGCCACAACCCCAGCCCAATCCCCCCAAATCTTAAATGAACTCTCACAGCCTAGAGAAGACAGGTACTGGGGTTCATTGTAGTGTGTCCTTTATGCCCAAATCCTTGTCCCAGGAGACCTCTGCCCTTGGAACCATGCAATACGGCACAGGAAACAGCATGAGAAAGGCCTGGGTTAGAGTTCCAAGAACCACCACCTACTGGCTGTAACAGCCCGTGAGTCCCAGTTTCTTGTTTGCAAAATGGGAACAACAGTAGTACCCACTCCAGTGTTCGGTGATGATCAGAAAAGAGAAGGTTAGCAAAAAGCGACTAGCGTATGCAGAATATGGAAAAGATCAGTAGACTGTACCCCTCAGCAAGCACAGAATAAGAGTGTGTTGCATCACTGGGTGATGCTGGGAACAAAGAACTTTGACTCAAATGGCCTTGACGCTGACCACAGTAGAGCTGTGTTAGAACTTGTGGCAAGGCGTTGGGGGGCGACTTTATCCCAGTGGGACCTTTTCCTGCGAAAGCTCTTGTTGCTCTGGGGATTTTTCTATATAAAGGTAGACCAGTAGAGGCACTTCCATTCCCATGCCAGGGGTCCTTGGAAAATATAGCAGCCCAGGATCAAGAACGTAAGTATGCAAACCAGAGGGAGACAGGTTCTGAGCCAGGAGGCAGAACCACGAGGCCAATCTGCGTTGGTCAGGCAAAGTTGGCCATTTTGGGGGATGCAGTGTGTACAACCTTCAGGGAGGTTGTCAGCCCCTAACCCTCCCACAGCATCAACTTGTTCCAAATGTTTGGTCTCCTAGGTGCAGGTGCAACGAGATAGACCTGGCTATGCCGGTCAGGGGACTTAACTGCCTGTAGCACTCACAGAGCACTTAGGCGCAACCCTATCCCAGCCTGACCCTTCTTGAGTAAGTAAGGAATTCCTTCTGGTTTGACACCTGATATGCCTGGTGCTCATAGCCCATCTCTTTGAGGCCGGCTGCTAAATAGGTTTTCCAATCTTCATAAATAGCTGGGTGAGGTGCTGAAGAAATAAGTCAAACTCAGAAGGTCAAGGGTTGTTTTGTCTCCTATGTGGCAGCTGGAGAGAAAAAAGGAAAAGAAAGGTGGGGGCGGATCTCATGAAAATCAAAGGGAGATCAGTACAGGAGAGGGAACAAGGGTGGGGGGGCTGATATTGGCCAAATTATACTGTTCCATTGTGTGCATGGACAAATATGTAACAACGAATCTCATCATTAGGTACAACTGTAACATACCAATGAAAAGAAGTCGGTGCTGAGGCCCTGTGTGGATCTTTTCTGTGTAGGACAGCTGCAAGGCAGAAGCTTTCCAAGGAACAAGTATATCAGTCGTGGCCTTTGCAGTAAATAAGAGTTGCTTTGATGGTCTCTTTCCATTTTCATGTCATAAAACCATTCTTACTCTTGTGAAATGAAATAAATCAGACATTCTTCAGGTACAGTTGGAACTGGATTTCCCACCACTTCTGCGCCAGGGTCCTTCTGGCTCTGCTCCACTTTGTGGCTTAGGATGAGGACTGAACCCCAGAAGCACCTGCACCCCTCCCACAAGAATGTCCCTATCTCAATTACACTTCTATTGCCCATGCAGGTCTGACCAGGATCTGGACTGTGTTCCTAGAATAGATCCTTTCACAGAGCTATTTGGGTGAAGTGGGAATGGGATCCCTGGGGCCTTGCCCTCAGCCTCATCCCATTCCCCAGGGATCCTTAAAATTCACATTGGAAACCATGACCCAAGAAGCTTTTAAACAACAGCCTTGAATGGGTGCAGGTGGGATGAATTGAAAAGTGTAGCCTGAGGATATTTCAAAGGGCTCAACCTCCTTTACCTTCCAGCTCCTCCTACCCCTGTTAATTTGTCAAAGGTTCATACTAAGCAATAGCTTCAGGTGCAGACTTTTAGCTCAAATGAAAAAACATCTCAATTCAGAGAACGTGCCTATACCCATGCTCTAAAGGCAAAAAGAACATTTAGCTTTTGTTTTCAATACAATAGATTTCCAGATAAAATGGCTACATTTGTATGCAACTTTAACTTCCTTCCAAATTGCCACTGAAATTACCGACAACAGAATATGAAATAGGAAAAGTAGACATCAATGCTAGAAATTAGAGAAGCGTGACAGCAACAACTCAGATATTCTGGGTGGTGAGGGTCCATCTCTGTAATCCCAGATACTCAGCAGGCAGAGGCAGGAGGATTGCCTGAGTCCAGGAGTTTGAGGCAAGTCCGTGCAATAGAGAGAGACACTGTTAAAAGAGCAAGAAGGACTACTATGTATAACCATAAAACTTTAATAAAAAGGAAATTATTGTTAAAAAAAATAAATTGTATCTCTACTGTGAGGTGTTAACAAGTAGGAGCAGGTAGGACCTTTGAAAGGTGATTTGCTCTTGAGGGTAGAACATTCGTTAATTAATCCATGAATGGATTAATGGGTTAATGGAATACCTTAAGAGTGGGTCTGGGGCTGGGGTTGTGACTCTGTGGTGGAGCGCTTGCCTAGCATGTGTGAGGCACTGGGTTGTATCCTCAGCACCATATAAAATAAATAAATAAATAAATAAGGTATTGTGTCCATCTATAACTAGAGAGGGTCTGTTATAAAAACCCATTTGTTCTGTCTTGTGGGTCCAATTTTGCCATATGTTGCCTTGTGCACCCCCAGGACTCTGCTGGGAGTTCCCATCAGCAAGATGGACCTTACCAGATGCAGCCCCTGATCGTGAACTTCCCAGTCTTCAAAATTGTGAGCCAAATAAACCCCTTTTCCTTGTGAATTTGGCAGGGGGTGGAGGAAATGAAAGAGAAGAAAGAGGAGGAGGAGGAGAAAGAGGAGGAGATCCTTCTAGAAAATGAAAAATGATGGGACAAGATCAAATAGGAAGAAGGACTGTTCCAGTCACCAGCATCCCCTATTCTGGAGATCCAGAAACTGGAAGTGAGGGCAACTGGGGAACATCAGGATCCCACCCGCCCTCTGAGAAGGGACTGGAGCAAAAGGTGGGCATAAAGTTGCTCTTGATTTATGTCCAATAATAAGAGTGATTGCACTAAACAAAGAATGAGGATACCACTCCAACTATAGTTGCCATAACTAAGATGACAGATGAATGACTCCGGTCAAGGTTAGAAAGGTCTGATTTTTCACTTTACCTTCCACAGCTGAGTGACCAAAGTTACTTGATCATCCCTGAGCTTAAATTTCATCATCAGTTTTGTTTATCACGAAGGGTTATCTTAGAATCCAATTCACAGAGCTGTGAGAATTAAATGAAATAATCCATGTTACAGATTCAGAACAGGGGCTAGTATTCAGAAAATATTAGTTCTCAATGATAGCGGCTTCCAATATTGGGCAAGCAGGATGGACCATTTATATCTATTTTTCTAAAATAAGGAAATTCAACTTAATAATGGCGTATATATAGACTGACCCTGGCATGTACTTTGAACAAATGTTAGGTGGATTTTGGTGCACTGACAAAAGTCCACGTGGGGGGCAAAGCAGAAGCCTCCACTGCTGGGGAAGAGCAAGGATTCCTCACGTTTCTTGATTTCAGAATTTTGCACTTATTGCATTTTCCATGGACCCAGAGGAGGACTTATATAGATTATATTTTCTTAAATGGTTGAATCTTTTCTCGTAATGTCTTTGTCTAGTTTGTTATACAGGCCTCGTAGAATAAGTTCGGATGTGGTTCCCTCTCCTTATTTCTTCTGGAACAGATTGTAGAGAGTTGACCTTTTCTTCCTTAAATGTTCAATGGAATCTACCAGTGATTTCTGCTTTGAAAGGTTATTAATTATTGATTTAATCTGTGTAATAAAGATTTATTCAGATTATTTGTTTCCTCTTGTGTGAGTTTTGGCAGATTGTGTTTTTTAAGGAATTTGGTCCATTTCAACTAGGTTATTAAATTTGTGGGTATAGAGTTTTTATGCTTATTCGCTTTTTAGTGTTCATGGGATCTGTAGTAATATTTTTTCATTCCTAATATTAGTAATCTATGTTTTCTTTCTGTTTTTCTCTTAGGCTTATTGAGTTTATTTATCTTTACAAAGAACCAGCTTTTGGTTTTTGATTTTCTCTATTGATTTCCCATTTTTAATTTCTTTGATTTCTGTCTTTTGATTAGTTATTTTCTTCCTTTTAATTTGAACTCATTTGCTTTTCTTTTTCTAGTATCTTAACATGGAAGCTTAGATTATTGAATTTAGATATTTTTCCTTTTCTAATGTATAAATCCAATGCTATAAATTTCCCTCTGAATAATGTTTTTGCTGTATCCCTTCAATTCTATTTCATTTCCATTTAGTTAAAATATTAAAAAAATTTTTTGACCCATATGTTTCTTACATTGTGTTGTTTAATCTCTACTTATTTTGAAATTTTCTTGCTATCTTTCTGTTTTTTATTTCTAGCTTAATTCCATTGTGTTCTGAGAGCAGACACTGCATAATTTCTGTTATTTGAAATTTGTTCATTGTGTTTTATGGCCTAGAATTCATTCTCGAGTTGTGACTGACTTTCCATGTTCATGTTGAATGAAGCAGGGTATTAATGTTGATTTTATCTAGTAGATTGATGGTATTATTGAGTTCAAGTATATCCTGATTTTCTGCCTGCTGACTCTGTCCATTTCTGATAGAGACATCAAGGAATCCAACTATAATAGTGGGTTCATCTACTTCTCCTTAAGTTCCATAAGTTTTTGCTTTATGCATTTCAAAAAATTTTAGTTGTAGATAATTCATTTCTTTCCTTCTTTCTTTCTTTCTTTCCTTCCTTTCTTTTTTTTTTCTTTCTTTCTATGTGGTGCGGAGGATCAAACCCAGTGCCTCACACGTGCTAGGCAAACGCTCTACCACTGAGCTATAACCTCAACCCTGCTTTATTTATTTTGATGCTCTGTTGTTAGGTACAAACATAGAATATTGATCCTTTTATCATTATATATAACTTTCCTTGCTCTAACGTTTATTCTGTCTGAAATTAGTATAACTATTCCTACTTTCTTTTGATTAGTGCAAGCATGATTTATCCTTCTCCATCTTTTAAATTTTTTTTTTGGAGTATCAGGGATTAAACCTAGGGTGCTTAGACACTGAGCCACATCCCCAGCCCTTTTTTTTTTTTTAATATTTATTCTTTAGTTATCGATGGACACAACATCTTTGTTGGTATGTGGTGCTGAGGATCGAACCCCGGCCGCACGCATGCCAGGCGAGCGCTACCGCTTGAGCCACATCCCCAGCCCCCCAGCCCTTTTTTTTAAAAATATTTTTTTAGAGACAGGGTTTCACTGAGTTGCTAAGTGTCTCGCTAAGTTGCTGAGACTGGCTTTGAATTCATGATCCTCCTGCTTCAGCCTCATGAGCCGCTGGGATTACAGGCATTTTAATTTTAATTTCTATGTGTCTTTATGTATAAAGTAAATTTCTTACAGACAACATGGTAAGGACTTATTTTTGATTCATCTGACAATCTTTTTTAAAAAAATTTTAAAAATTTATATATGCTCATCTGACAATCTTTATAATTTAATTGGTATATTTAGACCATTGGCATTTAAAGTTATATTAATGTACTTGGATTAATGCCTATCATATTTGTTACTATTTTCTTTTTCTTTTTTAGTTGTAGTTGGACACAATACCTTTATTTTATTTATTTATTTTTATGTGGTACTGAGGATCGAACCCAGTGTCTTGCATGTGCTGGGCGAGCACTCTACCACTGAGCCCCAGCCCCAGCCCTTGGTACTATTTTCTATGTATTGTTCTTTTTCTTTCTTTCCTTCTTTCCTTCCTCCCTTCCATTTTTGTCCTTTCTTTCTCTCTCTCTCTCTCTCCCTCCTCTCTCTCTCTCTCTCTCTCTCTCTCTCTCTCTCTCTCTCTCTTTGTGGTGTAGGGACTACTTTTGTCTTCTATACTTTTTCTGCCTTTTCTTGTTTTAATGGAATATTTAATATAATTCCATTTTCTCTCCATTCTTAGTATTGAAGTTATATATTTTTTAGTAGTTTCCCTAGAGTTTGCACTATACATTTGTAAATTGTAAAACTAATCCAAGTTCACTTTTAAGTAAAACTATTGAACTTGGGTGGTTCAATTATTTTATGATAACAAAATAATCCTAATCCTCCCTCTGTCTCTTGTATCATTGCTGTCATTACTTATATATAAGTGCACGTCCCCAATAACCCACACATATGCAAGCACACATATTTGAATGCAGTGCTGCCATTAGTATTTTGAGTAAACTGTTATCTGTTAGGTCAACTAAGATTAAGAATACTAAATGTTTTTTTTTTCATTCCCTAGTGATCTTCCTTTCCTTATGCAGACACAAGTTTCTGACCTATATAATTTTCCTTCTCTCTGAGCTTCTTTCAACTTGTTGCAAGGCAGATCTACTGGCAACAAATGCCCACAATTTCTGTTTGTGTCTGTTTTTCCTTCACATTCCCACCACCCCCACCCCCATTTTGAGACAGGGTCTTGCTAAATTGTCAAGGCTGATCCCACACTCCCATTCCTTCTACCTTAGCCTTTCAAACAGCTGGGATTATAGGCCTGCACCACTGTGCCCAGCTTCCCCTTCACTTTTGAAGAATAATTTCACAAAATTCTGAGTTGGAAATCTTTCTCTGTAAATACCTTCAAAGTTTCATTTCACTCTTCTTGTTTACATGGTTTGTGAGAATTCAGATGCAATTCTTAATTTTGCTCCTTTATAGGTAACATGTTTTCTTCTTCTTGGTTCTTTCAAGAGTTTCCGACTTTCTGAAGTTCGAATATGATAACGCTAGATGCAGTTTTGTTTTGCTTTTGTTCCATTCTTTTTTCTCCTTCTGTGTAGTTATATTCTTATAGTTGCTCCACACTTTTTGGATATTGACTTCTTTTTTTTTTTTCTCTTTGCTTCTCAGTGTTGAAAGTTTTTACTGTCATAACCTCAAGCTAAGACATTCTTTTTCTCAACCATGTTCATTTTACTAATGAACCCATCAAAGGCATTCTTCATTTCTGTTCCAGAATTCTTTTCCATATTTTTATTGGTGCATTTTAGTTATACATAAGAGTGGTGCTCATTGTTGCATATTCATACATGCATAAGACATAACAATATAATTCGGTCAGTATAGTTCCTCAGTATTTCCCCTTTCCCTCCCTCCCTTTCTCTCTCTGGTCCCTTTCCTCTACTGGTATCATCAATTTTCATAAGATTCTTCCATCTTTTTGTTTTCTTTTTCCTCTCTAGCTTCTACATAATGCCCTCAATTCCAACTATTTTCCTGCAAATGACATAATTTCATTTTATTCATGGCTGAATAAAACTCCATTGTGTGTATACATGTTTTCTTTATCTATTCATTCATGGACAGATACTTAGGCTGGTTCCATAGTTTGGTTATTGTGAATTGTGGTGCTATAAACATGTGTATGTGTGTAGCCCTATGGTATGCCAACTATAATTTTTTAGGATAAATACTGAGGAGTGCATAGTTAGGTAATGTGGTAGTTCCATTCCTAGTCTTTTGAGGAAACTCCATGCTGATTTCCATAGCGGTTGTACTAGTCTACAATTTCACTAAGATTGTAAATGTGTTCCTTTTCCTCTACAACCTTTCCAGCACTTATTATTGTTTTCATTCTTCATGGCTAACATTCTAACTTAAGTGAGATTTGCATTTTCCTAGTTACTAAAGATGTTGAACATTTTTTCATGGCCATTTGTATTTATTCTTTTGAGAAGTATCTGTTTAGCTCATTTGTTCATTTATTAATTGGGTTCTTTTTTTGGTATTAAGTTTTTAAATATATATTCTGAACATTAATCCCCTGTCAGAAGAGCAGCTAGCAAAGATTTTCTCTAATTCTGTAGGTTCTCTCTTCATTTTTTTTTTTGATTCTTCAGCTAAAACAGCAGGTGGGATGACTTATTGTATTCATTTTACACTGGCCACAGTTGAGAAATGAACTAATCCAGAATGCCAAAGGTCCTGGGCAAATGACCAACAGGGGCTGTTATGAGCAAAGTGGGTCTTCTCTCAGTGGTGGTCTTGATGACAGAATGGCCATATAAATTCTAAATCCACTCAGACAAAATCTGGACAGTAGGAGGTGGTCCAAAAACTTGTACCAATGTCTCTGGCCTCTGGCATTCCTTATTTCTACTCCTTTGGCCTTCATGGTTTCCATGAAGATAGTGCTAAGGCTGAGAGCTCTCTTCACATTTTTAGTTGTTTCTTTTGTTGTGCAGAAGCTTTTTAATTTTTTTTTAAGAGAGAGTGAGAGAGGAGAGATAGGGAGAGAGAATTTTTAATATTTATTTTTTAGTTCTCGGCGGACACAACATCTTTGTTGGTATGTGGTGCTGAGGATCGAACCCGGGCCGCACGCATGCCAGGCGAGCGCGCTACCGCTTGAGCCACATCCCCAGCCCGAAGCTTTATAATTTGACACCATCTCCTTTATTAATTTTTGATATTATTTCCTGAGCTTTAGGAGTCTTATTAGGGAAGTTGTTGCTTGTGCCTATATGTTGGAATGTTGACCCTGTTTTTTTCTAGGAGTGGCAAAATTTTTGGTCTTTAATCCATTTTGAGTTGACTTTTGTGCAGGGCAAAAGATAGTGAACTAGTCTCATTCTTCTACATGTGGACAACAAGTTTCCCAGCACCTTTGTTAAAAAAGGCTGTCTGTCTTTTGCTGGGTGTGGTGGTACAAGTTTGCAATCCCAGTGACTCAGGAGGCTGAGGCAGGAGGATTGCAAGTTCAAGAGCAGCCTCAGCAACTTAGTGAGGTCCTAAGCAATTTAGTGAGACACTGTCTCAAAATAAAAAATAAAAAGGGCTGAAGATGTGGCTCAGTGGTAAAGTGCCTCTGGATTCATTCCCCAGTACCAAAAAAAAAAAAAAAAAAAAAGGCTGTCTTTTCTTCAATGTATGTTTGTCAAGGAACATCTGTAATGGTTTGTCTCTGTGTGTCTTCTATTCTGTTCCATTGGTCTATGTTTTTTATGCCAGTACCATACAGTTTTATTAGTATAATTTGAAATCAGGTATTATATGATGCCTTCAGCATCACTTTTTTGGCTTAGAGTTGCTTTAGCTATGCTGGGTCTTTAAGTCTTCCAATTAAATTTTTTCCCTAGATCTGTGAAGAATAGCTTTGGTGTCTTGATAGGGGATTGCATTAAATCTATACATTGTTTTTGGTAATATGGCCATTTTAACAATATTAATTTTGCCTATTCTTGAACATGAGAAGTCTTCCCATCTTCTAGTACCTTCGTCAATTTCTTTCTTCAGCTGTCTATAATTTTCACCTCCTCAGTTAAAAGATTTTTTTTAGGCTATTGTGAATAGGATTGTTTTCTTTTTCAGTGAATTCATTATTGGTTTATATGAAAGTTGTTGATTTTTGCCTGTTGATTTTGTATCCTGTTATGGAGTTTTTTGGTTGCTAACATATCTTTCTTTTTCTTTTTTTCCCCTCAGAATTTCCATTGCTTTGATTACATTGGTCATCTGTTCTAGCATGCTGCCATTTTTTCCTTAAAGCCCATAGCATATTGATCATTGTTATTTTAAATTCTTGGTCTGATAATTTCAACATCTCTGCTAGTTGTTGGAATCCAACATCAGTCTGGTTCTGATGTTTGTTCAGTCTCTTTAAACTATGTTTTTTCCTTTTAGTATGTTTTGTGTTAAGTAAGAAAATTGAACTGGAGTGGTATTGGTTTGGGCCGCTTGAAATGGAGTTGAGAGACCATCATTACATTAGGTCTCAGACATGTCTGCAGTTGAACCTTTGAACTGGGCCGAAGACTTGTCCCCCACTCCCAACAATGTGAGCTGACATTCGGACTGGGCCAAACGGTAGTTTCCTGAAATACTGTTTATTGACCTCTGTTGACCTTCTGTGCAACAGAGCTATTCCCCAAACTATTTAGTTTGAAATAGCACCCAATCCCTTTTTTCTAAGATGGCTTAATTTTTGCCAGCATCAATCATAATTCTTGACTAATAAGTTGTATAATTTCCAATCCCCTTGTAGTTAAAAGCTATAAATACAGCTGTCATTTTGTGAAATATCAGAGCACATTTTCAAGGTTGCTTAAATCTGTGTTTTCCAGGATTTCAGTCCTAATTAGCCCCCAAATAGTTTTCTTTGTTCTCAACTAGGTTGATTTCATTTGTGGTTGACACATTCAATATCTTTTTGAAATCTAGACATGACATACTGGGTGGAAGGAACTTCTGGGAAGGGACTTTTAGTGGTGCAGTGGCAAGGGAGGGCAGAATTCCAAGCCCTCTTATCAGTTTTTAGTCTTGGTAAGTTTATATGCTTCTGGGTTGTGAAATTTACTATTGCTTTTCAGATTATTTTTTTTCTTTCTCCTTAGGTGGGACAAGAAGGCTAGAGAAGCAGGAGTTGAGTATTTATTTCTCTTCCCCAGGTTAGTTCAGCTCTGATAAAACTCCAGCAGGTTGAGGTATAAGAGTTTCTCCTGAGGGCAGACTTTGATAAGAATAGGAAGCTCTGACATATTAAAAAAATGGCTCCTTTTCCTTTTTTTTCAGAGGAAGTTTTTCACCAATATTCACTTTGAGTAAATTTTCACCAATATTCACTTTGGTAAAGCTCCTGGAAGTAAAACTCACACAAGTATGTGGGCATCCTTTAAGACTGGCTTTCCCTGGAATTTTTAATTCTCTGGCTTCTTCAAGTTGAGCCTACAGAAATTTGTCAGTTACAGTTCAGAATTCCCTGCCCTTCCCTGATTCCCATGGAGGTTTCTGCTCTGATAAATTATGATTCCTTTTATCTGTCTGTCTGCATCCCTAATTTTTAAGATAGTGATTTGCCTGTTGTTGTTTTTTCAGCCTATTCAGCTTTTTAGTTGTTAGGATAGGAATGCAACTTATAAGTTGCTCCTGCACTGGAGTGGAAACTCAAATAGTTGACTATTAATGTCCTTTGTGATGAGATGGAGAACAACCATGAGATTCCTCTATATTATAGAGAGGTCTTCTGGTCATCCCATGGCAAACTCCTGAAAAGAGTTGTTGAAATTCATAACATTACACTTTTATTTTTGACAAAAGGACAAGTGTTGCAAATTGTTAACATTAATGGAACTTTTTCTTGATCCTAACTGTGATGGAAAATGACTGTCACTTCTCAAGGAAGTGACAAACAAACACTATCAAATTTAAGTGTTTGAAATCCCTGTTGAATCATTTGCCTAGCTCAGCAAGAACAGTTTGAATTTTTCAATCCCTAGCACCTCAAAAGAATTAACAAACAAACAAACAAAAGGGAAAGGTCTTAATGCAATGTATGTGTATAAACCAGATTTGAATGAAATCAGGAGCAAAGAATATATGCTGGGGATCGAACCCAGAGGGTTTTGCACATGCTAAGTGTACACTCTACCACTGAGCTACACCTTCAGCCACAGGAGAGGACATAATTCTGCAAATAAGTCTGACTAAGTGGTAAGAGACTGACAGGATGTGAACTGGGAGGCATACAAGGGTTCTAGGTATCTTTTGAAGAGAAAGGTAAGATATTTAAATGGAGGATATTAAAGAGAGGTAAAAGAGGTCTGAAAGCGAATATGTTGCCCAAAATATATCTGTAGGAGACCAGAATATGGCATCACAGAATATGCCTATAGGGGATACAACATGCCACTCAAAATATATCTCTTTGGCATGGGGATTAGTTTCAACTGATTATTTTGAGAAATAGGAGAGGACTTGTCTCCTGGTGTTCAAATGCAAGAGCTTTTCTGTGTGTAGGCTGGAGGCACAACTCCTGAGTCATAGGAAATGCACGTGCTCAACTCTCTTGGGAAATGTGCAGTTGTATTCTAAAATGGTTATACCAATATCCACTTCCACCAGCGATGTGTGGGGTTCCCATTGTTTTAATATGCGATAAGTAGAATACCTGTGTCAATAGTACCAAGCTGGAAACCAAGCCTTTAAACAAATGAGCCTTTGGGGGACACTCAACATCTAAACTAAGCCTGGCATGGCTGCACACACTTGTGATCCCAGCGGCTGGGGAGGCTGAAGCAGGACGATCATGAGTTCAAAGCCAGCCTCAGCAATAGCAAAGCACGAAGCAACTCAGTGAGACCTTAACTTTAAATAAAAAAATACAAAGTAGGGCTAGGCTAGGGATGTGGCTCAGTGGTTGAGTGCCCCTGAGTTCAATCCCTGGTACAAAAAAAAAAAAAGAGAGAGAGAGAGAGAAAGATCTAAATTATAGAAGTTTCCTACCTCTGTTTTCAAAACCAGCAATGTAGTGGCTTTCAAAGCCCTCTCACTCTTTCCACTTCAGCATCACATTTCCTTTGACTCTGACCTTCCTGTCTCTTATGAGGATCCTTATGGTCACCTTGTCCCTGCTAGAAAAGATTTTTTATGTCAAGATCCTTAACTAATCACATTTGTAAAGTCCCTTTCTATCATGTAAGGACACACATTCATGGATTCCAGGGAATAGGACAATTATTCTATCTGCCACAGGTCAAAACAATGAGAGTTCCACATGGTGGGAGTGGATATTGGTATACCCATTTTAGAAGACGGTTGGACATTTCTCCAGAGAGTTGGGTTTGTGCATTTCCAATGACCCGGGAGTTGTACCTCCAGCCTACACCTTGGAGAACTCTTGAACCTGGGCACCAGAAGATGAGCACTCAATGGGGTCTAGTTGTAGTATTGTTATGCCAGATTCATGGGACCCCAATAGACCTCCAGGAGCCAAATCTGATGCAATCACGCAAGAGTCTTTTTTGCAAACTCGAGCCTCGACTCACAACCGTTCGCGACGCAGCGGTCCCAGGGAGTGAGTTCCTGTCCTTTGTTCAGTGAGATTTTATAGGTTTTGGGGGAATACTCTATGCGTCACTACATCACACAGCAAATCATTCCAGACAGAGGGAAAATCAAACAGCAACTCTTAACATTGATTAGCACATTCAATGGCGGGAACAAGATGGGTAGGGGTAATTGGTTAGTACAAGAGGGGGATTCCTTTGAACTGATTGGTTTAGGCCATGAGGGGTGTACGTGCTAAACTACATGGTTTCCCAACTTGTTATCAACCACCATAAACTACTTGGGGTTCATCTGGCATCCCAGGTATTTCCCTGTCTCATGCTGATTGGAGATTGCTAGGGGGGTTGCTATGGGTCCTCACCTAGTCTGAGTCAGGGACACCTGGCACCGCAGACCTCTCCTGTTATTTACAGACAAACAACTCAGCAGGGTGGGTATGTGCCTAGGAGTGCTCTGTAGATTTTTCCAAGGACAAGGGTCACACCCCCTTCCTTAGGACAGGCCTTGAGGTAGAAGCTGCTGCTATTCATTTATTTTTCAAAAAATGGAGTCACATCGGTTTCTCAGTATCTCTCTGATCTTCCCTCCCTTTATGATTGATCACACAAGCTGTTGTACAATGTGGAACTGTGCTGGCCTTTGTCCTTGGTTCCTGGGAGGAAGCCTCTAAATCCTTGGAGTTCCCCAAGTGATTGGACTGTCCTCCTTATTTGTGGTGGGTACCTTGAATCCCATCTGAGTTTGTGCTAAGAAGATGCCTCAGAATGGGGGCTCATCATGCCGGAAAGGCAAATCCATGTGATTTGGGGGCATCCATTGAGCTATCAGTCTGTCTTCCGGGAGGAGGAACTAGAACCACCCAGGGGATGGTTATGCCTACATGATGAAACTCTGGAAACAGGATTAGAACTCTGGACACAAAAGCTCAGATGATTTTCCCTGGTTAATAATACCATGTGTTTATTGTGAAATAAAAATGATAAAAAGCCATTGTTTGGGACTAGTTTACAAATATACATAGTAAAATGACTAAAAATCAAAATGGAGTCACTGTGGCTAAGCTGTTATTATCTGACCTTCTGGGAAATTGGGAGAGAAGGGGGACGGCCCGATTTCCTTAGCATGTGGGTTTTCATCTGACAATGAAGTCCCCTCTGCTTTAATCTTTACAAAAAATAATTTGAAGTAACCTGATGTTAATCACTTATTTTTCTATTATTCTGTCTTCTTGTCCCTTCCTTTCAAGAAAAGTAACTTTGAAACAATTAGTCTGCTTTTTTTTTTTCCTGCTCCCTCCTCCCCTCTGGAATTTCTCTATCTAGAAGAGCAATTTCTTCTACTCAGTCCATCAGAACACTTACTCTATTTTATGGAATGAAGTGTGGCCTAATTCTAAAACTGCACAATAAAACTGACAAAGATCACTCAACTAAGTTTGTAGCAATTCTGTTTTTTTTTTTTTTTTTGTACCAGGGATTGAACTCAGGGGCACTCAACCACTGAGCCACATCCCCAACCCTATTTTGTATTTTTAAATTTAGAGACAGGGTCTCACTGAGTTGCTTAGTGCCTCTCTTTTACCGAAGGCTTTGAACTTGCGATCCTCCTGCCTTAGCTGGGATTACAGGTGTGCGCCACGGTGCTTTTTTGATAGTATTGTTACACACAGATGTTTCAGGAAGGTGATGCATTCTGACTCCCCACTTTTGTTGTAGTTAAACTGTAATTTTGAGTACAGCGCTTTCCTGAGTTCTGTGAGTTGTGGTGAATTTCTATTTCAGGAGGTAGTAGGAACCTCTAAATTTGTTATCAGTTGGTCAGAAGTGCAAGTGGCCTGGGGATGGCTGTGTTGGCAGCTAGTGTTGGAGGTGAAGGCAGTCTTGTGGGGCTGTGCCTTTACTTTGTAAAGTTTGGGCTCACTCTGGGGATTTCCCCTGTGTTGCATAGACCCTTCTCATTTGGCCTCAGTATAGCTGCACCATGCCCTACCAGCCTTAGGACTTCCATGTGGCTCTTCGCCCTGCAGGTCCCTCTTCACCCCAGGGATGATCCTTAGCTCTTCTAAATTTCTGTTTGGCTGTCACCCCAGTGGTACAACTTCTTCACCCAGGTACTTTTCAGATCTTTCCTGCTTTTTGTTCCCAATCAGAATTTATCATCTTTTAATATATAATATATGTTACCTATCACTTTTCTGCTTATTGTAGTCATCCATCCACTTCTAGACTACTCAGGAAGGGATTCTTATCTGCTTTGGTCACGTCTCTATTCCAATACCTGGCACACAGTAGGTGCTCAAGAAATATTTATTCACTCTCATCATTACACAAAATACATGTATGAAGATGTGAATTTGGGGTCAACATACCTTATATATAATCATAGACATGATAAATTATTGTATAATGGTATATTAAGAATTGTAATGCAAAAATAAATAAATGAAAAAATTTTATTCAGAAAATGAATGAATATTCATAATAGCATTGTTCATAAGAGCCAAAATCTGTCAATTCCTCAAATGTTTATTGGTAGTAGATTGAATAACTATATTTTAGTACATTTTTTAAAAAATTAGCCTTTTAAAAAATTGATGAAAATTGTCTCTATGTATGGTATGCAACATGTGGGTTTGAAATATGTATATACTGTGGAATAATTTAAATGAGCTGATTAGCATATACATTACTTCATATACTTATTTTAGTTTTTTGGTGCTGGGGATTGAGCCCAGTGCTCTATCACTGAGCTGTCTCCCCAGACATTTTTATTTTGAGGCAGGGTCTCACTAAATTGGTGAGACTGGCCTTGAATTTGAGATCCTCCTGCCTCAGCTTCCTGAGTTGCATGGCTATCTTATTACTTTCTTTTTTTTGTGTGGTGACATATTACAGTATATTTACATAACAGAGTACCAAACAATGGTCTGCTTGAATAAAATACAGATTATCTCTTACCTGAAATGTTTGAGGCCAGAAGTGTTTCAGATTTCAGATTTTTAAAAAAATTTTGGGATATTTATATATACATAATGCAATATTTAGGGGAAGACTCAACTCCAAACATAAAGTTTACTTAGTTCCATATATACTTTCCATACGTAGCCCAAATTTTATATGATTCTCTTGGAGTAACTACATTTCAACTGTAACCCTCACATGAGGCCTGGCATGTAATTGTCCATTCATGGTGTCACACTGGTACTCTAAAAGTTTCAGATTTTGGTGCATTTAAATTTCAGATATTTGGATTAAAGTTGTTCAACCTGCCTAAAAAAGCAACAGGAGAAAATACAGATGATGATCCCATTCACAAAAGTTAAAAAACCGACATATTATCTAAGGGTGAAGATTAAACAAAAGCAAGGGTATAAACACCAGAATAATGATTATCTCTGGGAGGGAGGGTTGCTCCCAGGGAAGAGGGGGAACCACTGGGGAAGGGCCCAAGAAAGAGGCTTCTCCTGCGCAGCAGTGCCCTGTTTCTTAACCTGAGTAGTGAGTTTGTGGGTGTTCTTATTGTGATTCTTCTTCTTCTTTTTTTTTTTTGAGAGAGAGGGAGGGGGGAGAATTCTTTTTTTTTTAAGATGGACAAACAAAATGCCTTTATTTTTATGTGGTGCTGAGAATCGAACCCCGGTCCCACCCGTGCTAGGGGAGCACTCTACCGCTGAGCCACAATCCCAGCCCTCATTTTGATTATTCTTAAAGACAACACAAACATTTGTCACATCTCTTCTGTGTATAGGACATACTTCTCAATTTAAAAACAGGACACTGAGTAGTGTTCTCAGTTCCACTGATAAACGTATTGGAATTTAATGTGACCACAGGGCTGTGTGATTTCCTCTACAGTAGCAATTAGATACCTGAGGGGTATTTGGAATAGGAGGAATGAGATTCCTCTGTCACTAGAGCTTTGCTGTGGTGGGAGACACAAAGGTCAAGGGAACATGGAAATGCAAGGTATTGGCAAAGGAAAACTGAAAATCTTGTGTATGGAAACTAAGCTGAATGGGAAGGCAAGTAAAGTCAGGAGAGAGAAAGCTGAAATGCTGGGCAGACTTGGATGGGTGCAGGGGGAGCAGAGATATATTTTTTTTTTGGTACTGGGGACTGAACCCAGGGGCACTTAACCACTGAATCACATCCTCAACCCTTTTTTTTGTATTTTATTTAGAGACAGGTTCTCACCGAGTTGCTTAGGCCTCACTAAGTTGCTAAGGCTGGCTTTGAACTCTAGATCCTCCTGGCTCACAAGCCACTGAGATTAGAGGTGTGCACCGCTGTGTCTGGCGTGAGCAGAGATCATGATGACATGTGAAGTCATGAACCACAGATGCCGTGGAGTACATTATGAGTATTACACTTGCTGTGGGCCAGTGTAATAGTCATAATGGGAGGTCAACATTAAAGGTCTTGAAAGGGGAGCATATTTGGGGCAAGATAATGTCTGGTGTGACAGTAACATTGGGTAGACATTAATATTAGGTGATTGAGGTGTCATGGATATAGGAAATGGACATTTCAGAAAAAACCAGTTCTGATGTAAGAGAACCAGTGGACAGAAGCAGAAGGTATCTTGCAAATGAAGAGGGAGACAGACTCAGGAATGCACAAAGTGCAATTTATTGGGAACTTATGGGCAGATGCATGTGGCAGCAAGACAGGAGGATCCCCACACCTTGAGGCAAGAGGAAGGGGTTTATATGCTAAGCTAGACAAAGGTGGGATGTAGCCAACTGGAATGTACCTGGCCTTTCTTAAATACTACTCACATATTCAATGTCAGTTAAGAAATAGTTATCAGTGATCAGCACAACACGGTTGGCTGTTTGTCTTAAAGATTTTGTCCTACAGGCCTTGGAATGCATGCCAAGGTCACCTGGAGGGCAAAATGTCACTTAAAACTAAATGTTATATATAGCTATGCCCACCTGGATCCTTACCTATGAGTTCTTGTAGTCTATGGAGTCCCTCTAACCCATAGCCATCCCAAATGAAGCAACTCACAGTACTCCTGTGTGCTGCTATGCAGCTGCACCTCAGTACTGCTCCCTAGCCCCTCTGCCCTGGATCCCACCCATGGCCAGAAGACCCTTCTGAAGTCCCATCAGAGGAGGTCTGGGGAGAATACGGTAAGCCAGCACCTGGTTACAAGCCCCTATTGAAGTTGTCAATGTCAGAGTTTTACCATGGAACCGGTCTAGTGTGCCCTGCCTGGGTGAAAGAATTGATGTACACCAAGGTCATCCCTGGGTCCTTTTTTTTTTCTCTGTTCCAAGTATTCATGGCTCTGTAGGTAGTGAACATTCAGCTGCAAACACTTCTTATCACCATAACTATGACTGTCCTGGTCTAAGCCACCTTCATCCCTCATCTGACTATTGCCAACTGCTCTCTCCACTTCATCCAGAACACCCTATAGACTCTTATTCATGGCAGCAGAGACATATTAATATTTTTAATCATCACTATAACAAAATACCTGAGTCTTGGTAGTATAAAAAGAAAAAGAGGTTTATTTATCTTACAGTTTGGAGGCTGAAAGTCAAGAGGAAGTGGCTCCACTGGTTCAGCCTCTGGTGAGGGCCCCTGTGGCTGTGTTACATCATGGCAGAGGTCAACATGGTGGAAGCACATGGAAGAGGAAGAAATCCCAGGGAGTCGGGAGGCCAGAGAGTGGGGGGAATCCTTTGTGAGGGAAGGATCCCCAATTACAGAATCACCTTTTCCTAGGTTCAAGGTCTTAAAGGTTCCACCACCTACCAATATTGCCACTCTGAAAACCAAGCCTCCAACATTTGAACCCCGGGAGGACATACTCAGGCCATATCCCAACCATGGTAAGAAGGGGATACTCATTGGCACCGATGAATCAGTCTAATTCCCCTGAAAAAAATAGAGGTGGCAAAAAGGAGGGAAGAACTCCAAATTCATAGGCAGCATCTGAGCAAAAGAGATGACAAGATATTCAGAAATGCCTCTAATTATATTGGAGATTTAAAATTATTTTTGGGCTGGGGATATGGCTCAGTAGTAGAGTACTTGCTTGCCTAGCTTGTGTGCCCTGGGTTTGATCCCTAGAACCACATACACACAAGATTTTACACACAACAAATTGTATCTTTTTGGTATATAAGTTATTTTACGTCTTGACAAAGCATAGTCATGTGCCCATCCCTACAAATCAAGATATAGGTGTACTTTAATCCTTCTAAAGTTTTTCCCATTCTGCAGTGAATCCTCTCCCTGGCAACCATTGATCCATTTTCATCTCTATAGTTTTGCCTTTTCTACAATGTCATATAGATACATAGAAGTAGAATCATTCGGTATGGATTTTTCTGAGTTTTTTTTTTTCCATTCAACATAATACTCTGAGAACCATTCAGGTTGTGTTTAATATGGGCTCATTTCTTTTTACTTCTGAGTAGTATTTCATTGTATGGATATACCATAATTTATCCATTCACCCATTGAAGGACTTTTGGGTTAGTTTCTGACTGGGGCCATATTAGAGATTTTAAGATATCTCTTTCAGGAACTGATTGAATATGGGACTTGATTCAGTAATAATATGGAAGGTTTGGACTTGATTAACTAACCTGATCTAATTGATGCATACAAAATATTCACTCTTTTCAAAGGCACATCAGGTGTTTATTAAAATAGAACATATTCTGGGCCATAAGAAATGTAAAAACAGGTTTTGGAAAATTGAAATAATACAGAATCCCCTCTATAGGCTGTGTGACTAAACTGGAACTCAATGACAGGAGGATACCCAGAATATTCCCTAATATCTGCACAGTAAGCAATACCCTTCCAAATAACTTGTGGGGCAAAAGAGAAGTAAAAATGAAAATTTAAAAAAATATCTTGAGCTACATGAAAATGAAAAAGATTGTGAGAGATCATAAAGCAGTGCTTAAAAGGAAAATTTACAGCTCTAAATGTGTGTAGTAGGAAAAAAAAAAAGACTTGAAAACCAATGAACCTGGCTTCCAATTTAAGAAAGAGCTGGGCATGGTGGTGTCACCTAAAATCCCAACTGCTTGGAGACTGATGCAGGAAGATGCCATGTTTGAGGCCAGACTGGGCAAATTAGAAAGAATGTGACTCAAAATAAAATTAGAAGGGCAAGGGAAGTACAATCCCAAGTACCTCCACAAAACAAAACAAGCAACACAACAAACCAACCAACCAAGATATAAAGAAAGGGGGCTGAGTGGTAGGACACTTGCCTAGGATGCTCAGGGACCTGGGGTGAATTGACTTCTAGTGCTTAAAAAAATAAAACTAAAAAAGAAGAAAGGAAAGAAGGGAGAAATGGACAATATATAACCCCTCAAAATAGAAACAAAGACAGACTAATCAAAGAAGAATGTCTCCAATAGCAGAATGAAAGTAGAATACCATTACAGAGTCAACAAACATTCAAGGGATAATATGAGGATGTTGTAAACAGCCTGTCAGTAAGTCTGAAAGTTTAGACAAAATGAACAAAATCTTTGAAAAACTCAATTTACCAAAAGTGACACTAGAAGAAGTGGATAAACTGCATAATCCTGAATCTATTAAAACAAACCTATCATTAAAAACCTCACAGTGAAAATCTAGGTGCAGATGCTACTAATATTCTCACTGAACAGGTGTATTCTTATTGAAAATTCAGTAAGCACAAATTTGATTTTTATCTATGTATGTTATGCTTGCAATTTTTTAAAAGTTCACTTAAAATGAACCCAGAGATAATAAGGGGAATGGTGGATGAGTGTATACATAAAACAAAATTGGCCATATAGTAATATTTGTTGAAACTGGGCCACTACTACTACTACTGCTACTACTACTTGCAGTGCTGGGGATTGAACCCGGGAAGTACTAGGAAGTACTCTACCACTGAACTCTCATCAAAACACTCCACTAGCTCCACAGTTCTCTCTGATTCAAAGCCACAGTGGGTTGATGGCTGACAAGGTCACCTGATCTGCCACCTTAGAACATTCTGGAATCTCTTCTCTACCACACTTTCATTTCTACTGTGGCTTCTTCCAAGGCACACTTCACTTCAGAGACTTTGCACTTGTTTTTGTTGTCTCAAATATTCATTTTTCAATCCAGTATGACTTGACTCATTCATGAGGTCTTGGTTCAAACTTCACCTTTCAGCAGACTTCCAAGACTACCAAAAATCAAATCCCCAACCCCAAAACTGCACTCCCTATCCTACCTCCCTGCTGTGTTTTCCTCCAGGGATCTGCATTATCAGGTGAATAAATTATTTTCCAGTATTTTTAATTTACTATGTAATTCCCACCAGAATGCAAACTCTAACCAGACAGTGACACTTACACCTGTATCCCAGTGTCCAGACTGAGACCTGACATACAGTAGGCGTTCCAAAAACATGTACTGAATGAATAAGAAGGGTTCCCAGCCTCTTCAAGGAGGTATTGTTGGGTTTCTCTGCACCTCCCACACAGACCCCTCCACATTGTGGCTTCTTGGTCCTAGACCTGTTCCACACTTGCCTGAGTCTGGCCTAGGTGCAAGAGTCACTCTGGATGTCCCTCCAAAGGGACAGGCGGTTTCAGCAAGAGCCCAAAGACATGAATCTTGTCTTTAGTGGTTTTGTAAATATAGGGGCCATAGAATCTCTCAAGGTGACTTTAGACTCTTGATCTGCCACGTATCAGCTCGGAGGTCGTGCATTTCCCCAGCATTAGTTTACTTATCTGTCCAATGGGAACAAAAAACAGCACCAACCTATTTAGAATGATTATGATAACAGGGGGAATAACTCCAGAGACCAGGATTTGACCTCAGAAGCGTTTTCACTGTCAACTGCCACTGATAAAAATTTTGGCAGCTCCCCGGAGTTCCCAAAGGTCTTTTTTTTTTTTTTTTATTTTTAAAGGAAATGGCCACACACCTTTTGGGGGTTGCCTTACCCTTTTCAAGTGAAAACCTGGCCCGCCCTCTCTCACCGGTGTGCCTTCCCCGCGCCCTCCCTCGAGTTGCACCTTCGCCCCGCACCCTCCCTCTCCTAGCCCCGCGCCTGCCCGCTCCCTCCCGCACTCGTGCCCGCCTGCTCCGTGCCCGCTCGGTGCTCGCTCCGCGCTCTCTCGCGCTCCCCCGCGCCGGCTGCGGAGGGAGCTGCTCTGCCCGCAGCTGGCGCAGCGCGGGGGCGGCCGCGGGTGGGCGGGTGCCGCGGGCCCAGGCGCCGAGCATGAGCCGCCGCCGGCGCCGGCCGCGCGCTGCTCGGGGCCCGACTGCGGCGCGAGGGCGGCGCGGGAGCGACGCTGGCCCGGACCGAGGTAGGCAGCGGCCGCCGATTCTCCGTCCCTCCCTCCGGCGGGTCCCCTCCGGTGGCCGGCGCGGACAGGGCGGGGCGTGCGCGGGCCCCGGGTCCCGCCCGGCGCGGCCGTCGTGGGGCCGGGGCGCGAGCTCTCAGCGTGGGTCAGGGGACGCGCGCTGGGTAGGGCGACCGCTATCCTAGCGCGCGGAGTTACAGAGAACTCCGCCCCGGGCTGGACCGCGCCGGGACCCCCTGCACCCTCCGCCCCAGCAGGGCACCGGGAGGTCCGGGTCGGGCGTGGCGGGAGAACACGGCAGGCGGGCGTCTGCACCGCTGGCAGGTCCGCTGCCCTCGGCCTGGCGTGGGGGAGGGGGCTGGGGAATCCGAGGAGCTCGGGGCTGCGCAGTTGGAAGTTTCCATTTGCTCCTCTGCGTTCTGGGCCCCGTGGTGACATCTCACGCACTCGCTGTTTGGCGAGGAATTGGGGTGTGAGTACCGCATTGGAGAGGAGAGAACCCTGGCCTGAGGAGATGCTCCCTCTCCCCAGTGGATCAGGGTCGTTTGAAGGACCACGCTCTTTGCCCTGGGCCTTGCTTGGGATCTGGGACTGGGGCAAGGTGCGGCTGGTTAAGGTCTGTGCGAGAGTGTGTGTGGGTGCGCGCGCGCGCACACGCGGTGCGGGGGTAGTCCTGTTTGGGGAGAGAGGCGCTTGCAGGTTTCTGCACCCAGCATTTCTAACTGCCCCAGAGCGCTGGAGCTAGTGGTATTTATGGGGAGGTTGGGGGTCTGAGAGGTGGCGGGGCTCCCTCTACTCCTGTTAGGGGTGTGAACCTCCCCCTTTGGTTCACCCTCCCTGCTACTGTCATTCTTCCGCTATCAGGAAAAGTGAAGGACCCAGATGGCCACTTGCCCCAGGAGTCTAGGACCTTCAGGAAGGTGATGGTCTGCCCCTTCCCTTGGTCTGGATTCCTTCTTGCCCAGCAAAGCCTGTCCTGGGTCTGGGCCATTCTTTGCCCAGGCAGGGGTCCTACAGAGCACTGCAGTAGCCACTGTTCTGAGCAAAGCACTAGAAAGTGGGGAGACCAGTTTTGACTTAGGAACCATGGTGGGTTGCAGGCCCCTCCCAAACTGTTTCTCTGCCAGCAGAATGACACCATGTATCTGATGACCCCTGAAGGCATTTCCACAGTGACATCCAGTGACACTGCTTTGGAACCTCAGGACCCAGCTCCAGAAGAAGAAATTGAGTGGGAGGACATGGGGGACATCAATTGGGTAGCCTGGGGACACATGAATGGGTTCTCTGTCCCTCTAGTTTTTGTCCTTAGGACCATGGATTGTAGTGTTCCAACAGCCCTCTTGTTGGTGGTCAGTCTGAGACAGGGGTGCTGCAGGGCTGAAAAGAATTCAGCCGGCTCCACGGTGAAGCTTGGAAGCTGTGTACTCTTAAATATGGCCTCCCTGGTTTGGGAGCCCATGCAGGTGTGCCAGTGGGCCCCGTCCGAAAGCCAGGCAATGAGTTTGTTTTTCTCTAGGAGGCATCTTTGAGCTGCCAGCCTGATGGCTTCCTTCCACCTGGCAAATCGTGGAAATGGAACAGTTCACATAGAGCAGAGGATTTTTTTTTTTTTTTTGGTGTAACTTAGCAACTGCAGGCAGAGGAGGAGGAGGAGAAGGAGGAGGAGGAGGAGGCATGATGCTTGCCACTGCATTTCTGTTGGGTACTGATGGATGGGCCTTGTCTGCATGTGGGAGGGGCCAGGCTGTGTCACCTGGCTAGGTGAAGAACAGACCCACCTACCTACCCCTGGGTCCTCTGGGGGAGATCAAGTAAAAGGTGGGTTATGCAGGTGTGGTCTGGGAGCCCCTTAGCACGCCTGCCTCCCCACCTGTAGAATGATGGCCTCCAGAGCAGTATTGGAATAGGTTACTTTGGCTTTTTTAGCCCCAGAATCATGTATTTCACAAAAGCCAAATTTATCAAATAGGTCAAGTGTAGGTGCACTGCCGAGGTAGGGTAGGGGGCTTTGAGCCTCAGGAAGTTAGGTGGGTGTGCTGGTGTGGGATGGTTATGTCTGCATGGCCCTGCCTCTGGGGAAGGGCCCTGCTGCTTGGGGCAGAGTCCTGGGGAGGGGAAGGAGACCTGGGTCAGGACATCTCCCAAATCTCTTCTGGCTGCCCCCTGATGGGACTCCTTTATCACTCCCTCCTGCTTTTCCTCCCGAGGCCATCTGCTTCAGCCCTGGTCCGCTCTGGCTGTTTTTCTCTCAGCTACCAAATGCTGAGCAAAAATCTGCCTCCGGTAACTCCCACTCACTCCAGGCTGCCTCTCTGGTTCTTTGCCCTTGCCTGCTCACCTCCCTCCCATGGATGAGTGTTTACCTAGCAAGGATGTGATGTGTGGAAGGAGGGAGGCAGGGAGCAGATACAGACAGAATCTTCTGGTGCAGTGGCCATGAGAGAAGGGCCTCTGACATGCACTGGTCACCAGCAGGGCCTCCTGACCCTTGAGGGTCCTGGGAGGATACATGGCCCTCTTTTCAGGCATATGCCTTACTCCTTTCTGGGCACAGAGCCTGTGATTGTGGGTATGTGAGAAAATGAATGTAAGGGATGGTCCAGAGTGGGTTGACTGCTGCAAGCCCTGTAGAATGCTCATCGGCTGGGGACACCAGGAAGCTCCGATCTGAGAACCCCCAAAACAGGGTTTGAGAGGGTCAGCAGGCATGGTGAGATGAGAGCCATGTGATGGAAAGTCCTAAAACCCCTGGGTATCCTGACCTTTCAGATTTTGAGAGGGGTTTGGACCTCTGGGATTTGTGCCCTGGGACAGGCTGGCTAGAGTTGCCTTAGACACTATAAAGAGAGGACTGAGAGGGGCTTCATTGTGATACCTACCACATGAAGGTGGCTGGGGGTGTGAATGCTGCTGGTGGCCTCCCTTGCCTGAGGATGACGGAAGGGAGGGATGCTACTCTGATACAGTCATATATCCTTAGGGGTCTGGATGTTCTGTCTGCAAAGGCATCTGAGAACCACCTGGGTGCCTTCAGCAAACCGCTGTGGTCCTTCCCTGGCAGCCTTTCTCCACCTCATTCACTTGACACAGAAACTTCTCAGGTCCCCTTGGTCTGTACTGGGATGTGAGCACAACCCTGGGCTAGAGCCAGGCTTTGCCCAGTGTTGCCCGGGGGCTCTGGGGCTTCATGAGATGGCTGTGTGTTTTTTTAAATGAGTTTAGGGAACAGAGATCAGTGCTAGCTTGAGGAGGGGAGGCTTGAGGCTGGGCAGAATAGCTTGAAGCAGGTACTCCATGTGTGGGTAGGAGCTCTGTACAGCTGGGGTGTTGACTCCAACCCCGGGGCCTAGTGTTGGGCACTTAGGTTGTTCCATTCTGTTTGCCTAGCTCTTGGGCCGTCTGCTCACAAGTGGGATGATACCACCCAGTTGACAGGTGACTGGCCTCAGAGGTGAAGTTATTTTTGTAAGACTTCTTCCATCTTAAAAGCAACAAATCTTGTCTCCTTCAGCTTCCTCCCACCCTCCTCCTCTGCGCGTGCTGACTTTGAAGACATGTTCTCGGCTTGCTCACTCCACATCCTCACTTCCCACTCTCCCAGCCCACTCCAATCTGGTATTCATCCTCAGTTCAGGAAGACCATCTTCAGAGGCCATGGACTTCACTGTCCTTGCTCCAGGATAGGCCACCTGGCCCCTAGTTCTCCTCCTTGTTCTCTGGACTTCCCACAGCCCCCCTCATGGCTCTTCCTCCTGTTCTGGGACACAGGATCTGGGGCCATACCCTCTCCCTAAACACAGCCTCTGTTTTTCTCCGTGCCCAACTCCTTTCAGCCTAAGCCTGAATTTGGGGGCTTCTTTAGCCTGTGTGCTGTGCCTCCTGGATGCCTCCCAAGTGACCATGGGTATCGTCATGCCCTTGAGCATTGCCAGCCTCAGAATCTCTATCTGAGCAGGTAGACAGCCACAGCATCCCTTGTCCCTTCTGTCAGATCACCCTTGTATTGAGTCATTAGCCAGTCTGGCCCTTCCCTGGACCTCTCTTCGTTTTTCTTTTGGTACCAGGGATTGAACCCAGGGATCCTTAATCACTGAGCAACATCTCTAGCCCTTTTTAATATTTTCTTTTAGAGACAGAATCTCTCTAAGTTGCCTAGGACCTTGCTAAGTTGCTGTGGCTGCTTTGAACTTATGATCCTCCTGTTTCAGTCTCCCAAGCTGCTGGGATTAGAAGTGTGTTCCACCATGTCTGGCTTCCTAGACCTCTCTTCTGCCCCCTCCTCCACCTTGCCCTGCTCACTGTCACCTCCATTCTGGCCTGGACAATTGCCATGGCTTTCTTCTCCTGCGATCTCCTTCATGACACAGGACTCTGTCTTGACGTCTGCTGGGTCTCCTCCCCACAGTTGTTTTCCAGAGGCTTCCTGTGCAGGTGTGATGTGCAGGGAGATCATCTTCAGAGGCCTCTGTGGTGTTGCCCTGGGTTTACTTGTCTGTGATTCTCTGGGGACCTGTCTACTTCAGGTCTCAGACAGACCCCACGTTTGAGATGGTAGCTGTGTTTGGGATGTATGCAGAAGTCTCTGAGCTGCTTTGTGCAGTGGGGCAGACTTCCTGTCTTGAGCCACATTGATGTTAGACGCACCCCCCCACCCCCCCCACCCCGCTTCAAGGAGAGGAAAAGGGGCAGACCAAGAGCTGTTGGTCAGATGAGTTTTTGGGACAAATGTTGGTGACTGGACCAATCCAGGAAGGAGTAAGGAGTATTGGGGGGCAGGGCTGGGAGGCTAGCACCCTGCTTGTTATCACCACCACTTCAGTTTTTCCAAGTGTCACCCTCAGACTCTACCTTGAAGAGAGCTTCTCCCTAGATCCAGTTGCCATGACAACACTGTTAACAAAGAGTAGCTTCCATGGAGGAGGCTAGCTTACCCAGAAGCTGAGTGTGCTGGGAGAGAGTGTGTGCGCTCTGATGGGTATATCAGCACAGCCTGTCTCCTCACCCCCTCCAGAGCTACCCAAATCTTGAGGATCGTCCCCTACCCTTTCTGCCTGGGGGGCTTTCCAGGCCTCTGGTGCCCAGATCTATCCAATGTGAATGTCACTGAGCCTGGATTCCACTGGGGTGTGGCTTGGTTCCCAACCACAAATGAAGCTTTCTACCTAGAGTGTGGGAGACATGCCCAGCCCCGGCCCCAGATGCTTCCCAGGGCGAGAAGCTACAGTTTGCTGCTGTAGAAACCAAGGCTCAGAAGCCAGACTTCTCTTGTCTGGGTCTTCTCTGCAGACTGATTCTGTGCTCTAGACCGTCCTGGCTGTGAGCTATGAACAGGTTCCCTTGGCTTCCATTTCTCCTCGAGGTGCATGGTCTGGATTAAATGAGGTAATGTTGTACAGTCCTGAGCTCATGAGAAGGCTGGCCAGGCTGTTGGGATCCAACTCTGAGCTCTCAGAGCTGAGGCGGAGGGAGGGAAGGTAAGACTGAGCAGGTGGATCAGCTGGGAGATTAGAGTTGGAGTAGGTTGAAGACACAGAAGCTTCTTGGGGAGTTCTTGAGGATGTTTAGATGTTTTCATGAGTAAATTACTCAGGAGGCAGGAGGCTGTATCAGTTTATATCAGTTTGACTACTGTTAATAGGGATACCTTCCCCAGGGGGGACTGCACAGGGCGTAGAGTCCCTGGAAGACCAGTCTGGGTGGAGGTAAGCCTTAAGGCTGCCCTAGGAGAGCCCAGTCCTGCCTAACAATGCACTGCAAGCCCTGTGCCCTTCCCTACTCTGACCCACGTGTCCCTTGTAACTCATGCCAACCAAGAAAGGTCTGCTGTGAGGTGCTGGGCCAAATCACCTGTTTTACTATGTGTGAGGACACTGGAGGGTTTGGGAGGAGGGTTGACAGTGGTCCAAGCTGGGGGTTGGCCAGAGGTCCCAGTTGTTCATTGATTGGCCAAGGCAGTGGGAACCACCTCCAAGAGTAGGGGTGGCATGGGAAACCCCCACACGGGCAAGACCTGGAGGAAACATACCCACAACCCACGCATCACTGCCGACCTCACCCTAGTGATGGTGTCCTTAAGGGCACATATAGAACCACCAGCTCAACAGCAGGCACGTTGGTGAAAATCTGTATCCTCCAGACTATGTTTTCTGACTGTCATGCAGTTTAAAAGAATTTAGTGACAAAATAGGTAATTCCAAAATAAAGTCATATTTAGAAAATTTAAAAGATGTGTAAAAAATGGGTAAAGAATAAATAATAACAGGAATGATAAAAACCTTAACTTTAGAGCCAGGCATATGTCACATGCCTGTAATCCTAGCAACTCAGGAAACCGAGGCAGGAGGATTGCATTTGAGACCAGCCTTGGCAACTTTTAGTGAGACTTTGTCTCAAAATAAAATTAAAAAGGCCTAGGGATGTAGCTCATTGGTAAAGGAGCCATGGATTAAATCCCAAGTATTACCAGGGGGAAAAAAAAAGCTTAGGTTCAATTGATAAAAATACAGTGAAGGGGATTTGTGGGGTGTGACTATTATAGCACTTACAGACAGATTCCCTGCTGAATGTCTAGAAAGTGTGTTCTCTGAGGACAAGTCCACATGTCCCCTCCATGGGTCCTGGGGTGGAAAGGGGCTGGGAAGTGGGCACCTGGGAGGGGTTTAGAGGCAGTTGAGCCAGTGCCAGGCCCTGAGATGGAAACCCTGGGGCCGTGGGCATGGAGTCTCAGTTCAGTTCCAGGGCTAATCTACATGCAGAGGCTCCTGTGAAGGAGCTGCTACTTGGGCCATGGTGTGAGATAGTCCACACTAGAGACATCTTGAGCTTCACTGTGGAGGGGCCCTTGCTTCCTCCAGGAAAGAACTGGGAACCTGCATGTGGGAAGGGGCTGAGATCTGTGGGGTTACAGTGTGAGGTACCCTGGGAGCCGAGACAGGGTCCTTGAATCAAAATGCAGCTGGGAACTCTGAAAAGACCATTCTGATGGCTTATACCTCATTTTCTCAGCCTCCTCTGTTGGCTTCCGAACCCCTCACTGCTCCCTACTTCAACCCTTTCTCTCCTGGAGTTCCCTTCGCCTCGACCTCTTTGCTTTTTGGACACTGGGGATTGAACCCAGGAGCACGTCCCATGGAGTTACATCTCCAGTCCTTTTTATTTTTAAATTTTGAGACAGGGTCTCACTAAGTAAGCCTAGGTTAGCCTGGAACTTGTCATCCTCTGCCTTAGTCTCTGGAGTCACTGGGATTACAGGTGTGTAACACTGGACCCGTGCTCTGATCCTTTTTATCTGTGCCGTGGACTCCCAGAGCCCCTGCCCGTCTCTCTCAGCTCACACACTGGGGAGATCACAGCCAGTCTCAGCACTTCAGTAGCTGGGTCAAGGCCAAGAACCAAGCTCTCTACATATTATTGCCTAGATCCAGGCTGTTCCTAGGGGAGTTCAACCCTGAAAGAACTCTGTCCTCTTGCCCCCTGTCTGCATGTATCTTCTGCCTCCTCATAGCCACTTTTACCTTCCTCTACTGCCCTCTCCCTTAACCCATGCCTCTGCAGCAAAAGAGGATTTTTGCAGCCTCAGTGTTCAGTCCCCCTTGAGCTGTGTTCCTGTAGCAGCTGCTTCTCTCTCTACTCCTCCCACAGTGTCCCCCTCCTCACCTCAGACCCACTCCTCACTGATTCTAGTGTGGCCATGGCTCCTCCCTCCATCAGAAACTCTTCCTACCAAAGAATTTCATAAGCATTTTGATTCTCATATCTGTCAGGGGTGATCACATGGCCTTTCTCAAGTCTCTCTCTCCTGCGTTCCTACTGCCTACTCCTTCTAAGCGTCCTTGGTCCCTCTCACGTGTCCTTTTCTCCTTGCCTTCCATCTGGGACTTCAGGGCTTTTGGTCCTAGCTAAGAAGGTGGAAACCCACCTGGTCTCCGGGACCTGGAAAGTGCAGTGTCTCCCCCATCTTTTTTCTTGGGCCTATAGGTATCTGGCCCTGAGACCTCATGCCCTTTGCTGCAGACCTGCTTCTTTTGTAGGGCTCTTGGCCTCTGTTGTCACATACCAGTCAGCCTCCACCTGACCCCAGAGTGGAGTGGAGTAGGAGGCAGGGACAGAAGACTTTCTTTGTGGTAGGGCCCGGGTAGCCTTCTGTGGCCTGCCTTCTCCTCCTGCACAGTGGCAGTGATGTGTCCTGTTGGTTGAGGGCTTAGCCTGCCAGTGGGCACTCTCCCAAGAGGGGGCACAGTGCAGCCACATTGGGGTGAGCCAAGCTGCGCAGGATCTGCAGGGCTGCTGCTAATCAGACAGATGCCTTGGGTAAGTTCTTTGACCCCTCTGAGCCTGTTTGCTCTAAGAAATAGAGATGAGGGTAGCTAGGCTCCCTGATTTAAAGATTAACTGTGACGATGTTAATCTTACATGTGAAGCACTTGGCACCGTTTCTGGAACACAGTAAACTCAGGAACTGTGAGGGCATGGTGGGAAATTCTTGTAATCCCAGCTACTCAGGAGGTTGAGGCAGGGGGATTGCAAGTTCAAGGCCAGCCTGGGCAACTTAATGAGATTCTATCTCAAAATAAAAAATTAAAAGGGTCGTGGATGTAACTCAGTGGTAGTGCACTTGCCTAGCATACATGAGGGTTCAATCCCCAGTACTAAATAAATAAGCAAATAAATAAATGTGAGGAGGAGGTGGTGGTGGTGGTGAGAGGGAAGCATTTTGTTTGGATTTCTGAAAAATTCTAAAATGTCTTTCTTATCTCAGTCTGAGAAATGCTCTGCCGGAGAATGACCAGGCCGTGTGGATGCATTGTGTGTGTGTGTGTGCCGTGTATGTGGGTGTATGGGGTTGTGGCTCTGTTCTTTTCTGCCTTTCCTCTTTTATCTACCCTACACATTTGTCCCCATGTGCCTGTGGCTGTGTGCCCCCGACACCCTGAGTTTGTGGGAGCAGAGCAGCTGCAGGAGAGGAATCCCTAGATAATAATGCAGCAGGGAGTAGGCTAGTACCCTTGAATCTACCCAGCAGGTGGGATTAGAACAGAAGGGAGAAGGATTAGGAGTGAGTTTTGGAATTATCCACTTGGGTTCCTTTTTGGCCCGAATTTTGAAAATCAAATTTTGTAAGGTCTTGGGAAAGCTACTTTGTGCTTCTAAACCTCTGTTTCCATATCCAGGAAATGGGATCAATCCTTACTTAGAACTGTTGGAAGAATGAAATAACATCCAGGGAATAAACACCCAGTGCAGGGGCTGGTACGTTGTAAGTGCTCAATAAATGGTAAGTGGGCGGGGAAGCTGTCTATCAGTGGGTTGTTAGCAGCAGTAAGTGCAGGGAGGGGGATTGCTCTAAGAGAGTTGTCATGGGATCTAGGTTGGCATGGGTGGTCCCAGGGCACATGGCTGGTCTTAGGTATATGACTTTTGGCTGTTTTTCTGAAGGCCAAGGGCCTCCATCTGTTTGCAGTGGGGCAGTAGTTCTGGGCTGGACTGGAATCCTCAGTGATTATCCTTGAATCATTAATAGGAGAGGGAGAGCCAGAGGGTTGGTGAATAAGCCTTGGATCCTCCATGTGAGGATTCCAAAGAGAAAATGGCTCAGCATTCAGGAAGTAGGTGGAAGAGCTGGATTGGCCTCGGTTTCCTGTCTCTCAGTCCTTCTGCTACCAAGAAAATGTGACAGAGAGGCTGCCTTCTGTCTACTTCACCACTGGAAGCTGCTGCAAGATGCAGGCCTGGATGCCCTAAAGATACCTCAGAGAGGAGAAAGCAAGGGAAGCGACTTCTCCCAGGTCCTAGAGCAGAATAGTAGCAGTGCCAGGACTGAAGCTCAGGGCTCTCTGCCCCTCATCAGTGGACAAATCCTGTATTTATTTTAATAGCTTTCAGAAAGTAATAAGGGTGCCTGGGGGAGTTATATGTCCTCTCGTTCCCCGGCCAGCTCCAGCTACCCTGGTCAGAGGCTTTGTTGTCACCTGTTTTGGAAGTTCCTGGTCTGTGCACACATGCAGTGTAGTATTCCTTTGGTGCATGTGGAGGCCATATCACAGGTTGTGTACCTTTTGTGTCAGTGCATCTTGGAGTCCCCTATCTCAGTGCATGTAGAGTGGCCTCCCTGTTTTGAACAGGGCAAAATGGAGAAGCATTTGTTACTTTGGGAAATGTTGCCAGATTGTCCTCCAAGCAGTACTAATTTATGCTTGTTTTTGATGTATGTGGTGCCTGTTTCTCCATTTCTTATCCTTGCCAATCTCATCAATGAGAAATAGCTTATTGCAATTTTAATTAGCATTTTTCTTGTGATGAATGAGATTGTATAAGATCCATTATTTTCTGGTGTTCATATTATTAATATAGTGTTACTTTTGGGGTGTTGATCTCTCTCTTTTTTTAAATCAACAGATGGTACATGAATACTGGGATTTCTGACTTTTTTTAAAATTTATTTTTTAGTTGTAGTTGGACACAACACCTTTATTTCACTTGTTTATTTATTTATTTTTTTAATGTGGTGCTGAGGATCGAACCCAGAGTCTCGCATGTGCGAGGTGAGCGTTCTACCACTGAGCCACAACCCCAGCCCAGTTGGTCATTTTCTGGTCGATTCATAGATGCTCTTTGAATATTTGACAACTTGTTTTTAGGAGAAGTTGCAAGCATTTTCTCCAATTTATTGATTCATTTTGTTGTGTTAGGATTTTTGCCATGCAAAAATTCAGACCCATCATTTTAAAAATGATTTTGGGATTTTGTAACATTCACAATAGGTGTGAATTCTCTGATATTAGCTTCTGTGGGTTACACATAGTTGCCTATTCAACTGGGAATGTTGCTCAGCGGTAGAGTGCTCCTGAGTTCAATCCCTGGTACCCCCCACTGCAAAACAACAACAACAACAACAACAACAACAACAACAACAACAACAAAACAACCAAATAGTTGCCTATCAGAATTTCCTGGGGTTTAAATAAACAGAAAGGCCCTTTCTACCCTGAAACTATAAAGAAATTCTCATGTGTTTTTCTTATAGACTTATGGTTTCATTTTTCATATGTGAATATTTGATCCATCTGGTAGGAGTCCAATTTTACTTTTTTCCAGATGGCCACCCATTTGTCCAACACCACTTATTAAATACCTTTTCTTCACAGATTCAAAGTATCACCTTTACCATGCTCTGAGCTGCCATATGTGTTTGAGGCTATTTCTGGGCTTCCCCCCTTGCTTTGTGGTTCTGACTGGATATTAAATTGAACTTTTATTCTGAAAAAATTCAAATGTACTGAAAATTAAAGGGAGTTATGAAACCCCCACATATTCTTTACTGAGATTCAGCAGTTCAGACTTTACCCATCCTGGCTCATGTACTCATTTTTCTCTCCTTTCACTTTTCACTTCCCTCCCTTCTTTCCCCTTTTTAAAAAAATTTTAACATTTATTTTTTAGTTTTTGGGGGACACAACATCTTTGTTGGTATGTGGTGCTGAGGACTGAACCCGGGCCGCATGCATGCCAGGCGAGCGCGCTACCGCTTGAGCCACATCCCCAGCCCCCTCTCTTTCTTTTCTTCTTTCTTCCTTTCTGTTTTCTTCCCCTTTTTTCCCCTTCTCTTTTTTCTTCATTTTCTTTTTTTGGGGTCTTATTCTTTTTTTACTTTTATCTGAAATATTTTAATTACATCCCTGACCTTCATCACTTGTCCTCATTTGTTTTCGATGTGGATCCCTAAAACAAAGGAACAAATGAATGAGGATTTTTTTTCTATAAAATCAGTCATTATCATAAAATTATCAGAATTAACAGCAATTCCTTGCTATCATCTAACATGCCCTGTGCCTATTCATTTTTTCTTACTTGTCTGGAAAAGACCTTTTTACAGTTGCTTTGTAAAATCAGTAACGAAATAAAATCCTGCCCCATGTGGCATTTGGTGATTATTTTTCTTAAGTCTCTTATAGGTAAGGCAGTCCCTCTCTGGCCTCTCCCTCCTTTTTTTGAACATTGATTTGCTACAGAAACTTGGTGTCTGTAGAATGGCATTCTTTGATGACTTGTCTGTACTTTCTCCTGGTGTCATAGAACTAGTTCCTCCACCCTCAGTGTTTTTTCTAAACCAGAATTTTCGTTCTGCACTATTTGTGTTGTTTTGGTAAGGATGCTTCTGTGGTGCTGCTCTGTACTTCACACTGCATTTCAGCAGGACTCTACCGTCAGGTCTGCTTGCAGGGGTGTGGATATGGGGAAGATGTACCCTTATATCCCGGAATCTGTTTGTTCTTCTGACAGTTTCAACCATTGATGAGCATGAAGTTAAGTGTTGCTTGAAGGTCTGCAAGATGGGACCTTTGTATTTCTATAATTCCTTCTGAACGCATTTGAGGACTCCTTCTGTAAATGACATTCTTTCATTACCCAGGACTGATTGGTTATTTCACTAGAAAGAACAGGATAAGTGTTAAATTATTTCCTTTTCCAATACATGATTCCCCCTGATTTTCACATTATTTTTCCTCATCTCTCTAACACAGCATGCTCCTTCTGGTCAAGGTACCATGATCAGTTTTCCAAGCATACCCCTATCTTTTCTGTAGCCCCTTTTGTCTAGGAGGACACAGCATACCTTGTTAGCTATGCTGGTGATTTACTGTGGTTGTTGCTGTGGTTAACTAGCTTCTGGTTGTGACATGGATTTGGGAGGTGTCTGCCCGACTTGTGTTCCCCTCAGTCCCTCCTCTATTGAGAGGTCTGATTGTAGCATAAATGCCTACGTGTGGCAGAGACGGATGAGAGGGGAATGTGGTAGGAGGCCTGCCTGGGATGTGGTAGGCTTGTCCTGTGCTTCCTCTCTGTTGGTGGATGTAAGCTGTCTGTGTTCTAGGAAAGAAGGTGGGAAGGAGGCTGGAGGCTTGGCAGATGACTCTGTGGGCCTGTCAATGGACACCAAAAAGGTACCTTCACAAGGTTGAGAACAGAAGGTACGATAAGCAGAGCACCTCCCTGGTCTGCAGATGGCTGCTTCTCTCAGAGTTCCACACACACACACACACACACACACACACACACATACACAGTTCCAGAGACAGGAGATGGGAGGCACACTTTTGTGGGGCCCAGGCCAGGGCTGGGGTACTGACTGAAGCTGGGTACCCACTTCTGTACCCAGCCTGCCTGTGGCCTACTAGGAGGAGGGCACAGAGTGAGGGGTGAGCTGGCAGGCCCCCGATTCCAGACCCTTGCTCAGAACCTGCCCTGTCTAGGCTGGCCCTTGGGGATTTAAGCCCTGTCCCTGCCCTGTTGTGCCCTCAAAGTCTGATGCTAGACTTGGGAGGCAATCAGCAGATAGCTATCTCTGGTTTTGCTGGCCAGAAGAATCCACCAGGCTCAGAGTTAACACATGGGAGACCTCTTTCCTCTTGGTTGTTGGGCTTGGAAGACTGCCCTTGACTAGTACTTGCTCAAGAGGGAAGGAGGATATCTATGGGTCATGGCAGGTGGGCTTATCACAGACTGGTTTGCTCCTCCCATGCTGTGTGACCCTCACCCAGAGCCATCCACTCTCTAGCCCCACCTACCTATCACCTGGCTCAGGCCCATCCTGAAGCTAACCTGGCTTGATTCAGGTGAGGCATGCAGGCTTTGTGGGTGCAGTGCCTCTTGGCTTCTGCTTCCCAGACTCTCCTCCGGCTATGGCTTTTAGGTCAGTAGTTCTTCAGAGTAGGGTCCCAAAGCCAGCAGCATTAGCAGCACCTGGGGATTATTAGACTCTGGCCTCCTGAATAAACACTCTGAAGGGCTGGGGGCAGCAGTATTTTCACCAGCCCTCCCGGGGATTCCAATGCCCATGAAAGATGGAGAATCCTAGGGGTCAGGCCGAGGCAAGAATAAAATCCTTCCTCTTGGTTCTAAAACTTTCCCAGACCATAGCCTGCCATTTTAAGCTGAAGTCCATCAGGGTCCCATGATTTGGCCCTGGCCCGCTCAAGCCTTAGTGAGTCCTGACTTTGGCCAGGTGCAGCCTCCGTCCATGCCTTGTGGGCTATGCATACCCTGCAGCTGTGCACCCCTTCACCCCACCCTCACTGGTCGCCACACCCTGGACTGTACCCCTTCCTGACCACCCTGCCTTCCCTGCAGCTGGCCACTTGCCCACATCCCACCCACTTCCTGGGGGGGGGAACCCAATGTGGAACACTGCCCAGCCAGAGGACACTTGAGCCCAGACTGTCGTGACTCTAGAGCTTTTTCTGGGATCCAGAGGAAAAAGGAAAGGAAACAGGGCCAGGCTCTCCCTGTAGTCCCTCCTTCTCCCTCAGCACTCCAAGCCCTGCTAGTGGCCCAGGGACTCCAGAGGCACCAATGAGAGCTGTAGGTGCAGAGAGCTCAGAGAGGGCCGGCCGAGATCTTTCCTGTGGGGTATGAGAGGTGGGTCTTCTCCAGACCATGTGGGCAGTGGGCAGGAGGGTGTTCAGATAATGATGCCAATGCTTAGATAGTTTGCTCTGTGCATTCTGTTAACACAGCTATTCTCCTCACAACCCTGGGAGACAGGGTGGTTCTGGTGCCCATTTCACAGATATGGAAACTGGGGTCATGAAGCTTGCAAGGAAGGACTGACGGGATCCAGCTACCCTGTTTACTGCAGAGGGAGGAAGGGTGCTGTGGAGAGCTCAAGATAGGGGGCTTTTGGTGGCCTGAGGTTCTCAATATCCCATTAGGAGGTGCCCATTGGGGCAGTTATTGAGGGTGGCAGATGCTTGTTCTGGTTCCTCCTCCAAAATCTGGGTCCCTGATGTGCCAGTGGTATCCCCGGGGCTGGGGGCAGGGAGCACCCACCTGGTAAGATGCCATGAGAGTCCCAGGGAAGGGAGTGAGAGTGCTAGCAGGTCTCTAAAGGGCAGTCATCCACTTGGACAGGCCACTTGCCAGGGCTATTGGGCTCTGTCCTACTTTCTGAGTTACTGAGCCCTTCCCTGGCTCACTAGACAGGAGCTCTTTTGGCATGCCATGGGGAAAGACCTGGACTCTCTGGATCTGTGTCCTACCCCTCTAGTCCCCAGGCAATTCTGGCTTCCGAGTTACCCCCATAGAGCTAGGTCCATGAAGCCATACCCCGGTTTTTTAGGTTGTCATTGCTGGGCAGGGTGGGGTGCCTAGATGTGCCCTCCCTCTTCTTGTCCTTGTGACCTAGTGTATGCTGCACTCTGGGCCAGAAGGGTCAGCCCAGAGTTGAGACCTCCAGCCTGGCTAGGCTCAACACCAGCAGGTGGACAGTCTGTCTGGAGCTTCCCTTGCTCTCGTGAGGATGCACAGAAGCTCAGTGCATGCTGCTGAGCAAGAAGCATGCCCGGCTTTCTAGGGAACTCTCTTCTGTGATGCCAGGCCAGTGTGTCCTTGGTGAGGCCTAAATCCCTGGTGCCTTTGTCAGAGATGTGCCCAAGTGTCCTGCCCAGGGATGCTGGGCTATAGTTTTAGCCCCTGCCCCATGTCTCCCCTGGCACTCCTAGATCCTGACTCCTCAGTACTGTGCACCCACCCATCGAGCCTGCCTCCCTGCTCCTCTGACAGGTGCAGGGATCCTGTCTCTCTCTTTCATCCAACCTGCCCACATGATCACCCCTGGTGGGGCCTTTAGCAAGCACACAGGTGGCCAGGTACAGCCCTGCATTGGAGCCCAGCCTTGTCACCTCCTGCCTTGTGCAAGCAGCTGCCCTCTCTGGGTCTCAGATGCTGCCTCTGTAAAACCGTGCTCTAGGGAAAGGGGAACACTCTTTGGTGTTCTCTGCCACAGTACCTGGCAAAAGGTTTCCTAGACTCCTAAGCCTAGGCCCACACAAGCTCTCCCATCTCTGATCCTATGTCCCTAACCCACCCAAACAGATACAGACAAGTAGTACACAGTAGTATAGACCAGGGTGGCCAAGACGATCAGTGATGTGGGTCCCCTGCAGCCAGGTCCACTTGGGGTCCCCATGGGGCCTCGTCCTGTAGAGTGTTTCCCCAGGAAGGGAAGAGTCTCCATGGTAAACTCTTTGACAGAGGTGGTGGGGGAGGAGTAAGGCAGGAAGGGCCTTTCTAATTTTCATGCATGCTGCAGCTTTTAGTGTTGCTTGGCAACCAGAGGAGGAAGGAAGATGACAGAGAGAAGTCCAGACCACAGCGATGCCCTCCCCTCCACCCTGCTGGACTGGTTCTCCTTAGGAGGTGGAGTGTTGGTGGGTGGATGGAGCCAGGCATCGGCCCCAGTGGTCCCAGGCCCTCCCTTCAGAGGGTCTTCCCAGAGAAGCCAGTGTGTTTGGGCTCCAAGGAATGACTACATACCCACCACCTGATGGTCCTGAGCCAGAGGCTGGGCTTTCCCCGTCTCCAGCACCTGGCCCTGGGGTGCCCTTGATGTGGAGTCTGGTCTTCAGTGTCAGGTCTGGCCCTGACTTGGGACTTCTTAGCTTGGATAGCCCCCATCACATCTCTGACCTCAGTTTGTGCTTCTGTAAAATGGGACAGCAACATTCCTCACAGGTGCTCCCACAAGGAGTCACTGACTTAGCTGTGAGGTTTCGATTCTGGAACATTCCATCACTAAGGTGTGATGAGCAACTGTGGGGACCTTGTGGGCAGGGCTATAAGATGTAGGAGTTGCCTTGAAAAGATGGGGTCTCTTCCTGGGGTCCCTGAAAAGATGGTTCCTGGTGAAACGTTGGGAACTCTTCCTGGGGTCCCTGAAATCCTGGGCTTAACGAGGGAACAGAGGAGGCAGCCCTTAAGAGGGTAGGGGGATAGGCCTCACAAACTGAGGTCTTTGGACAAGGGGGCAGTCCTAAGATCTGACCAGGACAGGGGTCAGCTCTCCCACTGCAGCCTGCCCTGCCATCCGGGACATCCTTGGAAGAGACCAGGTCTGGGGCAGTGGGTGGAGCAGGAAGGCGTGATGGTGGACCGGCTGCCGTGAGGGCACTGCAGGGTGTTGGCTCCTGGCAGGGGCTGTGCAGGGCAGTGACTTTGGAGGGTTTCCTGGATCCCAGGGTACTTCCCTCTGGGCATTTCCATCTCAGCCCAGCCCAAAACCAGCTGGCCAGAGGGGCTGGGCTGGGTGGGGCTTGACTCTGTTGGGCAGTAACTGAGCTGTGACCCACGGGGCTTCCCAGGAAGGGCCTGAAAACACTCAGTGTTTCCCAGTTTCCCTTATGGAGACCTGGAAATGTCGTTCCTCTGCCCAAGAGGAAAGTCCCCAGCTTTCCCAGCTGTGCTCTGTGTTAGGAACCCTTGAGGTAGAGGGGTCTCCAGTCAGGCCTTGGGTGTCCCTGAGGCTCAGGGCTTATTCTCCCTCTGTGTGGGGCTGCTACAGAGGAGGTCCCATGCCATCAGACCTGACGAGGATAGATCCAAGCGTCATTGAAGTTATTGTTCATGGCTTGTGTGCCACAGAGGGGCTGCCTCCTTTACGGTTCCCTCTGTTTAGCCAAGGATTTCAGGGGCCCCAGGAAGAGTCCCCACCTGGAACTCACCCCTCGTGACTGACTCTGCCTCTTCATGCTGCAGCAGCAGCTTCCAGACTTGCTGGTCACCATAGATACTTGGGTCAGTAAATACGACCTTGCATAGTAGCACCACCAGAGTGAGACACCAGGTGGAGGCCACCTGTTGCACCTCTGAGCCTCCATCCACTCCAGCCTACAGCAAGGGCTCAAGAGGCCTAGGTGTCACAGAAGTGTGACCTGGGTATGGAGGGTCAGTTCTAGACCCTCCAGGCAGCACCCTCTGCTGCCAAGGAAATTGGACTGGCATGTGGTGTGGCTAGCAGTGCTGTTGGGAGCCCTGAGATGGAGAGGACAGGGTGGATTGGCAGAAAGAGCCACCACCTGAGAAGGTCTGGGCCAGCCACAGAGCTGGAAGGATAGGTGCCTGTTAGGGGAAGCCCCCAGGGCAGGGTGCTATTGGGGGGAACAACACTAGAGTCCCCACGATGTCCAGTCCTGGGAAGTTTGGCCTTGGCAAGCAAGCATGCTCTCATCGATTCAGACAGACAGAGTCTGGAGTCTGTCAGGATGGGCTGACAGATTGGAGGTCCATGGTATCTCCATGGCCCCTCATGGCCCCCTAGCTCTCTCGGAGTCCCCTGCCTCCTCTGCAGCCCGCCAACTCCTGAGTCCCCACCTTGGATGGTTTTGTCCCATTCACTTCATCCTTGCTCAGCTGGGATCTCAGGAAGTGCAGCCTGGGGTGGGGACGATTGGAGCAGCGTTGCTGGAGGGATGCCCTTCACAGCGCCTGGGCTGAGCTGAGCACTGGCCCTGCCCTGGATTTTGAGTCTTGCTCAGTTCTCAGCAGGGCCTCTTGGGGTGTGGAGGCCTGGATCCCAGACACAGCAGAGCAGTAGGCAGAGTGGGCTAGTGCCATGCATGGAGGCTCAGAGATGTGACAGCCCTTTCCCTCGGTTCCACCACAGCCACCTCCCAGTGCTCAGGAGCAGAGCTGGTTACCTGCCTTCCAGGGCTGTTTCCTGTTACTTCCATCACAGCTCACAGACCTTGTAGTTCTGTAGGTCAGAGGTCAGTCAGGGTCTCAGTGAGCTGAGATCCAGGTGGAGGCAGCTTCCCCTCTGGAGGCACCGGGGCAGAATCGTGGTCATCCCGGAGTCTGTTGTCTCATTTTGTGAGGTCCCCATTCCCTGGGGACTATCAGCTATCCCCTCAGCCCAGAGAGCCTTTCTCTGGTCCTCACAGATGTCTCCCTACCTCCCAGCACCAGCAGTGTGGTGGCAGATCCTCTCATTCTGCTGTCTCTCTGACCCTGATCTGTCATCGAATCCATTTCTCTGACTATAGCCAAGAAGATCCTCAATTTAAAGCACCATGTGATGAGAGTGGGCCACCTAGATAATCCAGGAAATTATATCTGCAAAGTCTGTTTTGCCATATAAGGAAACATTCACAGGTCCTGGAAATCAGGGTGTGGGCATCTTTGGGGGGCCTAGTTCCTTCCACAAGGTGAGAAAGATACCTGTCTTCCATCCAGGTGTTTGCAGTTTGGGGAGCTAGTCAGGCATGAACCCATGCATGGTGTGGTTTACAGGTCATTGCACCTGCCTTGAAGGACACATCAGGATGAAGTGGTGGGGAGTGTGGGTGTCAGGAAAACTTCTTGTTAAGGGTCTAATGTCATCAGAGCCCAGGGCAGATCTGGTTGATCTGCTGCCCAGCTTCACCATAGCCAGGGATAGGAGTTTGAGGAAGCCACCTCACAACCCCCCAAAACGGGCCTTTCCCAGGGCTGGGTATGCCCAGTCGCTGTCTCTGGGGCATGGACATGGAAGAAACATGAAGCTCTGGCCCATAACTGGGCTCGTTGTGAAGTTGAATGGTCCTGAAGGAAAGGGATGCTGGTATTTTGTGAGGAGAGTTTGGGAGAAGGGCCTTTGTCTGCAGGTTGTGGGTTATAATGGGGTTCAGATGATGGATATTCAGGTACAGGGCCAGAAAGCTAGTCAGAGCTGGCCTGTGTTGTGGGTGAGAGGCGACTGGGGCTACTCTTATGTGCAGTCAGTCCCAGCCCTGCACCCCAGCCCTTCCTGAGGGCAGTTTGATGGGTATGCGGCCAGGTGGAGCCTGCAAGTACCCTGCAAAGGTGCTCAACCATTCATGCAATTCAGGCAGTTCTTGCAGCCTGAACCCCAGAATATCTCCTCTAGCACTGCCAAAGTCATCAATCTTGGGGCAGGTGAGGGAAGAAGAGACTTAAAAAAGAAAAGCACTGTAGATACTTCATGTGTGCTTGCCCCAAGGAAGATCTCCCTCCCTTTCCTCCCTAGATGCTCTGGGGAGTCACAGGTTGAGCTCAGAGACCAGGAAGCAAATCCACATCTGAACCTACCTGGTGGCTAACCAAGGCTTGCCTACCTCCTCCCTGTGCACAGGCTGCCCCATGAGGCCCCAACTGCACCTGGGGGCTGGTCTGCTTAGTGTTGGTGGAGCTCCATGCTGCTCCTTCCCTCCTCAGGCAGACCTATACACTAGAAAGGGCTGCAGGATGTTGAGCCCCTACCTGTCTTGGCTGGCTTCGCCCCCCACCTTGCCCTGAGTGCCTGACATGGTCAAGGCCCTTCACTTCCCTGAGGTCTGGTTCCACCTTTCCAGTTCCGGCCTGCAGTTTGGGGTCTGCTATGTCTTGGGTGTCTTGATCTGTTTTCTACCTGCTGACATCTTTTGGCCTGGAGGTCTATCTGCTAACATGAGAGAGAGCATGAGGGGATAGGTGGGTGGCAGTGCCGTGCACACACATCAGAGGGGTGCCCATTTTGGTCTGCTGAGACTCTAAGATCTTGCTCAGGGGGTCTTGACTCAGGTAAGTCACTGCCCTTGGTCCTCCCAGCATGGGTGAAGACAGGTGCTTGCATCCAGTGCTCTGACAACACCCCACGGTCAGGGTCAGGTGGAGTCTGACGCCATCCCTGTGTATTCTCAAGGTGCTACCACCACCTGGCAGGGCTTTCCTGTCTGCCTATTCGTTCCTGCATTACCAGTAGTCAGTTGTGTGGCGGAGACTCCCTGTTCACCTGTCCCCTTCGGAATTGGACAGGAACGAGGAAGGAACTGGTGCTCATGAGGATCCTGAGGCTGGTCTGTGAATCCTTGCTCAGCAGCACCCTGTCCAAGGTCCTGGAAGAGTGGGCCACGGATGGGGAGGCAGAGGCACACGCTTCCTGTTAAACCAGAGTGCTGAGTCAACGACCTAGATTCCTGACAGTCCTGATGGGACTAATGCTCTCCAGCTGCCGCATCGAGCACATTTCACAGTCTGCTCAGGGCTTGCACAATTAGCAGGACTGTGCCGTCCCCTGACCACGTGTGGAGGTGAGGTAGCTCGGCTGTGGGCTCCGGGTTGACGTCTCAATTTTCACAGCTGCCTGCATCCCTCACACACACGCTCAGCTGCAAATGAGGAACAGGAAATCAATCTATGTGGCTTTTTTTTTTTTCATGCATGTGTGGGTGTGTACTGGAAGCTAAACTCTTGGTGCTACAGAGATTGTGCTTCCTGCGGAGCTTCTGGTAGAGCCCCAACTCACAGAATGGTGAGGAAGCCTCTCAAGATACTTGGGGACAGACCTGGGAGGTGAGGGTGGGTAGCACACAGACCCCTCGTTCCTGAGGTAATGGCCAGGGGCAGCAGGGATTTATTGTTGAACCCGCTGGGAAACATCTCAGGAGTGCACCACCTGCTACATGCCAGGACTAGGATGGGAAGGAGAAAGGAGTCCCAGAAATGGGGTTGCAAGCTTCAACCGAAAGAGCAAGCCTCTTTCCATGGTTCTTTCCTCTTGGATTTCTGGAACCTCCCAGCCTTTCCCTCTTGGCCTGGCATCCATCAGAGGGATGATCACCAACTGGGGAATCAGAGAATCATTAAAGCTCCTCCCTCCCTGTCGTCATCATCTCCCTAGCTGTCATGAACTCAATGTCCAGTTTGTTTGGCTCCCTGGCTTCCCATACCCACCATGGTACCAGAGACCCTTGCCTTGGCTGTGGATGTGCAGTGCTGGAAGAAGGGAGCCAGGTGTCTCAGGTGTCTGCCACCAATACTCAAGAGAGCTGAAAAATTTGCACTGATTCCCTGGATTAGACACAGAGTTGGGACCTTGCCCTGGCTTTGCCCTGCTGTAGGCACTATGCTGTGTCTCCCAGAGGGCTTTACCTGAGAAAAACACAGAATAATCTTGCTTTTAAAATAGACATTCATCTCCTATGTTCTGATACCTGCAGGAGCACTGTCAGTGGCTAAGGAACTCCCTGGCCCTGCTGTCTGCATCAGCTCCTTGAAGTAGGGGCAGGAGCATCCTTTGTTTTGTCCTCTTAAGAATGCAGGATACATCAGAGGCCAGCAGGTCTCAGTCCCCCTGGCCCACTGAACCTCACAGAAAGCTTTTTCTGAGGGATGCAGGGCTGGCGCTGGCCAGTTAGCAACCGATAGTATGAACCTAGGGCCACGGTGGGGTTAGGGAGCCCTGCTGGCTGGAGCAGTGGACAGACACTAACATTTCCATTCCACTTTTGCTGTGTTATTCGATGGCTTGGGCAGAACCTTACATTGCTGTGTGCCTGGGAACCATACCAGCAACAGTCCTCACGTCCCTGAGACCAGATGTCGAAGGCCTCAGAAACTCAGAGTAGAACGGGATGTTGCCTGGCATTTCTAGCGATGGTAGCAGGTACCCTCAGTACCTGGCACCACAGGAACCACCCACACCTGTACACAGATACGGAGATTTCCCCAGAAAGGAGGAAGGCTGCTTTGCCCCAGAGCAGGGACTCCCTCAGCCACCTTTGGATAGGGAGCTGTCTAGTAGCCACCAGATGACTCTGGGATACAGACTCCTCCTTCTTCAGCAGCCCAAAGGTCTTCCCCATCAGGATGGCCCCAACCCCAGACCTGGACAGGGAGTACTGCTGGACCCAGACAAGCCCATGCTCTGGGGCCACTTCATCCCAGAACATGTCCCCTGGTTCCACCTAACCAGGGGCTCCTTGCCCCAAGACTCTTGCCCTCATCCCCTTGGGGGCCCACTGAGTTTGTTGGGCACTTTCCTGGGCCTGACACTGTCATGGGACTTTTATTACATGTGACTTTTATTACATTCTAAAGAAGGTCCCCTCACAGCTGTTACAGAAATCTGTAACAGTCTGAAGAAGGATGTGCCCACACAGGGAAGTCTGAGAGGGGAGGAGCAGGACTCCTTCCCTGCTTTCTTCGTTCTCACAGGTCTGTGTCCCTCCCTGTGAGAAGAGGTGCTTATGGTCTCCTTCCCACAGTGACCACAGAGGTAGGACTTGAGCCAGACCACAGAGAGGAGTGCCTATGGTGGCGGGTGGGCATAGCTCCTGGCTCCCAGTGCCTCTTCTAAATTGAGGCTTCATGGGGTATGGCAGGCATTTCCAAGCTTTTTTGAGAAGCAAAGGCTTTCTTGGCATGAAAGAAATAAAAAAAAAATGTAAAATGGAGTGAACCTGCTGTGTGGATGGAGATGGGAAGGTGGTTGATGTCTGGCAGAAACAGGTGGTTCTGGAATGATCCCAAGACAGCTTCAACCCTGGGAATCGCTCCTGACCTACTGGCCCATTCTGAGCAGGCTGGAGCCTGTCAGGCAGGGAGCAGAGCTGCCCAAGGGGAATCTGGGCCTTGCTGGCCGAGTTAACAGCTTTGTCTTCCTTCTTAAGCAGTGGAAACCATTGAAGTGCTTTAAGAAATTGAGACAGGTAGAAGCTGTTTTAGCCTGTTCGTGTTGGTGTAACAGAACATCACAGGCCTGGTCATTCATAATGGGCAAAAATTTATTTTATCACTGTTCTGAAGGCTGAGAAGTTTAAGGTCAAGATGCCAGCATATGGGGAGGGTCTTCTTACTGTATCCTCACACAGTGAAAGGGAAACAAGGGGGTGGGGGAGAGAGAGAGAGAAAGAGAAAGACACACAAACATGCAAAATGGGGGCAATCTCACTCTTTCATCATGACACGACCCCCCACCCCCAGTGTGCTCATAGCTGGATCACCTCTTAAGATCTCATCTCTTAATATGTTACAATGACAGTTAAAGTTCAACATGAGTTTGGAAGGGGACAAACAATTAAACCTTATCATTCTGCAACTGGCCCCCCAAAACTCGTGTCTTCCCATACAGAATACATAAATCCCAGTAGACCCCCCAATTCTTAACCTGTCCAGCATTAATCCAACATATAAAGTCTCATCTAAAGCAGATTTGGGGGAGATTTCAGGCATGGTTCATCTCTAGGCATATTCCTCTAGCCGAGACCTGTGAGATCAAACGAGTTTCCTTCTTCCAAAATGCCATGATAGGACAAGCCAAGGGTAGACATTCCTATGCCAAAAGGAGAAGTAGGTGAGAAGAAAGGAATAACTAGTCCCAAGCAAGTCCAAAAACCCAATGGGGTGAGCAACATTAGACCTTAAGACTCTGGAACAATCTTCTTTGACTCCATGTCCCACCTTCTGGGCACCCTGGTTTTACTGGGGTCAGTTCATGCAACAGCTCTTGTGTTGGAGTCTCCTACCTGAGGCTCTCCAAGGCTGGGGCTACACACTGGTGGCCCTACAGTTCTGGGGCCCAAGGGATGGATCCATTTCTACAAATCTACTAGGCATTGCCTGGTGGACTTCATGTGACGACAGTCAGTGAAATTTAGGTGGAGGCAGCCACGTCTCCATGATTTACAAGGTGTGCCTGCAGAATTTGCACCATATGAATGCTACTTTCCAGAGGGTGTGCTGTGTATTCCCTCTGCTATCTGAAGTTTAGGCCATATCTCACTGCAGCCCTCCCCTGCATGGAAATCTGAGGCAGAAATGGCATGGTGATGCAGGTGGCATCAGCTCTGTGCTATAAACCAAGCTTGGGTGCAGGGCCAGCACCTCTCCCTCTGATGCCAGAGTTAGGAGAGACTTTCCCTGGGATCCACACTGAATGCTTGTTTAGAAGACTGTCTTAGGCTGGGTAATGGCCTGCCTGTGTCCTGTGGTGGGAGAGGGTCAACCCCTTAGGTGTTACAGACCTCCATGTGACCATCTATTTAGATGTCCTCCCCTCCTACTCAAAGGTGGAATTTTCTAGCTCTGGCTTCATTCACCCCCCACTCCTCTGCTTCCTGTAATCTAGAAGTGTAGGCTGCTTTCACATCTACCTGGGACCTACCCTTGTCTACAGCTTATCCTCTGCTCTCCTGTTTCTCTGAGGTTTGGCTGATGCACATTTGGTTCACTCTCCTGAACTAGAAGTCAGATGTCTTCCTCCACGAAATGCTCTTGCAAATCCAGAGGTTTTGATTCCTTTGCTCAAGCCATATCTGCAGTCAAACTCACATCTGATCAATGATCAAACCCTATATTTATGTAAAGTCTAGAATCTGCTACTTCTTGCCACCTGCCCTGCTACCTCCCTGGTGGAGACCACCCTCCCCAGAACAGATGCTGGAAAATTGTGATTTGGGAAATTATTAAGTAAAATAAGGTTACTTGAACTTAAGCACTGTGATGTCATGGCAGTCCATTTGAAAACTGAGACTAAATGACTAGTGGATGGGTAGCATATACATGGGACAAAGGGACATAGAGGGATGGCATGAACTTTCATCATACTTTGCAGAATGGAAAGGTTGGCAGGGTTCTAACCAGTATCCAACTTCACTTTTGCCCCTGCAGACTGGCCTCTATAAATAAGGCAGAGTGATTTAGATTACAGGGGGTTGTTCTCCATTCAGACTACATCACATGAAAGAGGCAGAGGCAACTGCAGACACAAGAGATGCCAAAGGTCTGAGAAGGAGCTTCATACTGGGGAGAATAGTGCCCCCCAAATAGTGTTTCAGGGGGCTGAAACCTCTGAATGGGACCTTATTTGCAAACAGGGTCTTTGAAGATCTAATCAAGCTAGTGAGGTCCTACTGGGTTAGGATGTGCCCTGAATCCAATGATTGATGGGCATCGAAGGAGAGGGAGATGTTGAGATACAGAGAAGGCCATGGGACAATGACAAAGGGAAAGATTGAAATCAGGCAGTAGCAAGAAAAGACAGTGAACATTAGAAGTTATGGAGAGGTAAGAGGATTCTTCCCTAGAACCTCAGAGGAAGCCTGGTCTTACTCACACTTGGGTTTTAGTCTTCCAGCTTCCCAAACTGAGAGAATACATTCTAGTTGTTTTAAGCCTCTAGTTTGTGGTACAGTAGTCCACCTTTATCTGTGGTTTAGCTTTCAGTGGTTTCTTTTCCCCACAGCCAACCATGATCCAAAAATATTAAATAGAAAATTTTAGAAATAAACGATTCATAAGTTTTAAATTGCATAGTCTTCTGAGTAGTGTGATGAAATCTCCCACAATCCCTCTGTCCTGCCAGGGATGGGAATCATCCCTTTCTCCAGCGTGTTTCCATGCTGTATACACCACCTGCCCTTAAGTTACCTAGCCATCTCAGTTATCAGATTGACCATCACAGTATTGCAGTGTTTGTTTTCATGTAACCTTTATTTTACTTAATAATGGCCCTAAATCATAAGTGGAATGAGGCTAGCAATTTGGATATGCTAAAAAGAAGCATATTATAGTATGTATATATATAGGAAAAATTATATAGAGTTTAATACTATCCTTTTCATGCATTCATGGAGGTATTGGAATGTATTCCTCATGGAAAAGGGGATTAGAAAGCTAAAACAAGCCCTTAGCCTGTCCCATAAGATCCCAGGCCCTGTCCTCACTTTTTTTTTTTTAAAGTGGTAATAGCGATTGAACCCAGGGCCCTCACATATGCTAGGCAAGTGCTCTACTATTTATCTATACCCCCAGCCCTTTTAATTTTATTTTGAGATAGGGTCTTGCTAAGTTGTTAAGGCTAGCCTAGAACTTATGATCTTTTCTTAGCCTCCTGAGTAGCTGGGATACAGTCGTGCACACTGCACCTGGTCTTTGCTCACCTCTTACCACCCTTGTTTCACCCAGTAGCATTAGTCTCCCACTGTTCCTTAACAGACCAGGTATGCCCCTGCTCCAGGGCCTTTGTACTTAATGTTTCTTTGGACCAACATGGATTGCTTCTTGCAGGTCTCTGCTGAAGAGTCGCATGATCAGAGGAGGCCTCCCTGATCACCTTGTTGATATGAAAACAACAATAACAACAATAAACCCTCCCTCCCCCATCCACTCCTGATCCTTCCTACGTTTTCTCCACAGTGCTTGCAATAAAACAGCTGATGTGTATTTACTTTTTCAATACTTGAGCCTTCCATTGAAAATGATAACATGAGGCCCAGGACTCGATTAATGATAACTGTATCACCACTGCCCACAACAATGTAAAGTACATACTAACTCAATAGATAATCATTGAATAAATGAATCAGAAAAAAAAATCCACAAGCTAACTGAGTAAAGGGTAAAGCCCAAGGAGAGACAATCGAAGAAGAAAATGTCTTATTAGCTCACTCTCATAAGTAAAGAAATGCAAATTAAGTCTGTATGGGCTCATTCTCACTTATTAGATTGTGGTGAATGTTGAGAGGAATTTGGTGCTGTCTTGGGAGTGGGATGTTGACCATTGTCTTTTGTTCTTTTTTAAACAATTGAAGTAGATAATTCACATACAAGAGTTTACAGTTTTTAAGTGAATAACTCGGTGGTTTTAGTAGACATTCACAAGCTATGAAAATATCACCACTATTTAATTCCAGAACATTTTCATTATCAAAAAGATATCCCATATTCATTAGCAGCCAGTGCCCCTTCTTATACTCACAAGCCCCTGATAACCTTTAATTTCTTTTACGATTTTTTGGATTCACCTAAATTCTGGACATTTCATATGAATGGAATGGAATCATAGGATATATGGCCGTTGTATCTAGTTTGTATCATTTAGCATAATGTTCTTGAGTTTATTCACATTGTAACATGTATTAATGCTTCATTCCTTCTTATTACCATGTAATATTCCATTGTATGAGTCTATTACATTTTGTTTATTCATTCATACACTGATGGACATTTGGGTTGTATCTATTTTGTGGCTAATATGAACAATACTGCTGGGAACATTTGTGTATAAATCTTTGTGTGGGCATGGTTTTCAAATATCTTGGATATGTATGTAGGAGTGGAACTGCTGAATCATATGATTACCCTACTTAACAGTTTGAGGAACTGACTATTTTCTGAAGTGGTTATACAACTTTACCATTGGCACCAGCAGTGTATGAGAGCTTCAATTCTTCAGCATCTTCAATAGCTATCTTTTTTGTTATAGCCGTCTCAGTGGACATGAGGTAATGTCTCACTGTGGTTTCGATTTGCATTTTACTAATAATTAATGATGATGAACATTTTTTCATGTGCTTTTGGCCATTTGTTTATCTTCTTTAGAGGTCTATGTTCAGATCCTTTGACCACTTCTAATTAGCTTGTATTTTTATCATGGCATTGTATGAGTTCTTTTCATATTCTGGTTACTAGATCTTTTTTTTTTAATATTTATTTTTTAGTTGTAGTTGAACACAATACCTTTATTTTATTTATTTATTTTTATGTGGTGCTGAGAATCGAACCCAGGGCCTCGCTCATGCTAGGCGAGTGCTCTACTGCTGAGCCACAACCTCAACTGCACACTAGATCTTTATGGCATACGTGATAAGCAAATATTTTCTCCTATGCTTAGGGAAGTTTTTTTTCAATTTCTCATCCACCCTTCCATTCATCCATCCATCCATGGAGCTGAACATTGAACCCAGGGCCTTCACATACTAGAAGAGCACCCTACCACTGAGCTACATCCCTGGCCTTCAGTTTCTTGAAAGTGTCCTTAGAAGCACAAACATTTTTTTATTGTGATAAAGTTCAGTCCCTCACTTTTTTTTGGTTGCTTGTGCTTTTGATGTCACAGCTGAGAAATGATTGCCTAATCCAAGGTCACAAGGACTTATGCCTTATGCTTTTTTCCTAAGAATTATGTTGTTTTACATTTAGGTCTTTTATCCATTTGGAGTTCATTTTGTCTGTGATGTGTGGTGCAAGTCTAAATGCATTCTTTTGTTTGTGGCTATCCAGATGTCCCAGCAGCATTTGTTGAAAAACACTCTTCTTTCCCCATTGGATTATCTTGAAACTCTTGTCAAAAATTGATTGAGCATAGATTTATGGGTTTACTTCTTGGCTTTCAGCAGTTTTGTTCTGTTGACTTATATGTCTGTCCTTCTGCCAGGACCATAGTCTTTTTTTTTTTTTTTTTTTTTTAGTTCTTCAAAACATTACATATCTCTTGACATATCATTACATACATTTGATTCAAGTGGGTTATGAACTCCCATTTTTTCCCTGTATACAGATTGCAGAATCACATCGGTTATACATCCACATTTTTACATACTGCCATACTATTGTCTGTTGTATTCTGTTGCCCTTCCTATCCTCTACTATCCCCCCTCCCCTCCCCTCCCTTCCCCTCTTCTCTCTCTACCCCATCTACTGTAATTCATTTGTCTCCCTTGTTTTTTTTCCTTTCCCCTAACTTCCTCTTATATGTAATTTTGTATAATGATGAGGGTCTCCTTCCATTTCCATGCAATTTCCCTTCTCTCTCCCTTTCCCTCCCACCTCTCGGGATTACAGTCTTGATTACAGTAGTTTCTCTTGAGTTTTGAAGTTGGGAAATGTATCTCTCACAAAAAGCATTTGTTGGATCATTTACATTTAGTACAAACACTGAGAAGGTAGAGTTTGCTGTTTGTTTTTCATGTCTCATGTTGTTTTTGTCCTTTCTTCCTCCTTTATTACCTTCTTTCATTTTCTAGTATACCATTTTACTTCACTTGTCATTTCTTTAACTATATATATTTTTTGGTTATTTCATTAGTTGTTTCCTGACAGGTTGTAATTAACATTTTCACTTAAAACAATGCTGTTTAGATTAATACAAATGTAATTTCAGTAGAATAGAAAAACTTTGCTTCTCTATAGTTCTTTTGCCCCTCTTCTTTGTGGTGTTGTTGTCATAAAATTCATATTCTTATGTCTGTGTGCTCATCAACACATTTTAAATTACTGTCTCATGTAGTTGTCTTTTGATTTAAATAGGAGAAAGAAATGGGAGTTCATAACCCACTTGAATCTAATGTATGAAATATGATATGTCAAGAGCTTTGTAATGTTTTGAACAACCAATAAAAAAAAGGGAAAAAAATAAATAGGAGAAAGAATTACAGGCATAAAATATACTACATTGTCTTTTTTTTTTTTTTTTGCAAAACAACACTGTTTTTCTGTTTTTCACACACACACACACGTTTAAGACCTTATACGGTACATTTGACTGGGAAAAATGAAATAGGCAGATAGGAAATTAGAAATAATAATAAGATAAATTATAGCAAGATAAGTGCCTTGCACAACTGGTGGTAACTATGGAACATGGTAAACTCAGTTCTCTGTATCTGGGGTTTATTTCATACATTAAATGAATGAATAAATAAATAGAAAGACAAACAGGCAGGCAATCTGTCCAGAGAGGGCAAAAGCAACTAGTCTGATATGGCTGTTCAGAATGAAATTCTTTTTACTTGGTATTTAAGGATTCTGCAGCAGAAAGTCCAGCCTTCTGCTTGCTCCCTACCAGGAAGCTATCTTAAGGTATGGTGTCAATAGGAACCAGATAGGTCACACATATACACATGATTTACACTGTCTTTTCTATTTGTCTATATAGTTAACCTTACTGGTGGTCTTTATTTTTTCATGTGGATTCAGGTTATTGATTGGTGCCCTTTAATTTCAGCCTAAAGGACTCTCTTTACTAGTTCTTGTAGGATGATGGGTCTCCCAGAGACAAGTTCTTGGCTTTATTTATCTGGCTAATTTCTCTTTCATTTTTAAAGGAGGGTTTTGTTATATAAAGAATCCTTGGTTGACAGTTCTTTTCTTTCAGTAATTTGAGTGTGCCATCCCACTGCTTTCTGCCCTCCATGTCTTCTGATGGGAAATCAACCTGTTCCGCTTCTTGGATATGGAGATTAACATAATTTTTTTTTCAAATTTAGTAACTTTGGGGCATATTTCTTAAGTATTCTTTCTTTTCTATTTTCCTGAGACTAACCTAAAGGATATTTTGGTATCCTTTATGGTGTGTGAGACTTTATTTATTTATTTATTTAAATATTTATTTATTTATTTATTTTTCTCTCTGTTTCTCAGTCTGGGTAATCTCAATTGACCTTTTTCCAAGTTCAATGATTCTTTTCTCTGTTCGAATCTGCAGTTGGTTTTCTTTCTTTCTTTTTCATTAGAGAGAGAGAGAGAATTTTTTAATATTTATTTTTTAGTTTTCAGTGGACACAACATCTTTATTTTTTATGTGGTGCTGAGGATCGAACCCAGTGCCCCGTGCATGCCAGGCGAGCACGTTACCGCTTGAGCCACATCCCCAGCCCTGCAGTTGGTTTTCTTTAGTTAATGTTTCATTTCGTTTGCTTAATTTTTAACACCAGAATTTCTACTTTGTGCTTTTAAAGATAGAATCTGTATCCCTTTGTTGGTATTCTTTATTTGATGAAGCATTGTTTATATACTTTCCTTGAGTGACTTTAGGCATGGCTTCCTTTTGTTCTTTGAACATATTTAAAATAGTTGATTAAAGTTTTTGTCTAGTAAATAAATCCTGGAAATCAGAGTCTCACCCCTCTTTAGGGTTTGCTTTTGTAGTAATAGTTGTCTGTTTCATGGTTTTTGAAAATTAATTCTGCAGAGTCTGCGTTTGGTGTTAAAATTCCTGCTCAGTTATCTTAGTGGTCATTTAATGACCACTAAGACAAAAAATTTTCCAATGTGTGGAGGCAATAAGTCTCCTGGTCTTTGGTGAGGGGCTCTGTGTGCTTGAGGCATGCCTTTAGCTGTCAGCTAGGCCGTTAATAACTCTGCCTTCCTGCTTGCACAGAGCCTCCTAATCAGCCAGAAATGAGAACTTAGGTCTTCCTAAGGACTTTCCTGAGCATTTGCACAGCCCTGAGCATGCACCTATTTTAGATTCCCAGGAATATACAGTAACTTTTCCAAGCTTCTGTAGACATCTTGATATGGAACTTTTAATCCTTTTGATTAGTTTATTGCTGGATTCAGCTGTGAACCATTGCTTTAAATGTGAAGTTAAATGCCTGCAATTGTTCTTGGCGATCAACCATGGGGAATAGGTTTTTTTGTACTTGGTGAGTTCTGAGTCAGGTCAAATACAGGCATCCTTGCAAATAGGGTTTCCATGGAAACCACAGGACAGGTGAAATAATGACAATTTCTGGGAATGAGGTATTGAAAGAGTTCCATCTCTGTTCTGTTCACTCCAGTGGCTGCTAGGCTACTGGTTTTCATGATGAATGTGGGGTCTTATTTTTCAAGGCACTGGGGAATAGCGTCAGGAATGGGACTAGAGCAAATTTAAAAGCCACAAAGTTCTAGTTCTTACTGAAATTCAGTTGCATTTTGTGAATAAATGTTCCCTGGATTTCCACAAACTTCCAAAGTTATAAAAAAGTTTTTTTTGCTAGTCTTATTGTTACTTTTATGGGGGAGTTTTGGAGATCCATACTCTGTAATTTTTACTGTCTTGCCATTATCTTTGTAAGCACTTCTGTGATGTCTCCTTAAATTTATAGTACACATAACCTTTGATTCAGCAATCTAACGTTAGAAGTTTATTCTTCATATATGGTCCTGTTTGAGTAAAAATCTTGGGTGGAGGATACTCATTGTTAGAATGTTTGTAGTCACCAAAACCTGGGAAATACCTCAGTGTCATTTGCAAGGGAATATATCATACATGACAGGTACTCCAGCCATCAGGCAGAATATACTTCAGCTGTGATAAAAACATGAGAACTTGTCCAGATAAAAGAGCAAGTTGAGGGCTGGGGTTGTGGTTCAGCAGTAGAGCACTCGTCTTGCACAGCCAAGGCCCGGGGTTCGATCCTCAGCATCACATAAAAATAAATAAATAAATATATAAATAAAGTAAAGGTATTACGTCCAACTACAACTACAAAAAAATAAGTATAAAAAAAACAAGTTGAAAACAGTGTGTGAAATGTTCAGTACACTGTACTTCAGAAGTTATTCCTTAATAAGACTCCTGTGGCACAAGAATTAAAATCAAGAATCAATAAATGGGATGGACTCAAACTAAAAAGCTTCTTCTCAGCAAAAGAAACAATCTGTGAGGTGAATAGAGAGCCTACATCTTGGGAGCAAATCTTTACCCCTCACACATCAGACAGAGCACTAATCTCTAGGGTATATAAAGAACTCAAAAAGCTAAACACCAAAAAACCAAATAACTCAGTCAATAAATGGGCCAAGGACCTGAATAGACACTTCTCAGAAGATGATAAACAGTCAATCAACAAATACATGAAAAAATGTTCATTATCACTAGCAATTAGAGAAATGCAAATCAAAACCACTCTAAGATTTCATCTCACTCCAGTCAGAATGACAGCCATTATAAACACAAACAACAATAAGTGTTGGTGAGGATGTGAGGGAAAAGGCACACTCATACACTGTTAGTGTGCAACCAATATGGAAAGCAGTATGGAGACTCCTTGGAAAATATGGAGTGGAACCACTATTTGACTTAGCTATCCCTCTCCAAGGACTTAAAAACAGCACACTACAGGGACACAGCCACATCAATGTTTATAGCAGCACAATTCACAATAGCTAAACTGTGGAACCAACCTAGATGCCCCTCAATAGATGAATAGAGAAAAAAATGTGGCATATATACACAATGGAATATTACTCAGCAAAAAGAATAAAATCATGGCATTTGCAGGTAAATGGATGGAGTTAGAGAAGATAATGCTAAGTGAAGTTAGCAAATCCCCCAAAACCAAATGCCAAATGTTTTCTTTGATATAAGGAGGCTGATTCATAGTGGGATAGGGAGAGGGAGCATGGGAGGATTAGACGAACTCTTGATAGAGCAGAAGGGTGTGAGGGGAAGGGGGGCCATGGGGTAATTAATGATGGTGAAATGCAATGATCATTACTATCCAAAGTATGTGTATGAAGACACGAAGTGGTGTGAATATACTATGTACACAACCAGAGATATGAAAAATTGTGTTCTATATATGTAATAAGAATTGTAATGCATTCTGCTGTCATATATAAATAAGAAATTTACATGAAAAAGGAGAGGAAGTAAAGGTAGTGCCCACCAGAACCTCAAAGTGGCTCTGGTGTGTTTTCAGAGTTGCAGGACTGCATGGAGACTTGGGAAAAGATATACACAAACATTGTTGATGGAAATGCAAATTGGTGCAACCAATCATGGAAAGCAGTATGGAGATTCCTTAGAATACTTGGAATGGAACCACCATTTGACCCAGTTATCCATAGTTAATACCCAAAGGACTTAAAATCAACATACTATAGCAATGCAGCCATATCAGTGTTTATAGCAGCTCAATTCACAATAGCTAAGCTTTGGGACCAGCCTAGGTACCCCTCAACAGATGAATGTGGTATATATACACAATGGAATATTAGGCATCCATAAAGAAGAATGAAATTATGGCACTTGCCAGCAGACGGATGGAACTGGAGGCTATCATGCTAAGTGGAAAAAGCCAATCCCAAAAAACCAAAGGTGGGATTCTTGCCATGTTTATGTCATTCATACCTCATCCTAGTATGTGGATGCTAACACACAATAAGGGTGGAGGAGGGAAGAATAGAAGTTCTTTGGAGTAAACAAAGGGGAATGGAGAGGAGGGAGGCAGGATGGGAATAGGAAAGATGGTAGAATGAATCAGACATAACTTTCCTATGTTCATATATGAATACATGACCAGTGGAACTTCACATCATGTACAACCACAAGAATGGGATCCTAATTAGAATAAGTTATACTCCATGAATGTATAATATATCAAAATACACTCTACTTTCATGTGTAACTAAAAAGAACAAATTAAAATAGTTTTAAAAAGAATGTATTAGCTGGGTGTGTTGGTGCATGCCTGTAATCCCAGCGACTTTGGGAGGCTGAGGCAGGAGGATTGTGAGTTCAAAGCCAACCTCAGCAACTTAGTGAGGCACTAAGCAATTTAAAAAGACCCTATCTCAAAGTAAAATATAAAAAAAGGCTGGGTATGTGGCTCAGAGGTTAAGTGCCCCTGGTACCAAAAAAAAAAAAAAAAGTATTGTTGGGGCTGGGGATGTGGCTTGCTGTATGGCATGTGCTTAGCATGTGCTAAGCACAGGTTCAACCCCAACACTCCCCACACTCTGCAGAAAAGTAGCGAAACTATCCAAAATATTTTAAATCATTGAATTAAGCTAAGAAGCTCAAGTATAGGAGAGCATCGGTGCTGTTTCATTTAAAACCTCCTAAGGTAGAACTTCAACCACCTGCATCAACCCTTCTTAGCTCACTGTCCTGCCAGGTAGGTCAGGGGTTCTACTGGGCCAAGGTTGCTGTCCATGGGTATGAGGAGAGTATTTTTCTGTGTCTTTGCCCAAGTGACTGCAGGAAAGGGAGGCATGTCTTGGAAGTCCTGGGCCATTGTGGTGCAGAGAAAGTCTGGTCTAGGTCCCTGTGGCTATGTGTGAGAAGGGGATCGGGGGAGCAGTTCAGGAGGGAAGAGCAAGGCACCCTGGCCTGCAGCACCTGGGGGAGTAAGACCAGCATAACCACGGGCTCAGCTCCAGGAACGAGGCCCAGGATGGCTGAGGGTTTCATCCAGAGGGGAGGGTGAAGTGGGACAGTGGACAGGATCCGTGCAGTTGGGGGAGGGAAGAGCCCAGGAGACCGAGGGAGTTGGGAAAAGAGTTTGGGAGCTGGCCAAGGACAAGGAAAAGCTAAGCCCAGTGAATCAGGGCCACAGTGGCCCTGAGATCCCCAGACCACCTCAGTAAGGTCAGGCTGGCCCTGAGATGCCCAAACACAGCCAAGCTGGCCCTGAGACAGTCCCCCACCACACACACACCAAGAACCAGTCCTGAGACATAATCCTGCAGCCATCCACAAGGCCAGGCTGGTCCTGAGACATCCCTCCCCACCCTGCCAGTAGCAAGCCCAGGCTGCTTCTGAACCCTCCCCCTTGTCCCGAGCCTCGGCAGCCCAGGATCTTAGACAGGAGCTCTCAGGCAGAGTCTCTTATCTGAGAATTGTGGGCAGCAACTGAGTGGCAGAAGGTGTGGGGGGTTGTCACCTGGCTCCTACACCCTCTTTGGATGTCCCCAGAAGTTTGTGGGACCCTAAAGTCTTCCCAGTTTTTAGAACAACTAGATCTGAGGCCTGGCTGTGCTGTGCTTGTGAGGGGCATGTCACAGAGGCCCAGCTGCTTTCAGGCTCCCACAGTTTCCCTGGGCCCTCTCCACGGAGCACAGCAAGCAGTGAGAGCTGGAGCAGAGGCCCCCGGGGGGTGTGGGCCCAGGGTCTCACCGCAGTGCTGCTTTCTCCATGACTGACACCAGGTGGCCCTGCCCCTGCCTGGCTGACTTGGATCTGCCCAGAGGGCTGGTGGCTCAGCTTCCACCTGGTCCCACCCCCACTCCCCAGGAGGGAAACTGAGGACAGACGGAGTGCAGGAGGTGAAGGCAGCACCCTCTCTTCCCTTTTTAGGATCCACATTGTGGGCTGCTGCACACCAGGAGAGGCGCACGATTCCCTGTGGAGTCCCTCCATACAGGTGGCCCTTTGGAGCCAGAGGCCAGGGATGCAGAGGTGAAGGGTCAGGCCCCAGAATCCCAAGTGCATCTCAGGACATTCTGCCCATGCAGGGGTCACATAGTCCTGAGGACTGAGGGCCAGGTAGTGGACAGGCAGCGGTGACACCAACAATAGAGCAAGTTCTTCCAGAGGCTTCAGTGTGTGTGCGAGAGGTGGGGTTGGCAGTTACCCTCTGGGAGGCTCCGCAGGGAGGGTAGAGATGGTGGGAGAGGGTGGTCCCTGCACTGCATCCACCCCCCACCCCCCAGGCCTGCCTGCTCCACCTCTTCCCTCAGCAGAATCAGAGGGAGTCACGACGGGGCCCTTAGGATTACCAGTCCCTATGGGAAGTGGATGCCACTGACCCGCCCATGGGCTGACGCCCGCGCCACACATTGGCAGTGCAGTGATGGGTCCTAATCACAGTCCCAGGGCTGGCTGTGGCCCCTTTGTCTCATGCCAGGAGGAACTATTTATGGATTCCAGTTTCTGTTTATTGTTCTTGCAAAAGCATTTTTTGAAATGTTGAGATACCGAAAGTCCACACAAGCCACGCTTACATTTCCAGAATTGTGCCACGGGCATTTGGACTCTGGCCAGAGAACAAATGGCCAGCAGCCCAGGGACCAGCCCCCCTGAACTCAGAGAGGGGTGGGGAGAGACAGGCAGTGATCTTTGGTGGCCTTGGTGCATCTTCTTGGGAATGGAAGTGACACAGACATGGGAAAACTGGTTCCTTTGATTCCAAGAGTAAGAGGGAGCATTTTTCCACTTTCCCTGATGATTATGAATTTTGAGAGGTAGAAAAAAGCAAGAATTCCTAGTGCTGCTTCCTCTTTCCCTATTCATACCCCATCCTAATGGCACAGCCCTCTTTTTTTTTTTTTTTAACATTTCTTCTTCTTTTTTTATACTAGGGATTGAACCCTGGGGGCACTTGACCACTGAGTCACATCCCCAGTCCTATTTTGCATTTTATTTAGAGACAGGGTCTCACTGAGTTGCTGAGTGCCTCACCATTTCTAAGGCTGGCTTTGAATTTGCGATCCTCCTGTCTCAGCCTCTCGAGTTGCTGGGATTACAGGCATGTGCCACTATGCCTGGCTGGCCCAGCCCTCAAGCCTCAATCTGCAAAATTGGCCTCCATTTTAAGGGATTCTCATGATCCCTGGTGGAACCTTTAGGACCAGGTGGGAGGTGTCCTGCTCAACATGGCTAAAACTGGTCGAGAATGTAGAGTGTCTCCATCCAGCTGTTTCTAGAAGTAACTGTTTCTAGGTCATCCCTGAAGATGCTGGCTTCCCAGCTGCTCTGGGACTCCTCGGGGACCTGCCAGGCTTCCTGCCACAGAGGACGGTGTGAAAGCCTTCCAGGTAGCATTGTCTTCCAACCTGACAGTTCTGCTGAGCTTCTGGAAAATTCCCAGGGCAGCCACCTCTTGCCAGAGGCCACAACACTCATTATTCTGTCCTTGAATGGACCAAGCACTTTTCAGCCTCAGGGCCTTTGCATTTATTGTGCCCCTGCCTAGCAATTTCTTCCTGGATGACTCCAATTTAGCATTCCCATCTTCACTCCAGGCTTTAGGTGATACTTCCTGTGACCTACAGGCTCTGTGTCATCTCTGTGCTCATCACCATCTGGATTTTGTTAATTTGTTTTTTATTCTCCGCTTCCTAGGGCCTAACCCCTGGGAATGTGACCTATACAGTATGGATTATATCTGTGAGATGACTATGTGACACATAGTGAATTATATCTGTGAGATCACTATGTGACACATAGTGAATGTTCATTAGTTAAAAAAAACCCAATGGTCTAGTTAGGAATGCAGAATACCAGCCCGTTGTTGAAGAACCTATGAGGAGGAGCTGGGTCCTCTTAGGATCCAGGTTATCGTGCCTCGTTCCTCTCCTCCCACACCTGAGGCAGACATCACTCATCGACTAGAGCACGTTTGACTCCATGGAGCCTGGTCAGGAGGTCCAAGCTCAGCTTCTCAGAGCCACTGGCTGTCATGGAAGGCGAGAGGAGAAGACCAGGGTGTGAAGTGCACATTGTGAGTGGGCTGGCAGCTGGAGGGGACTTGACCTTGAGGACTTCAGGAGTTAGAAAGGCATTCTGCAGGAGGTGGAAGGGTGGAAATATGCTGGGGGCAGAGGAAGAGGGAGAGGGACAATTTAGAGGGGTAAGTCTTGGAAGTAAGAGTCAAGTTGTCACATCCCTGAGATAATAAAATCCCCTATGGGGAGAGGAAGGCCTGTGTCAGGCTGCCTGGGAGGCCCACTTGCCTGCTCCCCAGTCGGATTCCCAGTGTGGGTCCAGGTGGAGCCTCTGGTCTGCCAGCTGGAGGGAGAAGCTAGGGGTAACTGGTAAGGAGGAGTGATGAATGAGCAATGCTGAGAACATACCAAAACAGGTTTCCTGTGGGTGAGATGGTAGAGGAGACTCACTTGCTTCTTTATAACTGCTCCTTCAAAACCCTGGGTGTGTGTGTGGGGGGCCATGCTGCCTGATGCAGCTGTTCCTGACACCCAACCACCTCTCTGACCCTCCATATCAATTCATCTTACCTCCCTTTTTTGGAGCCACCCAGATGTTTGGAACAAGTCTCCCTTCTCCAGGAGACTATAAGAGCTATGAAGGAGACCTCTGATGGATGCAGCTGATCCCGACCTGCCTCCTGCCCTGTGGGCAGCCTCCTCAAAGACAGCTGGGTGCCTGAGGACCTGGTTTTAGAAAAAGAGCATGCAATGTCTTATACTGGTGATAAAGCCATTCACAGTCATGGAGCAAGCTTGAGAAAGACTTGATAAGGAGAACTGGAGAGAAGAGGAGTAAAGGGCATGAGAGAAATTGGCCAGTGGGGGTTGACACACTGATTAGCATTTAGGTGGGCATCTGCTTGTTTCTTTTAGGTGTGTGTATGTGGATACATGCAGATACATGCACACACATAACCAATCTGCGCATACATGCACATGCACACACACAGGACTACATGTCTGCACATGGATGTGTGGTGCACTAGGTGATGCGTGCTTCAAGAGCAGCTCTGCTCCCTGGGGTACCTGTGGAGCCTCTCTGCCACCGTTCTCCTTTTCTTACCAGTGACCCCGGCCTTTCCTCCAAACATAAGAGGACACTCTTTGTCACCTTCACCATTACTTTGCAGATTTCACAGGTGAAAATCGGTGATGTGGGACTTGATATGTGTTTGTTGCCATGAGCAGCTTGCTCCTTGGCTGGTGGGGCTTTTCCTGTTACTTCGTTTGCCCCTCCCCCTCCCATCCTTCTCATCAGGGTATCAAGGTCGTCCTCACGTTTTTTTCTTGCTTTGTGCTGGCGTGTCCTTGAAGGCCATCCTCTGCTCAGATGGGGTGGGTGTTAAGAGGCTTGGGTGAGGAAGGTATTTGTGTATCATGACCCATTTCCTATCACGTTATCACCTGCTTGAGCCCTGCCCTCGCCTCACCCCATCTTTCCTGGGTGTCTGGAAGCCTGTTTTCTGACTCTTCAGGCAGGTGCTCTTGATCCTTTCTGGGTCCACTGCTCTAGAAATGAGGCTGTGTTCTCTACCCCATGCCATGTCCCAGCCTCCCCACCCTGGATGTGTCTCTCACTGTCCCTTGTGTATGTGCACAGGCCTCCCTGGGTACAGAGGCCTCTCCACACTCCTGGATCAGGCGTCCCACATCACAATCTAAGATCTGACACTACCTCCCCAAACAGTGACCTCCCCTAACCCCCAGTTCTCACTTACCCCTGGGGGCAGGAATGATTTCTGTGGAGAGGTCCTGGGCATTGCCTTTTAAGCAAGTTCCCAGGTAAGTGGGTCAGCTTGAGAGTCTCTGTCTGAGAAAACCCCCAGCCAGGACTTTCTGCCTTTTTTTTTTTTTTTTTTTTACCTCCTGCCTCTCTGACAGCCCCAAGATGCTCTGAGTACTGGCTGGTATGGACTGGCCACTAGTTCAGAGTAGCCCCAGGATGCAGATTTTCAGGGGATATCAGAATCATCTTGGCCTCTAGGAAGTAGAAGTAGATGAGAGGATCTTTGGAAGCCTCAGGTGGAAAAGGTATGACTCCATCGTGGCACCTTAATGTGTTTCCCTAAGGAGCACATTCAAAGGAAGGAATGTGCATTATTAGGAGTGATGGAAGCTGCCTTCTGCTGTGGCTGCCACTTGGCAGGAACCCCCTCCAGCCCTGACCCAGGAAGCTGGACCTGGTGAGACAAACATGCAGACATGCTGTAGATTCACAGCTAGACCAGGTGCAGATGGGCAGAGGAGCCTCCCTTGGCCCCTCCATGGACTCCTGGCACATCAGGAGAAAGCAGCTCTGTGATCAAATGCCTCTGAGAAGCATACCACCCAGTGTTCCCTGCAGAACATGACTGCCATACCACGGGCACAGGACTGAGATGCAATGGGCTCTCTGCTCTCTAGCCACACCCTGTGGGGACAAGGTGCTTTTCTCTGTTGCTCACAAAAGCCTTGTGAGGACTAGAAGCATTTCCAACCCTGCTTGCCCCTGAAGATGCTGAGAGTGCTGCCTTGAGCAGGTCCCAGCCTGTGAGATGGCTAGAAATCACATCCAAACTGCATTGGGGTTTGGGTTGGTGCCAAAACAGACAACAGTTCCGCTGTGGGGCACCCTGCACATGCTCATCATCATGGTGACCATTGTGGGTCCTGGGGTAGGTACACAGTCAAGAATGAGGCTGGGCTGTGAGCAAATGTGGGGCAGGGTGAGAGTGTCTGTGACAGAGATGGAGGACAGTGGTCTGGGCTGTCCTGCTGCTTAACCTCCCCTGGGCAAAAGGCTCTGCACCTATGAACAAGGCACATCACGTCTCCTTCCCTGCAAAGTGGAGAAAGGGTCATGCCAGTCTCAGTGGTTCCTTCTGGTCCCTCTGTCTCCCTCAGTTCACAGCTCATTATGAATCCCCATTAACACCACCCCCCCCACCCCACCCCCCCCACCTCCCCCCCCAAGCCTCATCCCTGAACAGCACAGCTTCAGTTATGCCTCAGGCCTGAGGCCTGCCTAGCCTGAGGTTAAACATCTTTTGCAAGGTTCAGCCTCAGAGCCCCTGTCTTGGCTTCTTCTACCTCCAGGCTCCGGGACCTTCCTGAGGTGGTGCTGAGTCACAGCGATGGGGTGGCCCAGACTGGGTGTCCAGCTGCCTCTGGCCTAGAAGAAGGGCCACTCCTTGCCAGTTTGTGCCACTCATGTCTTTGATAAAAGGTTGAATTCCCTGTGGAGCTACGTTTCTGGGCTCAGCCAAGGTGGGCTCCGTGCTCACTGGGACATGGTACCATGCCATAGCCTTCTGCAAGGCCCTTTCAGCCTTTGCTGTCAGATATCTGCTTGCCTCTCTTGGTTCTGCAACCCATCCAGTACCTGTGCCCAGCAGAAAGGCAGCAGGGAGGCCTGGACCTGTGGGATAGCTGTCGTGGCTGTAGATACTAAAGGATGTGCCGCGTTCCCTTCTCCTAGCCTCCTGACAGGAGAGCAATGAAGCCCTGAGCGCAAAGAACAGCTGCTGTCCTGAGCAGTCAGTGCATTAGTTATGGTTAGTTACACACGTGGTTATATACACGTGGTTAGTTGTGTAAATATACACCCAGGGTGATCTCACAGCTCACCCCTAATTTGTTATCACCTCAGGATGATAACAAGGGCAAGCTGAGGCCATAGGAAGAGGCCCATGGAACACTTGTCCCACTGGGGAGTTCATTCAGGCAGAACAGTCCCCTCTGTGATACGGGGAGGGTCATCAGAAGGATCAACTGACCCCGTTTATCTCCCCCACAAATAACCTTTTGTTCCAGTATGGCCTAAAACCATTAGTTTCTTGTTTGCTTAGAATATTATCTTCCAAAGGGGAGTTTTAATGGGACCGTGTTAGGGAAATTCCAGAGCCTTATGGGTCCTCTCTTGTCATCAAGTCTACCCAGTGGGCAATGTTAGCAGTCGGACACACCTGCCCTGAACTTCAGGAGGGCTTGGGTGTGAGTGCAGCAAGGTCGTAAGTGACAACTTCTGGGGGCACTGACATCCCGCAGTGTGGCCTTTAGTGAGGACTTGGAGGATGTGGCTTTGGGCAGGGAGGACCTCTCTGCAGACTGGCTCTGTGCAAGAGGCTTGGTTCCCGACAGACCTGGAGCTGCAGAAGGCCCACGTGGAGCATGGAGCTAGGATGTCTCTAGAGCTCCCCTAGTGTTTGATTCATTCCACTTCAAGTTTCACCAGGCTGCTCTGAGTTGGCATCATGGGCCCGGCTTTATTCTTGGGAACTGATAATTCAAACAGGTATGAGGCCACCTGGCAGGTGGGGTGTCCTGGGTGAGAAAGCAGGCCAGAGTTAGGAGCCAGAGCCCCACTGTTACCTGGCCCCTCATCCTAAGCCTCAGTCCCCATGTGCTTATATCCTCCTTAGGGTCTTTGTGAGCCAGCAGGTGGGTATGATCCTGTCAGTCCCCACTGTGGAGCACTAGGAATCCCGCTTCCTCTGTTCTGCAAGGTCTGCTGCCTGCCTGGGGCCACCTTTTATCCTCCAAAATCCACTGGGCACTTCCTGCCCCACCTGGCATCTATATCTTTTAAAGGAGGGAGCAGGTGTTTTCCCCAGAGACTGCCTTGTTCTTCGGGGATGAGAGGAAGGCCCGGGTACCCAGTGCCCCTAATATACTCCTTCTTCTGAGTTGGCTTCTAGTCGGAGGTGTGGCCCACACTAGACCTGGAAGGACCCTGGGGCTCAGACAGCTTCTGCCCATCCCACTAGGAGGCTTTTTCTCATTTTTTCTCCTTCAGTTTTCTCCCTTCCCTTCCCTTCTCTTTTGTCTCTCCCTCCCTCCCTCCCTCCCTTTCCTTCCTTCTTTTCTTGTGCTGGGCATGGAACCCAAGGCGTCACAAGTGTTCTACCACCAAGCTACACCCTCAAGCCTCTCCTTCAATTTTCTTAATGTAATTGTTTTGTACATATGTACAGAGAAGTGCGTAAGTCAGAATGTTCAGCTTTGTGATTTCTTTCTTTTTTTTTTTTTTGTGGGATAATAGGCACCCAGATTCAGCCCCCTGACCCCTTGGCCCCTCTCAGCCCCTTCCCTCTAGCCTGTACCTCCCAGCCTCCCCATGGAGTAGGTGCCTTTGCTATGCTAGATATGGATGGGGTCCTACTTCAGCATCTGTGCCTATTTTTTGAATTCCACATCATGGTGGTGAGACTTGCCCTGTGTATGACTGTCACTGTCCATCCTTCTCTTGGAATGTTCCATTGGCCAGTTCCAGCTTGGCAGGAATCTGGTCTTCTGTGGAGGTCGCCTGGGTCCACTGTGAGCAGAGCTGATGTGTCTCTTCTAGTGAGTCTGTGAGCATTTCTGCCAGGCCTACAGGGCCAGGGTGGAACTCCTGGGTCTGCACATGCTCAGCTCTCAGAGGCCTGGTCAGCCGTGTTTCCATGTGGCTGTCCCAGTGGTGGAGCACCAGCAGCTGAGAGTTTCAGTTGTGCCACCTCCTCATCAGCACTTGGCATTTTCTGCCTTTTGAATTTTGCATTGCAGTGGGTGTCCAGGGATTCCACAGTGTGGTTTTAATTTCCCTCCCCCTGATGACTAATGAAGTTGAGTGCTTTTCCTTAGGTTTATTGCCCTTTTGTGAAGTATCCCTTCATGACTTTTGCCCACTTAAAAAAATTGGGTCTTCTGACTTTTTTGACATTCTCAGTTCTTTATTATTATGTATACGAGTCCTGTGCTGGATATATACACCTATATCTATATTCACATTCCATATCTATAACCTTATCCCTATCCATATTCCTATTTTATTCTATTTATATCCATATTCATATTTATATCTATATTCATATCCCTATCTACATCTGTACCCATATTACATATCTATATCCATATCCACATCATATCTGTATCCCAATATATATCCCTATTACATTTGTATATGCATGTACATATCTATATCTATGTCCTTATCCATACTCTTATCCATACCTATATCAATATTCTTGGCTATATGCATATCTGTAGTCATATATATATCCATATCAATATCCACATCTATATCCATATCCATATACCACATCTATATCCTTATTCCACACCTTTATTAATATCCATATTTGCATATACACAGACATGCACATACATGTATTACACAGGTAGGCACTGCTTATATGTGTGGAAATGTTAGTCACTGTGTTGTAGCAGTAAACAAAGATCCTGTCTTCATGGAGTTCACATTTCTTTAGGAGCAGGCTAACAAGGGAGTGTCAGATTGAATAACCGAAAGAAAAAATGTTCAGTGGAGAGGAAGAATTGCTAGGGTAGGAGACATTGTAAATATGTCACTGGAAAGGTGACAGAGACCAAGGTCTCTGAGTAGCAGAGATCTAAGGGAGAGTATCCACAGACACCAGGGGAAGTATGTTCCATGCCAGGACTGAGTAGTGAGAGCTGAGGTCTCAGGTGGGAGTGCATCAGTACAGCTGCTGAACTCTGGCTTTGATTATGATCAGGGCAGGAGACACTGGAACTTGTGGACAGAGGAAGGATGGGACCTGACTCAGATTGTAATGGGGATCCTTTGCTTGCAGTATTGGGGCAGCAAGTGCTGACACTTATTAGGAGCCTGATGCTATGGTCCAGCCTCTGATCCTGCACTCATGTTGGATGTATTGGGCCACTGTTATCCCAGAATGAGGATTTCTAGCCCTTCTTCAAAGGTGCCTCTTATGGTTAAAGATGGAAACTCTGTTCCAGGTCTCATGTCCAGCCCTTGCCTGGAGGAAGGAGGGGGTGTCTCCTATGTATCTTATCTTTCCAGAAGTCCTGGCAGAAGTCCACTGGCCACACCACACTTTGCTCATTCTCTACTTTCTGCAGCTGATGAGTACAGTAGAGGTCCCACATTGGTCTTCACATGCCCTCCCAGAAGGATAGTCCCACCCACAGCTTCAAGTAGAAGGATAGCTGGCAGGGGTCAGCTCCCCTGTCATCAGACCTTGGGCACAAGGAAGCCTGAGGATCATATGTACCCATGAATGCTCAGGTTATACTTGTGAGCCAAGGAGACAACCAGGGCAGAGGTGCTCTCTTACTCCAGGAGAAGCATCTTACCTTTTTGAGGTCCTTGGGAAATACTGGTGATATCTGTTGATGGGAAGTGACTGGAACAGTATAGGAAGACAGCAGGGGCTAACCACCCATCACCCTCCTCCAGACTGCCATGTTCAGAGAGGTAGAGGGGAAGGCTTGCATGTAGCAGCAGGGCTGTTGACTGTCCACATAGACTTCCTGAGGCAATGCTATGACCATCATAGGGGCCAGAGATCCTGCAGGGTCATGAGACAGGAATGAGGAAAGCAGTGGGGGGGATGCCTAAAATTTACCCCAGAGGTAAGACTAAGACTCTAGGTTTTACCTCTCTTGGAACTCCAGAGTGGTCTGAAGAGATGGGATGGCCATATATGCCCATGGCCTGAAGGCCCAGATGTTAACCACTAGTTAACAGCAGAGGCCACTGTGAGCTTTGTGTCTGTTGGAAGGCTTGAAACAATATGCCATGACAGAATGGGGAAGAGGACAGTGTGAAAGTTGCTGGTGGTGGAATTGGTGGAGGTGGTGGCTGCACCATTTCTGCCTGGAGTTTTCCCCTAACTGCCCACTTGTAGGGTGCTGTATCATGAGGTAAGTATAGTGCATTTTCTGGAGCCATGAGAAATGGGGTCCAGCCCCAGGACTAGCACTGACAGAAATAGAGGAGGTCAGCAAATGGACCCAGCACAGTCCTGAATTCCTCAAGACAGAAATAACTTTCCATCAAGACAGCCTAGTGCCTAATTGTGCTTCCGGTAAGGGAGCAGACAAAGGAGAAGGAGGACCTGGGAGGAGAGGTATCTGTCCTGAAGGCTGCCAGGCACAGAGCCTGCAGGGGTGGGGGAAGAATGTGAGTTCTCCTGAGGTGATCTGGGCCTCTCTCTGGGCATCCCCAGTTCTTCTCTGTACCATTCAAGTTGAGAGCCTCCTTCTCCTCCAGAGTGGTCCCTCCGGCTGCCAGTTCTGCCTTCCCCAGAACCTGGCTTGAGCTCCCTCTCTGGTTTAGTCTCTGCTTCTTTCATCCAGACTCCCGGCAGGTTGCTCCTGGGCTCAGTCTGGTCTCTGCCATCCAGAGTCTCAGAGCTAGGGCTGGGGCCTCAGAACCCGGTGGAGGGGAACCAACCACCTGACAGGATTTCTTCTGAGGGCTGGGACTCCTGGGCGCCGGATGACACCTCACTTTGCCACGTACCTCGGCGATCCTTGGGGTCCCTCAGATTAGCCCTCCCGCAAAAGCAGCTGCTCGTTCCCGGGGGGGGGGGGGTTCACTCAAGGAAATGGAAGGACAGCGAGTTGTGTGAAATGCTTCAGGCCAGAGCTGGGGAAGCGAGTGCCCGGTCGCGGGGGCATTCAAACCCATCGCTGCCCGACACCTGCTGCAGCTTGGTTGGGGTGTCTATGACGAGGTGAGGTTGGGAGGGGTAAGAGAAACGAGGAGGAGGAGGAGGAGACGGGGCGCAGGAGGCCCTCGTGAGCCGGATGTCACCACCACCACCGCCTCCCCCTGCGCTGAGTTCCAAACGGCACGACGCTCCCAACTTAACCCCTGGACCAGACGCCCTGCCCACACGGTGCCCTTCTCTGCGCGACCCCCAGCCCCGTCCCTGGCTGGCAGCGTCTGCGGCACCGCTGTTCAGGGTCGGGTCGGTGCCGTCGCCGATCCCCGGGTCTGCGGGCTCCGCCCCTGGGCCAGCCCGCCCCTCCCGCCTGGAGGTGGCTTTGAGGGCGTGGGGAGGTCCACCGGCTGGGGGGCGGGAGGCGGGCTCCTCGCGGCCGGGAGCGGAGTCTCCAGCAGTCCGACGCCTGCCGGGTCGGGGACAGTACCTGGAGCAGCAGCCAGGATGTTTCTGGAGCCCCAGGTAGGGCTGCGGCTGGTGGCCCGCGGAGGGCGGCGGGGCAGGAGGCGTGGTCCTGGGCGCGCTCGCCGGGCAGCGCCTTTCCACCCGCAGGACCGCGCGGTGGGGTTCCTGCGCCACGCAGCTCGGGGGCAAGCGTCTGTCCTGGACAGGGCTGGAGAACCACTCTCCAGGTGTCCCCACTGGGGCACTCGCCGCTCGGCGGCCGCGCCCAGGCTCCGCTGCCTTCCTGGCTTTGCCTGCGGAGGCCCATGGCTGCCCACGGGAGGGGAACAGGGGATGGCGAGGGGCTGCTCAGCGCAGGCACCATCAGGTTCGCGAGGAGCTGGGACGACTCTGCATCCTTTCCCGGAATCGAGGGGCCCCAGAACCACCTGTTTGGCCCAAGGAGGAGGTGTCTGGAGAGGGGGTGGTCTGTGATGAAGAGGGCACGTGGGAGGTGTGTCTGCGTGTCTGTGTGATGTGTGGGCGAGAGGGAGGGCATGTTTTATAAATGGGACGTGTGAGTGAGAGTGAGAGCAAGGAAGAGGCGGTGGTGAGGGCAGGGTGGTGCTTGCCGAAGTCCACCTTCCCCTCCCTGTCCAGGCAAATGTATTTAAAGAATGGAGCCCAGCAGTGGGTTTTCAAGGACCAGAATGAGGAGCCCTGCAGGGAGGAAGCTGAGAAAGGTCCTGGCCTTACTCCTGAGCCTGGGGCATTGTTGAATTTCTCCAGCTTTGAACTATGCTGGGCAGCTCTGCTGTCCCCAGCTTTCTAAGCATGGAACAGACCTGCTCAGGCTGCTAGCAGAGGCCCAGTGCAGAGAGAAGACAGGCCCAGTTGCAGTGGCCAGCAGGACTCATTTTTCCTTTCATTCACTCATTGACCTACATGCATTTATTGAGCACCTGCTGTGTGCAGGTCTTGCAGTTCAGCAGGGACCAAGCACACCAAAGTCCTTGTCCTCATGTGGCTCACCCAGGGAAAAAAGAACAATCAGTAAGTAAAATTCAGGAAATGTTATGTGATTAAGTGCTAAAGGCAAAAAGTGAAATGGCAGAGAGGAATAGAATATACCCAAAGTACATCAGTCAGAATAGTTTGGATTATCCTGTAGTAATAAAGCAACCCCCCAAGTCCAGTAGCTTATAATGACACAGTGTAGTTTTCATTCATGTAATGCCTGTTGAGAGTTGACTGAGTCCTGTCCCACGTGGGCCTCACCTCACTTAGGGACCAGATGACAGAGTCTCATGGCAGGAACCAGAGAGAGCCCTCAGTGTCATTTAAATGACTCAGTCCAGAGTGACAGGTCACTTGACTCAAAGCTTGAGAGCTAGAGGGCTCACACAGTCCCATCTGGGACTAGTCATGACAGCTCTGTTCACCTTGGCCAGCAGGTGCTTGGTACCTAGAGTGCTGATCACCCTTGTGGGATGGTGTTTGTACCTTAGGTAGGATGGCCCTGGAGGCCTCAGAGGTGTGATGTGTCCATAAGAACTGAACAGGGAGGAACAGCAGCCTGCTGTGTGCAAGGGCTGGGGATAGCAGTTGGCGATTACGGTGGAAATCAGGGACTCAGACTCTGGAGGTAGCAGAGGAGGGAAGAAGATTCTGACACATTTAAAGGAAAGCCAGAGGCCTTGCAGTTGGCTGGATATGGCCCTGGAGATGGAAGGAGTTGGGCTGGCCCCAGGGAGAATGTTATTGCCATTGGCAGAGGTGGCAAGGGTGTAGCAGGTACTACAGAGGCAGGCAGTGTACAGGGGACATGTTGATATGAGGTTTTGCCTGGCAGGGGTGGGCAGTCAGGGAAGGTCTGGGCTGGATCTGCTACTTTGGAGCCAGGTGTCTTCCATGCTGCAGGCTCCTTGCCACCTCCAGGCCATAGGCAGTGCTCCAGCTGTCTCAGATAGTGCTTTCCTGGGCCCCACCTGGTGGGCCTGACTGCTCAGGCCCCTTTCTGAGTGAGCTCCCCAGGAGAGGCAGGGTGAGGATTCTATCCCTGGAGAGTTGTGGCCCCCAGGACCGAGAAGGAGAGGGGAGCCATAGCATCTAATGACAGTGGCCCCCTGAATGTGCTTTCTAGGTTCTAGCTCTGGCCTGGGCATAGAGAGCAGTGGAACAGTACGATCCACAGCATGACACACCCCGAGCCCACAGTGGCAGCGTCCATGGGCAGGGAGGGGTAGTCAGGAAGTCTGCCTGGGGGAAGAATCATATCCTCACGGGAAGGGAGAGCTGGCCTGCCTGTGGAAGCTGCCTGCACTGCCCACACTTTTGGTCCACTTGGGTGTGGCCTTCCAGGGGAGCTGATGGAGAGTGACCACGGGAAAGTTGAGTCTGTCAGAAGACCAAATTGTTATGTCTCCCTGTTCTTCCTTCCCTTAATCCACTGGAAACTCCCCTGGTTATATTTGGAAGCCCATCTCAAAATCACCTCTTCCAGGAAGCCCTCCCTGACTTTCCCCTTCAGAGTTCATTCCCTATCCCTGTGCCTCCATGTCACCCAGCAGAGACCCTTAATGCCAAGAAGATCCTGCTGTGATGTGATGTGAAGACTTGTCTGTCTGGCTGATGTGAAGGAACACGGGCTCTTCTGTTCAGCCTTATGTGGCATAGGCTGGGAGGCTTCAGTGGATGCTTGTTGACGGCATAAGTGAGGGAAGGAAGGAACTAATAGGAGAGTTGTAAATGGCTTGTACAGAGTGGCTCGTCCTGCCTCCATGTTTTACATATGGGAAACTGAGGCTCAGAGGGGTTGTGATTTGCCTGAGGTCAGCCAGGAAGTCAGGGGTCAGACCTAATTCCCCTTCCAGGCTGCTTCTGCCAGGCCACGTTATGGGCTGCCTGGGTCCTTATGGGTTCCAGGATAAGGCAAGGAGGGCTCAGAGGCAGACAGGTTTCAGCACCCTTGGGGGCTCCCAGTTGAACCTGGAGTCAGTTGGGGTCTGAGGACGCCATTGGGTCTCGGGAAGGGGCAGGCAGCCAGGAACTCTGCAGGCCCTGAAGTCCTGGCCTGCTGGCCTACCCACTGTCCAGTGGAACAACCCCGCCCCCGCTGTCCCGTGCCTTCCTGGCTGGGCCCAGCCTCTGGCATTTCCCAAATGTCAGTGTGGCTGCCCTGTGAACCACCCCCTGTCCTGGGGCTGGTGAGTGTGAGTCAGAGAACTTCCGTGGCCAGAGCAAAATCTGTGGGAGCTAGGTCACTGGTATGAGGTGTCTGTGAACCCTTTCAGCTTTGCTCTTTCAGTGACAGGTATTAGATGAGAAAGGTTCCTGAGACTCAAGTCATAGCAGCAATCCCTGAAGCAGGAGAATCCTTGCTCCTCCTCCCTCCTTACCTTCTCCATCACAACACACAACAGACATCCTGAGAAGAGGGATGAGCCCATTCCAGGAGAAGGCTGGAAACCAGTGCCTGGCCCAGGTGAGGTGTGGTGCAGGTTCACCTTCATGGGGCCAAGGCTTCAGCGTAGCTGACCTGGTTGGAAGAGCAGACCCTCTGGGCACAGCATGTCCTGGAGTGATATCAGTGGGCCAGTGTCCCAGGATGACCGCAGTGGGAGGTCCAAAGAGACACACAGACATAAGATGTACTTACACAAAGATACACACACACTCAGAAACACATAGTCATACACATAGACATTCATATACACAGAGGTACATACTTAGACACACACAGACACAAGATGCATACACAGACAAGTAGATACATGCAGACACATAGGCACAAATACAGACACAGATACAGACACAGATACACAAACTCAGATACGTAATCAGACACAGAGACACACATGCATACCCAGACACATTCAGACACACTCACACGTGCACACAGTTATACTCACACACAAACACACACTCTCTCTCTCTCTCTCTCTCTCTCACACACACACACACACACACACACACACACACACACACACCTACATCTCTTCTATCCATTGTTGCTGGAGTGAACTTCCTAGTACCTGTTCCACATGCCCCTGTTTCGGGCACCTGAGAGGAGAGAGAGAGGTCATTCCTTGATTTAAAAAATATATATGTTAGCTGACTGATTATTGAACTCTTGTTAGTTTGAATAGATTTTTGGTTTGAGTTCCCAAAAAACAAAGGAAATTAATCATATTATAAGGAACATTCCACCTCTTCATATATAAGGTGTCTTTTATGTATTTTCTTATTGTGTTTTCCAAAAGATGCAAATTAACACTAAGTAACAGCAGTTGTCCTTGGTTTGATCTTCAGTGTAGTGAGGAAGATTTGAAAGTTTTTCTGTGTCTGAAATAGGCCCTATAGTGCCCATAGATATTCTTCATCATGCACAGTATGCCCTACTCCCATATTAATTGCCAAGCATATACATCAAGAATGGATATTCAGTTTCACCAAGGGCTTTTCTGAATTTAGCAAAATCATCAAATATCTTTCCTCCTTGGGCCTTTTAATGTGTTGACTTGTTTAGCTTTTCTGAGCTAAATCATCCTCTTGTTCATGGAAAAAAAATCTCACTGGGGCAGTCTCTATTGTGCTTAAAAATGCTTCCGAGTTCATTTTACTGATATGTTGCTGTTTCTTAGGTTATTTTTCATATATATTCATTGGTAAGAATGTATATGTATTTCCTATTAGGAGACATATTTGTCACATTTATAAATCATGTTATGTTAACTTCATAAAATGAATAGGAAAAATTTTCAATGTGAATGGTGTAGTTGAAATAGTTTGAATATCATATAAAGTTATTTTACTCTCAAAGGCCTGAAATAATTCATTTTTAGGAACTATCTCAGCCACAGCATGCTTTTCTATTTCCCTGAGGTTTAGTCGGCTGTCAACTTAATTTGTATTGCGGTTATTTTTATTTTTATTTTTTTGGCGCGCGGGGTGGGGGGTTGTTCTAAACATGTTTAGTCTATTTTGATTATTTATGTTTTCTCCCTCCACCTCTTTTCTTTTTTTCTTTCTCCAGGGATTGAATCCAGGGGCACATAACCACTGAGCCACATCCCCAGCCCTTTTTTGTATTTATTTAGAGACAGGGTCTCACTGAGTTGCTTAGAGTCTCACTAAGTTTCTGAGACTGACTTTGAACTCAGATCCTCTTGCCCCAGTCTCCCTGGCCACAAAGCCTGCCTGGGCTATGTTGTTTATATTTTCTAGGAATATTCCAGTTCAAAGAGCTTTCAGATAATTTAGATTAACTAATTGATTTTTTAAAGCTTGTTTCCCATATCCTCAATTTCCTATTTTCATGCCCAATGTGTTTTTGCATTTCCTCCCTCTTTCCCTCCCTTCCTTTTGTTGATTAGAACTGCCAGGGATTTATCTTTTTGTGTTTTCAAAGAATCAGGCTCTTGAATTTAATAAGCAGTACTACTTTCTTTCTTTGATTAAATCCACTTGTTTACCTTTTAGAAATTCTTTACTCTAGTTTGCTGCAAGTCTGTTTTGTTTAGAAGCTCTCTTTTGATTTTTGAATCAAGTGCTTAGTCTTATAATGCATTGAAGTCTATGAATTTTTCTTTTGAGTACAGCTTTGGCTGAATAATTCTTACTACTTGGTGTGGAGTTTCCTTTAAGGTTTATTTTTTCTTTCATTTGTAATTGGAGTTTGCATTGATTCTTTAACCCAAATATTACTTAGAAAAGTTTTTCAATCAAGTAGGTGCATGTTTTGGCTCATTGTTTTGCTTATTAATATGCAGCTGTGTCATGTTATGTTCTTATCATTCTGTCACCTGACATTTTGATTTGGGGACTTCCTCTCTCTCTTTCTTTTTTTGGTATAGGAAATTGAGGGCCTCATTCATACTATGAAGAGCATTCTACCCCTGAATTACATCCCCAGTTTCTTTTAAAAATCATTATTTTATTTTGTAAAAGGGTCTTGCTAAGTTGCTGAGACGAAGTTGCTTGATCCTCCTGCCTAAGCTTCCTGAGTAGCTAGGATTATAGGAGTGTACCACCAGGCTGGGCAGGTTTAGGGACTGCATTTGGCTTCACTGGTGGTATGACATCTGACAATGTAGATAAAAACTCTGAACAGTAGAACGAATGTGCTTTTCTGTTCCTCTGGCTCTGTATTTCATGGGTGGCTCCTCACATTTCTGAATGCTCATCCCAAGAACATGTACTACAAGATCTTCATTAGTTGGGCATCCATTCCTTGTTGGGAATTCTAGCAAGTTCTGGTTGTTGTTCTGCCAGTCTTTCTTGCCTACGAGGAGGTGCATATGGCATTTCCTGGGTACAGCTTTGTGTTCTCTGGAGTTTGCCTCTAATAGAGATATTTCTCCTATTCTCTACTCTCAGTCACTCAACATAGCATTTCTGACACCCGATTCTCCAGCAGACACCAGCTATCCCACAGATTAAGAACTTAGTACCCAAGACTGCTCCTTATTCTGATGCTAATAAAAAAAAACCCAAGTTGTGACTTATGCTTCTAACTGACAGGATAAATCAGGGTTCCCATGACCTTTTCTTCTCTGCTTTGATTAGTTTGCTAGAGCAGCTCACAAAATTCAAGGAAACACGTTATTATAAAGGATACAGATGGATATCAGATGGAAGAGATGTACAGGACAAGGCATGAGGGAAGGGGTGTGGAGCGTCCACGACTTTGCTGGGCATGCCACTCTGTTCAGCTGTCTAGAAGCTCTCGCAGTCCAGTCATTTTGGGGTTTTATGGAGCTGTCATTACATGATTAATTGCATTATTAGCCACTGATGATCAACTCAACCTGTAGCCCCTCTTCCTTCCTCCAAGGTTGGGGTTGGGGTGGAGTGGGACTGAAAGTTCTAACCTTCTAATCATGTGATTGGTTTCCCTGACAACCAGCCTCATCCTGAGGCTACCCTGGAACCCTCATCCACTAATCACCTTAGCATACAGAAAGATACATCACTTTGGAGATTCTAAGGGTTGGGGAACTGTGTATCAGAAACGATCCATATATATAGATACTTAGATCTATGTCTTCTTATAAATCCTAGTATCACAGTCTCTCTGTGTCTGGTCAATACTGGCAGGAAGTCCCAGCCTGCAGGTAGAAAACCTGGGCTAGCTTCCTGGATTCTGCACTATTCTCAGCCCACATGCCTATACCTTGTCTGGCAGGTAGATAGCAGTGCCCTCCTGGGAAAGAGTGGGATGCTCCAGCACTGGAAAGACAAAAATCCAGCTGCTCAGCCTCAGGCCTCTCAGGCTCTGGCCAGATCCCCATTTTGCAGTGTGGAGGAACAGAGGTGATGATACCGCTGGACCTCCCAGAGCTGTTACCCACAGAGCATGTGGTAGGAAGTATCAGGAAGTGTCCTGTCCTGTTCCAGAGTCTGTAGCTAGTGGACAAGGCCATGGCTTTCCTAGCCCAGTAGGAGCTGGATGCCCCTCTGTGCCATACCCTGCCCTTTGACAAACACAAAGCTCCCTGCTTCTATAGCATTCAGAATCTCAGGAGGACTACTGTGGGTGTCTGCCAGGAGGATGTCAATTCAAGCAAAGGAAATTGATTTTTATTTGTTGTTAAGCACAAAGGAAAAATCTTTTCTTGGTATAATTAGATGTCATTTAAAAATAAAAGAACTGTCCATTCTTTTTTCTATATGCCAGCACCCATATAGGAGCCGCTCACCCCTGGAAAGGCCTATTTCACCCATCCATCCCTCAGACAAGCCTCTCTGGGGCCCTTAGCTCTGACCCAGGCAGCTTATTGTCCCTCTGTCTTGTAGCCATGTTGATCCTTGTCTGGCTGTCAGCCTGACCCAAGACATGGGGTGTCTTTCTGTTGGAGCAGGTGGGAACCCTGGCCAGTGTGCTGGGCTTTGATTAGCAGCAGGACATCCTGTCCCAGAAGTCTTCAGTGGATGCCCTGTCTAGGAAGGGGCAACTCCAGTGGGGGTGAGGGTGTATACCTACCTTCCTTTCTCTGTGGCACCCTGAGAGGACTCCTAGTCATGACAAAACTGGATTCCAAGATGATCTCGGTTTGCTTGTGTCCAAGCCTGTACCCAGCTTGGCCTCTTGGAATCCTAGAGCTGTCCCCAATTGTAGGAGGCTCTCAGTAATCCGAGTTGAGTCCCAAGGAGTCAGTCAAGAGGGAGTGAGGCCAGAGGTGGGAGCCTGAGGAGGCCCCAGCCCTGCCCTGGTCCTGGAGCAGCCAAGTGGGAGGCAAGGAGGCAAGCCTGCTAGAAAGGGCAGGGATTTTCTGAAATCCCACCTGCTCCATCTCTGGGCTTCTTGAATCTCAATTATGGGGCAGTTATTGGTGGACAATGACATTCTGTCTCCTGAGCAGCTACCAGAAGAAGCTGACTGGACAAAAAGGGAAAAAAGGAGGAGGAAAAAAGAATGAGGAAAAAAACCCAGACTTGGCAGAATTTGTATTTAGGAGTGTGAAGAGGAGATGGCAAGATTCCTTCAGTCAATTCAAATCGTATTTGGTAATAGAAAAGAATTCAGAAAAAAAGAATGAATCATGTGTCTGTAACAAAGCTTTAATTATCAGTATTGCTCCTAAGCTTGGGCCTTTGTGGAGAAGGCGCCTGGTGAGGTACTGCGGCTGGCACTCTGGTTCCCATGGCAGCCGCCTCCTTGCTGGAGCATGGCCTGCAGCCCTGCGTCAGGCCTCAGGACTGCCTGGGCCAGCCCCAAAGGTGCACAAAGGTAAATACTGCCCTTCTTTGCAGCATTGGTGAATATGACTTCTTGAAGCTTGAATTATGTGAAAAGCAGTGTCTTTCCCCTCACCCTCTGTCCATCTGATGGCCACTGGGCTAGGAGGATGGGACTTGGGTGCTGCAGGAGCTCCCTAGGCCCTATCCCAGGGATGGGGCCAGGCTTGCTCTCCCAAGGACTTGCCTTCTGCAGAGGCCACAGGGGTTCAGAGGGACAAGGGGGTAAGAATTTAAGAGACCTGATGGGGCTAGGGTTGTAGCTCAGTGGTAGAGTGCCCACCTCACAGGTGTGATGCACTGGGTTCAATCCTTAGCACCACATAAAAATAAAATAAAGATATTGTGTCCATCTACAACTAAAATAAAAAATAAATAGACCTGTTGGCAAAAGAGTTTTATCACCCCATACCTTTCAGCCCACCCTAGACCAGAACCAGCTCTGAATCCCACAAGCCTGAGATAGGGCAGTGCACACAGGTCGAGGAATCAAGCTGCATAGAAGTAGGAGGTTTCTTGGTCGACAGCGGGGGACCTGGGTAGGCTGTCCTGGGAATGGTGGGTATGAGAGGGGACCCAGAGGTGGGACCAGAGAGAGGGAAACACCCCCTCTTATTATCTGTGTTTAGGACAGCAGCTAGGCAACCCATAGATCAGGTGTCCATCAGAATGTTCTGCAGTTCTGCTGCTATCAAAAACCACCAGGTGCTGAGCATGGTGGTGCATGCCTGTAATCCCAGTAACTTGGGAGGCTGAGGCAGGAGGATCACAAGTTCAAGGCCAGCCTCAGCAACTTAATGAGACCCTGTCTCAAAGTAAAAAAATAAAAAGGGATGGGGATGTGGCTTAGTGGGTAAGTGCCCTTGGGTTCAATCCTGGTACCAAAAAAAAAAAAAAAAAAAAGAAACCCACCAGGTACTAAGGCTATCCTAGGCTTCATTGGTTTTGGTTTGTGCTCACTGTCAACTGGTGAGCAGGTGCTGGAGATGATGTCTTAAAGAAGAGAGTGCTGGGGCCCACAAATGGGTGGGATAGGCTAGCCTCCCAACTATCTCAGGGCCAACCTGTGCCTGCAGCTGGATTCTGCATATCCATCAGATGGGGCCCAAGAAGACAGAACCAGGACTCTGTGGAAAGGAGATACATTTCAGTTCAAAGTTAGGGAGATTTGGGAGCTTGGGTTTGGGAAGAGTAGACAGGCCTGGGGGCCGTTTCCTGCGGTTCCTGAGGCAGGAGAGTCTGGGTTCAGATTGGACCATTAGGGGTGTGTCCTTCTAGCCCTGGGGTGAAGAAACGTGATGGATGGCCTTAGGCTTGGGGTCCAGAAACCACCCCTTGAGAGTGATGGGTCATAACAGGTTTGGACTTCTAGGGTCCTGGCTCCACGTCCCTCTTGCACCCACTGTAGTGTCTATGAATGGGGCGGAATTAAGCTGAAGACTCGCACAAGGTGGTGCTCACGATGAGTACCGTGCAGGTGATGCCCAGAGAGGCTGGGTCACTGACAAGTCACCTTGTGTTCTTCATTTAGGACTCGAGTGCAGGCTCCTGGCTCCAGATGAGGATGGAGACTGCAGCCTCTGGGGAGGTGGGGCAGGGAGGAGGGGGGGTGTGTGGATTAAGGCACGCTGAAATAGTGAAATTGTGATGACGGGGTGTTAGAGAAGACAGAGCCAGAGGAGGACAGAAGAGGGGGATGTGGGTTCCCCCAGGGGGAAGGGTGCTTTCTTTTCCAGCCTGCACCTCTGCTAGCTGGAATGTCAAATTGCCCTTTATGAAGGTGGGAGCTCAATGACTGTGGGCAAGTGTCCTGTCCATGGCCAGCTGCCTCCTTTCCCTGAATTTTCTGGTCTGTGAACCCAGTTAGGGAACAGGAGAGGATGGGGAAGGATAAGGGAGGTGATGGGCAAAGGGTTTCTGCCATCCGACCTGTCACCAGGAAACTCAGGCTAGGGAGAGAGCAAGTATGATGCCTCCTGCTGCCAGGAAGGGAGGACGTCCTTAGAGCTGGCCTCCTGACACTCTGTCCCCAGGGCCAGTGAACCTGACCTTTCACCCCTCCCTCTGGGATGCGTGAAGTGACTAGAACGGTCTCCCATCCAAGGAGTGGGTCAAAATCATCTGATTCTCTGGGTGCAGTGGCAAATGCCTATAATCCCAGCTTCTGGGGAGGCTGAGGCAGGAGGATCACAAGTTTAAACCAGCCTCCACATCTCAAAATATAAAAAAGATTGGGGATGTGGCTCAGTGGTTAAGCACCCCTGGGTCCGATTCTGCCCCTCTAATCATCTGAGGCGAATCCTCTGACTCACTAAAGATTACCTAGAGATTCGCATTTGCATAGGAATTGTGTGCCCTCCGCACCTACTCCCTCATTCATTTAAGCAAGAATTTCATTTACAAATTTAGCCTGAATTGCAACTACCTGGCTTAGAAGCCCCTCGTGTGAAGTGAGTCCCTGACACCCCCAGCTCCAGCCAATTCCCCTCCCTGAGATTGTTCACTGCCAAGGGGATCAGGAACCACCTGTCCCAAGGAGATTCTCCAGGGACTGGGAACTCACCCTCCATGTCTGGATCCACCCTAGAACAATGCAGGGCTGGGCGTAGTTAGGCAGGTGATGAGCAGGACCTGCCGCTTTGCGGTGGCATGTTCTGGTGGTGGAGGCCACCTGTGACCTGGTTCTAGTCAGGGTTAGGGGAAGTCCTGCACTGCTGGAGGCCATGACCTGGACACCTCCACAGATCCACATTTAGGATGTCATGGGCATAGATAACTGATAAAAACTTGTTTTGGAGTGAGTGAGCCAGCCAGGATGTGCTCTGGGAAGACTTCCTAGACAGCTACTGGGTGAAGGCTCATGCAGTCTTTCCTCTAATAGCTCTTCTTTATCCAGATTTCTCCTTCAAGTCTTGGCTCAAAGCTACAGCAAGGTAAGCCTCCTTGATGGGCCAGGTTAAGGTTACTGCCTTCCTTCATCCAGTCTTCTGACCACCTGCTTCTTCCTCTGACCTGAGCCTCCTCTAACCTTTATCTATGTGGTCATCCTGTGCCAGACTTACCTGTTCCAGTGGTGATTTGTAGGGACAGAGAGCAATGGATTCTCCTTCATTTGGATTTCTAGTGGCCAGGCTGGTCCTTGTTAACATTTCTGAATGAATGAATGAGGAATAAGGACTGTGTGAAGCCACCTCTGTGCAAACAATTTCAGGGAACTAGACAACACTAGAAGGGCAATTGGGTCCTTTTGGTAGTGTCCCTGTGATGGAGCTGGCTCATGTGTCTCTTGGCCAGGTCCAAGTGGCCAACATGGACCTAAAAGAAGCCTCCGAGCATGCCGTCTTGGTTTTGTGACCCACCAGGGTGGGGACACAGGGTTGACACCCAGCTCCCTCCAGGAGCCCTTTCTCCCCCCACCTCCTCCCTAGCCGGCAGAGGGGAGACTGGCAGGATGTGTAATTTTCAGTTGCTAATTGTGATGCCCTGCAGATTGCTGAGCTAAAAATAGTCTTGGTTTTTTGTTGAGTAGGTTAAAAAATAGAAGCCCCCATGCTGCCTCAGAAAGAATCCCCCACTGCCAAGCCTGGCAGAGGCAGGGGCTGCCTCAGGCCCCTCCTCCACCTCCTTGCAGAACCCTCATGCAAAATGGGCCCTAAGGGCCATTTTTGTTCCATTTTCCCAGGAAGCTGGGTTACTTTCCTTGGGGCTGGGAGCCTAGAAGTCCCTGGAATCATGCAGAATGTGGTGGGAATGTGCCTTTGCCTCTGTATCCTGGCAAAGGTCTCAGCTGTCATCTCAAGCTCAGATGGGTCCTGTCCCTGCCAGAAACATTTAGGGGCAATGTTAGGGAGTGCTCATGCAGTGCTCATGCAGTTGGAGTAACTGCCCAAACCCACAGGCTCTTGGGACCAAGAGCCTGGGTGACAGGGTCTCTGTCCAAGAAAACACAGGGCTTTGGGCAGGCAAGCCTAGGCAGACCTGCACATGCTGCCTGCCTGAGCAGCCTGATGCAGATCTCATGAACTGATATTCCTGTCAGAGAAATGGGAATCTCTGGGTTATAGGAGAATTGCATTTATGTGAGATGAGTTTTGTAAAGCCCAGTACATAGCTTGACTAACTCCTGATGATGGAACTTTAAAGTACAGTGTTAGTTAAAAGCTACTTGACATATATCAGAAAATTTCCAAAACTACAGATTTTAGAATCTGGAAGGGGCTTACAGAATTCTGAATGTGTGCTGGGAGCAGGCCCCAGACAGCTCCCTCTTGAGAGTTGAACAGAGGAGGCCTGACCCTGTTCCTGTCCAGTTGTATAGAGACACCGTTCCTTAGGCTGCTGTTCCCATTCCCCACTGGATGAGGTTTAATGTGTTTGGGGCTGACCCATTACCTCCTAGATCTACCTTCCAGTATTTCTCCCTCAGTCCTTCTGGAACTGAGCAGGATGCCTCATGTAGACATCCCAGGGCTGGGTGTGTTAGGAGGTGAATGCTTCCTTTCCTTTTCCAGGATGTTCCAGGAAAGTGGATTTGGTGTTAAAAGTAAGTAGGTAGCTGGGCCTTCAAAGCCTGAAGGCCTGAGAGAACCAATGAGTGGGACAGGCTGTGGTTTTCCCCATCTGACTTCTAAGGGATGAGGCCCCTGTCCAGCGTGGCCACCTTTCTTGCCCTCCCCTTCACACCAACATCTAAGTCCCAGAGACTTAGGCATCAAGATGGAGGCTAACAGCAGAGAGATGGGGGCATGTCTCTTGAGAGTATGAGGGAATCTCCTGGGAGGGGTGTAGGTGCACAGGACTCCCAGGACAGGTGTGAGGAGAGAGAACCCTGTACATGGACAGTGCTGTGATTGGATACTCCTTTAGAGCCAACATCATTTATATTTCTTACCCATCATTTATATTTCTTATCTGAGTAAATTGTTTGCTACGACTTCAGCTATGGGAGTATCTTTTCTGAGACCACTGGGTGGTACAGGGCCTCCCCCACATCCTGGATCTTGTTGGGCTTTTATCCTCTGCGCATCCTTTGTACAGGAGGCAGGAAGAGCACGTAAGACTAGGAAAGGATGTAGCCATGAACCAGAACTGGACAAGTGCAAGATGCCAAACCCCATTGGCTCTGCTGCAGGAAGCCCAGCAGCTCTGCTTAGACCCTCTGGGTCTGTCTCTGCTGCAGCTGCAGCTCTTGGGACCAAGAGCCTGGGTGACAGGGTCTCTGAGCCTGTCTCTGGGACAACTGGAGTTTGTGAGAGGAAGTAAGGACTGTATCCCAACTCACAAAAGGTGTCTACTCTCTTGGGCACGTGTCTGGCTCTTGGCCAGAAGCAGATATTCCTCTACTCTGCTGCCTGTGGCCTGGAACACATGAGAAAGCTTTGGAGCAGTGTGAGGCAGTAAAATCTCTGAAGTCCCTTGAAGAGGCTATAAAAGGGAACTCTGTACATACTTCTTTGCAAAATCTTCCCCAAATCCTCTTGTCTCTCTCTCCCAGAGTGACTTATGGCACTGGGCCACCCATGATCTCTCTTCTTATTGTCTCAACATTTTCAGGTTCTGAAAGTCTCTCAAAACCCGGCTCCCTGACACTGTACTTGTGCATTATGTTCCTTAAAATGTGCAAGGGCACACATGTGTGCATATATAAATTACAGTGGAGCTGTGAATACTCAGAAACTAAAGTTTGTGGTTGTATCCCATAAAAGGGGGTCTCTTCCCTGCATTGTTCTAAGGCAGAATCCCAGAATGCACCTTCCAGATGGAGCAGAGCCCTGAGAGCAGTATTCACTTTCTGTACCGAAGCACATTCTGCATGTGAGCATTTGTACTGGGCCCCTCATGCACCCTGTGCTTGCACTCCTCACAGCAACTGTGAGTTCAGGTGCCACCATCAGCCCGTGCTCATGCAGTTGGAGTAATTGCCCAAACCCACAGCTGGAGTGTGGGGGTCCTGATCCCTCACCCTCTGGGCTCCTGGAGCCATCAGCAGGTGCATGTTCTGCACATTGGAGGGGCACAGAAGCAAGATGATGTCTGCTTCTCCAGAGCCACCTTCCCTAGAGATCAGAGCTGACATATGAACGAAGCTTATGTATGAACACTTCATTGGGAAATATGGGATCCTACTCCCAGGGGAGCAGGAAGCAGGGAAGCAGAGCCAATAAATAGCCTGGATATGTTCCAACGTCAGTCAGTCTCAGTGATGCTTTTGTCCTTCTGGAGTGAAGAGGGGGCATTTTCTTATTGGTTCTCATGCTCCATAGATAAGTTTGTCCCCCTAGGTATGAACAGTTTCCAGGTGTTACCTAGGCCATCCCTGACTTCTGGGTTGTGGACACACAGGTCAAAATGAGTCCATCTGTCTCATGCCTCAATGAGAATATGTAGTTGGGGCTGGAGGCTGATGGCCTTACAGCTACCTCTAGGTCAGAAGGCATAAGTTAGAATCAGTGGTAGCTGACATTGGGCCTTTTGGGTGTCATTGAGGGTAGACACAGATGTGCATGGCCTGTGGTGAGCCGTTCCTGCGGACTGTGGTCGCCATTACATGATGGCGCTGGCTCCGTTGTGGTCTGTGAAGGACAACTCCATATCAAAGAGAGTTGGCATGTTCCCAGCTCCTTATCAGAGAAAGTTGGCGTGTCATTTTCTAGCACCCTGTGAGAAGGGTACACGTGGCAGCTTTGCATTGGGGTTCGAGGTGCTTTATTAAGGCTGGGAGGGGCATCCAATTATTATTCCGGGTAGTAGAAGAATCATTAGAAGAATATCAGGGGCCTGAATAAACTGCTGAAAGAAGATTCCTGAGTCGCGTCTTCCTTGCGGGCAAGGGGGTCGTGACAATGGCCTATAACCACATCTGGTCCACTTCGAGGACACAGCCACATTGGTTGCCATCTTCTCACTCCACCCTTACACAGCCCTGCAGGGAGGTGGGATAAGAAATCCAATGACAGGTGAGGAAACTGAAGCTCAGAGCATCCCAGAAGCTTCCCCTTGGATTCAGAGGCAGAGAACATGTGTCTTCACTCCACATTTCTGACTGTTTTCCACAGTGCTGGGTCTAGGACATGCAACCACAGGAAAGGACTCAAGCATGTATGGATCATCTGGTCACCAGGAGGGTGCAGACAAGGGCATTAAAGGAGCAAGAGGCAGAGGCTGGGGGCTGCAACTGTATGGGGACTCCCCAAGGCAGTGTTACCTGTTCTGGGCCAATATGGGGGCAGCAGGCTTGAGCCCCATAGAACAGTGGCTGCAAGACCTCACAAGCCATGTCATGCTCTGGGGAATAACAGCAGAGATCCTGGATGGGGCACCTCAGGTCAAGCCTGAAGGATTGGGGCCACCAAAGTGGTGGTATGGGATGGGGGTGGACAGGGAGGGGGAGGATCTGGGGAGAGGACCACACAACTACAAGAAGCTCCTAGGCCCGGTTGCTTTGCCCACCTCCCCTCTGGCCAACCAGATGTTGTTACCCAGGCCAGCAGGGAGCAAAGGGTCTCTGGGGCTCCGCCTCTTCAGGCAGCTCTTCCTGTCCACACTCATCCCTGCAGGGCTGCCTCTGGCTGTGCAGGGGAGTGGGTATGGCCTACCCACCCGACTGCTGGCCCCTTTCAGGGACCAGCCATCAGCTCTCATACAGAGAGGCCCCCTTCTTCCATGTGCCCCAGCGAGCCAGGTAAACTCAGCTATGGAAACTGGTTGTCTATGCAGCTGGTGGGAGGGCCTCTCCCTCTCATCCTGTCCTGTGCAACTGCCCCTTATGCCCACCTGGTGGGAGGGGGGAAGCTTTCAAGGTCTGTCCCTTGGGATAGAGTGAGTCACTTGTAAGTGTGAGCACATTTTTTCTGAGTTGATTAGGTTTATAATTAGAAGGTGCTTGTCTTTCTGCCTGAACAGAGGAGGAGGTGCTAGGAGTTGAGAGGAACCATCTAGGGGTACTGTTTTGCCTCCCACTCCTTCTGCTGGTCTAGGCTGCTGCTTGGTCTAGGCCAACTCCATCTAACTTGAGCAGAGGTGAAGGTGGGTCCTAAAGAAGGTGGCCCACACCAGCCAGCTCCATCCTCACCATCCCTTTGCTTGGTCCTCAGGTCTCACTGAGCTCTCTGCAGTGTCTGTAACCTGGCAATGGGTCTGGCTGTAGCCAGGTGCAGCAGAGGCAGGAGAAGGCCTGCTTGGGCTTCCTCCTCCCATCTGCACCTGGAAATTCTTGGAAAATGCCAGCACCTAAGTTGCCCGCTAGACCAGTTAAGACAGACCCACTGGGGTTGGAGCTGGGTAGAATGGCTTTGAAAAGCCTCTGAGATGTGCAACCACAGATGAGGGCACCTGGTTTAGCTGGCAGAAGGCACTGGAGGCTGGAACTCTCAGTGGGATAGGTTTGTGGCCTTTTATCCTTCCTGCATGCGAGTCACTTGTGTGCCTCAATTAGTTGCAGATTTGACCAGCAGGCCTTGCCTGGAATGATTTGTACATTTTAACCATGACCAGGAGCCTACTGCTGTTTGGTTTTAGAGTGTCAGCACAGGGTTGGCTTCCTGTGTCCTGGCACCCTTGTGGCCTGTGAGGGGTGCTGAGCCATCTCACAGATGGGAATCAGATCCCAGGGAAGTGATAACCAGCTAGTGCAGTGTGCAACTTATCCTGACGGCTCATTTGATCCTCCCAGCAAACCTCTGCAGTAGTTAGTGCTCCCTCTACCCATTAAGCTTCCCAGAATTGAGGATCCTGGCAAAACTCACCTCTTTGCAGCTAGTTGCCCTGAATCCTGGTCCTCTGTGTCTCACTGTGAGATGTGGAGTGTGACTTCGCCCTTGGTGCCTTGTCCTCATCTTTGGATGCTCTCAGTGTGGGTTGGTGTTATTGTGAGAAATAAATGAGATGAGTCAACACCAGCACTTAGTGTCACTTATGGTACATATTATGTACTGACAGCGTTAGCTAATGCTGTGTGTTTCCTCCCACGGGGCCTCTATGGGCTCTGCCAATCCCCCACTGAACCTGGCCTGCCTTGGGTATTCGTGCTGGTCCCTCATCCAGGACCCTGTCCTTGAAGGGGACCTGTTCCTACTAGGCTCATCTAATCCCTCCCTGGCAGCAGAATCACCATGAGCTGAGTCTCCAGGTTGACTCTCCTGGTCTCCCAGGCAAACCTCCCCAGCACTGGGGCAGGTCTCCCTTTGGCAAGGGCTGTTTGTTAGCAGCATGTTAGGGCATTCCCTTCTCCTATCATAGCACCTCCTACCTCTTCCATGGGAAAACAATATCTCATGACCTCAGGAATTGGGGTGAGGACTTACAGGTCAGTAGTCTAGGCTTAATCCAGGGAGGGACCTGGGGAGGACTTGGAAATTCTAGGATTTCCTTAGTGGAGTCTGTTTCCACTGGGCCCCTGATGTAGCATCTGAGAAATGAAGGGTTCACTCATATCAGTGATCCTCAGACTTGAGCACACAAGTCCCGAGAGGGCTTATTAAAAAACAAATGTCAAGCTCATCTTTGAGTTTCTGATATGACAGGGGACAGGGCTGGGCCTTGAGAATGTTCATCTCACATGCATGAGGTGCTGCTGCTGCTGCAACAAGCTAACTCTGAGACAGGCTCTCCTCCCCATCCTGGAGTGGAGGCTGCCCTGAGCCTGGGGTCAGTGCCGTATGCTGTGTCACAGGGAGGTGGTCCTCTGCTTGTAAAGCCCCTGGAGAGCAGCCCCGTGGTCCTCTGGCAGCAGTAATCATGGCTAGTATTTGCTTGACATAGTGGGAAAACTGAGGCCAGGATGGCTCTGAGGCTTGCCCTAGTCTACAAGGCTGGGCCCTCATGGACTGTGCAGGGGGAGCAGGAAGCCAGAGGAGGGTATGGAGCCCTCCCACTGCTTTCCCAATCACACCCCTCTTAGTTCCAGGAACCACTCCTATGAGGAGTGCCCCGCCGAGAGAGGGCCATGTGGCTTTGTGCTGGTGCTGTCTGTGCCCCCTGCCATGGCAGGAAGGTCCAGTTCTGCCACCTGACCTCAGCCGCCTAGGCCCCAGGCCCACCTGTCTCCCAGGGGTGGGAAGGGTGAGACTGTGTGTGCAGCCACAGGAGGGAGAGCACACTTCCAGGCCTGGGTCTCAGAGGCCGGGGCTCGCAAAAGCTTCATGATCCTTTTACACTTGGCCGGTTGCCTGATGCAGAGACTGAGGCCTGGAGGACTTTAGAGTCTCCCCTGCTTCATGAGAACTTTCAAAAGAGGCCTAGCTGCAGTGTTAGGTGGGAATCCTGTAGCCCTCAGCAGGACAGCCACAGGGGACAGCCCTAGGGAGGCCAACAGGATGCCTGATGCTCAGGTGTCCACATGTCAATGGCATGTCAGATTCCACATGTCCAAAGCCAGTCCCACATCTTTCCTTAGACCCTGCCTTCATGCTCTGTCTCGTGCTGGTCAGTGTTCCAGGGCTGAGACAGTCCTTCACAGTGTCCAGGGTCGGCCTTGCCCCTGTTCTTCTGCTCCTACCTGACCTGAGGAGCTCTCTCTTGTTTATGGCAAATCTGGCCCAAGTGGCCTCCAGATGCCTCCCATGAAGGCTCCCTTAACTATGTTCAGAGTGGCTTCTTCTCATGCTGGCCCTGGGGTACGTGTGGTCATCCTAGACTCAGACCACCGTCTCTGTTCATCCCCTTCATACACACTGGGCTTTGGACTGTCTCATTCCTAGGAGGTTCCTTTCTGTATGGCCAGCACCATTTTACACACATCCCCTTCCCTCAGGCCGCCTTGACCACAGGCTCCCTGTGTTTCCTCCTGGCATTTTCTCCACAATTTCTCTTCTTCTCCTCTTATAACCTTAGGAGGCAGGCTTTGTGTCCAGATCCCAAGATGAGGCCCCATGTGCATATAGCAGGTGCTAAAGAGACATTTATCAGGTGTGCGGTGGCTAAGCGACCACTTGGGTGGCACGTCTGGGGCTCTCACCACATACCCTGAATACATGCAGGCTGCCTCATGGCCCTATTCTTCTCTCCTAGGAAACTATGCCCCAGACATCTGTGGTCTTCTCCAGCATCCTCGGACCCAGCTGTAGTGGACAGGTGCAACCCGGCATGGGGGAGCGAGGAGGCGGGGCTGGCAGTGGCTCTGGGGACCTCATCTTCCAAGATGGACGCCTCATTTCTGGATCCCTGGAGGCCTTGATGGAGCACCTGGTCCCCACGGTGGACTATTACCCTGATGTGAGTGCCTGGGGTCTTGGGGAAAGTTTCAGGGAAATGTATCTGGTTCCAGGAGAGGCTGCTTCTGGGAGGAGCGGGAGGCCCAGACAGTCCCACTTCCTGTACCTTCTTCACCCTGTGACCTGCACACATCAGCTCATGCCTGGAAGAGGCTGCAGTGGCTTCTCTGCTGCTGCTGGGATGGCCCTGGAGGCGTAGGAAGCAGAAACACACAAAGGACCCAGCCCCTAGGGGAGGAAGAACTCAGGTCCTGGTGAGGGTGATCCAGCTCATTTCCTGGAAGCCATCTCTGAGCTGACAAACTTATTTTGTGCATAAACCTCATGATCCAGAACAAAGGGTGACAGTCCCATCCTGAGGTATGCAGACCCTAACATATGGAGCAGCAGGCCCTCAAGGGCAAGGCTGTGCTTCATCAACCCAAATCTTTCCTTTTAACCTAAATATGGTGTCGTACATTCTGAGAATTGAGAAAATATTCCCTTGTCCTGTGTGGCTTCCTTCCGCCTCTGATGAGTGACGTCTCTTAGCAACGGTGGGTCTGTAGGCCTGCCTGCTTCCTTTTGTGAGCTGAGCATCCGTCTTCTGGGAGGGCCTGTCCTGGACCCTTCATCCTCCGAGGGCAGTCATCGCCTTGGCTTTGGCTGTTCAGATGCGGTTTGCAGGAGGTGCAGGCAGAATTGTTGGTCTCCAGCTTCTTCCTGTTGGCTGTGCTGGAGTCAGCTCAGCTTCCCCTCCTGTCAGGCCACTTCCCTCCTTCTGGGGCTCTGGGAAGATACACCTTTGCATTGTCCACTCCTCTGTTTTTCTGTCCACCCCATAAGCCCTGTCAGGGACAGTGCTGATAGTACAGACACTGATGCTGAGTGCCTGGGGGCAGATCCAGGAGGAGAAGCCTCAGGTCCTGAAGAAGCCCAAGGTAGGACTGTGACCCTTCAGTGATAGTCAGCCTGTGGGTCAGCGGTCCTGTGCCATAGCAGGAAGAACTCCTCATCTCATAGGCTTTTCCCAGAGGAGCCAGCCAGGTGTTATCCAATGGAGTTCTTGGAACATGGTGCTCTACGATCCTGACTGCTTCCCAGGAGAGAACAGAGAGATGACAAGGGCAGAAAGTAGGCCAGGAGAGTCTAGCTGGGTCTTGGCTCCTCTGCAGAGTGCCTGGGTTCCCCCTTTCCTCACTGCCAGACAGGCATGTGGGCCAGACATGTACACCCTAGTAAGTCTTCACTTTTCCTGGAGATGGTAATGGCTCCTCCCCTATCTGCCTTAGCCAAGAGGTGATAGTGTGCTTTTCCTTATGTATCTGAGTTGTCTGCTGATGAGGAGAACCTGAGAGTCCTACCTGCAGCTGGGACCCATTAGCACCCATGCTGCACAGCCTAACACAGAGCGCAGGAAGTGTGTGTGGAGGCAGAGAATACTCTGATATTCCAGGGAGGGCTCCTAGTAGTCTTATTCCCCACCTGGAGGGCTGCTTGGGGGCAGTGAGGACCCCTGGCCCTGTGTCCTGCTCCAGGAGGTCTGCACTCCCAGGAAGCTTGGCCGTGTTATCTTTGGGCTGGAGCAAGGAAGTTTGTCCTTTGGGCTGGGAGTTGGGGTGGATGGACCTGCCCTCCCACTTCTCAGCCTCTGGCAGCCATTTCAGGACAGAGTAAGGTTGAGTGGGGTAGATTCCCTCCCAGGAGCCCCAAGCAGCCTCATGGAGATGGTATTGACCCACAAGTCCACCCTACCTATAAGCAGAGTCCCGTATGAAGATTCCACAGGAACTGACCCTGCAGATGGAAGGCCTGAGAACCCTGGGCCACAGATTCCCCTCGCCACCCTTTAGTCCAGTCCTTGAGGATCCTGGTGATAAGGGCACATGGATATGGGATGGAGGGGCCCTGGAATGGCAGTTGGGGTGAAGGGCCACACCTGGTCACAAGACCCATAGCTTTCCAGGTCCTGTCCTCCAAGGCCCTGTCCCTGCTGACCAGGCCATGTCCTCCTTGATCTCTCAGCTCCACTTAGTCCCCCAGGTCACATTCTCACTGGCTAGGCCCGATCCTTTCCCTCTGACTGCTCTGCCCACCCTCCCCATCAAGCCACTCTGCTGCCAACACAGCCCTGCCTCACTGAGCAAGCCATCTCTCCCAGGTGTTACCCACTGACCTTGGGCAAAGCCTGCAAGGATTTGGAGAAGCAAGAGGCCTGGACCGGTCTCAGGACCGGGCTGGGCAGCATGCCCAGACAGCCCCACCATCATCCAAGGCTGGCTCCCATTACAGAGTGGGACAAAGGGTGCTGGAGAATTCCAGCCAAGCTGTTCCTCCAGGGTGGGTGGGATTGGAGTAGCAGTATGAGAGAAGCCAGGTGTGTAAGGTGAAGGAAACCATGCAGGCCCCACATGTGATGCTGGCCTGGGAAGGGCCAGGCCAGGAAGAGAGCGGCATGAGCCTACCTGGATGCTGCCATTCCTGGCCTGACCAGCACTTTGCCTGTCTCCTTTCTTCAGAGGACATACATCTTCACATTCCTCCTGAGCTCCCGGGTCTTTATGCCCCCTCATGACCTGCTGGCCCGAGTGGGGCAGATCTGCCTGGAGCAAAGGCAGCAGCTGGAGGCTGGGCCTGAGAAGGTATGAGTGCGAAGGGATGCTGGTGCTGTCTGTGTCTCTTGGGGTGTGGCTTCTCTTGGTCTGAGGGGTGTTGCCAGAGCAGAGAACTCCTTCTAGGATGCTCCAAGTCCCTACTATTGATGACACTTGCGCCCCTTCCAGAGAAGGGCCCCATAGACAGTCGTCCAGACCAATGCCAGGCTCCCTGATATGGAAGGTTGGTTATAGCCAGCAGGACCTGGACCGTTGCCACCTCATGAGGGGTGGGGGTCAGGTGGCAGTGTCCTCAGCCTGTCACGGCTCGAGTATTTTATAGGGGCCGCAGTCTCTTCTGGATGGAGCCAGGTTTCAGACAGTCAGGAAGCCATAGCTTGACCCTGAGGCCCTCGGAGGCAGGCATTTGGACAAGACTTTCAGAAGCTCAGGGTCCAAAGTGGAAAAATGGGTGGTGGACATGATATCCAGGAGCTGGCAGGGCTGTCAGAGCAGCAGAGGAGTGTGGCCCGACCTGCCCTTCACCTCCCTGCTTCATGTGGTCAGACCTTCTGTCACTGGAGGTTTGCAGAAGAGGCCCGTGAATGCCATGTGCCCTCCACATAGTCTTCTCAGAGTAGCTGGAACCAGGTGGTCCAGTCCAGAGCACTGGCCAGTTATGTCACTCAAAAGGGGCAGGTTCCAAGCATATGCAGGGCTGGGGGCTGAGTTGTGTGAGAGCCTGGGTCCCCAGAGCATTAGGGGTCATGATAGCCTGGGTCCCCAGAGCAGTCATGGTTCATGCTGTGGCCATAACAGTTGGATTGGAACAGTGTGGTGGGGAGCTGATCAGGTATGGGAGGAGCCATGGTGGGTGCAGGAGTGGTTCTGGCCTCTGTGGGCTTTCTGGTGGGTCAGTGAGAATTTGGCAACAGAGCATCCTGCATTGCTTCCTCTCTACTTCATGGGGGCAGAGGCCATGTAGGCATCTCTGGACAAGATGGGCAGCTGCACCCACACCCTCCTTCCCTCAGCCCTGTGCCAGGGTGCAGGGCACCTGTCCCCAGGCTGCATGTGCAAGTTGACACAGGTGACAAGGGATACCTCTGCCTTTCTTGACCAGGAGTCGTTAACTTACTTGCTCCTCAGGTCTACACCCTGCCCTACAGCACTTGCAAAACTATCTTTAACAGAGAGGGCAGATAAGCTTCTAATTTAACATTATGATTTTATTTGATTTTCCTGTATGCTTTTTATGGGTAACATTTAATTATTGCAAGTAAATCTATGTTATAATAGTGATGGGTTATGGTTTTGGAAATTAATTTGTTTAAATGACAAAAAAAAGTTTATTTAAGGGAAGTAGGAAACAAAAAGGAGTCTCAGGTCATTCTGGTGTTGCAAAATCACAGGTGGCATGTGTGGCAGAGAGACATGCCCAGCACAGGCCCTGGGCTTAGGGGTATGGGTCCTGAGGGAGAAGGAAGCTGTGACACTTGCCATCTTGCAGTCCAATCTGGCCCATGGGGCCTCACACTGATCCCTGCTGCCCTAGGCCAAGCTAAAGTCCTTCTCCGCCAAGATTGTGCAGCTCCTGAAGGAGTGGACAGAGGCCTTCCCCTATGACTTCCAGGATGAGAAGGCCATGGCGGAGCTGAAGGCCATTGCTCACCGTGTCACCCAGTGCGATGAGGTGAGGTCCTCCCTCAGCCCCTGGTCAGGCTGCTTGGGTCTGTCTTCTGGAAGGTGGGGTATACAGACACAGACTAGTATTGATTCCCTCCCCTGTTACTCCCTGAAGAGAGTGGCAAGGTGGCTCCACAAGGTGGATCTGCCACATCCCCAGATGCAGCTTAGCTGGCCAGAATTGGGTCAGCTTTGCCTACAAACACTACATGCAAGACTATTGCTATGAACCCTCTTCTGGCCCTTGACACCCTTATTGGGACCTATTGAGAGGATATGAGTCTGTATGCTCTTTCTAGCTCCTAGCTCACCATTGGCCTTCGCTGGAGATAGGAAACCCAAGGAGCTGAGAGGGTCTCTCTGTGCTGAAGAATTTCTTTGTGTTCCACAGCTCCTATTCCCTGGGGGACTCAGGAAGCCCTGGGAAAGCTTTGGGAGAGATTGGGGACCCAGGCTGTCCCTACCCAGGGTAAAAGCCCTTCTTGATGCCTTGACCCATGCCATGGCCCCTTCTGACGCTGAGAGGCAGTGACAAGCAGCTCAGCTGGCCACCTCTGGGAAAGCCACACTTTTCAGACCCAGAAGACCAGTTCTGACCCTGCCCTCAGCCCTTCTGCTAGAAGGATAGTTCATGGAGCCCACCTTCCCCAGTAGGCCTCAGAGGAGCCCACACTACACCCCTCTCTCATCAAGGGTTCAGAGGCTCAGAGCAGCTTTGGACAGGGCATGTGGGCTCAAAGTCAGCCATGTCTCTGGCAATGAGATGGGTTTCTCATGATGGCAGTGGACTTACCACAAGCCCACTTCAGCACCCTCACCACTCTCTGACACTCACAGGAGAATGGCACAGTAAAGAAGGCCATCACCCAGATGATACAGAGCCTGCTGCTATCCCTGGCCACCCGGAGCCAGCTCCAGGAGCTGCGGGAGAAGCTCCGGCCACCAGCTGTTGAAAAAGGGCCTGTCCTCAAGGCCAAGCCACCGGCCGCTCAGAAAGACATCCTGGGCGTGTGCTGTGACCCCCTGGTGCTGGCCCAGCAGCTGACCCACATCGAGCTGGTCAGTGCAGCCAAATGCTCTGCATGGAGTAGGGTGGGACTAGGGCCACATTCACTGCTGCTTGGACAGGGCTGCTGGACCCAAGTGTCCCTCTCAATGTAGTGCTGCCAAGATCCTTGCCAGCCAGGCTGGGTTGTCACAGGGAAGCTGGCTTGCCAGCCTTGGCCTGTGTGCCTCAGGCTGGCTGTGTCCAGCTGGTATCGGGTCTGAAGGAGCATGGCAGCCCTGTGTGAATGGGAGGGTTTGGTACTGCATTGTCCTAGTCCCAGGATGGAAGATTGGCCTGGGAGGAGAAGGGCCTGTGCCCTAGGCAGGCCTTCACTGTCTCCAAGGCCTGAGTCACTCTCCCCTGCAGTTCTTTTTCCTCTTTTAGGGGAGGCTGGTCACCCCCCCTTTGCTGTCTCTCCCCCATAGGAGAGGGTCAGCAGCATTCACCCTGAGGACCTGATGCAGATCATCAGCCACATGGACTCCTTGGACAACCACAGGGTGAGTGGGCTGAGGTCCAGGCTGCACTCAGCATGACTTCTGGAGTGACAGATCATGAAACCTGATGGCTTTCCTGGTACCCATTGAGGGGGTTCAGCAATGGCCACACAGAGTGATGCATGCTGGGAGGGACAGGGGCTCTGCTTGGGGTTGGGGAGCTAGCATGGCCTCCCAGCTTAGCTGAGCACTGGGCAGCCAAGGAGCAGACAGGTGTGAGCAGTGGGAACTGACTTGCCCAATCAGAGTCCTCTGGGATCCCTGTGACTTGCTTTGTAACCCCCAGTGCCGAGGGGACATGAACAAGACCTACAGCCTGGAGGCCTATGACAACTGGTTCAACTGCCTGAGCATGCTGGTGGCTACTGAGGTGTGCCGGGTAAGCACGTGCCACAGCAGATGTAGGTGGGGTGGCCATGCCCTTTCCAGACCTGGCGAGGTTGTGAATTTTGCCCTGCCTGCCTCAACTTATATGGAACACACTCTCTCTCTCTCTCTCTCTCTCTCTCTCTCTCTCTCTCTCTCTCTCTCTCTGTCACACTTTAAAAATTAAGAAAAATATGAAAAAATTCATATTTTCATACAATAAAACATCATAATTTGGCTAATATCATTCCCCTGTATTTCCCCTTTAGATGATGGAACTTTCAAAATAAGCACATGAAGTGTCCATTGCCAGGGCCTTGGTAGTGCTCCCTCCCTGAAGCCTCCATATCCAATGATTCCTTAAATGACAATAGGGATCCCCTATGTGGGAGTGTGCCCCTTGTGCCCAGCACCATTCTGCCAGCCTTGGCAGGCAAACAGCCCATCCCTTTTATGGCTGAGGAGATCCATCAGGTGTTGGACATGTGTCTGAGTCTCACAGATAGAGCCTTGAATCTCCCAGACCTGGGAATTGAGTCCCAAGGAACTTCTTGACCCTCTGCCCAGTGGCCCCAGCTCCTGTGGCCTGTTGGTGGCTCCACGCTGAGGTCATCCTGTCGCCTTCCAGGTGGTTAAGAAGAAGCATCGGACCCGCATGCTGGAGTTTTTCATTGATGTGGCCCGAGAGTGCTTCAACATTGGAAACTTCAACTCCATGATGGCCATCATTTGTGAGTGCTGGCACAGGTTGGGGGCTGCCCACACCCTCTGCCTTCTCATGCTCTGACCCCTGCCCACTGTCCCTGCAGCTGGCATGAACCTTAGTCCAGTGGCTCGGCTGAAGAAAACATGGTCCAAAGTCAAGACAGCCAAGTTTGACGTCTTGGAGGTAGGTACCCAAGTTCATAGCACAGCCCAGTGTCCCACCTTTGTCCTGTGTGGCAGCAGGGGTGGGATCTTTCCTTTGATTCAGACATGTATGGAGCTGGCCTGGTGGTGGGTTCTCAAGCTGTCCTTGGCCATTGCTGCATCCAGTAGAACTAGCATTGCCTAGAGCAAGTTAAAGAATGGAGAGTTTAACAAAAGGGATGATATCCACTGAGCAGTCTTACTGGCCTTTTCCTGGGTCAGCTTTCCCTAGTTCTGGATTATCTGGGTTGCCCAGAGGCTGGCAGACCATTTAGCTCATCTGCAGTCCTTCCCAGATATATTTCTATCACCACCTCCCGACCTCTGGCAAAACATTTGTCCCATGGAGCTGGTCAGGCTTAGAGGTGTCAGTATATATAGAAGAGCAAAGCAAGGTTTTGAAGGAAGGGGGATGAGACCTGGGCAACAGGGCAGGGCTGTGACACTTCTTTATAGTTTTCCACAGGTCCCAGTGTTCAGCAGGCACCTTTTGGTTTTATCCACTCTGTGCTCACTCCTGGGCTCCTCTAGGGACAGTGACTTCTCCTCTTGCTGTCTTGTGCTCTGCAGAGGGCATGCTGAGTGGGTCTGAGGGGCTCACCTGGTCCTTGCTATGCCCACAGCACCACATGGATCCATCCAGCAACTTCTGTAACTACCGCACTGCCCTGCAGGGGGCCACACAGCGGTCCCAGATGGCCAATAGCAGCCGTGAGAAGATTGTCATCCCAGTATTCAACCTTTTCGTTAAGGACATCTATTTCCTGCACAAAATCCACACCAACCATTTACCCAATGGGCACATTAACTTTAAGGTGAGCCCAGTCCCTTGTGGTTCTAGCACAGTTGGGTAGGCAGAGACCATGTGTCCCCACAGGTGTGGTAGTGGCTTTGTGGCAGTATTTGCAGGTTTCCCAAGCTCTGCCTGAGGTTTGGAAGGGCTTTAAGGACTGAAACATCAGCATTACTGCTTGGCCATGAGATGTAAGGCTCGAGGAGTAGACTGTGCTCTTCTTGAGGGAAGATCTGATCACAGAGCTTGTTGACACAGGGAACCTATATTTACCCAGGATCCTGGTTTCACCATAGATCCCATCCAGGAGATAGAGCAGAGGCCACTTTTGGGGAATTGGGGGTCAGGAGGGTTTTATGCAAGAAGGAATCTGAATACAGATGAGATAGCAGCAGAAAAGGGCTCTGACCAAGGACAGGAGGACAGGACAAAAGTACCTGGGGAAGTATAGGTGGCACTGGGCTCACACAGGTAAAGAAGGGGTGGGCACTGTGGATGCCTATATAGGCCCTAGAAGTGAGATCATGGCATGTCCTGGCTGACACTTCTGGGTTGGGTGTGGCCAGGATGCTGCCTCAGGCTGGAATCATAAATGGAGCCCTATCAGGGGAGACACAGTCCCTGCTATAGTCTGATGGCCCAGGCAGAAGGCACGATAGAGTGGCCTCAGGGAACATATGCTGGTTCTGATGTAGCACAAGACACCATGGCCCTGGGGTCAGCCATGCAGGGCCACTGTCTCCATCTCAATGGCACTAATGACTGGAGCAGCAAGACCAGAAACCATACCCCCTGCCCCTGACTGGGTTTTAAGCTCACAATGACAGATGAATACTTTATTGGTTTTCTGTACCTTCAGAAATTTTGGGAGATCTCCAGACAGATCCATGAGTTTATGACATGGACACAAGTAGAGTGTCCCTTTGAGAAGGACAAGAAGATTCAGAGTTACCTGCTTACAGCGCCCATCTACAGCGAGGAAGGTAAGAGTCCCTTCCTGGCAGTATGCCCCACTTGCCAGCTGGACAGTTGCCCTGACTCCCCATCTAGGCCTCTTGTCCTCTTGGGATTGCCCTGGGAGGTGGGTGTGATTGTTACCCAGAATCACATAGGGGCTACTCAGCTTGCACCATGAGTGTGCGTGAGGGTGGGTTATGGACAGATGACAGATAAGGAGGACGGGATGCTATTCAAGAGAACCCAAACAAGGAAGTACTCTAGTCCCTTGACAAGAAGTCTAGGAATTCCTTGCAGTAGAAACCTGCATATTACCCAGCCAGAGGTTTTTGTCCCTTTGTCCTGGGACTAGCTTTGCCCCTGGAAGGGATAACTGGGTGTGGCAGGCAGACACCCAAGGAGATACTGGTTCTAAGAGCTTTCCCATCCTCAGCTCTCTTCATCGCCTCCTTTGAAAGTGAAGGTCCTGAGAACCATATGGAAAAGGACAGCTGGAAGGCCCTCAGGTAGGATACCCCAGGGACCCAGGAGCCCACAAGGAAGGGAGAGGACTGGGAGCAAACATGACAATCTGCCTTTCTGAAAGGGGTCCTGGGGCAGTGGGAGACTGAGGACTGGGTCCCGATTTGGGCCCTCCCCTCAGGAATCAAGGACCTACACTTTCTGCCTGCTCAGGAGCCTGACTGTTGTCCTGTCCCTTGCCCACCTTTAGGACCACTCTCCTTAATAGAGCCTGAGGGTCTGGATGCAGCCTGCACGTAACCGGATGAAGCACACGCACAAACCAAGTTTGAATCTTGATTGATATGGGTTAAGATGAGGAGGCCTCACTGGTTGGGGTCCATTTTGTATATAACTTTTATGAAAAAGAAAATGGTAATTATTTCATGCATCAACCTTTGGCACTTACAAAGTTTTTTTGTTTATTTTAAATAACAGGGCAGGGCCCTGCTTTGGGGAGGGGTGGGGAAAGAGTATCATGGGAGATGGCATCCATGATAACATCTTATTCTAATGAAATGTAGATTTTTATTTTATACTTTTGATTATTAACATCTTATGAAAAAAATATTTTAAAAAACCCAACCAAAACCAACGTGAGCCCTGCCTGCTCGGACGCCTTTCCAGCCAGTGTCTCTGATGTCGGGGTTAGTGCCTTAGAGGGTACTGGGGGTCCGGTCTTCCTGCTCTGTTGTTTGAGCCTTCAGTGAGCTCTGCCCTGAGCTGTGAGGCGCTCACCCTCAACAGCCTAGGCCATGAGGTTCCAGGGGGAAGGGCTGGGGCACCTGGGAGGTCTCGTATATACTTCTGGAAGTGAACCTTTGAGTGCGGGCTCTCCAAAGTTTACATTTTCATTTTCCTTTATCAGGGATTTATGGGGTCGGGAGGGGCAGGGGGACACCTGGTGGCATATTTTCTGGAAGAATATGTCTGGCAAATTCTTCAATTGTGTTTTAGACAAGAGAAAAATCTAAAGTAATAAGGGGGAGGGAGCCATAGCATTGCAGTTTTCATGGCTATAACTGAAAGACACACTGAGCTGTAATGAAGAGAACACCAAGTAGACCCGAGATGGTGACATTTAAAGCTATTCTCGAAACCCACGCACAAAAGGAAGAGAAAGAAGCAAAGTCAGTGTGCTAAGGGACTTGCCCTCCTCTTCTCTCTGGTGGGAGGCAACCTCACTGGAATCTAAAATCAGAAAATTAGCCAGGCTGAAACTGCTGGAGCCCTTTCAGATGGAACTGCCCAACACTGAGAGGTATTTTTCTAAACCCAAACCAGAAGAGAACACTCCATTTTTCATGTCTGACTTCCTGGCGTGAACCTTGGGCCTTACTGACCGTGGGACTGGACAGCTCTCTCCTTTAGAAAGCCAGAGGCGGTCCATCCACACTGACTGTCTCCCTTGCAGGAGCTTCTCATCCTTGTCCCTCTCCACTTGCCTGGCTTTGGCAGGAGCCACGAGTCAGGAAGCCAAGGCAGGGACCCGTTAAGGTCCCAATTCCAGAGCTCAGAGGAAGAGCCTGGAGACGAATGGGCCAGGCCTCGTGAAGGAGGCAAAGTGGCTGCTGCCCTCAGCCGGAGTGGAGCTGAATAGTTACACTGTATTGTCACAGTGTGTTTGCACTTTTCAGACATTCTAGCTAGTCCAGATTGTATACTGATAGTACATATTGCTTTGTTTATGTCTTTGAGATAAAGAAAGGCTGAAACTTGAGAATATATATTTGGAATACAATGTTAGAACATTTTCTGTATGTGTTAAAGAGCCTTCATGTCAATGTGCGCTTCACGGGTCACCAGTTCTACTTGAAACAGTGTCTATGTTTGCTATTTTATTTTCCCAATTTGATACATACCTTCAATTTGATGTTTTGGTATTTGGAGCTGATCTCTGAGTATAAAGCTGTACCATAGCACAGGATGTCAGTTTTGGTGTGACTGGACGTACTTGCATCAATAAAAGAACATGTTGCTCCCCACTCTTGTGTGTGCCAGGTGGTATGCCATACGTGGTGCCAGTAGCCCAGACTAGGGAGGAAGAGAAGGGAGGACATACCAGGCATCCAAGGGGGCACCTGGCAGGGAGCATTCATTTGCAGTTGGGCAACATATTCTCACAAAGGGCTTTTCCAATGTGCAGTGCAAGACTGGAACAGGCTGCACAGAGTTCCAGTCCTGCTTTCCTCAAAGCTGGTTGCAAAGGATGCCACTAGCTGCTTTAGTCCATGGTCAGGTAAGTTGAGGACACTCATTGAAAAACTGCAGAGGCTCTTTCATTGCAGGAGCCTTCGCAGTCGGAACCTGGATGAACGTGGACATTGTAGGTCTTCAGGCCCAGGGAGGGCTGGGCAGCACTTGTTAACATCTTCCCGTGGAGGCATATGCTGGATACAGGTCTGGATGGGGCTTGTCCTTGCATTCAAGAATATTCAAGCAGGGTTTACTGAAGGGCACATGAAACTTGGGAAACTAAAGGAACTGAGGCACCAAAATGGGGAGTCACCCTTCTTTTCCAGCCTGCCCATTCCCTGCTGTAGACGAGGCCCAAGCCGGATGAGGTCCTTACTACAGTCTAACCCTGTGCATTCACAGTAAACTCCACTAATTTCTAATTTGTTCATTATCCAACATTTCCACAAGACCAGCACAACCCAACAGAAAACTTTCTGCAGTGACAGAATGTTCTATAACTACACTGTCCAATATAATGGCCACTAACTACATTTTGTGGGTATTGAGTACTGAAATGTGGCCAGTGTGCTCAAGGAACTAAATGTCTAAGTTTAAATAGCTGGTAGCCACTGCATCAGACCAAGGCTGAGTGTGAGGCCTGTCTGCTGCTCTCCCCCCATCATCTGATACACAGCACTAACAGGTGCTCAGGTGTTTGTAGAGAACATGAGCTTGTAGTTTTTACAGAACATGTGAAGATACCTGAACTTTGGGCAAATGACAATATGTTTATGGCATTCCTAGTTTCCTGGTAAAGTTCTTTTTGAGTTTCACCTGCCCAACCAAAGAAGGGGCAGGACATCTGTGCATTGGATGTGAGCTCGTGTGACCTGCAACGACACCAACCTTTGCCCATTTTGTTTCCTGGGAAACAAAATGCATTCTCAGGCCCCATTCCAGATATGCTGAATTGGAAAGCCAGGGGAAGCCTAGTATAGCCTGGCTGCAAACCATGTTGGAAAAGCTCTGTGTAGTTAAGGGGCTGTGGGTGGGCTCCTGCATGTCCACCTCTTTACAGCCCACCTCTCCCAGGTGCCCTCTACTCACACATGGAACTTTTGTATGTCTGCGAACACATCATACTCCTGTACCCTGCTCCCATTCTTGCAAAGCTAGGAGACTGCAGTTCAGTCTGCATGAGCTCCTGAAATGTTCCCTGGGAATGGTGACTAGGCTCCTTGGGGTTGTCCCTCATTTCTTTGTCACACTGTATGTGGGCTGCCAGTGTCCATCTCATGTCCTGGTTCTTCTGTGCAGTGTCATTTCCTCTGTAGCTATGCCCAGTGAACAGTAAGTACATGGTTTCTCACAACACCTGTAATATCCAAATGTTACCTCTCATCTCACAAAGTTGCACAAACAGATCTATATTAGAGCTCCAGGTGTGGCAGGAAGAGGAGCTAAGGATCTACTAAGATCCTGTTGAGACCTTTGTGACAGATTACTTGTGACATACATATCTCCCGCACCTACACCTGTTTGCCATGTTCCTTAGGGAGGCCAAAAAAGGCAACAGTCAGAGTGAGAAGTGAAGTTAAAACTACTGGATCTAAGTTTTGGTCTTCAGCTGCCAGATGCTTGAACAAGTTATCTGGCTCTTTAAACCGCCATTGTCCCAGGATTAAAATGGGAATCACCCTAGTAGGTTCAAGGCTCTGGGTTCAATTTCTAGCAAGGATGTGGGGAAATTTTTGTCTCATGGTTTGGAAGAGTAGATGGCACGGAGCATGGGTGGCACCTCATGATGCTGAGCTGCTCTCCTGCAGGGAGCAGCAGTTCTTGGGAAACAAGAGGCAAGCATTATGAGCAGCACCCTTCTCACAGGAACACTTGAAGTCCTATCAATGCCAAAATACACTATCATCACCAAAGAGCCACTTAGTTATTAAATCCAACCAGTATACAAACTTACATGAGGAAAAAAGATATTTGAAAATTTGGGATTGAAAACTACTTCCTAAACAAAATCTATAAGCCACATACAGACCAGTTTAGATCATGTTAACACAATTTCTATCTTTATTCCTTCAAAAGAAGTCCTAGTACTGTGAGGAGGGTAAGGGACTGCCAAAACACTACAAGTATCTACCCCAACATAATCAGGACACTCATGATGGATCTTCAGCAGCAGTGTTGAGTAAACAATGTTGGAAAGGATATAAGAAAGCAAATTATGCACCTGTCCATTTCTGACACCATGAAAGACTAAGTAACTGCCTGATGAAAACAACCCATAAAGTTGTACAAAATGTACAAATCTAAATGAAGGCAGGACCCAGAGAAGTCCAGAAAGAGCTGAATCCAGCTTTTGTCCCATGAGCATCCATTTTTTTTTTTAAGTCCACAGGGAGATGCAGAAGGTGATCCGCACTCTGCTCAAGAAGAGGGATCAAAGAGGAAACCCTGCCTGCTAAAGCTGGCATCCCAGAAAACTACCCCTCAGTGTAACAGTGAACTTGAAATAAAATGCCCTAACCAAAGCCCAACCAAGGGTGTTAAGAAAAAGTGTCTGTTCTCAACATATCGGAATCTATGGGACACAATGAAAGCAGTTCTAAGAGGAAAATTCTTTGCCTGGAGTTCATTCCTTGAAAAAAGGAAAAACCAACAAATAAATGATCTCACACTTCATCTCAAAATCCTAGAAAAAGAAGAGCAAAACAACAGCAAAAGAAGTAGAAGGCAAGAAATAATTAAAATCAGAGCTGAAATTAATGAAATCGAAACAAAAGAAACAATTGAAAAAATTGACAAAACTAAAAGTTGGTTCTTTGAAAAAATAAATAAGATCGACAGACCTTTAGCCATGCTAACAAAGAGAAGAAGAGAGAGAACTCAAATTACTAGCATACGGGATAAAAAAGGCAATATCACAACAGACACTTCAGAAATACAGAAGATAATTAGAAATTATTTTGAATCCTTATTCTCCAATAAAATAGAAGATAGTGAAGGCATCGATAAATTTCTTAAGTCATATGATCTACCCAGATTGAGTCAGGAGGATATAGACAACCTAAACAGACCAATATCAATTGAGGAAATAGAAGAAGCCATCAAAAGACTACCAACTAAGAAAAGCCCAGGACTGGATGGGTATACAGCAGAGTTTTACAAAACCTTTAAAGAAGAACTAATACCAATACTTTTCAAGCTATTCCAGGAAATAGAAAAAGAGGGAGAACTTCCAAATTCATTCTATGAGGCCAACATCACCCTGATTCCTAAACCAGACAAAGATACTTCAAAGAAAGAAAACTACAGACCAATATCTCTAATGAATCTAGATGCAAAATCCTCAATAAAATTCTGGTGAATCGGATACAAAAACATATCAAAAAAATTGTGCACCATGATCAAGTAGGATTCATCCCTGGGATGCAAGGATGGTTCAATGTATATTGAAATCAATAAATGTTATTTGGGGCTGGGGATGTGACTCAAGCGGTAGTGCGCTCGCCTGGCATGCGTGCAGCCAGGTTCGATTCTCAGCACCACATACAAACAAAGATGTTGTGTCCGCCGAGAACTAAAAAATAAATATTAAAAAAATTCTCTCTCTCTCTCTCTCTTTAAAAAAAATAAAAAAATAAATGTTATTTACCACATCAATAGACTTAAAGATAAGAACCATATGATCATCTCGATAGATGCAGAAAAAGCATTTGACAAAGTATAGCATCCCTTTATGTTCAAAACTCTAGAAAAACTAGGGATAACAGGAACATACCTCGATATTGTAAAAGCTATCTATGCTAAGCCTCAGGTTAGCATCATTCTGAACGGAGAAAAACTGAAGGCATTCCCTCTAAAATCTGGAACAAGACAGGGATGCCTCTCTCACCACTTCTGTTCAACATAGTTCTCGAAACACTGGCCAGAGCAATTAGACAGATGAAAGAAATTAAAGGCATAAAAATAGGAAAAGAAGAACTTAAATTATCACTATTTGCAGATGACATGATTCTATACCCAGCAGACCCCAAAGGGTCTACAAAGAAACTATTAGAGCTAATAAATGAATTCAGCAAAGTGGCAGGATATAAAATCAACATGCATAAATCTAAGGCATTCCTGTATATCAGCGACAAATCCTCTGAAATGGAAATGAGGACAATCACTCCATTCACAATATCCTCAAAAAAAAAAAAAAAAAACTTGGGAATCAACCTAACAAAAGAGGTGAAAGACTTACACAATGAAAACTACAGAACCCTAAAGAGAGAAATAGAAGAAGATCTTAGAAGATGGAAAAATATACCCTGTTCATGGATAGGCAGAACTAACATCATCAAAATATTAATATTAGCAATATTACCAAAAGTTCTCTATAGGTTTAATGCAATGCCAATCAAAATCCCAATGGCATTTCTTGTAGAAAAAGATAAAGCAATCATGAAATTCATATGGAAAAATAAAAGACCCAGAATAGCAAAAACAACTCTAAGCAAGAAGTGTGAATCAGGCGGTATAGTGATACCAGACTTCAAACTATACAACAGAGCAATAGTAACAAAAACAGCATGGTACTGGTACCAAAACAGGCGGGTTGACCAATGGTACAGAATAGAGGACACAGAAACCAATCCACAATATTACAACTATCTTATATTTGATAAAGGGGCTAAAAGCATGCAATGGAGGAAGGATAGCATCTTCAACAAATGGTGCTGGGAAAACTGGAAATCCATATGCAACAAAATGAAACTGAATCCCTTTCTCTCGCCATGCACAAAAGTTAACTCAAAATGGATCAAGGAGCTTGATATCAAATCAGAAACATGGTGTCTGATAGAAGAAAAAGTTGGCTACAATCTACATACTGTGGGGTCGGGCTCCAAATTCCTCAATAGGACACCCATAGCACAAGAGTTAATAACTAGAATGAACAAATGGGACTTACTCAAACTAAAAAGTTTTTTTTCTCAGCAAAAGAAACAATAAGAGAGGTAAATAGGGAGCCTACATCCTGGGAACAAATCTTTACTTTTACTTTTACTCACACTTCAGATAGAGCCCTAATATCCAGAGTATACAAAGAACTCAAAAAAGTAAACAATAAGAAAACAAATAACCCAATCAACAAATGGGCCAAGGACCTGAACAGATACTTCTCAGAGGAGGACATACAATCAATCAACAAGTACATGAAAAAATGCTCATCATCTCTAGCAGTCAGAGAAATGCAAATCAAAACCACCCTAAGATATCATCTCACTCCAGTAAGATTGGCAGCCATTATGAAGTCAAACAACAACAAGTGTTGGCGAGGATGTGGGGAAAAGGGTAAACTTGTACATTGCTGGTGGGACTGCAAATTGGTGCGGCCAATTTGGAAAGAGGTATGGAGATTTCTTGGAAAGCTGGGAATGGAACCACAATTTGACCCAGCTATTCCCCTTCTCGGTCTATTCCCTAAAGACCTAAAAAGAGCATACTACAGGGACACTGCTGCATCGATGTTCATAGCAGCACAATGCACAATAGCAAGACCGTGGAACCAACCTAGATGCCCTTCAATAGACGAAAGGATTAAAAAAAATGTGGCATTTATACACAATGGAGTATTACTCTGCTTTAAAAAAATGACAAAATCATAGAATTTGCAGGGAAATGGATGGCATTAGAGCAGATTATGCTAAGTGAAGCTAGCCAATTCCTAAAAAACAAATGCTAAATGTCTTCTTTGATATAAGGAGAGTAACTAAGAACAGAGTAGGGAGGAAGAGCATGAGAAGAAGATTAACATTAAACAGGGATGAGAGGTGGGAGGGAAAGGGAGAGAGAAGGGAAATTGCATGGAAATGGAAGGAGACCCTCAGGGTTATACAAAATTACATACAAGAGGAAGTGAGGGGAAAGGGAAAAAAAACAAGAGGGAGAAATGAATTACAGTAGATGGGGTAGAGAGAGAAGAGGGGAGGGGAGGGGAGGGGGGATAGTAGAGGATAGGAAAGGCAGCAGAATACAACAGACACTAGTATGGCAGTATGTAAATCAGTGGATGTGTAACAGATGTGATTCTGCAATCTGTATATGGGGTAAAAATGGAGTTCATAACCCTCTTGAATCAAAATGTGAAATATGATATATCAAGAACTATGTAATGTTTTGAACAACCAACAATAAAAATAAATAAATAAATAAACACTGACATTGCAATGAGAATGGCAATGCAGTGGCTAATAGTTTTTATTTAAATATTCTCCTTTGTTTTAGCTTTGGTTCTAAGACAAAAGTTGTAAACCTTCATGGTGCTTACATTTAAAATTTAAATGAATAAAACACTATTATACTGCAAAAAAAAAAAAAAGAAAAAGAAAAAGTGTCTGTTCTGAACCTCAACATTAAATGAAGTCAGGGAAACTCAACATTTGTAATCACAAGCCAGTGAGCTCTACAAAGTTTTGCAGGGTCAGAAAAAAATAAACTCACATATAGATATATCAGAATGATATAGAAGAAAGATAAAGAGGAGATGGATAGCCAGTCAGAGAAAAGAAGGCTGATTACTTTCAAAAAAGGGCCAACATAGCTAATAATTCACAGCGGAAATATCTAAAGACAGGAGGCTATGGAATAACATCCATGTGGCTGAAAAGAAAAATAATTGCCAACCTAGAATTCTTTGCCCTTCAAAAACATATTGTTTAAATGAGAGAAAATAAAGATATTTACAAACTACAATGGAGTTGACTATCAGCAGACCTTCATCAAAACAAAAAACCAAAAAACTAACCAATCAACCAAACAAACAAATACAAAAAAAAAAACCCCAAAACAATGACATCAACAATAAAAACACAAACTAAAGAACAACTCTTGGCTCCTAAAATTTCCAGATTTATCATAGTTCTTAATTTTAAAGTCAATATAATAAATTATCTAAAAGAAAACATGAAATTTTCTTCTATATTTTGGAATAGGCAAAGGTTTCTCAACATCAAAGTCATTGGCTATAAAAGAAAGAAAACTGATAATTTGGACTTTTTTGTAATTAAGAACTCTTATTAACAGATACCATTAAGAGAGTGAAAAACAGGCCCACACCTGGGAAAAGATATTTGTAATGTATAAATCTGACAAAGGACTCAAATCCATAATATTGAAGTAACTCCCATGAATCAGTTTTTTAAAAATATAAGCCAATTTTTTAAAAAGGCAAAAGACTTTTTTTTATCACAAAAGGAGGAAGCTAAATGACCAAAAAGTCATTGATATAAGGTATTTACATTTCCCTGATGATATACTAAATTAAAACCAAAATGATATAACTATACATACCTACTGAGTCTAAATTAAAACTACTGTAAATATAGTGCTGGGGAGAATGTGAAGCTACTGGATGTTTCATACATGGTTGATAAAGGTCAGTTATTTGAAAGGACTGAGAATCATTTGCCAACACTTCACAAAGCCAACCAAGAAAAAATATGAGCTAGACATGATGGTACATATCTTTAGTCCAAGCTACATTGCAGGCTGAGGCCAGAGACTGAGGTAGGAGAATTGCTGAGTTTGGGGCCAGCCTGGGCAAAATAGCGAGAATCCATCTAAATAAAAATACATAGAAAAATAAAAAGCAGTACAAATAAACAATACCAAGAATGTAAAAGAGAACATCACTATGAATCCTGTAAATATTACACATAAATAGAGGTTACTGTAAACAACTTTGTGCATTTAATCTACACTTTCAAATTTATCAGTATAAATTTCTAGAAAATTATAATTTACCTTAAGTAATCAAAACTGACTCTAGGAAAAACAGAAAATCTGAATAGTTATATAATCATTACATAAATCGAACCAGTGATCGCAAAGCTTCCCCTGGGCATGAACTTTTCCCATGAGAAGTTCATGCCCAGGTGGCTTTCAGGCAGCTATACCTCATATTCAAATAATTCCTGTTTTTAAAAAAAACCTTTCTAGAAGCAGTAAGAGGGAACACTTGTAACTTATTTTAGAAGCTAGAACCTTAATAGAAAAGTCCAACAAGGATGAGAGAGGAAAGGTACATGACATTTCTTCAAGAACATGGATGAAAATGTCTGAAAAATATTATAAACACACCCACATGAATACCGAGATGCAAATGAATATATGTGTGTATATATATGGATGAAACCAAATCCAGCAACATAAAAAAAGTCTAAAACATCATGACCAATTGGAGCTTGCCCCATGAATGCAAGGGCATGTCAGAAAACCTATGAATTTAATTCATCAACTTAACGTAGGAGGAAAAGAAGTTGTATGATCATCTGATATGATAAAATCTCATCAAGTAATACTAAAAGAGACTTAGCCCGATAAAAGGTATTTACAAAACAAACAAACAAACAAAAACCCTCCAGTAAATACCTTATTTACAGATGAAACACTGAAAGTGTCACCCTTGAAATCAGTAATACAGGGAGGGAACCCACTATTACCACTTCCATTATCACTGAACAAATCCTAATAAGCACCGGAAAATGAATAAATCAAAGGTCTAAAAACTGGAAATAAAAACCAAACCAAGCTAAAAACTCCCACTCTTAAAAATAGGACATGGTTGTATAATAGGAACAATACAAAAGAAACTAGAAATATATTAATAGAATTAAGAAATTTTGGGAAGGTTTCTGAATACAAAACTAAAATCAGTGGTTTCTAAACACCAGGTTTAGATTTCTAAACAGACAAAAAGAAAAACAAAACAACAGGCACAATGGTATAAAAAATACAAAGTACCTAGGGGGAAAATAATACATGTAAGTCTACTGTGTGAAAAATTATAAACTTAATTGGAAGACAATGAAGATATATACAGACAATAAAGAGATATGACATGTTCAGGGTCTGGAAGATTCACATCATAATGATCAGTTCTTCTCAATGTGATCTTATAGACTCAATGCGATTACAAATTCATAAACTTTTTTTGAAGCTTATTCCAACATTTATATGAATGAACAAAGTCTATAAAGTAGCCATGACTTCTTTTAAGGACAAGACAAGTGGACAGCTCTCCCAAATGTCACATTGTATAAAAAGTTACAGTGGTTGTGGTTGTACTGATGGACAGAAAAACTGATGGCACAAAAGATAGCCCAGAATTAGACATGTGTATGCATGTCTGATGGATGACAGAGTGGTCTTGCAAATCAATGGATAAAAAGTATTTCACTTTTTTCCATCATTACCTTATTATAATTATGGGAAAAAAGTGAAATACAATCCTTATCTCAGATCACACTCAAAGTCTATTTGGTTATAGATCAAGAAAAGCAAACCTACAAATGAGATATTTAGAAGATAATAGATAACAATCTCTCTATGAAATCCTTCCTTATTATGAGGTCATAAATCAATAATACAGAGTAGAAACCAACAGTTCACCAAAGTTATACAGATGGAAAATAAGCATGTGAAAATATGCTCCACATCATGTTATTAGGGAAATGCAAATTCAAATGCTATATTACTACACACCTAATGGAGAGTCAAATTACAGAACAGATACCACAAAATGCTGCTGAGCTGTAAGACCTTTTATTTTTCAGAGATGGTGGGAATGCAAAATGTTGTAGCCATTTTGGAAGACTGGTGATTTCTCACAAAACTGATCATATGCTTAACTATATGATCTAGCAATTGTGCTCCTTGGTGTCTGCCTAAAGGAGTTGAAAATTTAGGTACAAATAAAAACCTGCACATGGATGATTACAGACTAGCATCATCATAATGGCCAAAACTGAGAAGCAACCATGATGCCATCACAGTTGAGTGAATAAACAATGGAATATTTTCAGTGCTAGAGATAAATGAGCATCAAGCCATGAAAAGATATGTAGGAAACTTAAATGGATATTACTATGTGAGTAAAGTCAGTTTATATAAAGGCTACATATTATATGCTTTCAACTATATGACATTCTGCTAACAGCAAAACTCTGAAGACAATAAAAAGATCAGTGGTTGCCAGGAGTTAGGGGGAAGGGATGAATAGGCAGAGCAGTGAGAATTTTTAGGGCAGTAAAATTATTTTGTATACTATAAAGGTGGATACATGTCATTAACATTGATATGTCTAAATGCACAGAATATATAATACCAAGAGTGAACCCTCATGTAAATCATGGTCTTTGGGTCATAATAAGGTATCGTGCAGGATCATCAGCTGTAACAAATGTTGTAACTTTGATAGGGGGAGTTAATAGGGAAATCTGTGCATATGCATGAGCAAGGGATACAGTAGTCCACCTTATTTGTGGAAGATACATTATAAGACTCCCAGTGGATGCCTGAAACTCAGAAAGTACTAAACCCTATATATACTGTATTTTCCTATACATCTATACCTATGATAAAATTTATCAATTAGGCACATTAAGAGGTTAATAACAAAAATTAATAATAAAATAGAACAATTATTATAACAAAAATTGTATGACCATAGCACTTGTTTTAGTCAAGATTTTTCATCACTATGACCAAAATACTTGGTAAGAGCAACTCAAAGGAGGAAAAGTTTATTTTGGCTCATAGTACCAGTTGTTGAGTCCATGGTGGATGAACTCCATTGCTCTGGGCCCAATGAGGGAGAACATCATGGCAGATGGGCATGGTTGAGGAGAACTGCTCCATTCATGGCAACAAGGAAGTAAAGGCAGGGTGTTAAAGGGAAGACGAACTCTTTCTCTAGCCATGTCCCATCTGCCTGCACTTAGTACCCATTCAAACTAGGATGGCCCAATTAGGCTACAGCTCTTACAATTCAATTATTTCACCTCCAAATATTCCTTCATTAACACAGAAGCTTTTGGGGGATACTTCATATCATACTATGTTCTGTCCCTGGTCCCCAAAAGCTCATGTGTACCTCACAACACAAAATACAATTAGTTTATCTCTAAGAATTCCATAGTCTTAACAGTTCCAGTATTGCCCAAAAGTCCTAGTCCATAGTCTTCCCTCTGAGACCTAAAGCAAACTCTTGGCTGTGAGTCTCTGTAAAAGTCAAATTACATGTATCTAAAATACAGTGGCACAGAATAAATATTCCCATTCCAAATGGAAGGAATAGGGGCATAGAAAGAAGAGATGTGGGGCTGGGGTTGTGGCTCAGTAGCAGAGCGCTTGCCTAGCATGCATGAAGCACTGGGTTTGATCCTCAGCACCACATAAAAATAAACAAATAGAATAAAGGCATCTGTCTACCTACAACTACAAAAAAAAAAAAAAAAAAGAAAAAAAAAAAAGAAAAAAGAAAAGAAAAGAAAAAAGAAATGGGGCCAAAGCAAGACCAAAACCAAATTGGACAAACAGGTCCTGTAACTCCACTGTAACTCCTTGTACAGCATTTAGGACACATGGCTGTGAGATGTTCTTTCCAAAGAGCTTGGGCAGCTCTGCCCTTTGACTTTCCTGGTTGCAGCACACATGGGCTTTATTTTAGGTTGGCTCTCTCCACAGCCAGCAACTTTTCTTTTCAGACAGCCCACATTACTGGCATCTCTAAATTCTTGGGGTCTCCATTTCCGCTATGGCTTCAACTTCACAGCATCATGCATTGTCTTCTCAGGGCCAGCCTGCAGGGATTCCAATCCTGCTAAACTTTACCTGGCCTCTCAGACCTTCCTTTAAAATCTCAGTGGGAGCTTTCCTGACCCTGAATTTGTGCAGAAACAGCACCATGTGGATTATGCCAAGGTCTGCTGCCATTCATGTAGTAGCTGAGCTCTCAGGGATCACAGCTGTAGTAGCCTGTGAGAATTTGGCCAGCTGAGTATGGTGAAACAACTTCCTAGGCCCTCATGTGCAAACAAGGCATCCCCATGATCTCTTCTTCAAGGAATTTTCCTTTCTACATACTTGAGCCTGCAATAAGGTGTGGTCTTGCAAAATCCTGAGATGCCCTCAAGCTATCTTTCCTATTGTCTCTGTGAAAGTACTTAGTATCTCTTTAGGGTCTATAATTTTTTCAACAAGCACATCTCTCTTGGCTCCAGTTTTACCAGCACTTCTCTGGTCAAATTGTAAGCTTTTAAAATCTTTTAGTTCTGTTTTTTGCTCCCAATTTTCACAGTAAATCTGAGTAAAAGTTGCCAGCAATATCCATGCCACTGATCAAACACTGCTGGCTTGAAATTTCTTCTGCTAGATTAATTAGTCCATCACCTTTAAATATAGTCTCAAAGTCAGGACATGGGCAAATTGTAGACAAGTTCTTTGACAGAATGTGACACGAGTGGCCTCTAGTTCAATTCCCTATAGAATCTTCATTTCTCTCTGAAATCTCATGAGCACAGTTGCATTCCTATTGGCATTCTGGCTATTCCAAGTTTTCCAAGAATCTCCCATTAAGCTCTCCTTACATTATTCTAAAGCTTCTCTGGTTGCATCTCTAAACTTTTCCAAATTCCTCCTGCAAGCTCTAAAGGCTTCTGAACCAAATGGTGAAGTCAGTTATAGCTACAACCCTACTTCTCCATACAAATTTCTGTTAGGTTTTTCATTGCTGTGACCAAAATGCCTGACAACAACTTAGAGGAGGAAAAGTTTGTTTTGGCTCACAAAATATCAGAGGTTCAGTCCATGGTGGATCAACTTCATTGATTTGTGCCCAAAGTGTGGCAGAATATCATGGTGGAAGAGTGATGCTTCATTTATGGCCTCCAGGAAGCAGAGAAGCTGGGCTTTAGGCAAGATATATCCTTCTTGGGCCCTTTCCCAGTGACCCACCTCTTCCAGATATGCCCTACCTGCGTATTTACTATCCAGTCCATTCAAACTAAGATGGCTTGATTAGGTTACAGCTCTTATAATTCAGTAATTTTACCTTTGAACATTCCTGCATTAACATAGAAGCTTTTGGGGGTACAGCTCATATCCAAACTACCCCAGTCCCTCTCTCAGAATATCTTGTTGTGCTATATTTACCTTTCTTAAGATGTAAAATGATACAATGCCTATGTGATAAAATGACATAGATACTGGGACATGGGGTTAGGCTACTACTGACCTTCTAAGTTCAACACAAACACTGTGATACCATGCCAGTGGATCTGATAACTAGATGGGTACTACATAGTATCAATATGCAGGACAAAGGGATGATTCATATTCCAGGCAGGATGGAGTAGGATGGCATGTGATTTCATCACACTGCTCAGAATATTCATCATACTGTTCAGAATAGTTCATAATTTAAAACTTCTAAATTGCTTATTTCTAGAATTTTCCATTTAATATTTTTGGATCAGCTGACCACAGGTAACCCAAACTGCAAAGAGTAAAACTGTAGATAAGGTGGGACTACTGAATGGTAACGCTCTGTACTTTCTGTTCAATTTTGCTATGAACTTAAAACTTCTCTAAAAAACAAAGTTCGTTAAAGTAGAAATCATAAAGGAAAAAAGACTAGTCAAATTGAAGTTAATTTTTACTCATCAAAAAGTACAATCAAGGGCTGGGGTTGTGGCTCAGTGGTACAGTGCTTAACTCACATGTGTATGTGTGAGGCAATGAGTTCGATTCTTAGCACTGCATATAAATAAATGAATAAAATAAAGATCCATCAACAACTAAAAAAAAAAGTACTATCAAGAATGGAAAAAGAGAAGCCACATCCTGGGAGAAGATAATCATCTTGATTAGGTTAAATATTTAATCAAGAAAAATTGGTATCTAGAATATGAAGAATTTCTATGAGCTGGTAAAAATGGGCAAAAACACTGGAAATACAAATTATAACTACAACTCATGCCTAAAGCTCACTAGGTCGGCAAGAATTACTATTGATAATGAGTATTACCAAGCATGAAAAGTAAATTTTCCCAGTACTGGAAGGTGATCCACTTTGGAAAGTAAGTTAAACATGTACCCACCCAATGACTCAGCATTTTTACTTCTAGAGAAATACTACTAGCTTGTGAGAAGCATGTAGACACCACTGCTTCTAAGAACAAAGCAAACAAGCCACAAAAAACTATATACAACCCAAAAAACTACCAACAATAGAATAACAACAAATAATTAGAAAAAAATCCAAGTATCTATCAGTAAAATAGAACAATTAATAAATATTGTAGTGTATTCATACAATAAAATATTATTCTGTAATAAAAATGAACCAGTTTTGAGGTTAATATGGTGAATCTCAAAACATAATACTAAAAGAATATAGTATGAAATAATATATAAAAAACTTTAAAAAGGAAAATTAAACAGAATTCTAAATAGAGATATGTACACTGTTGGAAGAACTATGACAAAAAAAAAATCAAGTGGAAATTATCAGAAAAATCAGATGGTGACTATTGTGGAAAGGGTAAGGATATGTGCTCTAGAAGGGCCACAGGGGCCTGTCATTGGTAATATCCTGTATCTTTACCCAGGTGGCATATATTGCTGTTTGCTTCATTGTTCTTTATACACAATTGCATATTATATACTTTTCTGTATTTGTGACATCTTACACTAGAAATAATTTTCATTTAACTTTTGGTAATAAAATATTTTATTGGTACCATTTTAATGTCAAAACAGTAATGTTTCTACTGCTTACTTTCTATCCTTTCTATTTTTAAATTAGAAGAGAGTTTTAAAAAATAGGAGTAAAAGTAAAATAACTTGATTTCCTCAAAAAACAAGCTGCAACTTACCATTACAAATAAGTTCTCTCATTTTAAATGCCATAATTTACTGGTCTTCATAATAAATAACTGCATACAAAAGGGACAATAGCCTGAATTAATTTTTCAGAGGACATTTTACACATCTTTAAAAATACCTAACATTACCCCAACTTAAAATCTGTAAAAATAATTAGTTAAGTTACTGTAAAATTTAATTCATGTAGCACCTAGAAATTTGGAATTTGTAATATTTCAGATAATATGACTTACAGAGCAAAATGAATAATAATTTTTCTTCTATGAATTTTCAGGGGTTTGTATACAAATAGTAGGTCCCTTTTAAAAGTCAAAGGATAAAAAAGTTTATGCATTGCCTTTAACCTTCTAATTTCTGGATCTAGCAATTGACCTAATGGCAAAAGATCCATGTGTGATAAATAATGTAGTATAGTCCTATGTGAATATAATTTCTTATTCATCTTGTCTCATTAATATAATATATACTTCAATTAAAATATTCTATCTATAAGTATATATTTCTCTAAAATAGTTTGTAATTCAGATTTTTATTCAAACTACCTTCCCCTTCTTCCCTTTTCTCAAATCAGATTGGTCTTATTGTATATACCTCATTCAATTGCTTTTTTCTCCCCTCAGAAATTCTCTTTCAATTCAAAATATTGTAATTATGCAAATACAGATATAGCAAATATACACATTATAAAATAAAGGATAACAATACATATGGATCCATGCTAAATGAGATAATACAAAGCAAAAACACATGCTATGCTTATCTATCCTGAGCCTCCTCAGGAAGGCACTGATATCTCTCACTCACATAAACTTGATGATCAAACATAGCTAGTATCCTGCATTCCAACATATTAAATGCTCTTTAAAAATGCTTCCACATTTGTTCAAAACAGTCGATAGCAACTTTGACCAACATATTGATAGTGTAACAACATATTTTTAATAAAGTAATAGATTCTAAACTATTTTCTACTATTATCCACTTATTTAAAAACAGACATTTGGGGGCTAAGCCATATTAAGTTAAGGGGTTTTGGTTTTTGTCATCTCTTGACTGGTTGGGAATTTCAGATATGTCAATTAATTATTATCTGCTTCAGTAAAAAAGGATTTTTAAGCTATTAACCAAAGTTAATAGTCTTCCTTTAAAAATGAAGCAGATTGCTGGGTGTGGTGGTATTTGTCTGTAATCCCAGCTACTCAGGAGGCTGAGCAGGAGGATTTCAAGTTGGAGCCAGCCTTGGCAAGTTAGTGAGAACTTGTCTCAAAAAATAAAAAGGGTTGGGGATATAGCTCAGTGGTAGAGGGCCCCTGAGTTCAATCCCCAGTACCATGAAAAAAACAGAAAAACAAAACAAAAATCAGATCGACTGACTTAGTGGTCAGCAGGTGAAGTGAAGAAATAGTACCTGTCCCTGCACCACATCTGTACCACTCAGTCTCCTCTGTAGCAATGTGCCTAGCATATTCTATCCCTTCACCAGATGCAATCACAGCATGCAATCCCACAGAATCAGATCATGGCCACCAGGCAGAAAACTGACTCAAATCTACTTTTGGGACAGACACCAGATTTCATTTTGTCTACTATTCCATAGTGCAGTATTCTCAAATAGGCTTTGCATTGAAACACTTGTTTTTCTTCTTCTATCAAGTTGAACTGCCAACATAATGTCGGAAAGGATATGAAAAATAAATGAGTCTTTTCTGGAAGAGGCACAATATCTGGAACTGGAATTAAGGCTAAATAAATAGTGCTGGTTTATGGTTATACTGTTATACATTAACAATTTTGTTAACCAACAGCTTCACTGTTTGTCCTGTATGCCTGTTTATGAAGATGCATCTCTATTTCTTCTCTGAAGACCATCATTCCCAGGTGGGAATGAGAAGCCTCATTCATGGCTTTAGACTGTATGCACATGCGGTACTGCTCAGGGGTTAGCTCATCTGCACAGTGTTTTTCATGCCAGAGGTGGAAAAGACCAGGAACTGGAGTCCGAATCACAATAAGGTCACCATGTAAGTATTTTCGATAAAGATGAACATCTTCTCCACCCCAACCTTTTACTTCCATGTCAAATCCACCTGTGGGATCAAAATTGACACCATAAGTAATTGCCTGACAGCCAGAGCACAAGCAGACACCATAAAGATTTTAAATGTTCTATTTCAAGTGAGATGATACAGAGACCTGAACTCCTGCTTTGAAAGTCCAGTTACATGTTGACATTTAGTTAAACTTTAGAGCTCAAGTTCAGTTGCTGAGACTATCAGAATGAGATTAGATATTTGAGAATACTTTGTAAACTTTAAAGTTCTATATGGTCAATAAAAGAGAAGGAAATACAATTCACCTAAACTATCCTTCAAGACTTGAGTTTTTCTGGATTACAGAAAACTTTCCTCAGGGGAGAACAGAAGAAAAGGTCAAACTGGATATAAATCCGAGAATGGATACATAGATGATTTATAGCCACAGGAATGAATAAAATTATTGAAGAAATTCATAAGAAAAATAGGGCCAACGTCTAAACACTAAGAAATACCAATTTCTAAGCCGGAAGCAGTGGTGCACACCTATAATCCCAGCAGTTTGTTAAAGAAAATGTGGTATGTATACACAATGGAATACAACTCACCATAAGAGAAATGGAAATTATGGCATTTGCCGGAGCATGGATGGAACCCTACCATGCTAAGTGAAATAAGCCAATCTCCCTAAACCAATAGCTGAATGTTCTCTCTGATATTCGGGTGCTGACTCACAAAACAGATGAAGGAGGGAAGAGGTGGAAGTTCACTGGATTGGACAGGGTGGGATGGGGAGAAGCAAAAGGAGGATGGGAATGGGAAATATAGTAGAATGTATTGGACATAACTTTCCCACGTTCATATATAAATATATGACCAGTGTAACTCTACATCATTTATAACCACAAGAATGGGAAGTTATACTCCATGTATGTATGATATATCAAAATACATTCTACTGCCATGTATAACTAAAAAGAACAAATAAAAAAAACACACCTTGTAATAAATAGAAAAAAATAAGAAAGTGCCTCAAGGAAGAAGCTGGCAGGTGTGCTACTCAATTAAGAACTGAAAAAGAATCAATATACTTGGCAGCATAAGTGCTATTTATAACCTTGCCTAGAATAATTCTGATGGAACTACGAAGTAGAGGCTAACTATAGTGGACTGACAATGACATGGGAAATAGAATTGAGATTATTTTTAAACTGATTTCAAGCTGAACAACTTTTAAAAGAAGCATGTATAACACAAACTACTTGGAGTTTTTAAAGAGTAAGAAAACAATATCTTGGGCTGGGGATGTGGCTCAAGCGGTATCGCGCTCGCCTGGCATGCGTGTGGCCCGGGTTCGATCCTCAGCACCACATACAAACAAAGATGTTGTGTCCGCCGAGGACTAAAAAATAAATATTAAAAAAAAAATTAAAAAAAAAAGAAAACAATATCTTAAAAGCTGAGAAAAATTCTATAAGGGCTAAGTTTCTAAATTGTGTCTCCTTCCAAATAATTATATCCTACTTAATTTAACATTTGCAGGATAGACAATAGTCATGAAAACTCTAAAGGATTGCTTTAAACAGTTATAGCTTTACAAAATGCTATGTCTGATTATATCTCAGCTTTTCTTCCTTACAGCTATGAATAAGCTCTTCAAATACAATGATGCAGATACATAAATATAAACAGGGAACTCCTGGTTTTTGGTTTGGCATTTCAGGAGACTAGAAATCATCACTTGGTCCTAACAAAGAGCTGAACAAACTGAAAAATCAACAATTCCTTTTAGATCACTCATAGAAATGAGGTCATTGGGTGAAATTCTGCCCCCCCCCCAATTTTTTAGAGAGACTGATAGGTAGATAAAATGGATCACAGGTTACTAGAGAAGAAATCTCTGCAGGAGACAGAACAGAGGAGAAAAACCAATAATTGCCAAATTGCTAGAGGCTCAGTGTAAACATATCTGAGAGTTAAAAATTCCGGGGGGCCCCAGTGATACTGGGATCCCCACACTTGAGAGTTTTACCTTTAGAAGCTCTACCATGTTCTCATACTGAAGATCAGAGAAAGATCCTCTCATGTTTCTGACAAGGGGAGGGAGGCAAAGGTAACCATTTTGAAATATGCCAGAGCATTCTGTTCTTATTAAAAAGGCAAGACCTCAGGAGAAACTATTTAATCCCAGTCTAAATGACTTGGGTGAAGGAAATAATCAATTTTAGTCCCTCTAGCCATCCTGTCTTTGAAGAGAAAAGGGATTGAAAAGGATATGTGAAGTTCACAATCCAGAGGCACAAGCTCACTAAAACACTGAGACCTAATCATAGTGCTATAGAATAACATTCCACCCTCCACACTTCATCACCACATCACAAAGGCCTACTTATTGCAGTTGTTTTTATCCAGTACATAAAGCCCAGCTTTCAACAACAATAACAACAACAGCAAAACACAAGCATCCTAAAAGGAAAAAAATAATTTGAAGAGAATGTAATAATCAGACCCAGATTCAGATACAGCAGGGATATTGGAATTATCAGGTTGGGGATTTAAAACAACTATGATTAATATGTTAAGGGATCAAATGGAAAATGTAGATAACATGTGTGGTGGGTAATACAAGCAAAATGGAAATTCTAAGAAGGTATTCAAAAGGAATGCTTCAGATCACAAACATTGTAACAGAAATGAAGGATGCCTTTGATGGGCTCATTGGTAAACTAGATTTGGTTGAAGAAAGGATCTCTGTCCTTGAGGATACAAAAGAAACTTCTAAAACTGAAAAGCAAAGAGAAAAAATGTTAAAAAAAAAAGAACAGAATATCCAAAAACTGTGGGACAACTACAAAAGGTATAACATATACATAATGGGAATACTAATAATAGAAGAAATGAAGAAAAGAGAAGATCCAAATAAAAGAGGCAAAATTCCAAATGGGAAACTCCCTTTTCACCAGTCCACACTTAGTATGGAAGCTCTACTCCAGACAACGCAGACAGAAAATATTGGGGGCTTTACTGCCCCTATCCAGCAACTTTCTCATAAAGCAGAGGTGTTAAGGGAACACCTCTGCTTTATGAGAAGTGTGCTACTGTTTCCATTCTCAGCTCCAGAACAGCTGCTCAGAAATTTTTCCTAAGGGAAAAGACAGTCCCCAAGAATAAACTGCTCAAAAGAATGTGACTTAATTTGAAACATGGCATAGAAAAATTCAAGTCTAAAGGGATTCTTGAAAATAATGGAGATTTTGGTTTTAAGCACTTAAGAGGCTGGTAACTTCATGAGGGCAAAACCTGAACTGTGTAGGCCAGTTTTAGAGAGAATGAGGGCAGAGACAGGAAGAACATCCCTTCTGGGATCCAAACACTTGTCTCAAAAACTACCCCTGAAAAAAAGCCTAATTTAATTGGTTCAGATTGCGGAACAATCAGTGCATTCGAATATTGTCACAAACAAGATAGCAATTAGTGAGCAATCAGTGATTCCTAACAGTTGAGAATAATACCAACAAGGGCATGGAAAGAGTTAAACAGAGGCCTGCTAAATCTAGTGCCACCTCAGAAGATTGTGCACACGTCCTGAGGAGGGACATCAGAAGCTTCATATTGATGGGGAGTTAGGGTAGAGGTAGGAAAATTCACTAAATAGTCCTGTCAAGTCAATAAATAAATAAGAAAAAGGAAAAACAAGCCATGGAAATAGGGGAATCAGTATCTAGAGTTGCCACAATATATTGCCAAAATGTCCAGTTTAAGAAAAAAATTACAAAAGCATAAAAAAATGTAGGGCCCTATGATAGGGCCCAGATGTAGGCTTTAACAGACAAAAATTCCAAAGTTGCCATTATAAATATATTCAAAGTATTAAAAGAATTCATGCCTAAAGAAGTATAAGAATGTAAGATAACAATATCTCATTAAATACAGCATATTATTTGAAGAGAAATTACATCTATAGAAAAATAACCAAATAGAATAACCAAATAGAAGTTCTGGAGTTAAAATAACTGAAATGGGGCTGGGGATGTGGCTCAAGCGGTAGCGCGCTCGCCTGGCATGCGTGCGGCCCGGGTTCGATCCTCAGAACCACATACAAACAAAGATGTTGTGTCTGCCGAAAACTAAAAAATAAATATTAAAAATTCTCTCTCTCTCTGCCGCTCTATTTCTCACTCTCTTTAAAAAAAAAATAAAAATAAAATAAAATAACTGAAATGAGAAAACCATTAGAATAATACAACAGTATATCTGAACTAAAAACAGAATCAGAGAATTTTAAGATAGATTAGTATTTCTGTTTTTGAAAGTGAATGCTTAAAGTTATATTAAACAAGAAATCAGGGAAAAGAGCATTAGTTTCATTTAAGAGTCTTTTTATCATTATTTCCTATAAAGAGACAACATGGAGGGATTTCTAAAACAAATGGTTAATTTTAAAAATAAATGTAATATGTCTTATGTACATTCTAATTCCATATGACTTCTACTATGATGTGGCAAGGGAATCACTAAATGAATCAGGAGACATGGAATTCAGGTCAGCATGCTTTGCTGAACAATTCTCTGACACTTTTTATTTTTATCTTTTGGTATCAGGGATTGACCAAGGGGCACTTAACCACTGAACCACATCCCCAGCCCTTTTTTGTATTTTATTAGAGACAGGGTCTCACTAAGTTGCTTAGTGCCTTGCTTTTGCTAAGGCTGGCTTTGAACTCATGATTCTCCTGCCTCAGCCTCTTGAGCCACTGGGATAACAGGCATGCACCAACACACCTGGCTAGATCAGATTCTTCACCACATCTTTGAGCTTATGGGATGAACAACTAAGCCGCTGACTCCCACTTCAATCAGGCTAGAAAGAAAATCTCTCTTTTCCTAAACAATGGAATTTTGCATAAAAGTTCAATAGACAAAAAAGAACTTCATCTTTAAGTGAAAACATATGAAAATCCTTAAACTAGATAACCTAAGACTACTTGCAGCTGTAACAACCCAGGAATACTACAGTAGGTTATAGAGAGACCTTTTGTAAGAGTACTGCAATCAACTACAATTTAGGCAACAAGCCAAATAGGTGTTTTAAAAAACTAGTGGTGTTTTGATTTCAAAGGAATTAGTAAACATTACACTTTTATCTTTATCTCTGCTTGTCAAAGACATTAATTATAAACTCACTTTCTTTTACATTTCTAAATATAACCTGAGACACACATGATTTAAAAGAAAAACACTTATTCCCAGCGGCTTGGGAAGCTGAGACAGTGGTTGAGTGCCCCTGAGTTCAATCCCCAGTAACCTGGCTCCCCCCCCCCCCGAAAAAAAAGAAAGAAAAACACTCAAGTATGATATATTTTTGAAAAACACCATAAGGTCTATAGTAAATATGTAAAGTCCCATCCTTAAATGTAAGATAAACTTACCAATGGTCAGAAAATCTGATCGATATTGACAAGTCATTCCAAAGCCAAAATCTCTCCAAAAACCAGAATCCTTTTTGTGAACCTTAAGTTAAAAAAAGAAAAAAGTCAATTTAATTCCTCGAGAACTAGAAGTTTTAATTAATAACGAATCAAGTTCTTTTCCAAAGTATACTTTTTTCCTATTATTTATATGAATGACAAAGGATTTTTGTTATTAACTTCGTACAAAAACCAAAAATATAGTAATCTGTGTGAGCCAAGGATTTTTACCACTTGCAAGTGATGAAAGTGTTTGAGCTCTATACAAGGTGCAAGCTGGTAACTAATAATCAAATAGTGCAGTCCTGACCTCAAGGGGCATACATTCTAGGAGGAAAAGAATTGCACAAACTTATACTGCAATGCACCATGATTAACCATACAAATACCTTATTTGGGTGCCTCCCCAGTACACATTTCTCAGGCCCTCTCTTTTTTTTTTTTTTTAAAGAGAGAGTGAGAGAGGAGAGAGAGAAAGAATTTTTAATATTTATTTTTTAGTTGGCGGACACAACATCTTTGTTGGTATGTGGTGCTGAGGATCGAACCCGGGCCGCACGCATGCCAGGCGAGCCCACTACCGCTTGAGCCACATCCCCAGCCCTCAGGCCCCCTCTTGATAATACAGTTTTGTTCTGGTAATTACCTGGCCCCATGCATCCCATGAACTTTGGGAAACTCCTGTCACCTGGTAGTTTCTGAGTAAGCCCTGAGTACTTTACACCAATGAGAAAATCTCATTCTACTTACTTTAGGGAAGAGTTCACCATTAGGTATTAGACAAAATTCAGGCCAACAAGCTAAAAAGGAGGGTTGTTGGGGACTTCAGAAAACAAAGCCTCTTTATTCTTCCTAGAGAACTACTAGAAAATTCACTTGTTCTTTTTGGATGGTATAAGGCAAGGGTCAGCAAACTATGGCCTTGGGCTGACTCTGGACTGCTGTCTGCTTTTGTAAGTTATTTAATTTACAGTGTTGCAGTTGAGTAGAAATATTTCCTATCTGGTTCTTTACAGAAAAGTTTGCCAATCCCTCATGCAGGATGCAGATACAAAGCTTGGAAATGCTGAGTCTTTTCCACCATGAGGGAAACCAAATTCAAAATGAAGTTGTCAAATGCCAAATGACTTCATTGATATAAGGGGAGTAACTAAGGACAGGGTAGGGACGAAGAGCTAGAGAAGAAGATTAACATTAAACAGGGATGAGAGGTGGGAGGGAAAGGGAGAGAGAAGGGAAATTGCATGAAAATGGAAGTTGATCCTCAGGGTTATACAAAATTACATATAAGAGGAAAGGAGGGGTAAGAGAAGAATAATACAAGTGGAAGAAATGATTTACAGTAGAGGGGGTAGAGAGAGAAGAGGGGAGGAGAGGGGAGGGGAGGGGAGGGGGGATAGTAGAGAATAGGATAGACAGCAGAACACATCAGACACTAGAATGGCAATATGTAAATCAATGGAAGTGTAACTGATGTGATACAGCAATCTGTACACGGGGTAAAAATGGGAGTTCATAACCCACTTGAATCAAACTGTGAAATATGATATATTAAGAACTGTGTAATGTTTTGAACTACCAACAATAAAAAAAAAATGAAGTTGTCACTGCTGAATTCCAAGTACAGAAAGTAATGTAAAATCAGGGCTTTGTGGAAAAATTAGCAAATAAATACATATATATTCTGGTGGCAATACTTGCCAGGACAAGAAGTAACAATGACAGAAGAAAAGCCTTTCTTACATAATTGTCATAAAAGGCTTCTCTGAGGAGGTAAACTTTGAGCAGGAACCTGACTGACATGAGGAGGGAACTAGGCAAATTATGTGGAAGAAATCATTGCAGACTAGGAGAGCAGCATGTAAGATGACTCTGGCAGGAGCATGCTTATAGCATTTAACAAATAACAAGGGAATGACTGTGGCAAGAGCAGAAAATGAGGCTCTGGAGTCAAGAAGGGGCTGTTAGTATTTCTTAAAGATAAGTAGTATATGCTATTTTTGTATGGTTATGGGAATAATTTAGAAGAGGCAAATGTTAGGACAGGAGAGGGGAAGAATGGCTAGAGGAGGTCCTTATAAATACAACAGAGATCACCACAAAAGGATAAGCTGGTCTTATGAAGGGACATGGGACATTCCATTGGGAATGTGATAAGTTGAGGCAGTAAGGCTGACAGAACTCTTGAGATGATAATGAGGAAGAGAACTTCTGGCTGCTTCTCGTTTTCCACGTGAAATAGTAAGCAAGATAATTAGAGGGTGAAGGGTACTGGGATGGTTATGAATCCAGTGTGGCCTCAAGGACAGAGAATGATGAAAGTGTAAGGCACAGGACTCTAGAGCAGTCGAGGAGCCTGAGACTCTAAAGTCTATAGATTAGGGCTATACATCCACTGCTTTGGGTCTGGGTGATAGAGTTGGAGTTCTATGGGAACACTGGAAGGAGCAAGGAACAAAGGAGGTGAGTACACAGCAAAGAGGTTGTGGCTATGACTGACCATGGAGCTTGACTTGGGTAGGAAGCAAGAACCTGGATGTGAGAAGAACAAGAGAAAAGAGAGAGGTGCCTCACACAAACTGTAGCATACTAAGACAGTTTCCTTCAGGAAATGAAGCTGGAGCTGGGATCTTTTAGATGAATGAACAAGTGAAAGATGATATGTTAGGGTAGAGTTCCGGAAAAAGAACCGTTTGTGCAAAAGCCAACAAATGGGAGAGCACTGTAGGTTAGGGATGGAGAAGACTAAAGGCTAGAGTCAGAAGGAGAGGTGACTACAGTACAGAGACAGCTCAGCAAACTTATTCCATAGAAGGCCATGGAGTATATATTTCAGGGCCAAGTAACATATAATCTGTCACAATTATTGTACTGTGCCTGTACTATGAAAGTAGTTGCTGATCATAAATAATCAAATGAGTGTACTGTGTTCCAGTAAACTTTACTATGGACACTTAAATTCATATTTCATATAATTTCCATGTGTTATGAAATATTATTTAATGTTTTTTAGTTATTAACATTGTAAACATAACTCATAATTTATAGGCTATATAAAACAAGGTAGAAGGGCTGACTTGGACCACAAGCCATAACTGCTTGTGGTACACAAGGGTGTTCCATGTATGTCCCTGCACATTCTTCTAGGCCAAACCCTGGCCTAGAAGAATGTGTAGGGACATACCTGATACATCTTGTGTACCTGTGGTTCAGGTTTATCCTAACGGCAATGAGTGTTCTTTGTAGAGCTGGAGAAGAAGTAATGTGATGTTTTTGGAAGATCACTTTAGCTGGAATACAGAGAACAAACTAGAAGAGGTAAGAAGGAAGGCCAGTTAAGAGGCAATGACTATAACTACGAATGGGAAATAAGTGGTATAGATTATTCTGGTGTGTGTGTGTGTGTGTGTGTGTGCGAGAGAGAGAGAGAGAGAGAGAGAGAGAGAGAGAGAGAGAGAGAGAGAGAGAGAGAGAGAGAGAATTAATGTGAAAGATTTAGGATCTGCAGTGGGTGTCTTTCTTGGAGATGGAGTCCAGAGAAAGGGCCATCCCAGAAAGGAACAATGAAGAACTGGATTCTGGTCATAATGAATATGAATCATCTGCAGCATAGCCATAGGAACATCATACCTGGATCAGCTTTGTGCACATTGTCTCCTGGTTGTTGTCCAACCATAGGAGACTCATCAGCTGTTCCTTCTGCTGCAACCACTTGCCCTAATCACTACTTAGCTGGTTCCTGCCATTGGATAGTTCCTCCTACAGTGACCTCTCAGAAAGACCTTTCTGACAGAACACACCACAGAAATCACTTCAGTCTTTACAACTTAGCCTGTTTTAATGATCTGCATGGCATGTATTGTATAATTACCTCCACTTTCTTCTATTACTAGAATAAGGATTCTTATGAGCTATCACCATGTTTGTAGGGTTCTGGGGTTCCAAAGGGTAACACTGCCTGACATAGAATGAGCCCTCAATATTTGATGACTCAATACAATAGAGGCAGTCTGTGTAATACATGAATGGACAGTGTGGAGCATGCTGCCTGGGCCCCCTCCAGCCAGCTATGCACTTGAGCTTGCATTCAACCATAGCACAGCTGTGCCCTCATCTGTTAAGAGGGGGTAATAATAGCACCTACTGCAGAGGTTGTCAGGAGGATTAAATGAATTAACATGTAGGCAAAACAGAATAGTACTGTGCATATAGTAAAGGGCACATTAAAATATTAGTTATTATCATTAAAATGTCAGAAATTATATATGCCATAAACTATATATACCATATCCTATTTTTAATTTTGTATACCCTCTACATTTGCACTGCATTTGTACATTTGTACATTTCATACACACTTTCCTTTTGATACATAATATTCACCACAGTAAGTACTACAATTCAATTTCTCATTTTATTATTAAGAGTTTTGTTCCAGATTTTAGAAGGAATGCCTTCAAGTTTTCTCCATTTAGAATGATGCTAGCCTGAGGCTTAGCATAGATAGCTTTTACAATGTTGAGGTGAGTTCCTGTTATCCCTAGTTTTTCTAGTGTTTTGAACATAAAGGGTTGCTGTATTTTATCAAATGCTTTTTTTGCGTCTATCGAGATGATCATATGGTTCTTATCTTTAAGTCTATTGATGTGGTGAATTACATTTATTGATTTCCATATATTGAACCAGCCTTGCATCCCAGGGATGAATCCTACTTGATCATAGTGCACAATCTGTTTGATATGTTTTTGTATCAGATTTGCCAGAATTTTATTGAGGATATTTGCATCTATGTTATTTAGAGATATTGGTCTGTAGTTTTCTTTCTTTGAAGTGTCTTTGTCTGGTTTAGGAATCAGGGTGATGTTGGCCTTGTAAAATGAATCTGGAAGTACTCCCTCTTTTTCTATTTCCTGAAACAGCTTGAAAAGTATTAGTATTAGTTCTTCTTTAAAGGTTTTGTAAAACTCTGCTGTATACCCATCCGGTCCTGGGCTTTTCTTGGATGGTAGTATTTTGATGGCTTCTTCTATTTCCTCAATTGATATTGGTCTGTTTAGATTGTCTATATCCTCCTGACTCAATCTGGGTAGATCATATGACTTAAGAAATTTATCAATGCCTTCACTATCTTATATTTTATTGGAGTATAAGGTTTCAAAATAATTTCTAATTATCTTCTGCATTTATGTAGTGTCTGTTGTGATATTACCTTTTGACCCAGCTATTCCCCTTCTTGGACTATACCCAAAAGACACAGCCACATCAATGTTCATAGCAGCACAATTCACAATAGCTAGACTGTGGAACCAACCTAGATTCCCCTTCAATAGATGAATGGATAAAAATATGTGGCATTTATACACAATGGAATATTACTCAGCACTAAAAAATAACAAGATCATGGCATTTGGAGGGAAATGGATGGCATTAGAGCAGATTATGCTAAGTGAAGTTAGTCAATCCCTAAAAAATAAATGCCAAATGTCTTCTCTGATGTAAGGGGGGTGACTCAAAATAGAGTAGGGAGGAAGAGCATGAGAAGAAGATTACCACTAAACAGAGAAGAGAGGTGGGAGGGAATGGGAGGGAGAAGGGGAATCGCACGGAAGATGGAAGGAGACCCTCATCATTATACAAAATATATATATGATGGTGTGAGGGGGAAGAAAAAAAAAGAGAGAAATGTGTCACAGTAGATTGGGTAGAGAGAGGTGATGGGAGGGGAGGGGTGGGGAGGGGGGATAGGAAGGACAGCAGAATACAACAGACACTAGTATTGCTGTATGTATATATGTAGCTGTATAATTAATGTGATCCTGCAATCTGTACATGTGGAAAAATGAGAATTCATACCCCATTTGAATCAAATGTATGATATGTCAAAATCATTGTATTGTCATGAGCAACTAATAAAAAAAGAGTTTTGCTTGCCTTTAATATTGCCAGTTTATATATATTTTGCTATTCTACAGCTCTGATTATTTGCTCAGGAGTGACTCCTAGAAGTGAAAATTGCAGGATCAGAGGGATAAACCTGTTGAAACCTCCTTGACCCATGGAGCTGGCCTATATTCTTACTAGCCTCATTGCATGGCTATGATTTTTAAAAGCAGCAGGAAGGGCTGGGCTTGTAGCTCAGTGATAGAGCATTTGCCTAGCATACGTAAGGCACTGGGTTTGATTCTCAGCACCACATATAAATAAATAAAATAATGGTCCATCAACAACTGAAAAAAAAGCAGCAGAAAAACGTATTATATTGTCATTTTAATCTATTTCTAGTAAGGATGACTAAATGTTTATTGTGAATTATTATCAAATGTTTTTTAACTCATTTTTTCTATTACGTGTTTACTATTGACTTACTTCTAATATAATTTTAAACATTAAATAGAGAAGTTTTTGTCTTAAGTGAGGCCACTGAAACTTAGAAAAATTAGGCAATTTGCAATGGTTACAAATGGTGAAATGAGAAGCTGAAGTGCTTAAACTTATTTTGCTATGCAACATCTAAAATGAATCAGTATTCAAATCATTCTTCTCCACATCCCTCCAAGTCAGACAAGAATATTAGCATGCTCTTACATTCCTTTTCAGGCTTGTGTGTCAACTCTATCTAGCACTTATTTTTGTCTTTTAGTTAGTTTTTCAATTAAGTTTACTAAAGTTTTTTATTTTGTAATGACTTAGATTTACAGAAAGTTGCATTAACAGTAAACAGTTTTCCTCACAGAGTTTTAGTTTTTCCTAATATTATTATTTTTTAAATATTTATTTTTTAGATGTAGTTGGACACAATATTTTTATTTTAGTGGTGCTGAGACTCAAACCCAGGGCTTTGCACGTGCTAGGTGAGCATTCTACCACTGAGCCACAATCCCAGCCCCCTAACATTCTTATCTTACATTGTTGCAGTGTATTTTGTCAAAATTAAAGAACCATTGTTATCATATTACTATCAACTGAGTTCCAGACTTTGTTTGGATTTCACCAATTTTCCCTTGAATATATATATTTTTTCTGTTCCAGATCTAGTCAAGAGTACCACATTGCATTCAATTGTTATGTTTCCTCTTGCCTATGGTTTCTAAGTCTTCCTTGTTTTTGATGACCTTGACAGTTTTGAGAACTAATGGTCAGGTATTTCTTCATCCCTGGGTTAATATCTGCTGGGTTCCTAACTGACATTTTCTTGTTTTTTTTTTTTTTTTCCCCTGGTATCAGGGATTGAACTCAGGGGCACTTTACCACCGAGCTACATCCCCAGCCCTATTTTGTATTTTATTTAGAGACAGGGTCTCACTGAGTTGCTTATCATCTTGCTTTTGCTGAGGCTGGCTTTGAACTCATGATCCTCCTTCCTCAGCCTTCCAAGATGCTGGGATTACACGTATGTGCCACCATGCCTGATGCATTTTCTGATCTGGTTCATTTTTTGATCTTACTTACATGTGAAATATAAAAAAGTTTAACTTAGAAGTTGAAAGTAGAATGGTGGTTACCTGAGGTTGGGGAGAGTTGGGAGAAAGAAGGGATGGGAAAAGGTTGATTAGTTAGTACTAAGTTATAAAAAAAAAAAAAAAAAGAATAAGAAGCTGTGATGTGCTATTGCACAGCAGGGTGACAATAAATTACAAAAATGTACTGCATATTTAAAAAATCTAGAAGAAAGAATTTTAAATGCTTTCACCATAAAGAAACAATAGATGGGGGCTGGGGTTGTGGCTTAGCGGTAGAGTGCTTGCCTAGCACATGTGAGGTACTGGATTTGATCCTCAGCAACATATAAAAAATAAATAAATAAAATAAAGGTGTTGTTTCCAACTTTAAAAAAAAAGAAACAATAGATGTTTAAATACATGTGTTTATCCTGATTTGAACATAACACCATGTATACCTCTATGGAAATATTATGATACCCATAAATATGTGTATTTTTTTTTTGGTGCTAGAGATTGAACCTGGGGCCTTGTACATGCAAGATATAGTTGGACACAATATTTTTATTTTTATCTACCAACTGAGCTATATCCCCAGCCTCGGTATGTGTAATTTTTATGCATCAGTTAAAAATAAATTTTAAAAAAGTTAATTTTCTCTTTTTATATTATATAATTTGTGAGTGAGTTACCTAGCTCCACTTTCTGGAAGAGGGGTATTTACTACTCTGAAATTCTGTAAGGAAGATTCATCTCTTTTTCCCTATTAACCTAATATAACTTATCCATTCATTTATTATTATTATTTATTTACTCACTTATCTCAGGATGGACTTACAGATATTTATTTTATGCTTTAGGTTATAATTCAGGTCTAGATTATTTTGTTATTTTGTTGCTCAAGTTATTCCATAGGAGGATTTTTAGTTGGATCCTGGGACTCTCTGACACATCTCCATCCTCTGTCATTTAAGACTGTTATTTATTGGTGCTAGAAAATGCTCCAAGCTCCTCTTGTATATTTCCTTTTCTAGTCCTACAATCAATTATTTTTCCAAGGAGCCTTGGTTCCTTTTATTGGAGAATGATATTAAAAAACAAGATTTGGGAACTGGTTATGTTTGTTACTATTGGGGTGTCACTGGTTTAGATCCTCTTAGCTCAGAGAGCTGGGTAAAACACACCTATATGCCATTTATATATCCTTTGATTTTTTAATCCCAAATTGCTATTTGCTTTTTCAAAAGCAAAATATGTGTTTCAGCACAACTATTTAGACTTAATCGAAAGTTTTGTTTTTTGGTTGTTGTTTGTTGATCACTATTTTATTGTCTAGTCTTCCTCTCTCATTTTTCATTCTGTTAAAATAGATAAAAAGGGATCTGTGAGAAATAAATTTTGAGTCTTCAGTGTCCAAAATGTCTATTTTACCTTCAAATAGTAGGTCAAATATGGACTCTAGAATCAAAGATTATTTTTCAGAATTTTCATGGTGTTGCTTATTTTTTTTAGCATCAATATTATCAAAAAGAAGGTTAATGTCAATCTGATTCTTACTTCTTTGTGGACAAGTTGGGTTATGCTATTTTTAGAGTTTCTGGAAGGTACCAGGATTTTCCATTGATTGCTCTCAAATGCCAGGAATATTTATTTTTCCTTATCTCTGCCAGGGTTTCTTCCCTATCCTCTCTGCCCCATTCTCTTTTGTTTTCTTTCTGGAACTTCTATTAAACAATTTTAGAGCTTCTGAACTGATTCTCCATGTCTCAGTTTTTCTCTCTCATTATTTCTTGGTCATATGTGCCATTTCATCAGTGACGATTCCACTTTTCAGCTCATTTACTGATTTCTATTTTTTCATAATTTCCAAGTTCTGGTCCTTTTTTACTAAGAAATCATAAGATTTTAAGATTTTAATGTTTTCTCTAATGATCATAAAGATAATATGTATTTTAAAGTTATTTTATACCTACATTCATATTCTCATGTGTTGATTTTTCTGTTTATTAAAATTTAATAGTACTGTTTTTCCTTAAACATTTGATTAGTCTTGGTTAATTGCTACTTATTTTTGTTTCAAAAATCCATGGCTTTCAGTCATGATTATGGGGGACTATCTCCAGTAATAGTAGAATAGGGGCATAACAGGGCCACAGGAAGAATGTGCTCACAGTGGCTCATCTTTGGAGTCTAGTGGGGTTTCCTATCCACCCTGACCTGCCTCTCCAGCTCCAGGGACCACAGGCACTTCTGTAGCCTAATGGTTGATCCTTATGATGTTCAGCATGGGTTTCCTCTACTCTCTATCTGCTATGAGCTCAGAGAATGCAAAGCAGATTCATCTTTACTCACTGCTCTCCTGAACATGTTCTAGACTGTTCTCTCCTCTAGCAATCCTATGCCAAATGTTATAATCTGATAGAGGTTTCTCAAAATTTGTTTACTGATGGCTTTTCTCATTTTCCAATATTAATGCACCTATTTCTTTTTAATAACTCATTTTAAAAGGATTTGGGGTATTATATAAGGTAGATGTCAGTGCTGTTTGTCCTAATTTAGTGTCAATATTCCTAAGTAATACTGGCCTACAGATAAAGTGGAGGGAAGTACGTATGTGTGTGTGTGTGTGTATGTGTGCATGCTCTACTATGTACTGATATCAAGTTAAAATATTTTAAGTAGATTATAATGTGTTAGTATTACCTATTTGAAAGTATAGAAAAACTCATCAATAAAAATGTATATACAATGTAACTTTTTGATAACTGCTCTAATTTTTAAAAGGCTTTTAAGTTTCTTCACTTCTTATTTATAAAATTCTAACAAGAACTTCTCTTGTTTAATATTTTATAGATTTTCAAATCTTTCCTTCTATTTAGAATTTTTCAGCTTACTATATAAACTTAATCTGTCATGTATTCATATTCTAATTTTCTTTTTTTTTTAAAGAGAGAGTGAGAGAGAGGGAGGAAAAGAGAGAGAGAATATTTTTAATATTTATTTTTTAGTATTTGGCAGACACAACATCTTTGTATGTGGTGCTGAGGATCGAACCCGGGCCGCACTCATGCCAGGCGAGTGCGCTACTGCTTGAGCCACATCTCCAGCCCTCTAATTTTCAATGTAGTTTTTTTACCCAATATTTTCCCACTATACACACACACACACACACACATATGTACACACACACACATATATGTATATATATTTTTTTTAAAATATTTTTTTGTTGATAGATCTTTATTTATTTATTTATATGCAGTGCTGAGAATTGAACCCAGTGTCTCACACATGCCAGGCAAGTATGCTACCACTAAGCCATAGCCCCAGCCCCTGCCCACTTTATATTTAAAAACCTATTTTTTGCACATAAACAATAAGCTCCTATATTTGTCAACCTATTTTTACTTCATTCATTTCTACCTTTATCTTTCTTTCCTTCTGCTTTCCTTGGAGTTTTCAATTGATGATTTAGTTCATTTGTTTTTACTTTTTCTTAACTCTAACGTTAAAAGATTATACTATGTGAAATTTGGTATCATAGACTGGATCCTGGAGCAGAAAAAGGAGACCAGTAGGAAAAATGGTAAAATTCTAATAAAATCTGTAGTATAGTTAGCAGTAACTCACCAGTAGTAATTTCTTAATTCTGACAAATGTACTATGGTTATTTAAAAATTAAGGGAAGCTGGACTTACAGGAACTCTTGACTTTCTTTGTAAACTTCAATTATTCCAAAATAATGTTTATTTAAAAAATTAAAATGACATATGTAAGTACAGTTTGGTAACAACCATAAGTTTTGATATATGATTGTCTAAGTAATTTCCTTAGTATAATTTTTCTTCTTAGTTGATTTGGCAGAGGAGTTTTAATTTCTAGTTAGTGGAGGTTTTTGTTTTTCCCAGTGCAGGGCCTCTTGCGTGCTAGGTAGGCATTCTATCACAGAGCTATATGCCCACCCCTGGTCAGTAGAGTTTTGAAAAATTAAACTTTTAGTATTAGTAAAAATAACTTGGCAAAAACATATAATTTCAAATTCCAGAATATGAAGTTTTTCTTTGTAATCTAACTTTTCCCAACCCCTTCTCCCTTGCCAGCCGACAATTTTGAAGCAATAAGGCATATTACTGGGGATTGGAAGTGTGAAAGAGACATGGGAATGTGTTTATAATAATTGAAACTCTGTTTCCTATTTGTACAACAAACTTAAAAAACAGCCTTTCCTAACTGGCAATGTAAAAGTCTTACCAGCTGCTGCTCCACAGGTGGCGGTGCATCCTGGTTGGCATAAACGATGGCAGGATTGTAAAGACTGAACACCACAGGGTAAAACACTTTTTTACCTATAAATTAAAATATATGTTTATATCATACAAGAAAGTTATAAGATGAAGAATTGATCTTTATTACTCTCTATATATTGAGACTTTATTAAAGTCCTTTTGTAATCACATGATTTTATTTTAGCAATATTTATTTTATCAATATTCAATCTATAGAACATTATGTCAATTTGATGAACATGATGATGATTTTGTGACATATTGGTAGGTCAGGCTATGAAAACACAACTGCAAAAGAACAGAGATTAAAACAGACTAAAGGATGCTTCATATGTTTATTCCCTTGAACTTTGGGGAGATACACAAATGTATTCTCTGAGCTATTAATTAGGTGACCCACCTATTACTCATTATTTCATCTAATTAGCAGCACTAGATGTAGATTAATAATTGACAATACCAAAAACTTAGAAACTTCAGTTAAATCTACCCTTCAAACAGAATAATCAAAAACAGTAAATAGGGCTGGGGTTGTAGCTCAGTGGTAAAGTGCTCGCCTAGCACATGTGAGGCCCTGGGTTCAATCCTCAGCACCACATAAAAATGAATAAATAAAATAAAAGCATTGTATCCAATTACAACTAAAAATATAAATATTAAAAAATTGAAAATACAGAGAATACTGTACAATGCATAGATATGTAGGAAATAATTAAAACAGAACTGCAGACAGATTTAAACCAAGATCTGGAAAAGCTGGGTTAGATAAGGATTAAAAATATCTGATGTTAATAGCCCTTACAGAAGACCTTGGCATTAGCTTTCAAACTGATAGCATCTTAAGGACTTAAAGGATAACTAGCCCATTTGCCCTCAAAAGAGAAACCCTGATATGACTGAATTCAATCATGGTAGCATGAAGTGCTCAAAAACCGTCAAGCAGCTTAGAAGTGACAGCAGCCTTTTTACTATAAGAAATGCATAAATGATGAACATGACACCTTCATTCACACTCACTTAAGGGATAGGGATGCTCAACTTCTCAGAGGATGGTCTATTTCTGGATATAAAAATATTTGTTTTTACACTGAGCAAATATGTCTCCTTCAACTTCCATATTTTAATTTCATGCTGTCTTAAGTAAAAAAATATATCTAACCCACATTTACTCATGGATTCTGAGAGAGCTCCTGACAACTTTCCCCAATCAAACTCATTAATAAGAAATTAGTCATTTTTGTATAGGAATAGTTCCACATAAAAACATTTAATATGAAATTCTTTTATTTAAAAATGATTTAATTGAAAAAATATATATATTTATGGTACATAACATAATGTTTTGATGTATGTATATTCTGTGAATTGACTAAACCAAGCCAATTAACTATTACCTCGTACACTTTTTATTATGGTAAGAACATTTAAAATCTATTCTCTTAGCAATTTTCAAGTATATAACACATTGTCACTAACTGTAATCACCATGTTATATAATATATATTTACTGAACTTATTTTTCTGTTGAGACTCTTTAATACAGAAAACTTTTGATTTTAAATTTAAAATAAAATTTGATTTATAAAACTGTCATTTGCTCATTTATTTTCAAAATATCTACAGCATAAAGCAAAGTATAGGAAACAACCCCAAAATGCATAGTCTGGAGACCAAATACTACCTGTATCCAGACCTCTGCATGAGTGTGCACATGTGTAGATGTGTGCACATGCACGTGTATGGGGGTGGACTATCTGCCTGAAACTGGATATTTCTCACTCTCATATCTCCACACCATTTGTATGGTTCTTTTTCTGACCTGAGTTGCTTCCTCCTCATCAATTTCCAGTCTTCTATTCCTGGCCTTCTTTATTTGGCTTCAAATGTAGCCAATAGAATTTGGTTCCAAGAGAACAAAAGATATGAATTTCAGAGGGTCAAATTTTCCAATTAAATTATGTATTTCAGTTAAATTATACCTAACAAGAAAAAACATCCTAGCGTTTAATTAAAATTTTCTTTTCTCAAATTAACTTGATTCAAAACATGGGACATGCCAATGCTGTTCTAAATTCTAAATTCAGCTCATCTACCAACGTTTTACGCACCTGGCTCAGCATTTAATCGGCAGCTGTTAAGGAATTCGGCTGAGAAAAATATGTCAACATCACAGAAAAACATCAAGACCTCTCCCTTGTCCCAAGCTCTGGCACCCACATTGAGTCCTCGTCCACGATTAAATTCTTCATTCAATGAAACCAAGGTGTAATTGTGAAAATTAGACTCACTATGAGGAAAGCACATACAACAAATGCTAAGTCCCACTTAAAGTTAACAATGCTTTTTCTTCAACAGAACTTACAAAATGTCTTATATTTCAAATATTTTATTATGTTGGTTCTATATTCACACAAGGGAAAGGGACAGATATTCACTAATTTCCCACATATGAGGAAATATGCTTGTGGTATGGTATGAGATTTCCAGTTACCAAGTGGCCACAGACCCTTAAAATCTTAAAAACCTACTGGGGAGATAAGAAATACACACATGAAAAAATAGCCATAATATTTGATGATGATGATGATGATGATGATGATGATGATGATAATAATAATAAATTCTGGGGATAGATGATACACACAAAGAGAGCTTTTCTGATATCTTTTAGGTCTCTGCATAAACACCTCCTTATCAGGGGGATATTTCCAGATACCATTTCAGAAGTATTCCAATCTCCCACTCTTTAATTTCCATCCTCTTCCCTGGCTATTTTCCTTAGTATCACCAGACATGTTTGTGTGAGTGTCTTCCTGACTCCATGAGAGTAGGGATTTTGTTTTGTTCATTACCATGCACACAGTGCTCCTCACAGAGTAGGAGTTCAATATGTATTTGCTGAAATGAATGAATGAATAAATGAATAGCAGGTCTGGGAAGAGATTGCTTATATATGGAGTAGTTAGAGAAGATATTAGAAGCAGAACTTGAGTTATGCCTGGGTTAAAATCCTGAAGTCAGTGGTAAGGGTACAGGTCATTCCAAATAATTGTTCTCAAAAGTGAAAGAGGTAAGAAAGAAAGCATTTAGAGGTCAGACAAATCAGATGGGAACAAAGGGACCCTAACATGGGAACAATGAGAGGAGGCTCAGATTGAGGTACACCTATCATGCAAAGTTAAAGAACTTGGTCAGTATCCTAAAGACAAGGGGGGAGTCAGCAAGGTTTTCTGCTAGGACAGTGGTTCTCACCCCGAGTCCCTCAAACCCACAGCACCAGCACTCCCTAGCACCATATTAGATGCAAATTTTCAGGTTCCACCTCAGACACTGACTCAGAGGCCAAGGGTGGAACCAAGTCTCTGTGTTTCAGTAAGCCCTCCAGGTGCCTCTGACACTAAAGCTAGAGAACCACTGCACTAGGGATACAGTTGAATCAAAAACAGGAACATGTGAGGAAGATTACTCCTACAACAGTATAGCTTAGATAATGGAGAGATGGAAGTAAAAGCTCAAATAATGCATGGATTGGACTCTAAGTGTTCTGAGTGTCCATATTCTTCTCCTTATCTTACGTCATATAAATCTTTCCCTTCTTTTGTGGAAACTGTCCATTGCCACCCCACATGCCCAGTACCAAGTAAAACACTGATCACAGAATACCCTTCACTCTACCTGGCCCAACCACATAATGTCCTAGGAGTGGGGACCAGGCTCAAGTGGGGTCAATCACAAAACCCCCACCCCACCTGGCCAATGTGATTGGCTCAAGAGTGGGCAAAATGTCCTTTCCTGGGATTTCCTCAACGGGAGCTGGGAGAAAGCTCTTTCCTCTCTGATGGCAAAGCTGAGAAGATGTGAGCCCAGAGCCGCCAACAGCCATATCCCTCACCATGTGGAAGAAGCCAATCTGCAACAGGAGAATGAAGTCAACATGCAGAGAAAACAGACAAGATAATGACAAGAGAATTTTGATGGTATTTAATTCTCTGGTTCCAGTCACTGAGACCTAAAGTTGTTTTTATTTTTCTTTTCCAAATTTGGTTACAACAATCCTTTCATTTCTGGGAGGTGTTCAAGTTTCTTTAATACTGTTCCTATTTTCCTTAAGCAAGCTCAAGGTAAGTTTCTACCATATGCCACAGAAGTGTCTTTACAACATAGAGACAACTTCAGTAATATCAGGGTGAATGCTTGATACTTAGTAGGCAATTGAAAAATAATAAGAAGGGAAGAGAGGGAGGGAAGAAACGGAGGGGGAACTGGGGTAGATAGTGGCAGTAGCAAGGAAGGAAGAAAGAAGAGGTCCTTTGACATAAGTACTAAGTAACTCATCAAAGGCAAAATTACAGGTAAAGATGAGTAAAAGACTCTGTATCTCAAACATTAGGTCTATGGCCGTGTGAAAATGGTCTGACTCTGAGCTGAAAGAGGGGCACACTGAACTGGTATAGAGAAGGGGAAGACAATGAACCCTGTTTATATATATCAAAGCTATGAGAGTCCCTGCAGGGTATGGATGTACTCAGCTATGCTCAGTCTTCTTCCAACTACCTCAGTCAGACTCCAAAGTAGTGTACCCCAGAATATAATAAGTAGGATTCAATCAATGTTAGTTGAATGGTGGGAGAAGAAAGGCTGGCCAAATCTGAACACTTAGGGAGTGACCAAAAACTAGCAGAAAGGTAAAGAAACAAGGTGTACAGAACTGGTATTAGAGAAGACTCAACCAGTATATGTTATGACATATTACATTCACAAAATATTTGTTTTACAAACATAAGCATGGTTCAAGAAGAAAGACCTGGTTAGACTGTCAAATGTATAAAAGTGATTGACGAGGATAACAGAGAAAAGCTGCATTTGGTAGAGGGCTGTACCTTTGGACCTACAACTTAAGAGAGAAAAAGGCTGAGAAGCTAAAGAGTAAAAAATTAAGTTTTAAAGATTATTAATTCATTCATTCAAACCTGAGCACCCACCATGTGCCAGGTACTATATGGGCTTCTCAGTTACAGATCTACTGTTCGGTGAGGTTTGGCTGTGAAAGAACAGAAACATAACAGTAGATACTGCATACTGTAGAATCAGGTCTTCTTCTTCTTCTTTTTTTTTTTATTTGTTAAAGATATGGGGGACCTAAGTATCATTTATAGGGGTAGAAGAAGGAACAAAAGAAAACTGACATGCTCAGAAGATGGTATCAAAGTGCAGGGATGAGATTTAAAAAAAGGGAAAGCAGCAGCAAACATATAGGTAAGTGGGCCATAAAGGGAGAGCATCCTGATTTTGCCAGGCTGCCTGCTAAACAATTAAAGGAAGATGAGTTGTGTAGGGTTGCTTGTGAAATGAGGAACATATATCATCACCATTTACCACCCACATGCTCAGTCAACTTTCTAGTTGTAGTTATTCAAAATTCTTCTTAATAGTAACTATTCAAAATTATTAACTCTTTAAATGTCTGAAATTATTATTTTTCTAATAAAGTTATATGACAAGGATTTTACTGTGGACATGGTTCACCAACCTTGTGACAGATTCTAGGATAGACTTGACTTTAGAGAGACCTTCTTTACCAAAATACACCACTGTGAGATGAATCCTCTTGTCCTGATGAATACAAACATCCCTAACAGAATTGAAAAATAAAGTTTGTTCAAGAACATATATAAGGCACTACTCAAAATGCAATCACATAAAGTTTCAACAAGAAAATGAATGAGGCACTACTGATAAAGAATGAAATCACATGAAGCATTAGGTAAAGGCATGAAGCCTATGTCAATGAGTATAATCCTCAAGGGCTATGGAAGGAATCCAACATTACTCTCATATTTCAAAACATTTGGGAAGCTTTTACCTTGAGATTACTATTTAAGGAAGTAAGTTCAATGTGTTCAAAACCAAATAGACAAATATTTAAGTTTTGGATCAAGAATTATTTTGTCCTCAAACTAGCTAATTCCAAAAATTTTATTTGTTATCAAGGAACAAATATTTGCCATCACTGAGATTATCCACTGTAAAGAAAGATGTAGCCTCTGTAGGTAATTTCAAGAAAGGTGATTTAAAAAACAAAGCTTCAAGAAATCAGATCTAAGTGGGGGGAGGTAGTGCATGACTATAATCCCAGAGGCTGGGGAGGCTGAGACAGGAGGATTGCGATTTCGATTGAGATTGCCAGCCTCAGCAAAAATGAGGCACTAAGCAATTCAGTGAGACCCTGTCTTTAAATAAAATACAAAATAGGACTGGGGATGTGGCTCAGTGGTTGAGAGCCCTTGAGTTCAATCCCTGGTACTGCCCCTTTCAGATCTCATTTACAAGTCCAATTTCCATATATTATGCTGCAGAATGGTGTTAACCAATCTTTTAATATGAGAATAAGGATTAGGATTAAAAAAAACTAAACCTAGTGCATTAGAATAATTAAAAATGACAATTGTTAATTTAAAACAAAAGCCTTATTTTTCTTAGGTATTCTAATTCTTTAACACTTCAGCATTTTAAAATATCCAAATTTAATGACCAAAAAATAAAACCAAAAATATTCTGCTTTCCAAGATGGAATGACTTCCTCCAAATTTTTGTTGAATGCTTATATTTCTAAATTTATTTCAACCTTGAAACTCAAATTGTTCTTTAGAGGATTTTCTTGGGAGATAGCAACCTTTATATCTAGATTGCGGTGGTAGTTTGTGAATGTATACATTTGTCCAAAGTCATGAAAATATGATTTCTTATCCTTAAAACATCCTTTAAATTATCCTTATTACATGGATTTTATTGTATACAAAAATGCCTCAATAAAGTAATTCTTAAAAATTTAACTAGTCCTAAAATGAATTCACACACTATTATAAAGGCCATCAAATTTAGTTTGTAACAGTTGTCACCCTCAATTTACCATACAGTTAAAAATTTCAAGAAATACAACATATGATTCATTCTTAAAGAAAAAGGAGAATATAAAAAAGGAAAATTCCCCTAAAGCAATAAAATTATTCTATAATTCTAAGTAATCAGTGGAAATAAATTAAGCAAATCTGTACAAAATGTTATTGTTTTTTTTTTAGAACTTAGCAAAATCATTAAGTCCCGACAATTACCTGAAGTTCTGCATAAACTGTGCAAATGCTTCAGTTCTTTCAGCAAGTGGCACAATGATATTAATAATTGATCTAGTAATGTCAATCATCTCACTCTTCACTTTCATGAGAGGTCCAAAAGGGCGGAAGAGGGTCACATGTCTATATTCCATAAGGTCTGCTTTCTTAAAAAAGAGTTCATACTGTGTTCCCTTATCTCTCTCAGTGCGATAATAACCTAAAGGAAAGAGTTTTCAAAGTCAAGTTCATGTCAAAATTTATAAATTCAACAAGACTTTACTCAAAGATTGAAAGTATTAAACCAGATCTATAGAGTCTTAGTCTATTTGTGAAAATATTTTTTCCCATTGTCTAGACAATGAAAACTATTCTTGAAGTAGAAGAGGGTTTTTTAAAAAAGCTTATCACCCTTCTATATTATTAAACCCATGAAATACCCTCCAAATGATAATTATTCCTTTATACATATGACTTTAAAAATAATAGTTTATCATTACAGTAATCATATGACAAAGAAATTACTTAAAGCAATATTAAATTCTGAGCCCAAGTGTTAAAAAAAACTTCTGTTGCTCTGTTCAGTACAACAAAAATGAATCAGGTGTCTTCATATCGATGACTAATAATATAAATAGACAACATGGTCTGAGTTTTGAGAAAGACAGAAAAATAAATAGTAACAATACACTGAATATAGTGAAGTTGAAGAAAAATTAGTTTATATATCAACAGTGATTTGAGATGCTTTTAGGATAAAAGTATAGAAATCTACTGGGCAATCTAATTTTTTTGCCTTTGCTGTTTATTATTTGTTATTAATGCATTAAAATTTTATATAATAGTAGGAATCCTTATTCCATATTTGTACATGTACATAACATAACTTGATCAATCTCATTTCCCAACATCTTTCCTTCTCTTCCTCCCTCCATCTGATCCTCAGCTCCTCTCTACTGGTCTCCTTTCTATTACTCTTTTTTTAATTAGATTATAATTATGTAAAAACATGGGGTTCATTGTGGTATATTTATACTTGGACATAATATAATATGGTTGATATTGTTTTCCAGTACTTTTTCACAGCAATCTAATTTTTAAGCATGACACTCAAGAGAGAAGTTAGACATACAAATGTGTGGATCACTCAGTCAATATATGGTAATAAAATGGTGAATAAGATAGATTTGTCCCAACCCTCCTGAGGCAGGAAAATGAACCAGAAAATGGGCAACAACATATACTACAACAAGTCTTAGGAGAGAGGATGCAGTGTAGATATGACAAAAGCATACAGGAAGCACTGCTATCTTAAACTTGAAGCTGGAGATGACTTCCTGGAAGTGACACCTGAGCTAAAATCTGGAAGAGGAACAGGATCTACTCAGTGGTTGCCAGTATTATTTTAGGAGAGAGAGTAGTGGCATAGTGGAGAAAAAGTGACGTATGGAATATGTTCCATGCAGAAAAATATCCTGAAAGAAGAGTTACAAAATACACAGAAGTTGTAGAATATAAAACTGGCTCAGCTTCCTTTTTTTTTAGGCAGATCTAATGTGTAGACATTTTATATGGTACTTAATTATCTTATTTCCTCTGCATCTTTCAATTCTGTCACAAATACAAACATAGAATAAGACAAAAAGTTGAGCTTGTAGAAAAATTAGAAGAGTTGTGAGAAAAAAAATAAAACCTTAAAAAATGTCAGGAAGTAATAGTAGGAAAAAAAAGGAACCACAGGGTGAAATTGCCCAGCAAACCACTATGTCCTGACTGATGGCTTCCAAAGGCCTCCATATATTATATCACAGTATGATAAGTGATAGTCATGATAATTTGGAATAAAAACAAAACAAAACAACAACAACAACAAAAACCCTGCATGTGGTAGGCTGCTTATGGAATCAGGCAAAAAGAACTTTTAAGAAAGATTTATTTCCAAAATTGCTATTTAAGCCTGCAATTAAATATCTAGCAGGAGGTGTTAAAATTAAGACTAAAAAACATAAAACTTTTATGTTTTAAAAAGGAATATCAAGATCAGATAAGCAAGGAATGCAAATCATACACATGTAAATATACACACTGCTCAAAAGAGCTCTTCAGCTTCAATAGTTTATATTCTTGTACTTCCCTGGTCCTTATTCTCAATTTTACTATGATCTCATTATAGCATTTTTCCAAAAAGCCACTTCAAATTCTTGGTGGAATTAAGCAGGTAAGAACTTAAATGTTTTAATACTGTGTGTAACAACTGACATGTCAGCATAAACAATAGCATATTGTCATAATAACACAACTATTTACCAATTTATTTTTCATATTACCTTCTATGAAGTCATTTTCATTAAATATAAGTTTCTCTCCCAGGGGACCCTCCTCATCTTCCTGTTCATCATCTTCATCAGGATTATTAATGACCTCCAAGCCAGCTTCAATAACGTCTGTCAATTCATCTCGTTTGTCTTTTCTAACTGGCTTCTCTTCAGGATGTCGAGTGAGACCCATTTCCAACTGGAATACTTTCATTAAAGTAAAACTTTCAAAAGGAATCACCCCATACTCACTGGGTAGTTTGGCTCCTGTGCTAACTTCAGCTTTGTCAATCTGGGAATGAAGAAATTCTAAAAGATCGCTAGGTGCTTGTTCTTTGTTGCCTTGATAGCCTATGCCATTAGCCCCTATATTCTTTCTCTCTTGTAATGATTTCATCTTCTCACTCATTTCTTGTAATTCTTGTTTTAGTTGGGCGATTTGGCGTTTCAGACTGGTTGCCCTGGTTTGATAATGTTCTTCTTGCTCCTGTAGGAGGGCTTGATAGTACTCTTTACCATAATTTTCTCCAACAACACCAGGAAGAGATGCATTTCCATCAGTCTGAGGGGCACACTCCAGAAGGTACATAAATAATACCAAACTACAGAGCAAAGCCAGTCCTAACAGTAGCCAGTGGGTCCGGGTGTGAAGGATTGATCCTCTTCTAGACATTCTTATAAATGTGTATTTGCCTAACAAGATAAGTTGCTTCTTCATACCTTTAGCAAAAGGTTATCAAAATTAAAAACAAAATCAGGATTTCCATAAAAGGTACCAAGATGAATTCTGCTGTAGCTTAAAAAAATTGTTTTCTCAGTAGTCATGACTACTTGTAGAAATGAGAAATTAAGTATACTTCCTGTTTTGTTACCATGAAATCCAGAATAAAACAATCTGAACTATAAAATCCATTATATGGGTAGTGAGCTTTCTGAAAGAAACAGATCACAATCAATCAGAATTTTGTTTTCTTAAGAAAACCAAACTGTTGGTAGCTTCAATAAACTTATATGTTCAATAAACTATATGTTGAGCACCACTAGAAGCACAAATAGAATATTGGTAAGTACTTGGAGAAATTATTATAATGCCTTTTAAAATTCTAAAATACTATGTATAATACTTTTAAACAGTATGGCTATCCACCTATAATCTCCTGAATCACAGAAACATTAAGATTACATTTAGATTTGTATTCTAGTTTGTTACATAAATTCTACTATTTTCTAATTATTTTAATTATATTGCTTATAACTCTGTATTAACACAATATTTCAACTAGCATACACTTAGGAATTGAATTTCTATAAATTGTTTCTACCATAGTAATAATGGTTTTCGTGGGAGAGAGTTTTTTCCAATTTATTTGGTTCAAATATTCTACCTCATTAATTTCTATTGCTCAACTCAGCCAATCTAGGAAGTGTATGTGTGTGGCGGGAGGTGGGGGGCAATATCAAAAGGTCACAGACAGCTGAAAACCATTAAGAAAACATTTTTATGTCCAAAGTTCTCTGGTAGATTATTGGAAGATTAGATCACATAATTCTTTTTACTGTATTACACAGCAACAGATTTCCTACAAGTTTGGAAAGTTTAGTGTCTATATATATAAAGAAAAAATATGAATATTTTAAATATGTTTGAGAAAAAATTCAAATACCATTATAAATTTACAAAATTATAGGCTACCTTTCATGCTACAACTAGTTGTATAAGCTATTCTGTATCTATTTCTAAACTAAGGATTTTAAATTCCAGAAGTAGAGAAGGTTAAACTTAGAAGAGAAGAAGCAGGGAAGCCTTCCCTGCAAAAGAACTTCCATTCTCACCAAGTAATTTATCAAGAAGGATAATGTGTTGACTGCAGATATTTTATGGTAATGATTTCTCCAGTGCAGTAGAACCTATGGAAGAAGATGACTGAGAAACATTAGTCTTAGTCACTTTCTTAGTGATTAGGAAAGCCTGAATGTCTCTGTGGAAAATGCTCCAGTGTACACATTTTGTGGCACATATCTATTTAAAATGTAGGATAGAAGACCACAAATAATTAACTTAACTCCCTTTAACCATTTATTATTTTAATAAAACAAATAATAAACAAGTATCTTGAAAAATTTAATTCATTACAATAAAGTCTTTTACTATTAACAGCCTCTTTCCCACTGATTGTAAATCTTAAATGACGTAGAAAAAAATAGGAGACATTTTTAGTTTCAAGAAATACTACCTAAGCTGGGTGTGGAAGCACATGCCTGTAATCCTAGTGACTGAAGGTTGAGGCAGGAGGGTGGGCAAGTTCAAGGCCAGTCTTAGTAACTTAGTGAATCCCTAAGCAATTGAGTGAAACCCTGTTTCAAAATAAAAAATAAAAGGGACTGGGGATGGTAAAGTGCTCCAGGTTCAATCCCCAGTCCAAAGAAAAGAAAAAAGAAATACTAATTTAAAAATAAGCATGCAAAGCTAATATTAGTTTTAGGAATTTAGCATGCCTCAAAACTATAATCATTAGCAATAAGAAATCACTTGAATGTCATTTTGAAAAGAAAAACTGAGAGGAATTTCTTAACTATTTGTAAGTTATTATCAGCCTACTTGTTAGGGAAAAGAAAGGCTCAAATTGAAAATGTAGAAACATAATTTGTATAAATTATTATTAAGGTAGACAGACTTAACCATAGTATGATTATATACTCAAACAGTTTGGGAGTGAAACTTTATAAAAGAACCAAAAATATATAATCTAAATACCACTATCTTTTACTAATAGGGCACCTCATAGCTTTTTTTTTTTTTTGGTATGCAGACAATATATTTTATACTGTGAGCTATGACTTAAATGGGCCACTCGTAAAGGTTAACTTTTCAACGGAATAAAAAATATCAACGTGAATCACATTTAGTAGTAAGTTTTGTGTTGTGATTATATATGTGCATATGTATGAACTTTTCATGTAAAATGTATTTATAACTGGGTTGCAATTCAAAAATCCTGGAAAAAACCCACTGATTTAAAATGTATTTTTATACATTGTCCATACAGTTTTTTCAGGATAGCACTGTTTGATTTGAGATGGTTTACATACTATTTAACCCATTTTGCTCCATCATTCCAGATGTGGAACACCTATAAAAATTTAGATAGTGTATAGAATTACATAATATGTCATATAATTATAAAATAATAATATAGAATTATACAATATGTAATATAATTTTAATATTAATTATTATATTTAAGTTCTAGATTATTATTTCCAACCAATTTTAATGTACCTGTGCCAATTTCATTGCACTATGCACAGAATTGAAAACTTGTGACTTAATAGGCTAATATTATAGCAGAATGTTTTCCACTGAAATGAAAGAAAAGCTGCTGTAATTACCTCAGAATATAAATGTTAGTTGCATAGTTCTGTGGTGATTGTCTTATTTTTATGAGAAATTTCAATTAAAATCTTACTTGTTTAGTTCCTGTAGGAAACTCTTCAACCAAATCCTAGAAGACTAGTTTATAACAGCTCTAAGTATGTTAAGAATATTAGAAAGACTAGGAGGAATGTGCTCACTGCTACAGTGCTTGCCTCACAAGGCCATGGGTTCAATTCCCAGCCCCACAAAAAGGCAAAACAAAAAAATTCCATCTTGATCACCATCATACTACACAATGTGTTTATATCACTGATAAGGTTTATTTACAGAGAAAGGGATATTGCAGAGATAAGAAAATGAATTGTCAAAGGAATGAAATATAAAAATCAAAGATTTCAGAAATATACAGACAACCAAAAAGAAAAAAATTTCCTCCCCCTCAAAAAGACCCCAAAATATGAAACAACGATTTTCAAGATATTCAACATCAAGTAAAAAAGGTCAGCAATCCTGGAACAAGACACAAATGACTACCCAATTTACTGCCTAAGTTTCCAGCCCAAGGAGAGGAACTTAAGCATAGACCAGCAGATTTCCTGAGTTGACAGTCTGAGGAGACTAAGGCAGCTAGAGTTCAAAGGAGACAGCTACAAAAAGAGAGAACTCCAGAGTTCTGAAGAAGAGACATCCTTTGGATATTCAGTGGAGTCCTGTTCAATGTAAGCTTATGGAGAAATTAATAGGCTAAGGAAAAGACCACACAAAAAATTTGAGGACACAGAACCTAGTATTCATGCAGGGCCAGAAATAGGCGTGCTCTCACCAAACAAACTGGAAAAACCTCAAAATTCATGGGGAATTGTGTAAAGTATTCAAAAATGTCTTGCCTCAGTGGTGGGAACTAATTAGCTCTAAACATGGCTCTAGTCCTACCAACAAATCTTAAAAACAAAACATGAAAGGATCAAATTGTTTCCAAGTTAACAGCACAAGCCTCAAGAATATTTATAGAAATATAAAAATACCACAAAACAAAGTAAAATTTACAATATATGACATTCAAACAAAAATCATCAGCCATAACGAAAATAATCACTGACTAAAACTGACCTAGAACGGACACAAATATGAGAATTCACAGAAAATGACATTAAAACAGTATAATTGTATTTTAAAAGATGTTCCTGTTCAAAAAAAAGTAGAAACACGTATGACATTTAAAAAAAGATCCAAATTAAACTTTAGGAGATGAAAATTTCAATGTCAAGGTGAAAAATACACTGGATGGGATTAAGAGTAGTTTAGATGTTTCAAAAAAAAAAAAAAAGAAAGTGAATTGCAGACACAGCAGTAGAAACTACTTCAAAGGCTGAACATTTTGCAAATCTGATGAAAACTGAATACATAGATTTAAGGAGCTCAATCAACCTCAAGTATAAGAACCATAAATAAAACAAGGCATACAGCCAGGCAAGGTGGTACACACCTGTCATTCCAGCTGTTTAGGAAGTTCAGGCAGGAGGATTCCAAGTTCAAGCCTGGCCACATAACCGACAAGAACTTATCTCAAAATAACAACAAAACCAAGGCATATGATGATTAAACTGCTCAAACTCAATGATCAAGAGAATCTTAAATGCAGCCAGACAAAAAGCATGTATCATATATAAGAAACAAAAGGCAATGATGTCAGATTATAGAAGATTACTCTTGGAAACAATGCAAACAAGAAGACAATGAAGCAATATCTTTAAAAAACTGAAAGGAAATTTCCTATTACACAAATTTTGGTCTCTCTTGTTAATAGTTGAATGTATCAAGCTTTTCCTAAATGACTTTTCAATTTTAGCCTCCCTATCTGAAGTAATTCTAATGTAAAATAAGTAATTTTTTTCCTTAAATAGGCACTTCTTGTCACTCATATTATAATACATGCTCCTGTCCTTAATTTGAAATGCAAGTTACCTTTATAACAAACCAAATTCCTATATATAGAGAAATCTATTTTTTTGCCTCAAACTAGGGGTCAGCCAACATTTTAGGTCAGATAATGTTATAACCAGTCAATTCTGCCATTGTAGCATGCAAAGCATATGCTGATGATATGTGAATTAATACACATATTTGTTTCAAAGGACACTGAAATTCAAACTTCATATAATCTTCACATGTCATAAAGTATTGTTTTTCTCTTTTCCCCAAAATATTTAAAAATGTAAAAACTACCCTTAGGTCACAGGTCATATTAAAATAGATGGCCAGTGGTCTGTGTGGTGGTGCATGCCTGTAATCTCAACAACTTTGGAGGCTGAGGCAGAAGTATTGCAAGTTCAAGGCCAGCCTTAGCAATTTAGTGAAGCCTTAAGCAACTCATTGAGACCCTGTCTCAAAATAAAAATGAAAACGGCTGAGAACGTTGTTCAGTGGTTAAGTGCTTCTGAGTTCAATTCCTGATGCCAAAACTAAAAAATAAGATAAATAAAAATATAGGTGGCCAGCCAGATATGGCAACCCCAGCTCTAAGTCCTTAATTTTTTTAATACTTCTAAAAGAAAAAAAAATTTTTTTTCTTTTCCTTGAAACAGGGTCTTATTGTGTTGCTCAGGCTGGTCTGGAACTCATGCATGTACCACAAAGTCCAACTTATAATTCTTTTTTAAAAATATTTTTAGTTGTTGATAGACCTTTATTTTGTTTATTTATTTATACGTGGTGCTGAGAATCAAAACCAGTGTCTCACACATGCGAGGCAAGTGCTCTATCATGGAGCTACAACTCCAGCCCTAATTCTTTTATACTTCTAAAATATCAAAAAATAAAAACATGAGATAAAAAGATTAAAAATGATAAAAGGGCTTACAGTAAAGTCTCTCTTCTATCCTGGAGTCTAAGTTCCCTTCTCTGGTTTTGGTGTATCCTTCCAAATCTAATGCCACTATTAAACATCTTGGCATGAACAGCCTTAGCATATAGGACTTGAATATATGTTATTTCATCAATAGGATAAATCCCTGGAAGTGAAATTCCTGGTTAAATTTACTTAAATTATTCATTGCAACACATAATTGGTCAGTATTTGCTGCTTCCAACTTGCCTAAACCTACTTCCCACGTTCCCAATTGCTATATTTTGGATCTGAAATGTAACCTACAAGCCCATGTGTTGAAGGGTGTGATCACTAGTCTGTGGTGCTATTGGGAGGTGGTAGAACCTTTAGTAGGTGGGGCCTAGTGGAAGGAAGTTTAGGTCTTTTGGCGCCTGCTCTTGAAGGGATTATTGGGATTCCAGTTGTTTCTTGTCCCTCTTGCTTCCTGCTTATCACAAGGTAGGAAGCCACCTCAGCCATGGGCTTCCATCATGACATACTGCCTTGCTATAGGCCCCAAAGTGACAGGCCAGTTTACCATGTACTAAAACCTGTGAGCCAAAATAAACCCTTCCTACTTTTAAGTTGATGATATTTCAAGTATTTTGTCACAGCAACAGAAAGTTGATTAAAAACCAACTTTGAGATCCTTTTTGGTTCGTAAATGTAGGTATTCAGTGCTGTGTGACATGCACCTTTTTTATTATTAGCACATTACCTGTCTGATGTGGGGGGAAAAACCTGACTTTGAAATCATGCTCTAGATTATTAAATTTTTGATTCAGATTATTAAAGATTTTAAAATTCTACCTACTCTAGCTTATGCATCCTTTCTTAACATTCCATTAAATTTCTTAGCTATAATTATCTGTGACATGGAGTTGAGAAATAAGTTAACTGTTTTCTTATACAAAATACTTGAAAGTACTGTGCCCAGCACTTTCTATGTTTTAATAGTAATAACAGACTGCTTTTTTTTCATGGCAGCCTGTATGTATTCAACAAGTGGGATAAGCTCCCAATTTAAGATAACTAATATTTATTTTAAGGTTTTCTTCTGTTTCTTACATTAACTCCTTTAGGCTTAGTTCTTGTTTTTGTTCAGTCTGGGGTTCCACTGATTTCCCACAATTATTTAGTGCTTTTTGTTTTCAGTTCACATTATAAATATTCTAATACCTTCATATGTATGGAAATAACTATATTCCTGTAACAATTCACATTTGTAACAACCCTATAATTCAATTTTACATTTATACTTAGTATTCATGCAGCATGAAAATAACAATTTAAATTCATTGTTTTATAATCCCATGATTTTTCAATCCATTTTTAGTTATATTCTTGTGGTGTTTTGTTTCCCCTAACAACAACTACTTAATTTCCCCTAACAACTTCTAACTTGAGTAACACAGTTTCTCCTTGTTATACCAAACTTCAGAGTCAGATCATAATCAGATCTAACAGACTTATAAACAAGTAATGACCATCTAAAGAAGGCTGTTATAGATGTGTAATACATACACACACACACACACACACACACACACACATATATATATATATATATATATATATATAATAACTTGGTAATGGAATCTCCTAAGTCTTGAACTCATAATAGTTCAACCATTTTTAATCATCCTTAATATTAGATTATTTAACAAAAGCTTCTTTTACTTTTTTTTAAAAAAAGGAATGTTCCGCATAAGTTAAAATGTCATTTGCTGCTTACCTTATGATTCAATCATTCTACATCTAACAAATTCATCTACATGCTCACCAAGAATGTTCATAACATTCTTAATATACAAAATACATAGTATATAAAAATTGGAAACACAAATGCTCATCAGCAGAAGAGTAGTCATAGAGTGGAATATAGCATAGCAATAAAAAGCACCACTGACACCATACTATCACAAGCAATGGAATTTCATTAATATGAAGCTCAAAATAGACAAAATTAATAGCTGATGAGAAGAGTCAAAATACAGATTGGGGATAGGAGTATAAGTGACTTGAAGAAGCAGAGGATGATTGAAATGTTTAATCAAAATGTTCACACTGTAATGTTCAGTTATAATATGATGTATATAGAGATTAAACAGATAATGAATATGTAAAAATTAATTGAGTTATACAATTAAGATTTATGTACTTGTTGACTTAATATGTTATTTTATACAACTACAAAAAAGTTAAGGAAAAAATGCAGTTTCTAAACCGCTTGGAACTAATTGTACTTATGTTCAAATTATCTGAGCCATACATATTGCAAATCCGGCAGCTTTTGCATTCTTTTAGTCACATAACAACTTTAAACAACTAGAAAGAATACAAAATGAATGCGAACATTCTCTGTCATAAAATACTTGGTTTCTCACTTCCAAGACCAAAGGTACTTTTAAAATACATTAATGATATAAAGATATCATTAATCTCACCAGAAATGAAGGCCCAGGAGCTTTCAAAATGACAGTGAACTGCCACGACATGGCATACATTATCTCAAAAGCAGGCTAGAAAATACCTTCAGGTTTAACAAGGGCTTAAACGGAAAAGCTTCGAATTCATGATCATATTGTCATGCTGTCAATACCATCGCCAAAGAAGGAGCATCGCTTTCATGTTTGACAAATTTCTTCTCTGTCACTTGCTCCAGAATAGAGTAATTTTCAAGGTGAATTTTTTGACAAGGCCAGAGGCTCCCTGTCCCGTGGGATGCTCGACCCCCCTCATTCCTACAAAACGTGCATCTTTTAAAGGCGTTCCTTCTGATGTCTGTCAAGAGGTGGGAGTGCTGCTGTCAGAGAAAACGATTTTAACCCCCCCCCCCCGAAGTGGTAACAGATGACTAAAAAGTTTATCCACCGAGAGGAGATAGTAAGTTAAAAAAAAAAAAAGTGAACAAAACAAAACACTGACACGCAAACCAAAGGTCCCTGGCAGCACCGGTCTCGGAAAAAAACTGCAGCTTTCCCCTGAAATCCGAGCGGACTCCAGAGGGCTGTCCGCGAAGCTACCACCCAGGGACAGGGCCCCGGAGGGTCCGTCCGATGTGACCTGACAGGGACCAGTGCCCGCAGACCCCAGCCCGCATTCCGATGGCCGGCACCGCTCCGCCCGAGCCGGCGGGAGTCTCAGGCGTGGCCGGGTACTCACCGCGCTGGCCCTCTCGGTCCACCGCGGCCACCAAGCCACCCCCACCTCCGGGACGGCGGGCGCACATGGGCGGCGCCCCGCGCACTGGGGCCGCCGCCGCCTCAGCAGCCCACCCGCCGGGCGCGCCGCCGCGCCAGGGACGGCCACTTCCGGCGCGCGCGAGGAAATGAGACTGCAGCCGCAGGCCCCGCCCACTGCCTCGGACCCGCTCGGGACTGGCCTGCCAGAGTTGCTGAGTTCAAAAAATACATAGGGGTGTGGACTTCCAAAATCTACCTGTGGAGGCCCGCAGAGTGCCCGGGCCAGCACCTGCAGCGACTGGTCTGAGTCCCGGCCTGTAGGCTGGCTGCGCAGGTACCCTGCCAGCTCTCCGTGGGCAGCGCTGCCCTGCCCTGGTAGCCCCGTCCCGGGAGCCCCAAGGAGCCACGAGGGCAGATGTAGTCGCTGAGTTGAAGTCTCCAGAGGTATCTGAGCATTCTCAGGCATGTTGGCCTGAGCAGTAGGCTCCAGCCAAGAGGGCTCTGGGCTGCCAGTGATCTTTTGGATCTAGTCATCCATTTCACTGGACTGGAGTTTCCTCATATGCTCAATGAGACAGCTGAAGTGCACTTTCTGGAAAATGGATTTGAAGTTCAAGATCGTATGATTTTAGTAGATGAGGAAAAACCCTCTCCCCTGCCTCCTTCATTCAAGTGATTGTTCCAGGAACATCCTTCAGGCACTTCGTCCTCTAGAGTACCAGACTGAGCCGGTGAGAGGAGCACGGCAGCACCAGGGCCTGCTTGTGTCTGGGCAGAACACTGTGCTAAAAACCAGCTCTGGGGTTTATTCCACCCGGCTGTGATACCGCGGTTATCGGTGACGAGTCCTGCTTCCTCACATGTTGAAGTCTGAACCTCAGAGAAGCAGGAGGCAAGCATATAAAGCAGGTTTATTTAAAAAGGGGTAACATAGGACTGTAGCTCAGGGGTAGAGCGCTTGCCTCGCAGGCGTGGGGCCTTGGGTTCGGACCTCAGCATCACATAAAAATGAATAAAATAAAGGTAATGTGTCCGACTACAACAATAAAAACAAAATGAAAAATTAAAAGGGGGTGTGGTGGGTAACAGAGATTTCTCCCACGAGGGAGAAAGGATAGCTGGTATCCTGCTATCCCCAGAAGCAAGGTTTTCTGCCCTTTTTATATGTCCTAGGCTTCCTTTGTTCTGCCCTCTTCCCCTAATCTTTCTCCTTCCTGAGTATGTGATTAGGCCTAGGAAAAATGCTGGTGGGATGGCTAAAAGGTGGGAAACAGGTGAGCTGAAGGGGGAAGGGCAGGATGGTGCAGCCAAGGACACATTAACCACCTTAGAGCCCCTGTAGGGAGGGGCAATTCCTGGGACAGGTTACCTTGGCAACAAGTTGGAGCTGGGGCTGGTTCTTGATAAGGGTGGAAGAAAGACTCTGAAGGAATTAACACTTCAATCCTTCAGGGGAAAGTCTCCAACTTCCCAGACTCACCCAAAATTAGCCTCCTTGAAGCAACCTGACTCCATTTACCTATCTATGCTGACTGTCAAATTCTGGCTTCAAGACTTAGCCTCTCTGAGACTCAGTTTACTCAGCTGTGTTTTGGAAACAAAAGTAATATGTGTTCCTAAAATTGTTGTGAGGATTAAATGCACTTTTGTATTTGAAATATCTGACACTGTACCTGGCAGGTGGCAGGCAATTGGTGCTTATTACCATCATTAAATGCATTAGTTAGAGTGGAAGGCTGGGTGACTGTAGAGTACATCCTATAGAAATAGCATTCCAGGGGAGAAGGATTTGTTCTAATCACAGCTGTCTTTGTTAGCTGACATGTGCTGGGAAGTTTTTAGCCCAGATGTTCTTGAATGCCCTGTGGGAAATCCTTCAAGAGTCTGGACCACCAAGCCAGGCTTGTTGAATATCCATTCTATTCCAAACATCAAAGTCTCAATCCTCTAGTGTCATTTCTGAGCAACTCTAAAATTTTATAGTTCCAACACCTCTTCCCCCTCAACCCGGCCTAAGAATAAAGAATTAATCTAGTCACAGACAGAATTGGTCTGTGAGCTTTGGGAAATAAGCACTATGTCTTTTTCCTCTCTTAGCACATAGTATTCGATAAATTCAGTTGTTTAAGAACATGCAGGGATCTCTGTGGTGCCCACCATCTCTGCCACTTGACTAGCTCCTTGAGCTGAAGGCATGTCTGATTACATTAACTGCCCCTCCTGATTAAATTGCTTAGTTGGCTGGTTATGCTCTAGTATGCAGATCAGCTTAGTGTGAATCTACTTAGTGTAAGCTAAGTGTAAAGCTCTAGTGTCTCTATTCTCTGATTCTCTGATGCTGCCTTTGATATTTATCCCACAAGTCTGATGATCCAACTTGGGAGTGTGAATGTAAAGGTGTGTTAGTAATAATTCTCTCTTGAGAGAATTAGAAGGTGGGGAAACTCTAGTAAATGGTACTGAACACAACATTGGTAGGTTTAGGAGAATAAAACAAAATATAAATTATCAATACAAGTAAGTAGAAATGGCAGCTCACCGAACTGTTAGAGATTTGAAGTTCTCAGTTCAAGTCTAAGTCTATTACATGTCCCTTGAATATGATACTGTATTTGATGTTTCCCCCAAATGAATACAGGGGCCTCGGACCTCACTCTTTAGTCTCATGTTCAGTAATAGCAAATTTTTAGGCTTGCTCTTTCCTTCTGAATCCTTAAAATAGGACCAGATTGTCCATTCCCATGAGGGCACATATATGGCCTCTCCTACTCTCTCTGGCATCCCCATGCCAACCAAGCACAGGGCCTGATCCTATTGTTAGCATTCTTTGCATCTTCTGGGATTTGTAAATGAATGAATGAATGCTGGTAAACCTTCTAGATGGAAATGTCTAATCTATGATAATCAAATTCAAACCTCCCTCACTTCTTGGTGTGTTGCAATGCAAGATAGAACACTCCCCTCTGTGTCTAGCATGTTCTTTTCTTGTCCCCCTCCACAAGCCATAGACACTGAGTTTTTGTCTCATTTATTGTATTTGCTTTCCTTCCATTATCCTCCTTCTTCCTGATCATACTATATAGCCACATGTTTGTTGAAAACACTGGAGAACACAGTGAGCAAAAGGAGCTTCTCCAGTGTTTTCTATACCTTGTTTTTCCTGCCTTTTTTTTTTTTTTTTTGTGTGTGTGTGTGTGTGTGGTGTTGGGGATTGAACCCAGGCCCTTGTACACATGCTAGGAAGGCACTCTACATGAGCTATTTCCCTAGGCCCCTCTGAATCTTTTAATTATCCTAACATCCCTGTGGAGTAGGTCAGGGTCTTCAGTTTTTAGAGTGAAGAAAACAAAAATTCAGAGAAGAAAATACCAAAACTATTCTAGGATGGGACCTGGCATGAAATCAAAGTAGCTGGTGAGGCTCAGTTATCACCTATTTTTAAATGCAATTTGAATCACTGATTAAAATTGATTGTTTGTGGATTTTTTTTTGTTTTGTTGTTGTTGTTGTTTTGTACCAGGGATTGAACTCAGGGGCACTCAACCGCTGAGCCACATCCCCAGCCCTATTTTGTTTTATTTACAGACAGGGTCTCACTGAGTTGCTAGCACCTTTCTGTTGCTGAGACTGGCTTTGTACTCTAGATCCTCCTGCCTCAGCCTCCTAAGCCACTGGAATTACAAGTGTGTGCCACCACACCCCATGATTAAAATTGTTTTTAAAGCAAAAGAGGTTCTTCCATCAAGGATTTAAGTCATTAGCTTTTATGATCTTTTTTACATAGCCAAGTTGAGTACCAAAAAGTATGTTATTTGAATATGGAGGGTATATAATTCAAATACATATATGCGTACATGTGGATATAAGTATACACACATATATATATTTCAGTATATAATTCAGACAGATTGTTGGAGATACACTGGGGCTTAAAATAAGAAGTTACCTTGTATGAAAATACAAATCATAAATATGTAGTTTTAAAAAAACTTCTCCACTAACATTCAATCTGAAGGCCTACCATCTCCCTCCCCCCTTTTTAACTATAAAGCTTTTCTGTTCCACTTCCTGACTGTGAATCTCTACCAAAAGCAAAGGATGGTGACCAACTCCTTTGCTATAGCAAATTCAGAATAAATAGCCTTTACTTGTTCTTCTTTGTGTGGACTTCATTTATTTCCAGTTTTCCTTGGTGGCCCCAATATACATTCTATACTACTTCTCATCAAAGACCCTAGCCTTCCCCCAGGTGTAGTACTAGGGAAGCCCTTGGTGCCTGGATATTCTTGGCTTATGGAGTCCACATCAATTTGGTTAAGTTAGTATTGGGCCTGAACTCTGCTCTTTGCATTGAGCTTCCTATCTGCTTAAGCTCAGCTTGGTACCCAGGAGTTGTTACTGATTTCTACGTGTTTAGCATCCTTGGTAGAATCAGCTCATTTCTTTTCATCCCTTTTGCTGGCTTTCATTTTGCTGTTTTGTGTTGTTCTAGCTAATAGTGCTATCTGCCATAAGAAGGAAACTCACAAGTTAGAACACAGGTCTGGGCCTTATGTGTCTGTTGTTTAAGCCATTCTCACTGACTTTGCTGAGGGTTTCACTAATGTTGGGGCTGGCCTTGAACTTGTGATCATCCTGCCTCAGCCTCCTAAGTTTCTGGGATTACAGGAGTGTGCCATTGCACCCAGCTAAACTGATTACTAGCTTAAATCAATATTGGAGGAGAAGCTTTAGAGAGACAACTAAGTCTTGTGTCACCCGTCAACAATATAATCCTGAAAAACTTCAAGGTATAATGTGGCCAGGAACCAAAGCCTCAAGGGCTCTTGAACACCCTTGGATGGATTTTATCCAGCTTCTACCTTCCATGGGATGTGAATGTATTTTATATTTGAGTATTTTTATAGCAGTGAAGCCTCAGGATGTCAATCCTGCGTTCACTTTGTACAACTAAAGAAGCAATCCAGAATTACACAGAATTTGACTGTTCTTCTATAAAACCTCAAACTGGGAGCTCTCAATGATCTTCTACAGCAGCTGATCACTAGGAGCAGATAACTATCTCAAGATCTTTGGAACGTATCAATGATCTTGGATAGTGCACAATTTCCACCCAAGATGCTGAATCAATACCCGTCTAATTCCTGGGGTTTTTTCCCCCTCATTTTCTGATTCTCACATACTAAGAGACCCTTTTTCTTTCTGTTCTTTCCTCATTTATAATTTTTAGATCAGTATGTATACATTCTAATACCATTCTTCAAGTATCCCAAATAGTAGCTATTGCCCGTTGAACTTCCTGACTACTGAAGATGCCACCCATCATCAGACCCCCATAATGGAAACTTCTGAGAAATTCCAGTCTCAACAAAGGAAACTACAAGAAATCACTATTGATAGCATTTCCACTTGTAGCAATATGGATAAATGATCACCACCCAAATAATCTCTAACCTCACTAAAATCTCCCTCAAAAAAGAACCAATTATTATAGTGTGTTTATCAGATCCCAGGTAATTTTAGTTTGAATTGAACAACCTCCATATAGCATGAGTTAAATTTTTGCAGCATCATATAGAGACCCGAATATGTAACCCAGTTAATAGTTCCGTCCTACTGTCATGAACAACTCCTTTTTCTTGGCTCCCCATGTCTTCCTTTTGAACACTACTTCCTTTGTGGTCAGGGCACCAAGGTACAGAGTATCTTGTTTGCTTTAGATAATATCTGAAGCACTTTAGGAGTAGCTTTTCAAGACTTGTTGTCATAGAGACCCTAATTCTGTAAATCACCAAAGCTGAAAATTATGACTCAGATATGAGTTCCCTACTCAAGCCATGGTCTCAGTCCATTTTGTGCTGGTCTAACAGAATACCCGAGACTGGGAAATTTATAATGAGTGAAAATGTATCTTCTGGGTTGGAGGTGTAGCTTAGTGAAAGAGTGCTAAAAATGCCACGTAGCAGGATTCTAGTCCTCACCACATACAGGTAAATTCTATAGATTCTGACAGTTCTGTAGGCTAGAAAGTGCAATACTATAATGTTACAATGGGGCAATTAAATATCAGCATGAGTTTGGGAGGAGACAAATATTGAAATCATGATGAAATATAGCAACCAACCCAGGAGACCAAACCACAATATCACAACTGTTGGCCCGGAACAAAGAGAGATTGGTCAATAACTGTCAGCTTCCTTATTTTTTGCTTCATTTCCAACTAAAAACCAAAGAAAGCCACTGTTTCTTAAAACCAGTAACAGTAAGATGCCTTTTGGCTAATTAACCTGCCTACAGCTTCCCCAACCAACCTCTAGTCACAGCATACCTGAAGCCTTCTTCACACACCTCAATCCCCCCCGACCCACTATAAAGCATCCCCATTCTTTTGCCTGCCTTTGAATCTCTGCCAAAAAGTGACAAGTGATGCTGGCTGACTCCCTTAATATAGCAAAACCAGAATAAAGGGCTTCTCCTTTTAGTCTTTATTTCTACAAAGTTAAAAGATAAGTTAACCCTTATCTGTGGCTTTGCTTTCCAGGCTTCCATTTACTCATGATCAACCATCGTCTGAAAATATTAAGGAAAACCATAAATAAACAATTCATATTTAGATTGTGTGCCATTCTGAGTCACCTAATGACATCTCCTACCATCTTGCTCCATCATGCTCAGGACATGAATCATCCCTTTGTCTGGCATATATATGCTGTATGCACTACCCATCCATTAGTCACTTAGTGTCCATTCTGGTTATCGATACATAGTTTGGTACTATCTGTGGTTTCAGGTACCCCCTGGGGATCTTGGAACATATCTCTTCAATAAGGGTGACTACAGTATATGCAAATTGTTTAGACATCTCCAAAAGATACAGTTTCCCATGACACTCCCTTTACTTCTTTCAAATGTGAGAAGTCAGAATTCTTCCATCAACAACATCATTCCTATTCTTAAAAGTCTCTAACTGTAATTCATCTTTCTTTCCAGACACTGATGAAATCCCCCAAATCCTCCATGTATTCCTTTACCATGGGGTTCTGAGTAATTGAAGTTTTCAGTTTCCCAGGCCCTGGATCCACAGTTTCCAGAAAAATCCTCAAGTTCTTTAAAATTCTCAGAAGAAAGGCATGAAACATGGAGAAGTTGAGTGCCTTGGTGAGAAGAGAGACTCCACGATGAGGCACCACCTGGTCCCCACAGTCCTCTGGCCAAGGTTGCTTGCCTCAGATAACACAGGCAGCCTTATGTACTTTTTCACTTGGACTTAGACCCTTCTTAATCCTTCATAGATCCCTTCCTCCATAGGCAAATGCAGAAAAGGATTGGAGGGCAGTGAGAAATGAGAGCAGTCAAAATGGACATACTTACATGCTTGCTTTGGTACTCTTTACAGCAATGATAAAGATAAAATTTGGACACTTAAAATTAGCTTCATATTTTTATTTAAGAAGTTGATAATTCGCATGGAAAGTACTGCTTATGTATGAAATACAGAAACTCTTCTCAAAGAAAAAAATTTTTTTGTTTGTTTCAGAATGCACTTTCCTTACCTTGTTTGTTGACATTTTTTTTTAACTTGAATTGCTCAATGTAGCTTTATGATCTTTCCTGGTATGGTGGGGAACTGCTGAAGTCACAGTGGCTGGGGTGGTCTTGGGCCACAGGCTCCCTCCATGCTGTCCAGCTGAGTTCCCTGAAATACTGATGTCCCTGTAGCCATCACAATGAGATGTAGCCCTTGTTTAGATTCCTCTGTCTTGTCTCTAGCTGTGAGATGTCAATTGGCCAGGTCCTGTGATTTCACAGAGTCTATAACATCTGCAAAAATATCTTATCACTTGACATAACACTCAAAAATATCACAGTTTCAAAGATTAACTAATGTTTTGGGAGTGGGTGGGTGGGTGCTGTTCACTGTGTTTGCCTCCTTAACTCTGGAAGTGAAGCTCACCCTTGTAACTTTAGATGGCCACACACTGTACCTCTCTGTGGACACAGCAATGTGCCCAAACTGAACCATCCTCTACACGTTGTGTTTTCTATGTTCTTAGCTAAAATGGCCCCTCATGTGAGTTCTAGCTCCAGTTCTCTTCTCCTAACGAGATGGGAGACTCTACAAAGTTCTAGTCAATGCCATTGCTGTGAAGAAGAGGGAAGTGGCTTTCTGACTGTACATAAGAACAGAAATCAAGTTTTACACTGGAAATGTGAGGGGCACGGCTGTATGTGCCCTCAGCCTCACTCTTACTATGCCTTGTTCACAGACATGGAAGAACAGATTTCCTAGGACTTCCTGGAACAACCCTCCAGTTGCAAGGACAGCTAAATATGCTATGTGTGAATATTCTTGAAGGAAGGAGAGGAACCCGGGATGGGAGAATGCATTCTTTGTACAGGTGGAAATTATGCTTTCCCTTTTGAATTTTCTTTTATACATGTAGTATTTATTTAAGACCTGCTTTCAGAAAAAATCATCTAGATTTCCACCCAAATAAGCTGGCAAGAAGAAATCTTTCATGGAGGCTAGTGAAAAAAAAATTTTTAGGGAAAACAACAACAACAAAAAAACATACATTCGTCATGGAGGGTCTATGCTCTTGCAAAAGGGGATGTTATCATTAGCTTTTCTCAGCCTGGGTTTCTTAATAATCCTAGATAAAGGCTGAAGTGAATAACTGACTCTAGATATGTAAAATGCATAGTTATGAGTAAAGGTCCATTGGAAGTTGGAGGACAAATATTGCCCAGAGTCACCTGTGCAGCATAACATTCATTTTCTTTCTAGCCTCCATGGTCCAGATTGAAAGAGGAAGCTATGAGCAGCTATAGACACAGAGGGCCTGGAGCTGTGGCCTTGCAGGGCTGGGGCAGCAGCTAGGTGATACCCGCACAGGCCTGTGTGTACACACACATGTGCAGTGGAAATGATGTAGACACTTGGCGTTCAACGAACAATGTGATCACAGAGTCAGATTTCTGTTGCTAACAAGTCATGTTTGTTAACTGATCAGACTGGAGTAATACCTCAAGGAATTCCAATACACACCAAGAAGACATAAACAGAAGCAGTGAGTGTGTTAAGTACCATAGTGGTTCAGGACAGCAATTTTTCTTTTCTAATGGATCTTCATGCATGACTATGTAAATTTTATAAATTTTAATATAGATTGCTACTTAATACTCAATAATATATTCTCTTTGATACAACTCAACTCCAGTTTCAAGAAATGAGCTGCAAGGAATTGCTAGAGAATTGGAATTCCTAAACTCAGCTTTGCTTCTTCTTTATCTTAGGGAAAGTAGCCTGAAGGAAGGAATTCCTTGAAAGGTGGAATTAGCTGAGCTTTGGCAGTTATTATCCATGTGTCAGGTTTTAATGCATATTGTGCAAGACGAGCCAGTAAAGTCACCAAGGGCCCATGGTCCTTGATCACTATCCAGTCCCCAGTAGCTACCATAATGCATTCTCTTGGATATTTTAATACTTGTATGGAAACTTCAGAATCAAAGATCTGATGTTTCCAACTATGAAGTTAAAAAGAGAAAAGAACTTTACACATCTTATGATACATAATTTTATTTACACAACTGAAATTATTTCCTTAGTCACCTTGATTACAAAAGCAAGTTAACATGGTATGGTTTAATAACTTTTCATAAATGGATTTTACAAATTTTAATAGCTGACAGATTGCTACTTAATACTTGGTAATACTTAATACTTAGTAACTTCTGTATTTATGTATTTGAAAATCTCATCTGATAGGACTAACAAGTAGGGGTACTTTTATAATTCAGGAATAGACAGACAACTGGTTATTAGTCAAGTGTTAATTCCCCATCATCTGTTTGGACCCACAGTTCTTATCCCATGAGAACAAACCTGCTGTAACAATTCACACTTACTATGTAGGCATTTTTATTTTTAATAATTTGAGAGTTTATACTTATTTCTGCGTTTACTAAAACTATCACTAAGCACATCAGAAAACCAAAAGTTTGCCACTACTACAGATATTTGTAAAGGAAGTTCTCACAGTCTATCTGAAAAATGGCCCAAATTAAAGCCATGTTACATGTCCAAATAAGCATTTTCCAACTCTCTCTAGATGTGTGAGTACACATGTGTACTCACAAATACCATAAGCCTCTATCACATACTCATCCAAGCCTTCTTGGCCACAAAGTGCCATAATTTTACTGTGTTTGTTAAATGCCTACAAAATACAGTATTTTACTGAGACTATTTAAAAGTCCTATCACAGTGCTTTAAGTCTGAAGACCAGGCAGTGTTTTGGTAATGCGACCCTTTCCTGTGAAGTGACAGTGCTGGGACAGCCAAAAGAGCTGCTGGGACTTCCCAAGAGCCACCCCCACAAACCTGGAGGAGTGCTGAGTGTCTGTGACCACAATCTACTGGTGGAGAATGACGAGAAGCTTATGTATGAGTCATGGTCAGAACTGAAGAAACCAAAATGTCTTGTTATAGCAGCATTAAATGACAAACACAGGAAGAGCCCATCCATGTGCCTTTTCACATGAACTCTATAAGAGCCAAAACATTGTCTTCACATCAGAATTGTAGCGAGGTGTAGCAGTCCTTGGTTTCCTGTCAATGCTACTTTTAACACACTGTACCTTTAGGAGTGGGTGGATAAGATACCAAATAAAATGTGCACAAGCTCCACCTACTCCTAATGCAGAAGATGAGGTGCTGATTTTTGACAGTGGGGTGCACTGCAGGATGGCGGTATTCACAGCAAAAGACCTCTGCTGTCAGCAATCTTGGGACTGAGGACACTCCACTCACTCCATGCTCTCTTTCTTCATCCCGTTCTGGTCCAGGAATAGTGGTCGCCCAGTACAGACATATGAGGACAGTGTAGTAAGTCCAGTGGGGACAAATATGTCTGGTGAGCCCTTTTCCTCAAGCCGTCATGTACACAGCAAAGACGGCATCAAATCTCTCCATTGTGCTAAATCTAAGATAATCATTTTAATCATGATAAAACTAAATATCTTCCTAAAAAAAGGCTACATGATTTTTAAAAACCATTCTCAGGATTTCAAATGTTGAGCCGAGGCCTATCCTGAGGTTCCCCTTTCCCCTACATCCCTGGTGGAGCTTTGATGCCACCACCCAGGCTCCACCTGCCTCTCATTTTGAACAAAGGTCATTTTGGCCAGTTTTTTTCAGACTGCCTTTTTTGGTGTGTGTGCTTCATGTTTAAACCTTGTTGTATTGTTTGGGCAACCAGAAAAATCAAACAGTTCGGGTACAATTTCTTATACAAGGTAGCAAGTGGCAGACCCACACATATGAACACAGAGTGCATGGTGGTTAATGATGGACACAGACCAACAGAGGCACTGCCTGGTGCCAAAGAGAAAGGAATATTTAACCACTAAGACTCGGAACATTCTTCCAGTGGGGCATGTCTGTTAGGAGGGAAAATCCCCAACTATTGGAAGTAAAACCACTTTGGAAATCAGTTACAATATACTACTGAAAATGAGTCTGCCACCTAGAAACTGACCTTAGGTTGGCCAGTGTGATGTACACAAAAAGGGGCCGGTGGGCTTTCCATTGTCAGCATATTTCTTCCCCTCCTGATTCCGTTACCTTTCGCAAAGAAATGTTAACTATCAAACGTGTCCATTAATTTTGCCGCTGAGGGTGAAACCATCCAGTTAGCATATACACTATCATTTGCATATCTTGGAAACCCAGTGTTAGTGCCATCGGCTCTCGTGAGTGGTACAGGACTCTCTCCAGGCCAGTTCGGGTCTGACATGCCTAAAAATGAAAACAGATAATTTGTTCTGCACTGAAGAACCCAAACTTCATGTGCAGACAGTAAGGCCTTGGCAAAACTCCCTTTGATGTTCAAACCAAACTCGTGTTTTCTGTGCCAATTACAGTAACAGTTTTGAGTTCCAGGTTTCCAAAACACTGTTCTACTTAGGGGAAATATCACGTGCTCTCTTGGTAAATGTAATTTAATAGACCCTATCAATTTTGACTTTTATGAGATTCAGACTCTCAAATCTGATGCATATTTGTTGAACTGCTTAACTTTTTTCCTGAAGCAGCATAAGCATCAGCACATTGCTGCATTAAATGGCTTACTGCAGTGGGAATGTTCCATAAAACATTCTGTAATGCAAAGGGGCCTATTCATCTGTCATCCCAGCCTATAATGGAGGAGAAGAGTTTCCCCATGGAGGGTGCACGCAGGCCACCCCACAGTATCGTCAGCACACATGGCATGTATGTAGTGCCAGACCCAAAGCCAGTGAGGACTCCATGAGTTCGGTAGCATGCAGGAGGAACAATCTCAGCTTGAAAAATGCTTGAAACTCCAAGATTTCAAAATGGTCAATGATGAAGTTAGGAAGCAGAAAAAAATTTCAAGTATTTAATCCAAGACAATAGAAGGAGTTTTGGCAAGAACCATATTTACTGTCCATCGCAAGGCCACAGCACCACAGACTACATTCTTTCAAAAGCAGTGGCTCCAGTGTTTAGCACTGGCTTTGTAAGTGACAACGGTTGTGATGGGGAAGGGGGAATGCGAAGGATGTGAAAACAGCAGTCTGGTATGCCTGCCCAGGGCCTGCTTGGCTCCAGCTGTTCACTGCCCTTGAGGGTGGACACATGGCTGGGAGTGGGGACTTGGGAAGCCTCATGGAGGCACTCACCAGCCCAGGAGGAACCTGGGGGTCCCTCGGCTGTGCAGGCCGGGGATGCCATCTGCTCACTTCTAATTTAAATCTTCCCCCAGATCAGGTAAATTTATCCAGGTAACTAAATCAGAAGTACTGTATCTTGCTTCCCACCCTGGAAGTCACTTATTCATCATTTTCTCAATGTCCCCTGAGAATTCTGCCCTGAAGTGTTTCTTCTCTATCATATTAAGTCGCTGGGCGTTATGGGAATGACACTTATTTTCACATCCTTTTAGAAAGACACAGTTGCAAAAATGCCTGAATATAAACTGGATGCAAAGTCAGACATTTACAAAGAAAAAGGTTCAGAGTGGACTTTGGTTTCATTCAGATCGGAAACACTCTTAAAAAGCATTACAGAGAGTAAAGATAGTGCAGAAGGGAACAACGTTGCTAGAATCTAGTAAATGCATGTGAAATTCTACCATAGAGTTTGTTTTCAATCCATGTGGAAGGGAGGGTGCGAGAGAGGGGAGCATTATTACAGTCCACCAGGGGTGTCTCCTCTTCTGAGAGGCCATCATCATACAGCAATGAATCAGATGGGGTGGATGCAGCAAGGTCCAAGTAGTCCTGGAAGAGAAAAACGGCCTGTCACCCCCATCCTGGGCCACTTCTGGAAACACCTCAGTACTCTGGATGCCAGGGCAGAGGCATTGTCTGCACCTCCTCTGTGCTCGACCTTTCTTTAAGACCTAAGCCCCTCACCCAGGAGGCGGGCACTGAGCCCTAGGCTCCTTCTTACCTGGACCTGGGTGTTATCTATTCTGCCTCTCTCCCCATGGAAAGTCATTTCCTAGAGACAAATGTGTTCTCTCAGCACTGTACCTACAGGGCCTACAGGGCAGCAGGTGCCATACAGTCTGGTCTGCCACATCCAGCCTACCTCTGAGTAGAGGGTTGGGGAACCAGTTTAGTTATAAACTGGGAGAGGCCCTGGGAGAGCTCACTGTGGCCACATTACTCAGGCTGAAGCAACACATACCAAGAAGCAGCTTCAATCTGATGGATGCTTTTCAGCTTCCCTCCAAGGGCCTCTGCCATCTAGAATATCATACCAAGGCTTAGAAATCTGACATATGTCACTGATATTGGTTTTACATGGGATGTGACTACAGGCTTCAGCTCCCAAGCACAATGTGGTTACTTATACTGTCCTACTTAAACAAGTGCAGAGGGTTCCAGCATTTCCCTATATGTTTCTTAGCACTGTTTTAGGAAGGCCAGATCTTTTGGTATCAGCAGCTACCTCTGTTTAGGACAATCCTGCACTCACAGAAATCAGAGATTTGCCCAAGTAATAACAATGTTAAGTTTTGTTAGGGCAGGCCTAGGTTGTGCACCCAATTAAATTTGAAAATGACTTTCAGTAAATCTACCAGTGTGAAGATGAAACTTCTATGTAAGCAGTGTAAGAGTAGGCTGGGCCTAGTCTTGTTTACTTGCAGATAAGATAGATTATAGTACGTAATAGTCACTCAATAAATATCGACCCAAAATTTTGGTGACTTTCTCATTTACTCACAGAATTGTAAACTGAAGACGTGCAGGCTGATGCTGGACCCCCAGGCAAGTTTCCTTTGGCCCACACTGGGCTTTGGGAAGTTTAAATGAGTTGTTAACAATAAAAACTGGCAGATGTAATATAAACCTTTTCCTTTTTTTTCTCTTTTGGTGCAGTGCTGAGATTGAAGCCAGGGTCTTATATGTCCTGAGCCCTTTTTATCTTAAGACAAGATTTTGCTAAGTTGTCCAGTTTGACCTCAAACTTGTGATACTCTTGACTCAGGCTCCCAAGGAGCTAGGAGTACAGATGTGCACCACTACACCCACCTTTAACATAAACCTTTTAAAATTCAGAAGATTGAGAGCCTATTTCTGTAGACCACACATGGTGACAGCAAGGGGTCCTTTAGAAAGGCTGGCTGGAGTGGTCCTGGGTGTCACAGTCCCCACCATTCCCTAGTTACTGCCCACCCCCAGAGCCAGACACCTCAGGGTGTAGGCATATGGGATGCCTGCTTCAATTCTACTTTCTCTTATTTCATTACAGCAAAGGATCTCCTTTGGTTTGGAATATTCTCCTTGTATGCCTGTCTCTGGGGAGCTCTTCCTAAGTGACAAGCTAAGAATCATGTATTTTTCAAGATGAAAAGATGCTCAAGGGGCCTGGCTTGAGAAGCAGGCTCAATCTGCTATCTACCTTTGATACACAGCATGACTCTCTCCCTCCGGCCAGCCTTAGTGTGGTCTCACCCTGGGAACTCAGAGAGCCTAAATCCCGTGCTCTGGGGGTGAGGCTGGAATCCCCTCCACCTCTGCCTGAGGGAAACAGCTCCGAGACTCACTCTGCTCTTGACCATCATCTTCTCCAAGTCTTTGCTGATGTCAGCAAACACTGGCCTCTTGTCCGGTTCTTGCTTCCAGCACTGCAGCATCAGACGGTACCTGAAGGGAATAGTAGAGAGGTAGTGATGACCCAGCAAGGCCAGGTCTCACCAGGACCACCCAGCAGGGCCACCACATCCAGCATGATACCTCTGGGGGGGTTCTGTTCCCAGACCTCACCCATGTTTATGCATTGTTAATATCTTTGAGCCTCACTGAGAACTCAGGGGCTGAGGGCACCAGGCACTGTGGTCTAGCATATCTTTCATTACAAAGACACTGACAGATAGTGAACCAGATGTTGCATCTACTATGGTAGCTGAGTAGGAAGTGCTAATCCTTAAAACTCTTATGAAGAATAAACCAACTAAGGTATTTAGGTGTGGAAAGGAACAAAACTTTTGGCAATCAATCACATCTTTGTCTTTCACCTTTCCTGCTTTCCCAGAAACCTGCACATAGCCACAGGGCTCTGAAACTATGATACGGGTGTGTACTTGGGAGGCTGACTGAAAGCCAGGGCATTCAGGGAGGGAGTACCTCCTTGCCCTGGCATGGTTCACCTTGCCCCAAGTTGGGCAGACTGTGACAGGAGTGGACCAACTCATCTTTGCCACTAGATGGCCCTCTCTCATCTGTTTTCCACCAGGGTTCTTGGAACTGGTACAAAGAATCATGATTCTAGTGCCCTAGGGCAGCCCCTGCCTGACTCTGCCTCCACCTGGGACTCTCCAACACATGCTCTTCCTCAAGCCACCTGCAGGATGCTTTAAGCTCACACTATTGTGGTCCCTGCTCCTATTCATTCTTAAAAGTTCCCAAAAGCCCATTAGCTCCCAGTGGGGCCAGGGGTTCCCGTATCTGCCCCATAACCAAGGCTGCCTCTCTAACCTCGTCCTGTCACTCCCACTACCCAGATTTCCTAGGGTTGATGGCCCAGGGCTGTTCGGGAGTGGAGAGGAAATGGGTGATGGTGTCTCCTCCCATCCAAAGCCCAGTGTGCTCGCGTCAGAGGACAGCTGTAAACCCTGCTCACATCTCTTCACTGCAGTTGTCTGGCCTCTCCATCCGGTGGCCTGTCTTCAGAAGGTTGAAGAGCCGCTCAGGAGGAATCCCAGGGTAGGGGTTTCCCCCCAGGGTCACGATCTCCCACAGTAGGACCCCGAAGGACCACCTGTGGTGAGCAAGTGACCAGTGAGTGTCTTCATCTGGGCATCCTGGTTGGAACCCAGACACACATTCCCCCAGCAGCTGCTGACCCCATCAACCCCAGTGCCAGAATGACCCAATGTGCACAGATTCCGGCCTGGGTCTAGCTGCACAGATGGATGCAGCATGGAGCTGGGAAAGGACTGCCTGCTTGGCCCCCAACCCCAGGGATGCTGACGCCCTCACATAAGCCATTGCCATGGAAGAGCTACAAGGGCAACACTCCTTTCACCATTTCTGTGTGTCAGGAAATTTTCATAAAGTCTCAGAGGAGAAAAATGTTATAGGAAAATATTAAACTGTTAGTGAAAACTTACTATGAAGTGGGAATAGAAATATCACAAAATAGCATACATCACAGGAGCCCACTTATAAAAAGTCTATACACCTACACCACCAAGGATGCTGGATGGCCAAGCCTGTGATGCCGGCAGGAGTGACTAGGGTAGTTTGGTCCAAGTAACTTTAATCTTCCCATTGTATTTGTCTTTGAATTTTTCAATTCAACTTACATCATCAGATATCTATTGTTTAAAACTGCTTAAGAATGGCATTTTCGCAGCCATGTTATTCAAGATCTGCATATTTATGGATTGCAGAACACTTTAGAAGCAAGCATGTTATGTTTTTAGAATCAATCATGTTTCATCCAACCTGAAAGAACAAATTTTAGCTCCTACCTTTGAGCAGTTTGAGATATACTGGCCCAAAAACTCATGTAAAGAGATCTCCAAGTGGAAGCTCCCCCCAAGTCCCTCTTATGGGTGGGGGAACAGCTCAGGGTACTCTGCCTGAATTCACCTGGCCACAGATCCACAGGAGGGAAACTGTTTGGCCACGTTTGGCCAGAGATGAGGAGGGAGGTGTGGAAAAGGTGAATGCAGGGAGAAAGGTTTTTGACCAACTGCTCCCATTCCACTGGTTTTCATCACTGCTCCCTGGGCCTGACCAATTGTTGAATGAATATGTTAAAATCCCTCAGCTCAGGGGGTCAATGTAGATGGCTGGTATTGCAGCCAGCCTTGTTCCCTGGCCAAGTTGCACAGATGGGCATTGTGGTCTCTGTAACCCCCACGCCAGAATGGCAATATCCACACTTACACATCACTTTGAGTGGTGTAGATATGATCAAAAAGGGACTCAATTGCCATCCATTTGACAGGAATCCGGCCCTAAAGAGGAGGTGGAAGAAAGACAATCATGTTACTCTGAAGCTTTAGAAACCAAGGGTGGAAGAAGAGGTTAGTCGTATCCCTTGAGTCACAGCTCTGGAGGGCATCCTGAGTACCAAGGCCTAAGTATAGGATTAACAATGCACAGCACAGCCTCAAAGGAGATGGAGGTCCAGCCTGAATTTCCTGAGCTTTTCGAGGTGGGGGCAGAAATTAGGCAGCTGCCCACAGCCACACAGGGTGATTTGTCATGCACCACATCTCTGCTAAGAAAAAAACCCAAAGAAGCAACAATGTGAGGGCTTTGGGAAGTCCTGGATGGGGCAAACAGAGGGCCAAGAATTCTCCAGCAAGATATGTCCAGATATTCTCAAGGCACATGTGCTTGAAAAACTAACCCTGTCTTAGGGACTTCTTCCTCCCCCCCCCTTTTCTTTCTCCCTGCTGGGAATGGAACCCAGGGCCTTGCAGATATTAGGCAAGTGCTTTACCACTGAGCTACATCCCAGCTCTATCTTGGGGACTTCTGGTAGCATCCAACTCTAAAGGCTCTTCTGAAGAAGACTTAAGGGAAGAAATCTGTTCATGTCTCTTGAGGCTGAATTTTCCCTCTTCCTAGTGCCCTTTTGGCATATCTGAATAAGTGTCTCTCTCATCTCCCATGACAGGAAACCAATTTTTTACAATGCAACTTGAGGAATAGTTTTTCAATGGGTAAGTCTTTTTCTTTCTTTTTTTTTTCTTTTCTTTTTTTTTTTTTTTTTTTGAGATGGGCTCTTGCTATATTGCCCAGGCTGGTCTTGAACCTGTGGGCTTAAGTGATCCTTCTGAGTAGCTGGAACTATAGGTAGGTACCATCTGTAAGTCTTGAGAACAAATTAATTTAAAAAATGCATGCCTTGGATTTTAACCCAACATTTGCTATAATTTCTTTTTCTTGAACATATTCTTTTTTTTTTTTTTAAAGAGAGAGTGAGAAAGGAGAGAGAGAGAGAGAGAGAGAGAGAGAGAGAGAGAGAGAGAGAGAGAGAGAGAGAGAGAGAGAATTTTTTAATATTTATTTTTTAGTTCTTGGCGGACACAACATCCTTGTTGGTATGTGGTGCTGAGGATCGAACCCGGGCCGCACGCATGCCAGACGAGCGCGCTACCACCTGAGCCACATTCCCAGCCCTTGAACATATTCTTTAGGACTTATTTACTTAATGAAGCATGACCGTGTTCTCAACAATGCTGTCTGCAGAGTCCTGGCAGCCTGTGCTCTCAGATGGCTGCAATGACTCTTGTGGGTGATGCCTTGTCCAATCCACTCCATCGAGGACACAAGGCCTCCAGAAGTATCCATGTGTCAACAGGAAGGCTGTCACACTATCTCTGGTACAGGGAGCAGCACCTTCCACTTCCCTTTAGAAGTTCTGGGATATGCTATCACAACAGAAACTTCAGAAGACAAACATGGTCCTCTCAATAAGTGGCAACACAAACTGCTTCTGACCCTGTAGAGTAAAACTGAATCATAAAAAGTCGCATTTTGTGTGCTTTTTTTCTTCTTCTTTGAGTGGGGTTCTCTCCAAATGCCTAGTCAATGGGACCCTTGAGCTTGCCTCACCTGGGCCATCACTGGAAAGATTTGGGAGTAAGAAACAAAACTAAGAGGGTCAAGGTAACTGCCATAGGCACAGGACAATGCTGGGAAATCAGATGTCCCACATTTTTTTTTGTAGGCTTGGAGGAAGTTCCCAAGAACCCTAAACTGGACTCCATCTTTCAGGAACTCCCTGCACTTCCGAGCTCGCCCAGCCCAGGTCCCAGGCTTCTATGGGAGACCCTCCTTGTGAAGCATCCCATTCCTTTCTGCAAAGAATAGTTGCCAAGCTTCTGTTTATTTCATTTCACCTTTCTTGAAGCAAAGAGATAAAGTTATACAGAAGGTAGATGGTAGCCTTTTATTCTGTAGAATCAAGAGGGATAACTGTGGAGAGGGGGATTGTTATTTTTACAGAATTAATTAGTTAACCTTAGAAAGTGACGATTAATGGCTACAAAAGTCATGAAGGGACCTCAGGAAGAGAAGGATCAGACACAGTAAGAGCCTGAATGGGGTCTCTGAGGGAAGATTTGGGATTGAAGTCTAGAAAAAGTTCAGTCATCTAAAAGTCTGTTTCATCTTTTCTAGATGTTCTATGGGCACGCCCCATTCTGTGACACCCAGCAGTACCACATGTCTCCCTCCGCAGCTCACCCTACCCCTAATCCAGGGTTGCTAGATGGGACAAACAATTACCTTGCTTCTCTTCACGTAAGAATCCTCTTCATAAACATCTCGAGACAGCCCAAAATCTGAAATCTTCATCTTCCGGCCCTCAGCAACCAGGATATTTCTGGCTGCCAAGTCCCGATGGACAAGCTGTGAGGAAAAAAAAAACATCAGGAACCCCCAGGCCAGGATATGTAGAGATCCTGTTGGGCTAGAGCAACAGTGTCGATGGCACACACCTTCATCTCAGCCAGATACTGCATGCCCCTTGAGATCTGCCAGGCGAAGGAGATGAGGTCACCCATGGTCAGTGCCCGCTCATCCGGGTGGTCCAAGGAGCTGGAATTGCGGCTGCCTCCACTGCCCATGTAGCCGGGCCCCACTTTGCGGCTGTCTCGGAGGAAACCCCGCAGGGAGCCATACTTGGCATATTCCACAATGAGAAGGAGTGGCCCTGGGGGCAGAGAGAGGCACCTGTGGGCATGTAGAGCCATGCCAGCTCTGGGCTTCTGGGAGTGCAGCATAGGGAAAGGCTGTAGGCCACCATCAGCAAGTGGGCTCAGGCAGAGTACTGTTCTAGGCAGAGAGCAGTTGAGGCTCTGTGAGGACCTGGAAGACCCTATTCACTCTTGACTCACTTTCCCTTGGCTTCAGGATGCCAGTGTAGGCACCAGCACCCCCCCCTCAAAATACTGTGAGAGCTTCTTCAAGCTTCCTGAGACAGATGTCCACTGTGCTCATCCCTGCCCTAGGAGGAACCCCTCCCTGATACTAAGACTCTGTGCCTTTCTGAATCTTTGGTCCTGCACAACACTAGCTAGGGAGCACTGGTTGAGGCCGCCTTGTGTAAGTCTGATAGCTCTGCCTTGGCTGTACCTGGCTCTGCTCCCAGGTCATCACCCTATTCCCACCTGCCCTCAGAGGCTCCCAGGGCTGCAGTCCTGTCCTAGGCCCAGCCCTGAGCTGTGATGATACTGAGCTGGGTGCCTGCTGCCTTTTACCTGTTGTTCCCTGTCCTCTTCACATGACCTCGGCTAGAACTCCAGGGCAGCACAGCTGGCTTGGAAAACCAGAAGATGGGGTGGTATACTGTGTCCTTCTCTGAGACAGTGCTAACGTTCCTGCTATGCAGGGCTACTATGAGAGTTTACCAGGAGGTCATGGCCCACCTCGTATCCTGTAGTTTCCAGGATGAACTGTCCATTCTAGAGCTCCCCGCCCTGGGTGCTCAGCCTGGAACAGGTGCTGACAACTGAGATGTCATATGGGAGATCTCTGAGCAGCCCCAGCAGGCCCAGGAAGTGCTACAGGTGGGAGCCCTTTGGACAGAAAGTGCCTGCTAAGTCAGTGGACACAGCCAGACCCAAGCTCCAGGCTAGAGATGGAGCCAGAAGCCCAAGATTCCAAAGGGCAAATGGGACAGGGAAGGAGAGGACAGAAAAGGGGAGAAGAGGGAGAATGGAACCACCTGGAGCTCCTGTCCTCTGCCCAGCAGTTGCCTATTGAGCCTTACCATCCTGGCTGCAGGCCCCATAGAGCTTGATGACATGTGGGTGGTTGACCTGCTTCAGGAGGTTGAATTCAGACAGCAGGTCCCGCAGCTCACTGGGGGAGGCATTCTCTGAAATGTAGCACAAACAGCATGTTGCACATGGGTCCTCCTGGAAGCTCCTCGTGTGGCCATGCTGAGTGGGGAACAAATTATCATCTTCCGCACAGAGTAGCACCCAGATGCTCCAGGCTCCCCACAGCCAATAGGGATTTCAGGTGCTCCAGGCAATAAGAACCCAGGGAGAAAGCTCCCGTGTAAGTTAGACCTTTTTGCAGAAAGTTTGTCAGGACTGGGCTGTGTAAGTGGCCTGACAGAAAATCATATAGTTAATAGTATATGATTATAGATATAGTTAATAGTCCTTAGAAGACAGTGGCCTGCAGAAAATCCCCTTCCTTAATCCTTCTGGAAGGTGAGAGGACTCCTCAATGTCCCTAAACACCAGAAAGGTGAGGCTAGGCTTCCTCTCCTGTCTGAGACATGGGCCTGGAGCCCTACAGGAATACTGGGATTTCCAATGTGCCTGAACACACATGTGTTTTTGGAGCTCACACTGGGCTAGTTGCCACAGAAAACCCATGTGGACACACCTGAGTAAGGCAGGTTAGCTTTTCGCTGCATATCAGGACATCTGGACTGGGCCTTCTGAATGCTGGCCACACTCCCCTGTGACAGCCTAACGGTACTCGGCACACTGTGCAGATGACCAGATTTCACAGAAAGGCCTGCTAAGCACAAACCTTCCAGGGGTGACCAGAGCTATGCTCAGGCTACCATCAGGTGCCTAGGAGTGGAGGAACTGGTAGAGTCAGAAGCTGTGGCTAAAATATGTCACACCACTTTCTCTGTCCCACACTTGTCTGGAGAGGAGGAAGAGCTGAAAGATAGGACTTTAGAACTCCTCTCCTTGGACTAGATTTGGGTGGGCTAGGACTGTGCTGGGCTGCACTAAGACTACAAGGATCTAATTGTGCTCTTTCACAGGATCTGGGTTCGAACCTAGTGTGAGGGTCTAGGGAACTATTTAGAAACTCCTTATGCTATGTAGTCCACCCAGTGCAGCCACAGCCTCTGCTCAGAGTCCTGCCTGTGTTGTGCAGGAAGGTGGGCATGCCCATCAAGAACCAAACTCAAGGAATGACTGGTCCTAAGTCTATAGGGGTTGCTGGGATTTTGGGCCAATCCTTATAAGGGATCTCTTTACCATGACTCTAGCAGACACTTCGCTGAGAGAAATGAATGTGCTGGATTTGGGTGGGGACAACTGTCAGCTGAAAAACAAGGAGCTTTTTAACCCATTGAGTCCTAAGTTTTCAATTCTGCAAATATTTCAATGAAACTGACATATAGGTGCATTAAAATAGGTTGTAAATCATAATCTAGAGCTTACACATAGGATATTACTTGATACTATAACCATTATAACATAATTATATTATTTTTATATAATTATATATCATATACTATATTTAAATTTTTATAGGTGCTCTATATCTGGGAGGATAGGATAAAATGAGTTAGTTTTTTAAACCCCAGACTCTTCATGGACAACAGTGCAGAAATAGCATCCTTAGCACCTTCTAAGAGGAAATCCTTACTCTGCCTCCCTAGGACCACTGGCCATGTACCCAGCTAGCATATGTCTGTGGGAGATGCCCAGATTGTGGCTGCTCCTTAACAGCAATGGGAAGGGCCCCCCACACCCTGGTAACTCCAGTATGTGCCTATGCAGGTGCCTAGATGAGTACCTTTCAGCATCTTCACAGCCACAGTGGTGTACCCTGCTCTGCCCTTCAGACGGAATGCGGTTGCCTTGACTACTTTTCCAAATTCGCCTTCTCCCAGGGTTTTTCCAAGAACCAAGTTCTTCCGAGGGAATTCCCACTTTGGATCCTCCTACATTGAGGTTGAGGGTGGGGACAGAAGAAAAGGAGAGAAATGTGTGAAGGAACAGGAAAGGATGAAGGCAAGGCCATCAAGGAGCCCCCCCCCCCCCCGCCGCCACCCCCTGCCCCCCCCCCACCGCCACCCCCTGCCACCACCCCCCCACCCCCCCCACCCCCGCCACCATCCATGGAAAAGGGCAAGCATGTGAAGAACTGGTCATCATCTAAACTAGGATTAATGACATGTGCTCCATTAAAAAAGAAGCCCATGGCCAGGTCCTGAGTGCCCTTCCATGGTGGGTTTCCTCAAGTGGGGGTCTGGACTCGATGCCAGTCTACTGAACATGCCTGAACCACTCAGGACTCAAGTCCCTGTTTCTCAAGTTAGTCCTGAGACTGCCTGACACCCATGAATACTTATGCCGACTGCGGCTCAGGCTCTGTTCTTCCTGATCCCCCTGGGGTTCCCAGAGGACCAAATGGGCATCCATGGCTGAGGCCACCTGCTAGCCCAGAACCCTCAACTAAAATGGAAACATCCAGGGCAACTTTCCTGTGTGGTTGTCCCAACAACAACAACAACAAAAAGGTGCCATGGAGCTCCTTGGGAAACCTCTAACCTGAAGCATGGAAGCAGATGCTCCTCTCATGGGCCCATCGTGCATACATGGGTTCACCACATCCCCCACTTAATCTGTGTCTGGAATGCCATCCTCTATGCCCTCCCAACCAAGTCCCAATTATGATTTCTCTGGACACCTTCCCAGATCCAGCTGTGCCCAGGTACTTGAATTGTGATGGGGATAAAGCCTGTCAGGAACCCTTTTCCACTGTGCTGGCACCAGGCATGCGTCACTCCTTGTACAAGTCTCTTTGAAGCTCATGATGGCTCTGTTAGGTTCCCTCATCCACAAAGATGGTTCAGTAGAATCAACTACTCTAGTTCTGGAGTCACCCTCTCTGATATCTTCATAGGCATGTGCAGGTGGCCTCCTCTCAACAGCACAGAGCTCCTGGGCTATCTTGGTCTTATCTTACATGCCCCAAGAACCCCAGACAAATCCCGTACCCAGCCAGCACAGCCTTTCTGTGCAGCCTAACCCCACACTGAGTTTGTGGAGGATTCTGATGGCTCATCCCAGAGCCCTGCTGAAGGACCAAGATGCTGTTGGGGATGGGAATTACAGATTAGGAAGGTCCAGAGGGAGAGAGCAGGAACCTCATCTGTGGTCCTGACCCTGATCAAGGACTGGGTGTTGCCAAACATGCCCTAGGGCTGAGGCCCCAGGCAAAGGCACTCCTAGTAATCCCAACTATCTTCTAGCATGAAATGGGACCTGCTTGGGCCCAAGGGCCACTGGGTACTGGGTACTGGGTACTTTGTATCCTGCAAAGTTGTATACTTCATAATGCTCGCTGCCCAAGCTTCTTGGTTCACTCTGTTCGCATATTCCAGGCCCTCAGAACACTTTCCGGGGCTATTCCCCTAACCCAGCTTGGCTTCCAGCTCCTAGAATACCTGCCAGCAGGATGCCGAAAGGGCAGGCCCACCTGGAAGAAAAGGGCAGAGACTGCATGGCAGGACCAGGGGAGGTTTGGTCAGGATGGGGGGGTGGGATTCCACCAGAAGTGGGCTCTGATGCCTGTGGGCTCTGTCTGCCATGGTCCACCCCACCCTCAGAGCCTTCTTCCTCCACATCAGCAGACATGCTCTCCTCTGGCTGCACCCTGGGTAAGCCCTGGCCCTCCAACACATCTGGCCTGGATGCGAGGTGTGTGGGCAAGGATGCATGGGGTCACCTATGGGCTGTTTGCTGAGCCCCAAGCTGTGAGAGACAGATGAGTAGTAAGGAAACCCCATGTGTCTCTCTCCTTGACACTTTCCCATTGCTCCCAGATCTCGTGGGGACCCTCACCGGGATCTTGAAGGCATCCACAGAGACCTGGTTCTCTACGGAGTCCAGTGAGGGCCGGCGGGCACCAGAGGAGGAGTAGCTGACCGGGAAGGCCTGGGCAGGCCGACAGAAGGTCATCTCAGCAGAGGCAATGGATGGTTTGTGGGCATGCTTGTGGTAGCGGTGGATGCAGAAGGTGGAGAGCAGGACTGAGACGATGAAGGAGAAGAGGACAGCTGCTGCGATCACCGTGCGACACAACTCATCACACAATGGGCCTGCAGCAGGGGCACAATGATACGTTTCCTGTGAGCTGGCCAATGGAACCCACTGAATTCAGGTGCTGCTGTGTATGTGCCCCCTACCCTAGTAGGAGGGTAACCTGCTAGTTCCCTCCCAGAGAGGAGGGTAAAATAGTCAGAGAGGTTGAGAAACCCACTGAGGTCACAGCAAAGACATGTGAGCAACAAGTTTTCCTCTGCTTCAAATATCTTTGGTACTTTTGTTCACAAAAAAAAGCAGAAGGAGAGGAAAAAAGGATCTAAGGCTTGGGACCTAGGGCCCTGTAATAACTCAGATACCAGGAAAGTGTCCCTGGGCTCAGGCATCAGAGTTTCCCCCAGCATAGTCACTGCAGCCTCCACCTCCTACCACATCTGCAGCTTCTGAAGGTGTGACTAGATGGCTTGGCTAGGAGGGTTGGTCCCAAGCACCAAGTCAGGGCCCAGCAAGAGCCCTCCATAGAGACAATATAGGCAGATAACAAATTATTTGGAGGAAGAACAGCTTTTTTGCCCCATCCTTTGTTAGAAAATTTAGGACCAGAAGAACTTTGCAGGGGTCCCTAAGCCTTCTCCAGGGTTGTTTCAATGAGGAACCTGAGACCCAGCGGGTGGAGGAGACTTGTGCGGTTCACTAGCCTCCCTGGAATCTCCTCATTTTTGGAAACTCACAAGTGCCACTGGAAACCCTCCTTAGGGCTCAGGGAGGGGGAGGGCTCTGAGCAGGGGCCCCCGATCCCTTACTCACCCAGGCTGTCCTCTGGCTCACAGAAGCACTTCTTCTTCTCAGGGAAGCAGTTGCAGATGCCGTAGCCGGCTTTAATGCCCCGGCGCTCCCCTGGCTCATGTCCCCCAACAATGCTGCCCCCTGAGGATACACACAGTCCATTCAGCCTCTAGGGTAGCCTGCCACCTCTGGGTCCCCAGATTATGAAAGTAGTGTCCTAAGGCAGCAAGCACCCACCCCCACTGGATGTCAGCAAGCAATGGTGTTGTCAGACCCAGCCACGGTCGTAACTTCAGAAGCCCTGCTCACCTGGGCAGGGGTCTTAGACACAATGCTCCCAAGATGATTCTCTGGCCATGGGGGATAGGAGAGGAACCCAGATAGCCCAGGGTCCTTGCTGAGTCCCAGAAAACACTACACATGGTTACTTTTCAGATGCAGAAAATGGGTACTTAGGTATCCAAAAGGAAAAGTTGGCCCTGAACAGCCAGCAGGACGTGAGGGCTGTAGCCCTGTGAGTCAGCCAGTGTGACACTGGGAGTCACCAGGATCCCAAGTTTTGTTTAAACGAAATGTTAGAAGGAGGCTTGGCTTGATGAATCATGCTTAATGAAACTAACAGAGCACACTTTTATCTTTTTTTCTATGCTGGGGATTGAACCCAGGGCTTCATACCTGCTAAGCAGGCACTCTACCATTGAGTTACATCCACAATGCAGCTTGATGTAGCAAACCAATGGAGATAGCCACTTTGTGTGCAGGGGAGATTCCAGTCTCTCTACTGCTAGCTATCCCCATGCACGCTGATTAAATATCACCACTGGAGATGAGTGGGCAGCTTACTGAGGCAGTCTTGGGGGCAGATGTTGATATTCCGATTCTCCACGGCATCACAGTGACCATCAGGGCAAGTCTTGGTGTTGGGGGAGCAGGTGGAGAAGTTCCTGGTGATCCCTATGACATGAAACATGGTAGGATGTCACCCCATGTGGAAGAGTCCCACTCCTATCAGACTTCCCCACAGCCTCCTAAGCTGACCCTACCCCTCTAGGAAGAGGCAAACGGAAGCTGATGCAGAGAAATGCGACATAAACCTTAACACCAGTGGAAGTATCCCCGAGGAGTGAGAGAGGCAAGGATTCCCAGGGCTGGAAGGGTTGGGCAGTCCTGGGATGGAGATCAGGGAGGCCAGATGAGGCCAGAACCCCTTAGGTGACACTATGAGCAGGACCTTTGTAGTCACAGGCACACTCAGTGAGGCAGACAATGGTCCCTCCTGCTTGGTGTCATATCCTCCAGCCTGAGACCTCCTGGAAGAGCCATTCTGTTCTTTGCACAACCAAACGTTGGCCCAGACCTTCCCAAGCCTGGAGTGAATCCAACCCAGGGTTCTAGGATGGCAAAGGCCCTCATGACCTTGTTCCCTCCCCTCTATCCTGGCATGGTGAAGCCATACAAGGGACAAGGTTGTTGGATCACTGTAGAAGCCAGCAGGGCCTGCAGGACCCTGCATATTCCAGCAACCCTCACTCCTGGTAGCCACCAGCACCAGTCTCCTGAAGGTTCGTGGGACCTACCTTTGCCATCACCTTGCCTCCACTCACACCTGCCTGTTGGAGAGCCCAGGCCACCGCACTCCTCACACTCAGACCGCCTCTTGTTGACCGCACAGGATAGGGGGCAGCCTTCCTTCTCAGTCACATCTGTGGGGAGCAGACAAGCTGGTCACAGTGGGCCAGCCTGGGCCCAGCATCCAGCCTGTGCCCAGAATCCAGCCTGTACCCACGGAGAGAACAGCACAAGACCAGGAGATTTGGGGTGACCTGAGAGCACTGGGAATAGGATGGGGGATGGGACATGAGGGTCACAGATGTGGGAAGCTGCTTGAGGGGAGCGGGGAGTAAGGACAGGGGGATGTGAGGACAACCAGGCAGAGCAGACACCACACAGGATGCTCAGTTACACCTGAGTTTCAGATAAAGGATGAATATCTCTTCTGTGGGATATACTTGAAGGTTTGACTATCAAGAAACCTCACAAGGGCTGTTGCACAGAACATATCCAAAAGGCTGTGTCCCTTATCTGTGAGATCAGAAATGCTTTTTTTCCCCCCAGATCCTTATCATTATGATATTTTCATATCATCATGAGTATATTGGGGGTAAGAAATTCACTTATACTTCTGTGCACTTTAAACACATAGCAGGAAGGTAGGTTGAGATAATATTTTTGGTATACCTGCCTTTGACTGCAACTTGCCACAGGGTTAAAGGTGGAATTTTCCACTTGCGACATCATGTTGGGGATCAGAAAGTTTTAGATTCTGGAGCATCTCAGATTAGAAACACTTAACCCATACAAATAAGTTGCTAGTTATTTACCTGGAACTTGAGTTTAAGCAGGATCCTGTCTTTTACCTGACAGCCCTAAAGAGCACATACAGAATGTGTTGACTGTGGTGAGGAGTGGGGACCGTTCACCACACGGTTGCTCTGGGTCCAGCTGGTTCATACTACCCCCCCATCGTCCTTCCAGTTAAGTTGTGCAGTATGCACTGCTATTCTCATTGATGGCTCAGGGGAGCCATCAGCAGGTGAGGGAAGTAGGCTCTGCCACCCCTCCATGGCGTGTGGCACTCACATGTCCCCTCCACCGTGAGGAGCAGCGGGGCCTGGGCCTGCTTGCGGGCCTGCCGGTCACTGGCCACCACGGTGTACTGGAGCTCGGCACACTCGGGCCGCTGCAGGGTCTCCGTGTCGTTCACGAACAGTGTCCCCGAGGTGTCCTCAGCGGAGGTGACCACCCCCAGGATACTACAGTTGGTGCTGGATGGCTGTAGCTTGTACTGGACGTGGATGCCGCTGAATTCCTGGCAGTTTTCCACACAGACTTTCCCAATCTAGGTGAGGGGCACAGGGAACACCTTAGCCAAGCAGCTGGATTGGCCTGAAAATAGCAAGAGAGGCTTCTGGGCAGCTTGAGCCCCCAAATGGTTTCTAGCTCTGCCTTGGAGTATTCATGCCCTCCTCAATGATAAGTCTTCCACTCCCACAGAATCTGCAGACCCAGCCACCTGCCACAACTCTGCCCTGCCCTGGTCTGCTCAGTGCACCAAGTAACTGGCTGCCCCTGGTCCTAGAAGCCAGAGGTGAAGGTAACGCACCCTACCTCAGTTACCCAACGGCTAGTCACAGTCACAGTCCTGCATTTGGATACGACATGACTCTTGACATGACCAATGCAGTGTGGCTGCTTGTCCCACATGAGACCAAGGGGCCTCTTTCCCAGGACACCAGGCTCTGGAGCTGGACAGATAAACTTTTACCTTTTGGCTACTTCAGTTAAGAGTTATGGTGGTAGCAGCTGAAAGCCAAGAGCTTCAGAAGTGGAGGAATGGGGCAGGGCCCTGCTTATGGGTACAGAACCAGCCCTAGAGGTCAGCACTTAGGTCAGAGCAGAAGCCAGTGCCTCCAGACCACCACTGGATACCACCACAAAACCTGCCTCCTGCGCCACCTTGCTTTCCCCTGCAGAGCGAGTTCACTTCCATCTTCTCAAAGATCCTCAAAGCTGTCCAAAAGATCCCTGACCTCAATTTACTTTTAAAAACTGAGGAGGGGATGAGGAATCACATGGAATCTGATATTGAATTGAGACTGAGGCCCTGTAGTCTCCTAAGTCTGACAGATATCATTGAACCATCTCCAGCAATGCCTGCTCTCTCTCAGCCCTCTCTGAGATCCCTAGGCCCCTCTGCCTTGTTGCCCCTATCTCTAACCCCTCCTCCATGAAAGTCCTTCTGGTAACAACCAGGCAGGGAGCTTGGATATATCCAAGGGAGGGGTTCCTTGTATGCTGGACCCAAGTGGCTGCCAGGAGCTGATGGGGAACAGAATCACCTGTTGGAACTGGGAAACTACTGGTACAAAAGGAAAGAGCCCTAAACATGACATTCTAAAAAATACATAACCACATGTTGCTCCATTAGGAGAAAATATGTTAAGTTATGCATGCTGAAATTGCAAGTAAACTAAAAAAAAAATTGCTTAAGAAAAACATTCAAGGAAGAGCAGGATCAAAATGCTCCACACTGGTGCATATGAGGGGAAAGGATTATTCGTTCCCTCTCCTCATCTTCTTTAACAAATATTTATTACTTTTATCTTTCTACTTCTCTTTATTATTTTCCAATAGCAAATATAAATACAGAGAAATGTTTCTAGCAAATGCTCTTATAGAAAGTAAAAAGCAGAACCATTCCCCTCCTCCTCACACCAGAAGGGCATCACTGTTAACTACATTCTGCATGCTTGCAAATTTTCAAGAAAAATTTGGTTTTGCACAAATATAGTCATTCCTACAAACCACTTTTTTTTTTAACCTAACAATCCACTAGGGACATCTTTTCCAAGTCAGCATTCATACTTAAAAACATTGCTCTTATATTAGCACAAAAATGTTTTAAAGATATAAAGAGGAAAAGGGCAAAAATAGAGAGGCTTAAGAAGCTCCCAACCCTGCTTGCTCCCAGACCTTTTCTGAGTACCCAGACCACTGCCCTCCTGGCCTTGTGTCTGTGGTTCCACCTCAGTAACTCTCACTGGGTAGCTTCGGGAAGGGGAGTCACCCACCCCAAACCTTACCTTTGATCTGCTAAATAAAGAACCCCACCACTGGGGTTTCCCAACACCCTGGCAGACAGTGGGCCATGGGCTCACCTGGGCATAATGGCGGGCCCCTTTGTTTACAGAGAAGGAATAGGTGCTGGGCAGGCGTAGGATGACAGGTAGCACTGACACATTGAAGTGGAGGAGGAGAACACCTGTCCCTGGACCCTGGAAGTCTGAATCATTGACCAGCACAGTGAGCTGCAGGGATCGGTTCTCTGAGATGGAGATGCTCCGGTTGAGAACCAGCTCTGTGGGTAGGGAACATGATGATGACAATCAAGCTGCTTTGGTTTGGGATGGATCCCTAACACCATGGCACAGCACACCTCCTCCCAGACATGCAGCCCTGAACACATGTGTGCAAACAGCTACTTTCATGCATGGTCCCAAACAACATGTTTGATGGTCAGCCCTCAATTAAAACCAATATTTAAATGTTGGCTATACTACTGAGATGGAAGCCCAAACTTTCTTTGCTATGGTGGCCTGTGTGTGCATGGATGAGAATGTGTGTATGCATAAAATGTGTGTTGTGTATGTGTGTGTGTGGAGTATGTATATGTGTCCTGATTGTTTCATGTATGTACAGGGTGTGTATGTATTTTGGTACATATTTTTTGTGTTAATGTGTATGGGGTGAGTGGTTTATGTGTATTTATGCAGTGCTTATACATATGTGCTGTGTATAAAAGGTGTCTGTGTATGGGGCATTATGTAGTGTGTGTAGATAGGATGTATGCTGTGTTTATATGTAAAGTGTGAGTAATGTGGAGATGTGTGTGGTATATTTGTGCTATGTGTATGCTTTGGTGAGTGCATGGTATATGTATGCAATGCATAGTAGTGTGTGTGGTGTGTATACTGCATGTGCACCGTATGTGTTATGTGTATGGGGTATTTGTGTGGTGAGTATATGGGGTATGTGCGTGTGTTGTGTGGTCTCAAGGGAGGTAAGCTCAGCCAGCCCCGAGGCCCTGGGAAGAGCTATGTGCCACCAGCCATCCTTACTGTAGTCATGCACAGTTGCCCGCACGAAGCTGCCATTGGCCTGGACTAAGGTCTCGTTGGGCGAATGCTCCACGCGGAAGATCTGCTGAGCCCAGGGGTCCCCGGGGAGCAGCGTGTTGGTGTACCGCCTTACAAGTTCCCCAGATGCTGGCACCACATCCGCATCAAAGACACGGAGGGTGGCTACCACGGTGCCCTGTGGGGGTAAAGAGAGCATCAGAGGAGTGTCCTTGGGAGGACCCATGACGTGGCACAGCCCACAATGGACCAGATGAGCGCTGTCAGAGTCAACCCTGCAGACTGACCAGCCTGGGTTTTAGTCATCATGGGATCACTTGGCATTTGGCCTAGTCACTTCCTTGGGTGACTTTGCCTCAACTGTACCACAGGTGTGAGGCACTTCCTGTAAGGAGGCTCAGATCAGGTGCCCAAGTGCTGTGCTAACAGTTCTCTTCCAGGTCCCCAAAGTGCAGGAGCACCCTCACTCTGCCCTAAGAAAGATGCCTGCCCCCACAAGGGTCAGCTCAACATGACAGTGACAGACGGCAGAACGGTACCCAAACTTACGTGCACCCCCAAGTGCTCTCCCCAAGCATCTTGTGTACACCAGGTTGGAAAGGGCTGTGTAGAAAGCCACAGGGCACCTGGGAGCTCGTTCACAGAGCTCCCTGTGGTCATCCCAAGGTTGCCCTGCCAAGATCACGTGCTCTTTACCACATGATGAACTTTCCTCTCAGCCCCAACCCATCCCCCGCAAAACCTGCACCTGCAGTACCCGAAGAAGCAGAAAAAGGCCACACAAGGCAAAGGTGGCTCTGGCTTCTCCATTCCATTGCGCCTGCGGATAGGACTGACTGCATTATGGTCTGAGACCCAGCAGGTGGCAGTAGCGCTCCATCACCCCAGGACAGAAAAGGGTGGGGCAGGGATCCGCCTGAGATCACAGCAGGATCTTCAACCCAGTCTTTCCAATACCCAGCTCCTTCCCTTATGCCTTAAAGGCCCTCCTGTGCAAGGGTGGTTACCTATGCACGGGCATGGGGAAGGCCTTCTTGGAAGTATGTCCTCGCCTGGCAAGAAGCCCTGCTGGGGTGCAGAGGCACAGGTGATCAAAAGTGTGCCCCAGACACACTCTGTTTGGTCCACCTGGTCAGACTCAAGCTGGGCACAAAGGGTACCCTGGCTCTCAAGTTGGGACCCAGCAGACTGCTGGTAGGCAGACAGCCTGACAGACAGAGGGACAAATGAAAGGACAGTCACATGATTGGATGGCTAAGAGACCAAGGGATAAACTTTGGATGGAGATACAGACAACAAACAGGAAGAATGGGAATGACAGACATGCAGGCGCAAGACAAACACCTCCTTCCGCTTGAATTTGACCACTGCACTGGCGGTGTCCACCCCTCCAGGGAAGGTGGGGGCCGAGTCGTCTTCATCATACACGGTCACAGGGAAGGGCACCATCACCTCCTCCTCATGCTTTCCAATGCGCACGGTGCACTGGGCGACCAGATCGTATTTCTCCTGCTGCTCACGATCCAGGGCCCAGCGCGTGCTCACCTCTAGGCTGTCCGGAGCACAGCGGAAGGGCAGACTCTCACCTGTACACCAAGCAGACCGGAAGCCCAAGTGACCACCTGGCTGAGCACAGGGTGAACTGCTTTCCTCGGGGTCCCACCCAGAGCAGCTGAATGGGTGGGTGGGTGGGTGGGGCACTGCAGTCATTGTCAGAACTCATAGGCATGCTGGTAGTAAGAGGGGTTGGCTCGTGGGAGGGCTCTGTATGCCACCTTCCATAGGGGCAGGGAGCCCCTGGTTCCATAGGGGCAGGGAGCCCTGTGTCACAAGCCCAGATTTGCAGCCATGTGTGGTTTTGTTCTTTTCTGGCTTTCACTCAGGCCGATGGAGAGGAAGCAGTGTGAGAATCCTCTTCCCCAATTAGACAGGAAAGGCCTGGTATGTACTCACACCATCTTACCCCCAGCTTCCATCTGGAGTAGGTTTGTGTGGGGAGGCTGCAGGTCCAGAGAGCCAGCTCCAGGCCATGGCTCATTTTTTAAAAAATATTTAGCAACTTTTAAATTACAGAAATAATATTTGCTCATTTCAGAACATGAGAAATAGAGCCAATAGTTCTACCACTTGAAAACAAACACGGTGAATATTTGGCATATGATTTGATGTGAATGCACAAATATTTCCCAACTTGTGATCTGCATTCCAGCTCTATACCTCTTGCTTTGTAACTTTAGATGGGTCATTCTGCCTCCCTGCCTCAGTTTTCTCCCCAGCAGATGGGATGAGGCTGCTCCATGCCCGGCACTGCCACAGGCTCTGCAGAGATTCCTTGTGACTCTCAGGGTGCACAGATCTGAAAGTTGCTCCCAGACCTGGACCTGCCCTGTTCCCATCAACCTCTGTTCTTCTGCACTCCACATGGATGACACAGGGTCCCACTGTGGTACCCTCCAAGGGGCAAGATCTGTCCCACCTGGCACAGACTCACTTTTGCTCAGGGGCCCTTGCCCAAACCACCTAATTAAAGATAGTGGTCTCCACCACTCCCCACTCCCTGTCTCCTTGCTTTTCCTCCCACCTCATTTTTTTCCTAGAAGCCATCTGATTTCTTTGGTATGTTCATAGGTTCTCTCTCTCGTATAAAGGGAAGTTCCTAGCAGGTAGAATGCCAGCCTGTTTATTCAGTGCTGCTTCCTTAGCTCCTAGAACAGTATTTGGCCCACAGCAAACATCCAAGAGATTATTTCTGGAATGTTAAATCGTGGTGGACACTAAACCAGATGGCTTATGCTAAGTGCTCACAGCACTGCATCTGGCCTGCAGCGCCATGAGGCAGGCACTCACCTTCCAGAAGCCTGTAGGCCACACTGATGTTAGGGCAAAAGAACTGCACAGGCAGCAGGCGGAACTGATGGAAGGTACCAGGGGGCCTGTTTTCCCGGATGCGGAAGGAGAGGCCCGTCTCAGGGAAGCACAGCTCTCTGGGTTTGAGGGAGCTGCAGGCTGGGAAGGAGGTGTTGTAGAAGGAGAAGTACACGCGGGCACAACCCGGCCACTGGCACTCACTTTCACGCAGGGGTGTGGATGACAGGAAGACCTGGAGGAAGATGGTGAGCAGGGGGAAGCCACCATCTGTAAGGAGAGAAAAAGTCACGGGGAATGGGAGGGGGCAAGAGCTGTGGTCCACAGGACTCTGCTGGGCTCCCAGCCCCAGTCGCCACCTCCCCGTCTTGCTGGCTGGATCCAAGGGCCTGGAGCACCAGTGTCCCCCAAGCCCAACCCTCTTGCAATTCAGCTCTCATTTCAAATGACCCTCCTCAGGGAGCCTCGGAGCACTAGGTTTAATGTTCCCGGACCTCCGGCAGGTGGACAGCTTCTCAGGGTTGGCTCCTACAGTATATGGTGACTAGCAGCACTCCCCACACACCACAAACGTCCCCAGGTGATCTTATTTTTGACATATCCTGTGATTAGACTTCCCCAGCACCTAGAGGGGAATTCCCATCAGGTTCTACCACCGAGGAACCACAGTAACTTCAACAAGGTCTGGATCTTAGCTCCATTAGGCAGTGCGTGGCTCAGGGCTCTGAAAAACACAGGCCCATAACAAATTCCATCCTGACCCCCACTGGGGATCTCTAGAGTTCGTCAAGTTTCCTACTGGGGGCTCAAGAGGAAGATGGCGGCAACTAAATGTACATGGAAACAAGGCCCATATCATAGCCCCTTCCTCCAGGAACTGCCCTGGAAGAGAACTGTCCATCCCTTCCCTACTCCCCACCAAGGGATGGTGTGACCTTGGCTGCCATGGAAGACTGGCCAGTCATTCTTCCAATGCTGGGCAGTGTCACTTGTTCTGTATTTGTGACAGATGACCTGCCTCTCACCTGTGGACAGGGGCTCGGGGCCATCGTAAGGTGGAGTGAGGCCAGGCATCAGGGCGATACTAGGAAGGGGGAGCTACTGGGTACGAAATCAACATTTCATATCACAAAGCCTTGGGATGTATCTCCATCCCACCTGGGGCCATGGTCACAGGTGGCCTTGGCTGCAACTCTGACTCCTGGTCTGAGCAGCTGGCCAGGTCTTCCTTTGGCTCTGCTTCCCTCCTTGGAGACCTGGGCCAGGCCTGAGTCCCCACCAGGTAGAAGGGGAGTCTGCTGTCAGTGGGAAGATAGGTTTTCTGGGAACTGCTTCTTCTCCAGCAAGTTCCAGGTCATCAGCTACATCCAGTCCTTGGGATTTTTTCCCCCAACCCTTCTGAATCCTTCTTTCATAAGCTCACGGTCAACCTCACTGAAAAAGGCTTCTGCGTCCTGGAGAGAGTACCCAAATCATTCCCAGCGGTCTCTAAGCTTGTAACTTCTGCAGGCCAAAGGATCATCAGTGCCCCAAACTTATGGGAGTCCCTTGCCTGGCCACCAGCCTCGCCTGGCCCCTTCTACCCTGACCCACCAAAGCCCTGGGGGGGGTGGCTGGAGGAAGAAGCAGAGGTGGGGTGTGCTCTCTTACTGCGAATGCTGAGCTTCTCCCAGGAAGTGTGGTCCAGGCTCTGGTTGAGGTAGACAAGGCCAGTATCCTCCTGGACACGGATCCAGTTATTCTCATGCAGCCGTGGGCGATGGAAGCCATGGAGGTGCTGGCCCAGGTGAAAGCTGGGCACCTCTCCAGGGGCGTCTCGGAGGGCATGGACATAGAGCAGGGGCGTGCCAGCTGGCTGGTCCACATACAGCCTCTCCCAGTAAGCATCTCTAGAGAAGTAGAGGCCCAGGGGAGCTACAAGAAGCAAGGAAGTGTGTGAGGGAGGGCGGAAATAATGGCTTCTTCATGGGTTAAAAATAAAACATCACTAATTTAAAGCTCTGATCTTAGCAGGAATTTCTTTTTTTTTGTATATTCAGAATTTAAAGTCATTTTTATAATGTATAAAAACATGTAAAGTAATATAAGTTTCTATAGTTTAACTCTACTAATATTTACCTGATATCTTGAAGGATCATAAATAATTTCTTTTTGCAAGTCATGAAATTAATACTTCTTAAATGATCAGATGTTTTAATAATGGTCTTTTTAAAATTTGTTCCTTCTAGATATACATGACAGTAGGGTCTATGTTGACATACATATAGACAACAAGTATGACTTGTTCCAAATTGGATCCCATTATTGTGGTTGTATATGATGTAGAGTTGCATTGGTTGTGTACTCATATATAAGGATAGGAAAGATATGTCCTATTCCTTCTATTGTCTTTTCTATTCCCATCCCTCTCCCTTCCCTTCATTCCCCCTTGTCTAGTCTGAAGAACTTCTAATTTTCCCCTCCCTTGTTGTGGGTTAGCATCCACATACCAGAAAGTACATTCTGTCTTTGGTATTTTGGGACTGGCTTATTTAGCTTATTTCACATCCACCCATTTACTGGAAAATGCCATGATTTTATTCTTCTTTATGGCTGAGTAATACTCTTATGTATATATACTACATTTTCTTTATCCATTCATCTGTTGTAGGGCTCCTAGGTTTGGTTCCATAGCTTGGCTTAGCAGGAATTGCTAACTTTTAGTCCAAAGAATGTGAACACTAGAATTATTTGTATACCTAAACACTGACTAAAATTACACTACATTAAAACAGAAAAAAGGAAAAGGAGGGACAAAGGGGAGGATGTATAAAACTGCTTCAGTATCATTATTTAATTAACCGAGTGTCATAACACCTGAGTCACACACAAGTGGCGCATCCACGGTAGCTTCTGAATAAACCACACAGAGCTAGCATTTTCAAGGGTATGAGATGCTGACAGACAAGCAGGACAGGCAACAACTTCCCGAAACCAAGAAAGAACTTCCTAAGGAAGTAGTCAACCTTTAAACCCATTCCTACTATATGACCCAGAACTCTATTCCATTTTCCAATAGAAACAAAAAAACATCCATCCATCAAATGACATAATTGTAAATGCAGGATTATTCAGAATAGCTGAGAGATAGAAAGAGCCTCAGTGCTATACCATGATATAAAGGGATGATGTCGATATAAAGGGATGAACTACTGGTGTAACAGTCTGAATGGATCTCGTGGAAATCATGCCACGCTGAAGAAGTCAGACAGAACGAAGACACGTGGTCTGATTCTAGGTAATTTATTAGACTGGTTGTCTGTTGGGTTGGGATAGGGTTGACTGCCTGGGAATGACAGGAGGGGACTTTCTGGGAAATGTAAATGATAAGGAGGTAGGTCATGTGGCCATATCCACCTGTCAACATTGTGCAGCTAATATCTGTGCATTTCGACCTCTGCAAATTTTGCCTTAAAAAACTGATAAAACCCCAATGTGGTTATTGGCAGAGGTGCAACTGCAATGAGGAAGCTGGAAAATTGACCTTGGCTGTGACTGGATGAGACTACAAAGGAGCTTCATGAACTGTGCTGTAATTTGGGGTATGTCCGATGATTTTCATAATAAGAGTGTTTTACTTAATAGTAAGAATTTTCTCACCATAGTGAGAATGAAATGGAACAGTAAGCTGTAGAAAACAGTGTGGTGGTTCCTGAAAACATTAAACACAGAATTACCATCAGACCCAGCAATTCCACTTCTGGGAATAGATTCAAAAGAACTGAAAGTTAGGTCTCAAAGAGACTTCTGCACACCCATGCTCATAGCAGCACTACTCATAATAGCCAAAAGGTGGAAGCAACCCCAATACTCATCAATGGATGAATGAATAAACAAAACGTGCTATATATGGTATATACAATGGAATATTATTCTACCTTAAAAAGGAAGGAAGTTTGCTGGGCATGATGGTGCATGCCTATAATCCCAGTGGCTCAGGAGGCTGAATCAGGAGGATTTCAAGTTTAGCACCTTGCCAGCCTCAGCAATGGCAAGGTGCTAAAAAATTCAGTGAGACCCTATCTCTAAATAAAATACAAAATATGGCTGGGAATGTGGCTCAGTGGATGAGTACCCCTGAGTTTAATTCCTGGTAATGCACCCCCTAAAAAAAGGGGAAGGAAATTCTTTTATTTATCTTTTACCTTATGTTATGTATGACAGCAGAATCCATTTTGATATAATTATACAAGCATGGGATATATCTTATTCTAATTAGGACCTCCATTCTTGTGGATGTACACGATGGTGGGATTCACTGTGGTGTATACAGGAAAATTATGACAGATTCATTCCACTGTCTTTCCTTTTCCTATCCCCTCCTCTTTCTCTTCATTCACCTTTGTCTATTTATTGAATTCCCATTCTTTCCTTACCCTCTTTATTGTGGGTTAGCTTCCATGTCATTAGTGAAAACATCCAACTTTTGGCTTTGGGGGACTGGTTTATTTCACTTAGGATGACAATTTCCAGGACCATCATTTACTAACAAATGTCATAAAGTCATTCTTCTTAATGGCTGAGTAATACTCCATTATGTGTATACAGTACATTTTCTTTATCCATTCATCTGTTCATGGGAACATAGTTTAGCTATTGTTAATTTGAGTGGCTGTAAACATGATGTGGCTGTATAACTGTAATATGCTGATTTAAAATCCTTTGGATATATAAAAGAGTGGGATAGCTGGGTCAAACTAGCTGGTTCCACTCCTAGTTTTTTGAGGAATCTCTATATCACTTTCCTGAGTAGTTGTACCAATTTGTTGACCCACCAACAATATATGTGTGTACTTTCCCCCACATCCTCGCCAAAATGTATTGTTACTTGTATTATTGATAATCGCCATTCTGACTGGAGTGAGATGAAATCTCAGTGTAGTTTTAATTTGCATTTCTCTAATTGCTAGAGAATATTTTTCATATATTTGTTGACCATTCCTATTTCTTCTTTTGAGAAGTGTCTGTTCAGTTCCTTTGCCCATTTATTGACTGGATTATTTGATTTTGGCGGGGGAGTTAAAATTCTTTATATATCCCGGAAATTATTATCCTACTGAGGTACAGGCAGCAAAGATAAAAGGAAAGAATTTTCTGACGCATGCTATAGCATGATGAACTTCAAGGACATGATGCTAAATGAAATAAGCCAGTCACAAAGAGAAAAATATTGTATGACTTCCCTTGCTAGGAAACCTAAAGTAGTCACACTCATAAAAACCCAAGGTAGAAAGAGGGTTGCGAGGGGCTGGGGATGGGATGGCAAATTATTATTTAATGAGTATTCCGAGTTTCACTTTGGGATGATGGAAAAGTTCTGTGGCTGGATGCTGGTGATGGTTTCACAACACCATGAACACTGTGGGTGTTCTTATTGCTATTGAACTATACCCTTAAAATGTAAGTTTAAGATGGTCAGTTTTATGTTATGTATGTTTTTCCACAATCAAAAAAGTACAATTTTTTTTAAAAAAGATGAGTCAACAGGCAAAAATGTTTAAAACACATTGATAAACTCAAATAACTCTACAATGCACAGAAATATCAACACACAAAGCAGATACCAGAAACCCTGTACTCCCGTATGACTGGCTTATCTTTTCAGTCAGTTAATTCCCACCTAGGTGCCACTCTCCTCACAGCAGCCCCTCTTCCAGGCACCAGCAGAAGATGTCTATTAGGCAGCTGCATGGGTTCTCCTCTGGGATTTGGGAAAGCCATGAAGCTCAACAGGAGGGAGGCAAACGCAATAGGCAAGACCACGTGGGGCTCCAAAGCAGTAAGAAAACGAGAAGGCTTCTTGCACTGCGGAATGCTTCTCAAAGAGACCCTCAAAGACAACAAAGATGGGAAGCCAACCTGAAGCAAGCCTTCCTCTGGTCCTGGCAGCACATAAAATGGAATATTGTTCTGGTCCTGCCCGTCCCATAGTGGGGCTGCCATGCTCCACCTCCCTGCACTGATGGATTGATAGATTGTAGCCAAAGAATGGAAGGGAAGGTCCTTCATGGAAAGCCCCTCCGTAGAGGAGGTGGGTATGGGAAGAGGGAGGGCCATGACCTCTGGGAAGCAGGGCTTATATTGTAGTTCTTTATATATCCTCTCCCTGTAGCTACCAAGAATTTCACACTGCCAAGGAGAGGGGAAACTAAGGAGGTCCCAGAAAAAACCACATTGTGGAACACTGGAGAGGGAGTGCCACAACTGGACCACTACCCGCTGGCCCCAACCACCAGTCTCCTGAGGGGCCACAGCAGAGCTTCCCGCACACGCCCAATGCTATTCTCCTTTCCCAGGGGCCTAGGAGGACAAAGCCTCCCCTCGTGGCATCTAATAGCTGGAAGCACAGGCGGACAGCTCAGTGGGCTGGGTCCCAAGAGAACCACAGGTTGCTACCTGCTCCCTGACAGTGAGGCAGGTGACTCTCAGCGTCAGGGAAGGTCCTGGGAAAGGACAGCTGATGGCATACAGCTCTGTGGTGCCTGGAGGCTACAGGAGAGCAGCTGGGCATGTGCCAGGGGGAATGCCCTGCTCGGTACAGCCCTCCTGCCATAAGGGCAAATTCCACTTGGGAGTCTCCCAGTGATTCATGGTGCATTCCTACCTTCAGGGGTAGAGGCTGGGAGGTGGGATAGGCCCACTCCACCCCCCACCAAAAAAAAAAATCCCACATGTCCAGGGAGAACAGGCTGGCCTGGCCCTTGCTTTGCAGACCTGGGCCCGCAGGATCATGTGGGGCCCAGTGTTGCTACTGCCAGAAGGGATTTGTGGGTCGGGCAATGATTGTGCACAGAAAGAGTCTTAAATGCATTTAAAATGCCTCCCGGGCGGTCCCTGTGGCAGGGCTCAGCATTGTAATGTTCTTTCTTGTCAAAGACACTTCTAGTTAGAAACACATGGTCCAAGGGAAGAACTGAGGAGGTGGGTGCAGGGCCAGTCTCAGGGGTGCAGCCTGGACAATTCAGTGGACCTACTCTTGGAAGGTTCATGCTGGGTTTAATGCTCTGCTACCACTATCTTGAAATTCTGCATGATTCTAGAAAAAGGGGCCCCACAAATGATGCAGCCAATTAAAATATGTAGATGCGAAGTGTGGGTGGTGTTTTGCATCATAGGGATGGGTGGCTTCTGCAGAGAAGAGGGACCTTAATTTAACTATGAACCAGATAGGATGTGCTGGGGACAGGAGGAACAGCCAGTGCAGGTGCACACAGGCCCTCACTTCTTACATATGTGTATTATTACCAACCTCTCGCTGTCGATTCACACCTGCTGGGCACAGCTCCCTCTTTGCAAAAGGCAGACAGAAATGAAGATGGAGGCACATCTGCCCAAGATACCATTTGCTTCCACATTGCCCCACCTCAGTAAGGACTCAGTTTCACTATTCAATGGGGTATAGTGATGTCACCTTGGGGCAGTGCCTCCTTCAAAATTACCTTCACAGGTAAACCCAACACAGTGCCTGCTAGCCAGCATGGATGACTTCATCTAGTACACACAGTGTTTCAGTCAGCTTTTTCACCGCTGTGACTAAAGGGCCCATTCAGAACAACTGCAGAGGAGGAAAGGTTTATTTGAGGGCTCACAGTTCAGAGGTATCAGTCCACAGAAGGCCATTCCCCAGGGCTTGAAGTGAGGCAGAACACAATGGCAGAAGAATGTGACAGAGCAAAGCAGTTCACAAGATTATCAGGAAGCAGAGAGAGTGGTCTCCATTTGTCAGATTCAAATATATAACCCCAAAGCCATGCCCCAACTCCCCACCTCCTCCAGCCTCACCCTACCACTTCAGTTACCACTCAGTTCATCCCTATCAGGGGATTAATTCACTGGATTATGACTCTTGTTTCCTCTGAACCTTCCTGCATTGTCTCACATGAGAGCTTTTAAGGGACATCTCACATCCAAACCATGACACACAGTCACCCAGCTGTGATTTTTGTTTTGACTGTGTACCTGTTTTCAGCCTGGCAAGATCATTTCCAATAATCCATACTTGCCTGAGATTTTGAGTTTATTCATATTTGGATGCATATGGAACCAGTCCTGAGCTCCGTCCTCCCATACATGTCCACACGCTCTTACACAAGCCTTGTCATACACTTTGTCCATGTAGGTACATTTTCAGGTCCATGGCTGGATCCTGAGCATTCTACTCTGCTGGTTATCACAATGCACGTGTCTTCTGGCCCTCTGGATCCTGCTGCCTGGCAGTCTGAAGGGAAGGGGTATGGATATATCCAGGATGCTCCACTCTAGCTGTATGCCCAAAGTTTGCAGTCCCTTGGTCTCTGTGCAGCCCATGCCCAAGCCCAGCAACAAGCTTCCAAAAATCCCCCAAATGATCTTCTCGTGTGTTAGTCACAGTCTCTGCTCTATGCCATCACATTGGCCAGCCCTGATCCTGTGCCCCAGCTCCTTCAGCGGGCTCTGACTATTGCTGGGGAGGGTGTTCTTCCTCTTCAAGGGTACATCAGAGGGCTCTGCCATGCCTCTGGTTACTCTTTCACAGAAGTTAGGAACTTTTAGCTAAACTGCTGCAGTTTCAATGCCTGCCCACATGGGTCTATCTCTGGTTGGACCCAGACTGACACATACATCATTGTCTTAGACTCATTCTTTCATATACAGGCATTGCACCATACTTTCTCACATTCTTTTTTTTTTTTTGATACCGGGGTTTGAACTCAGGGCCTCTCAACTACTAGCCCACATTTCCAATACTTTTTGATTTTATTTAGAGACAGGGTCTCACTGAGTTGCTTAGCACCTCACTTTTGCTGAGGCTAGCTTTGAACTCACGATCCTCCTGTCTCAGCCTCCCGAGCTGCTGGGATTACCGGCATGCAGCACTGCCCCTGGCACATTATTTTTATATATAAGCACACACACACTCACACATATTGTCATAGTCACAGTCTTGAACACTTGTTGTACCCTCACCATCCCACACAAGTACAGATATTTTCATTCTGCTGCTCACCTACTCTTGCATACATTCTTTCGTACACTCAGTGCAGACACAAGAAGCATGGCCCCAGCATTGTATGCTCCAGTCATGCCTACTGGGCTGCCTGAGGCAGGGGCTGACCGTCACTGGCTCTGCACAGAGTTCTGGCTGCCCCCAATGCCTGCTGAAAGCCACAGGTAGCTCACCTGAAGCTCGTGGGACCTCACCACCATCATCTGTGGTAGTCATGCTACCCTTTGACCCTTCCAGGGCCGACCTGGGCAGGCCTCCCTGTAGATGCCCTAGGGCCCTCATTCCACCTCTGCTATTCACAGACACTGGCACAAACATGGTAAGTCGACCGGAGGAAATACAGTTTATGCCATCCTGTGCATAAACACAAATGCAGCTCCAGACAATTAAACATCTCTTCAGGACGGCCACATAAACGCTGGAATTCAGAACTTCAAAGGAAGGGGAAAAAAAATTGCAAGAATGGTACAGTTCCAGCACTTACTTGGTGAAATTAGAAGCCACTCCATGGCTTGGGCAGGGCAGACCCTTCCTGCAGAATCCCTCTCAGGCACCAGCCCTGCTCCCACCCTTGACAAGTGGCAGACGATGCAGATGACAGTTTTATTATGACCCAGCAGAATTTTCTTAACAGACGATTTCCTAATGCAATCATCTTCCTGAGAATGGGAAACAGACCTCTGTGGCTCCTCCTGAGGGGCCAGGGTATGAAGAGGTGATTCTCCCTGGTGCAGACCAGCTTTCCCGGTGGGGGGTCCCTCAGCCTAGAGCTGGGCAGTCATCCTCTCAGGATATGACCCGTCTACCTCACCGCTCCCCTCCCACTTCCCATTCTGTTTTTTCTTTACTGTAGTCAAATATGTGACACAAAAGAATACATTTTTACAGACTGTCTACACTGAATGAGCAATCACGAGCCCTGAGGCCTCTGCTCAACTGAACTGGCATTTAAAAGCGTTCCTATAATCCCAGCGGCTCAGGAGGCTGAGGCAAGAGGATGGCCAAAGTTCAAAGCCAGCCTCAGCAAAAAAGAGGCGCTGAGCAAATCAGTGAGACCCTGTCTCTACATAAAAATACAAAATAGTGCTGGGATGTGATTCAGTGGCTGAGTGCCCCTGAGTTTGATCCCTGTTCCCCAAAAAAGCATTCCTGACCCATTCCACTCATTGCTATAGGAGCCTGTGGCTTGCCTTTTTTTTTAAACAGTTTTATTTTAATCTTGGCAATTTATTTATTTTTCAGGGTAGAGAATTCTGTGTGGTTGGTCATTTTCTTAATCCTCTGAAGGCAGGGCTCTTGGACTTTCTGCTTCTTTGGCTTTGTTGAGCACTCTGTGCTCACTCTGGCAGCTGCCCCTACCCCCTGGTATTCACTCTCTCCTCTCTGGCTGCTCTGAGGACCTCCTCTGTCTTTGGTGTTCACCAGCATCATTCTGATTCCATCCATGCCTGCTCACCCCCTTTGCTGGCCACCTCCTCCTCCTCCTCCTCAGCTGCTATGGTTTCTATGTGATTTGTATCTGTCCCCCAAGGCTTCACATGTTGAATTTAATCCCCACTGTGATGTAGTAACAGGATGGACACTTGATCTGACTTTGGTGTTTAGAAATGATTGGGATTAGATGAAGGTATTAGGGTGAACCTCCCATGCTTGAATTTTAGTGACTTTATAAGAGGAGGCAGACCAGAAGAACACATACATGTACACATGTTCCCTGTCTTCTGTCATGGGGTGCCCTGCCTCACTTTGGGACTCTGCCAGCAAGAAGGGTGTTGCTAGATGTAGTTGCTCGACCTTTTACCTCCAGAATTGTGAGCCAAAGCCAACCTTTTTTTTCTACATAAAGAAACCTGTTTCAGGTATCCTGTTAAGGCAACAAAAAAGGACTAGTACAAGGGCCTAACCTCTAGATATTGTCATCTACCTATTCTCTGTCTATATTCTTTCCCAGTCAAGAGCAGCCATCCTTTACTCTTTATGCTGATGACCATGAAATTTCCACCCTCAGCCCTGATTTTGTCCCTGATTTTGTCATAGCCATTATCCATCAACTCCTATATCTCAGTCTGGCTTGGAGAATGAGCTGACTTTCCCAACTAAACCTGCTCCCCTCATTCTGCTCCACCCCCATCATGGTACCATCCTACCTAGTCATTCAGGCCACCTACCTGAGTCACCCAGAACCTTTCCTCTTTCACCCCCTTCACTAGCTCACTAAATCCCCACGGCCACCTCCAGCCCAACTCATCGTGCTCTATCCTCTAGGTCATGTGCGGCTCCCTGGGCCCACTTTCAACCCACAGGCCACTTGCAGCAGAGCAGCCAGGGACAGTAAGACCATGGCACCCTCTATGTAGTGCTCTGCATTTTCTGCCCATTGTGTGCAGAATACAACACCTCACCAAGGTCCTGAAGCTGGGCCACATCTGTCCCCAACTCACCCTACTATGACGTAAGAGCTCACCTTCCAGCCACATCCATCAACTTCTACCCATGAACTCGTGTACAAATGAGTGAGTGAGCCAATAAATGAATCCACAAATAAACGGGTCTATGAACATGAGTATGAAAGGGCTGGGCACGGTCAGGAAATGGTCAGAATCTGAAAAGGAACAGCAGGGGCTGGGCCAAGGAGGTGGGTGAAACAGACCCTCTGGGTGGTCTCACTGGTGCGGGGAGCCTGTTAGACAATCAGCAGCAGGACAGCACTGTGCAGATGGCCCTCCTGAGCTTACGTGCATTGTCTTCCAGTTCACTAGTGGCCTTGATGAGGCCAGCAGCCAGCTCTGAGCAAACAAACCTCAGGCTGAGAATAAAACCACTCACCTTCAGCTCAGGAAATGATTTACCGGTAACCAAGGAGCATGGCCAGCTGGTAGCTGTCCACCACAGCACGCATGCACAGGTGGGGCACCTGCAGCGGGCTGCAGAGGCCCTGTGGTCCCGGTGCTCTGTGCAGCTGCAGGCTGCTTTGGTACAAGACTGTCATCTAATTTTGCTTTTAGGAAGAAAGCATAGATTATGGGATACTCTACTGCAAATGACAATTCTGGAGGAGAGAGTAATAAGAATCAGTTTTTTAAAATTATTTTAAATGGTTATGTGTAAAATACACATAACAAAAAATTGACTGGCTAAACCATTTCTAAGTGAACATTTCAGTGGCATTAGGTACGTTCATAACTGTGCAACCATAACCAACATCCATCCACAGAACTACTTTCATCTTGTAAACTCAAACTCTGTCCCCATTAAATATCAACTCCTTCTTCCTTCCTTTCCCAACCCCTAAAACCACCATTCAATTTTCTGTCTTAATGACTCTGACCACTCTAAGAACTTCCTCTGAGAGGAATCACTCAGTATGTATTTTGTTGTGATTAGCTTATTTCACCTGGCGTAATGTTTTCAAGGTTCATCTGAGCTGTGGCCTGTATCAGAATTTACTCCCCTTTTTAAGGTTGAACAATATGCCGTGGCAAATACTGCATGTACCACGTTTTGTTAATTCATTTGTCCATCAATGAATGTGTGATTGCTTCTGCCTCTTGGCTATTATGAATAATGATGCTGTGAACATAAGTATAAACATATATCTTCAAGACTCTGCTTCCAATTATTTGGAGTATATACTCAAGAGGAATTACTAGGTCTATTTGAGAAACGTCCAGACTGTTTTCCACAGTGGCTGTGCCATTTTACATTCTCACCATCAGTGTACAAGTGTTCCAATTGCTCCACATCCTCACCAGCATCTGTTGCTTGTTATTTCTTTGATAGTAGACATCCCAATGGGTGGTAAGTGGTATCACATGGTGATTTTGATTTGCATTTTCCTAATGATTAGTAATATTGAAAATCTTTTCATGATCTTATCGGCCATTTGTAAATCTCTGCTTGAGAAATGTTTTGACACATTTTTGAGTTGGGTTTCTGTTGTTGTTGAGTTATAGTAGTGCTTTTAGATTCTGGATATTAATCTGTATTAGATATATGACTTGCAAATATTTTCTCCCATTCCATGGGTTATATGAAATACATATTGATTGTGTCCTTGCTTTACAGAAAATTTTACTTTTAATGTAGTCCAATCCATTTGTGGTTGTTATAGTTGTTGCCTGTGTTTTTGGTGTCTTGCTGGGGGAGCCCAGTTTTAAAGAAGTGCTCACAGCTACAACGTTTGCCAGGACTGAGGTCAAGCAAAAACCATAATCTCAGCTCATCTGGCATCTTACCCCTAACTCACAGGGCTGCCTGCCACAGGACGAGGAAAGACCTTGGCACGCTGGATTCCACTGCAGTTCCTACCTTGGCTGCTAGTCACTCACAAGACCATGGCATGCAGGATTAGGGGAGACCTGAGGGCACACACTGGCCTGCTCACCTGCACCCATCCTTGGTGGGAAGCCTACAGAGGAGGGAGCCTCAGTTCCTGACAGGCAGCCATGGTACAGCTGCTTGTGTGCCCCTGACGGCACGATCTGCCCTAGCAGGTGGCATGGGTATAGTGGCCAGGGCCCACAAAAGTTATTTGGGTTGAAATTCATTTTAAAATCAAAAGGAAGAACTAAATATAATGAGAAGGAATACCATGATAAAGTGGCCTGGGGTTTTGTCTTATACCATCACAGTGATAAAGTACCTCCTGCTTCAGCCTCCCAAGTGCTGGGATCACGGGTGTGGGCCACTGTGCCCAACTAGATTTTACTTTTTGATGGGGAAAGAGCCTATGGCTCACGGTGTGGTGTGGTTCAAGTGCCTTAGGTGGGTATCTGAGGCCCCAGGACAAGACTCAGCACAAACATTCAGCCTTGGGGAAGGCCGGGACCCACCCAAGGTCCCACATAGAAGGCAGCCTAGACTCAGGTCAGTCTTGAATATCTTCTAATGCGGAATCCTTCCCCTTCCAAGCCTCTATCTACACATGCAAGGTGCCAACCCCAGAAGCACTACTAACAACCACGAGGCATTGGCTTCTTATGCTAGATTAACTATATCCTGCTCCATTTCTCCAATTCCCTGTCTTCCCTGCACCTGTGGGATAGTGCTCATGGCCTCTGACCCTGGAGATTCAGTGACTTCTTGGCTTCCCACTGTGTGAGGCAGCTACCACACACATCTGTTTTCCCAGGTGTCTTCCTGTGCTTTTTGGGGGCACTGGCCTGCTTACAGATGTGCAGTGCACCCTGTCACTCCCGCACAACCACAGCCTGGATGTGCAGCCTACACATTCTCATTATCTGCTCCTCGACTCCAGGCCTCAGCACTGGCTCTGCCCAGGGTGCAGCTCCCTCCTGTTCTCCCCACCGACCCAAGTCCCACCTGCTGCCCCAGGTGAGCCCTGGCTCCAGCTCCAACCTTTACTGCAAGCCCTAACCTGGATGGCCTCCACTCCTTTAGCTCTCAGGGCACTTGGATGAAGCAGACAAGTGTCCCCCCAGTTCTCTTCCTGGAATAGACCTGTTCTTTCTCACTCATCACTCCATCCTCCTGGGGTTTCTCACTAGCACAATTCTGAGGGTGAAAGAACCAAAGCCAGAGAGTTCAGAGAGCTGTCTGGGTCTCTGCAATGAGAGCAGGTGGGATTGGCCATGTTCCTGGTGCCTCCCCAACTGGGTGGAATATTCATGTAGCTGGGGGTGCCCTTCCCCATACCATGCTCTTGGCAGGACTAGGGCAGAAACATCCTTTAAGCATCTAGATGCCTCTAGAGAATGGTCCCCAGGATAGTGAGGAGTGCCATATAGAAAGAACTAATATCCGTTCTGCCCACCCACCTGGGGAGAAGTGACAGCAAATGGGTCCTGAGCACTTCCTGAGTAGTGAAGGGAATAGCCGTCCTGGAAGCCTCCACTCGGTCACGAAATAGACTCAGATGACCAGGGCTCCTGAACACACCGTCCCTATGCAGGGCAGGGAGCTTGCTGGCGAGGAATAGACAGATGGCCCCTTCCCTAGTGAGTACTCCTAGGTTTCAGAGATGAACATGTTGGAACGTAAGGCTGCTGACAATGGGATGCCCATAGCCCTCCATAGGACTCTCAGGAAGGTGGACTCTGGGGTCTGTATGTATACTTCCAGTTGTTCCCCTGATCACAGGATGCAGAGGTAATATGGGCCAAGGGTCAGAACAGCCTGCATTGTCACACATGTTGATGCTCAGTCAATGCATCTGCTCCATCTGAATGGATGGAAACCCTGGGTGGGAGCCATCTGAGGAGCCAGAGGTGTTGCAGATGGTGGGGGTACTCCACGCCTAGCATCCTGGGGATGAACCCTGAGGAGAGTCACACCAAGTCCCCTGATAGCCCTGCAGAGAAGACACTGCTTTGCAGGAGCACTGGACACCTCTGGGATGTACCCTCTGTCTGCCAGTCACAGGAGATGGCTGTACTGTGCTCGAGCAGTGGCTGAGGAGGGCCTGAGAGGGAAGTACCAGCTCTAGGAGTCCTGAAGGGACCAGGGCCTTGGGGGCCACTTTACCTGAGAGTGTAGGAAGCGTGCGTGCCTGTGGACGCCGGGGCATGTCTAGGGTGCCTGATGTGGAAGGTGCTTCCCTGCTTTGCTGATTCCACGTGGCACTACTGTCTCTGTTATCAGTTTTAAAATATCATCTCTCAGGGGCTTGGGCAGACCTAAACTGCCCATTCTGAAAAAGACTGAGAGGCAGGCAGGAGAGCCATCCACAGATTGAAACCAGAGAAGCAGCTGTCCTAAGGGGTACAGCACCCAGGGAAGAGGAGACAGTGCCCAGCCAGGAAGAGTGGGCTGAAGGCAATGGAGATAGTAAGAACAGTTCAGGAGGAAAGAGCTGCGGGTGGTAAATGCTGGCTGGAACAAGAAGCCCAGCTGCTTGGGGCCAGAAAGTCATGAATTTAGAGAACCTGGCAGAAGAAGCATTTTGAGCAGCTTGTGCAGGCAAGAGAGGACTCCATTTAGGGTGATGGAGAACACCAAGTGTGGCAGGGTAGGGACACTGGCCTGGACAAGGGATACAGGTTCTGTTTCTCAGTTTTCTCCTATGCACCCAAGGAGACTCAAAGTTCCCATCTCACAGGGCTGTCAGGAACTAAACTGAGTCAATGCACATGAAGTTCTCAGACAACAGCACCTGTCACCATCCTCATCCCCACCACTTCCATTCCCATCACTACCACCACCATCATCATCATGTCCACCATCCCCATCATCACCATTGTAATCATAAAACATCATCTCCATCTCCCCCATAACCATCTTCTCCACCATCATCACCACCTCCACCATCACTACCTACCACTCTCACGGCTTTGAGGGCTTCCAAGTGAAAGCAACTTTGCCAGACTTGGCCCTCGCTAGATGTGTTAAGAAAGCTGTTCTATAAACACTCACAGAGCTAGCAGTGGGTCTGTCTTGCTTATTGTTGAATCTCAGAACCTTCCCTGACGCCTGCCCTGGAGAAGGTGTAAAGGAAAGGCATAAGGCAGGCTTTAGTAACTTGATGGTACATAGGAACCAATACTTGGGCTTCTGGATCTTGGCCCAGCTGTGCTGCAGCCCATCTGACTGGGCAAAATAACCGGGGGGGGGGGGGGGGGGGGGTGACGAATAACTTGTGTACATTGATACAGCAGGAGTAGGAGCCGTTTATTGTAGGACAACAGAGCTATTTATACATTTTGCACAGCTTATCTTCAACCAATAAGGAACCAATAAGGTTCCTTATCAGTCAACCAATAAGGAATCTCCACACCTAATGGCTCGATTTTGTTACTTCTCAAACCACTCCCTCTGACATTTTGCCAGGCACCATCCAGACTTGTTTACAAACTAACATTCCCCTGGCAAAATGCCAGGTGTTATTTTGACTTGTTTACAGGCCTTAACACAGCTGTATTGACAAGCCAATTCTACCTTTGTGGAAAGTCTGACAGCTTGTTTCAGACCTGGTGCCCTGAGTTTAAGCCTCTGCACAACCATCAAGAAAATGCTACTCTCTGCAGATGTATAGATAGCTTAGTGTATGTACTGGGTGCTCAATAATTGTCTGAGGCAGATATTTTCCTATTGTTCAATACTAGTCATCAGTGCATCCTCAGCCCTAGATTTTGATTTGTTCTTTTCAAAATTCTATGAACAACCCTCAGCAGGAAGCCTGTGCCTCTGAAGGCACCATGAGTGGCTATCTTGGTCTGGGTTGAACACATGGTAAGAGAAACCTAGATGCCCAGCACAGAGGGAGGAACAATCAGCTATCCTAGTACACATGGGATGTTAGGGCTTCCTGAAATGAACTATGGGTTTCTCCATGTTCCTATTCCCAAGGCTTCTGTCTAAGTCTCCTGCCCCAAATTCTCCTGGCTCATCTGCTCAGACTTCAAGCACAATACAACTCTCAAGGCTCTGGCCACATCATCCCTCCAGTCTGGTCCTCTACATGGAGTAAAGCAGAGGATCCAGGATGCAGTGCAGTGTCTCTCAAGACATCTGTCCAACTGCGACCCCAGCCAGCAGGGCGGCTGGTGGCCTGTAAGAGCAACTGGACAGAGGAGGAGCCACAGCTATCCTTGTATACCCGAGGCACATCTCTCAAACTGTGTAGAATTCTTTCTCATACATGTCACCTGAGCTCCCTCTACAGAATGAAGACATCTCTGTTCCTACTCAGTGCTGGGAAATGTCAGTGCAGAATTCACATTCACATCTCACACTCATAGTGGAACTGCAACCGGGACCTCTCTCCTACACCCCTAGGTCATCAGCAAGCGTTGGTCCCGTCTATTTTTACACCCTATACTAGCACTCATTTTGTCATGTTCAATATTAACTGAGATTTCTACAGTGCTGTTTTAAACAGGTCACATGCATCAAACCACCAATTGTCAGAGGCAGGGGCTATGAGGATTCCTCACTTCTGCTGTAGCTGAGGAAGGGTTCTGGGACGGGGCTAAGGTTTGGGAGTAATTGGGCACTGGGGGAGCCGGCACCTCAGGACTGTCCTCTGAACACAGACCCAACCTTCTGCTCTGAGGGTCTTGGGCCCCAGCCTTGCACTCAGCATGTGCCACCGCCACCACCCACACTCCCACACCCACCCAGACCAGCTGCAGTGGCCTTGATGAGATGATGGACACTCTTGCCCAAATGTGATTTCCCAGCTGCTACCAACTTAATCACCAGCCTCACTGGCAGCTCCTTCCGGTTTCTATGCAAAGGAACTGCCAATTAGGTTACAATTAATTTCTTTCCTAGGGCAAAATAATAACTAGAAAAGGACTGACCACCCAAGTGGCCTGCCAATGACCGGGGGCAGGTCACCAGACCCCCTTGGCTCCAGGGCTTTCTGTGGTGCTCCTTGACCCCCGTCCACTGCCATTGTACACCAGCCTCCATAAAACAGGGACAAGACATCACCGGCTGTGACCCTGGTGCTTCCAAACTGGGCAGCTGTTGTCCATGCACCCAGCAGGAAACCATGACTCAGAGCATGTCCACATGCTAATTTAAACAAACCAGTCACCCCACATATCTCAAAGCTCCTGAGCATTTTTACACCTCATCCCAGTACCCTTTTGGTCATGTTCGATGTTAACCAAGATTTCTACAAGGTGGTTTTAAACACATCACATGCATCAAGCCACCGACTGTCCGAGGTAGGGGCTATTAGGATTCCTGTCCCACAGAGGAGTAATCTGAGGCAGAGAAGGGTTAAGTACCTTGCCCAAGGACACATGGAGTGAGCTAGCACTTAAGCTAGTCTAGCCCAGGCTCTTCTGCTCCGTGACAGCTGTACACACAGAAAAGCCAGGGTCCTGAGACCTGGGACTCCAGGCCACCAACTCACTTGCCTGAGGTCCCAGTCCAAACAAATGCCACCGTAAGTGACCATTGTAAGTGACCTTCCCTCAGCCTCCTCAAAAATGCAGGGGCCTCAAGAACCTCCTTGTACAAACCGACTCTTTGATATTTCAGTGAAATGGGGTGAAGGCCTGGGAAGGTGAGACCAGGAGGAAGTTGGCTGAGGCAGTGCCTGCCCACTAGGGTCAGGCAAATAATGGCCACTTGTGTGGAGGGAGCACCTTCCGGGCACCCATCCAGGGCTAGAGGTCTTACATGCCCATCCACACTGAACAGAAGAGAACTGAGCACGGAGGGGTTATTCCCTGCATCCTCACTAGGTCCTGGTGTCACCAAACGCTTGGGAAGGTGGATGTCGCAAAGTTTGGTATAGAGGCCCTCCTGCTTTTAAACTTGAGTAGAGTTATACAAAACTTGCACCTTGGGGAAGTAGGGGAGGGGAGAATGGGGAAGGATAGTCCTTGGGGGCACAGTATCCATAAGAGGCACCTGGCAAAGTGACTGGGTCAAGTGAGTCTTCCTGTGCCAGCAGCCAGCTTGGAGGACTGGGCCCTGCTGCCGTGCTCAGGAGGTGGCTGGAAGGCCAGCCCCATGATTCCGATGTGTCCTCCTCCTCATGGGCTAAAACCATAGCGGCCACAGCCTTCGGGAGGGAGGCCACCCAGTGTCTAGAGCAGAAGCAGGTGTCTCTCTGGGGAGGAAGGCACAAAGAAGGCTCCAGTGTCTGCTCTGGGAGGAGGATGGAGAAAAGGAAGCTGGGGAGCCTTTGAGAGATCAGGTTCTGGCCCTACCAGTGCCTGGGGCTAGACCAGCTGGGATCCTGGAGGCACCATGGCATCCCAGTGCTGGGGGCATATCATCGGCATCTAGGCCCTGTGATTAAGCTTCTGGGTGTGAAAATCTTGAAGGCTTCAACTCCAGGAATGAAAGGGAACCCCACCCCAGGACCTGAGTGGTCATGCAGAGAAGGGGATGAAGAGAGCTGTGGTACAGGTCCTTAACTGACATCCCAGGTGTGACAACTCATCTCTCTCTCCCTGACTCTCAGTTTTCCCGTCGGCAAAATGAGAGTGTGGCACTGAAAGTGAAGGCTTCCCTCCAGCTCAGGTTCTGCCCTTCTTTGAGTCCCTGTGAAGTCTGTGCAGGAACATTCATGGAATAAGCCTCCTGACCAAAGGCTGAGAGGCAAGAGATAGTGGGTGGGAGGGAAATTGGGGCAGGCTCTGATCTATGGGGCCCCTTGGGGTTGAGGGACATGGCACCAGAACAGGATTAGGACCACAAGGGTTCTCCTAGGACTCTGGCAATAAGACACAGCATGAGCCCAAATCCAAAGAAGAGATCTCAACATGATAGGAAGATAGAAACACAGGGGTGGTGTGGCCCAAGCCCACATTCTTCACTACTTGTGTGTGGCTCAGCTCAGTGCTCAGCCTCTCTGACGACATCTCCAGCTGTGAATGGGGACAGAACCTCTTCCTGGAGCCCCATTAGGGCAGGCTGGACACAGGGCACCTGCCAAGGGAGACCAGTTCTCCACCAATTGCAGTCCCCTGCACCAAATCAGACTGCTGGGGCCCATAAAAGCCTCCTCCCATTCCTTGGTCAAGGTTTTCCCATCCCCAGCTGGCCTCCAGTCTAGGGATGTAGAAGAGGAGGCCACTGCCTCTGTGTGCACTGCCGTCTCTGGAATAGGGCTCCAGGGCTAGGAGCATGACATCACAGCTACAATTACGGTAATCAATTTATATCGGATCTGCCTGGTTATTTTTAGAGTCTGGATAGAGGCTGAGTGAGAGAGGGCAGCCCTGGGCTCCTATGTAGTCTGCCTTGTTGGGTGGGGTTGGAGGCTGCTGATTCCTGGCACTTTCCCATTTCTCTGTCCTTTATTGGGAGGTTCCAGGGTATTGGCTTCTCCTGCACCAGCTGTGACACCATTCCTTCAAGGACCTTTGTGCTTCAAGTGGCCTTAGAGCCCAGGTCTTCCGAGAACCTCACGCTCCCAAGGGGCAATCGATGACCACAGGAGGACATCAGGTGACCCCTTATGATGAGAGACCCGAGGCTCGGGCACTGACTGAGACGCCGTACTTGGTGAAACTACGACAGACCAAAGTAAACCATATTACAAGCCACCCCATTAAAAAATGGCCAAAGGACTTGAACAGAGACTTCTTCAAAGATACACAACTGACCAATAAACACATGGAAAGGTCCTGGACATCACTAGTAAGTAGGGAAGTGCAAATCAAAACCACAAAAAGATTCCGCTTTGTACCTACTTTATGTTAGGATTAAACTCAATCAATCAATCAAACAAACCAACAAACAAATTGAATAGCAAAAATTAACAAGTGTTGGTGAGGGTGTGGACAAATTGTAAACTTTTGTGTATGGCTGATGGGAATGTAAAATGATCCTGCCACTGTGGAGAACGGTTTATATTTCCTCAAAAACCAAAACGTAGGTGGGACATAGCAATTATACTTTTTAAAAAAAAAAAAAAAAAACTGGGAACCGGAGGGACACTTAACCACTGAGCTACATCCCCAGTCCTTTGTATTTTTTGAGACAGAGTCTCATTAAGTTGCTTAGGGCCTCACTAAATTACTGAGGCTGGCTTTGAATTTGCAATCCTTCTGCCTCAGCCTCCTGAGCTGCTGAGATTACTGGCATGAACCACCACCACTGTGCCTGGTGGCGATTTCACTCTTAGAACTGAAAACAGGGTCTCAAATACTTGTACATCAATATTCACAGCAACATTGTTCATAAAGTCAAAAGGTGGAAAATACCCAAATGTGCATCAACAGATGAACAGATACATAAAAGTGGTATATCCATATAAAGGAATATTATTCACCCTTAAAAGGGAATAACATCCTGGCATGTGCTACAAAGTAGATGAACTTTGAAAACAAGATTGCTGAGTTATGCCAGGTGCAAGGTCTGTTTACATGAAATATCCAGAATAGGCAAAGCCACAGACAGAATGCAGACTGGTGGTTGCCTGGGCAGGGGGAAGGAAAACAGGAATAGTAATAGAGTTCCTTTTAGAGTGATGGAAATGTGTTGGAATCAAAAAAAGGGTGATGCCCATACAACACTGAATGTGCCAAGTGTTACTATACTGTTCATTGAGAAACAATTACATGAATTATACCAAATAAATAAATAAATAAATAAATAAAATTGTAATAATTTGCCACCTCCTCCCACCCCCAGCTTCTGTGCCCAGCCCTCCTGTGTTGACCAGAACAATGTTCAGAGAGGCCTACATGGAAAAGCCTGTGAATAGACTGAGAGTATGGAGACACCCAAGGAATGTGCATGGGATGCAACCTGTGTTCTCTGTACCACCAACCTCCCCTGCAGTAAGAAGGGCCCTGTGATGGAATTTTGACTTGTGGAACACAAGCAAAATGACATAGTCACCTTTAGGTCTGGTGCCTCAAAACTCTGTAGAATGGGTGGGTCCAAAGGCTCAGAGGTAGAAAATTCATGGTAAGTTTTTTTTTTTTTTTCCTTCCCCTCTCTGGAACTCAAAGGTAAGACTTTTCTGGAAACACAAAGGCACACATGGGAAATTGGAATCAGTTTTGCTGAACATTGTCCAGCCTCTCCTACCTCTTGCTCCAGGGTCATCCTACTTCTTAGATATATCCTGGGCACCCTGGGCTTTGCAAAACCCAGGCATTAGCACTCCATGTTACAGAGGATCTAAGGCCCAGGACCACAGTGAGGTGCAGCAGCCACCACCCCAAACTGGGAGAGGAACTTGTGTTACTCAAGTCTTGAGATGCAGGGCCATAGACATCTCCCTTAAATAGGTCCCAGAACTAAATGGCCTGTTGGCTGCAGAGCCCTAGGCCCAGCCCCACTTGGTATCAGTGAGGTCAAGGAGAAAAGTCTACACCAGCCAGACCCCCGTGTGAGCACTCACTGTCCTGGTGCACCGGTGACTCTTCTGTGCTAGTGCTCATGGTGCTGTACTTTGTGGAGCCACCCATGAAGCCAATGCAAACAGAAGTGTTTGCTCAGGGCTGGCCACCTGCTTTCCTCAGGGTCCAGGTGGTGCCTGAACAACCACCTTCAAGGTCCTATCAGTGTCATCTGCTTCACAGCTAGGCTTCTAGGGGGAAGAACCAGCTTCATCAGGGGAAGAACAGAAGTACCTTGCCGTCTCCTCTTGTCCCTCCCTGCACTGTACATGGTCTCACGTGGACAGCTCAGGGATTCACTGGCTTTATACCTGTCGGTCTTCAGGGAGGATAACAATCAAGCAGTTAGAAGGCCAGAGCTTGAAAGAGGCCTAGGCTGGCTCAGAACCTGTCTAGGGTCTCAGAGCTCAGGGAAGGAAGATGGTGGGGGGGGACTGGGTAGAAGTAAGGAGGAAGACTCAGTCCACAGGGACTCCCCAGTATTCTAGGGCCTCAATCAGGAGACAGCCTTATTCTCCAAGGTTCACAGAGGGGCACTGGAGCCTTGCTTTAGGAGGCACAGTCTCTGTCGCCCCTAAAACCTACACCCAGGGTGGTTACTGTGGGATGGGGGAAGGAAGAGGCAGACTCTGAGAAGTCTGTAAACTTTTAACCCCTTCCAGCCCAACGAGATTCAGTGCCTAAGAGAGCAGTACCAAGACATAGCTTCTAGAGAGACCTGTGAACTTGACCTCTGAGTCAGTCACACTGACTCCACAGGTTCCCTGGGACTGAAGCATCCCCACACCACAGAACACAGAGAATAGCCCTTGCAGACCCTGGAAGAAAGAAGGTCCCCCGTGCCAGCATCTCACCTTGGTTCCACCCCTCATTCTCATGCCAACTTTGTCTTGCTGCCTGTTGTAGACCTCTATGTGAAATCTCTCTCTCTCTCTCTCTCTCTCTCTCTCTCTCTCTCTCTCTCTCTCTCTCTCTCTCTCTCTCTCTCACACACACACACACACACACAAGTTAACTGCTTAGGATTTACTTTACATTTCTCTTCATGAGAAGCAACAACATATCAACTCAAGGGGCCCTTCTGCTGGTCTCCCCAAATGCATCCACAGCAGTGGAAAAGCCCTGAGCACAGTGTACTTCCTCTTTGGGGGGAATTCACCTGCTGATCATTGTTACATGATTGTTACTATTAAGTCACTTGCACAAGAAAACAATTGTGGAAATGAGAAAGAGGAGGAGAGCACAGCAGAAATGGAAAAGAACTGAGATCTTCAGACTGATAGGACCTGGAGGGAAGGGAGGTACAGCCCCGGCACCAGGAGGACTCCTCCTCCATCCCCACAGGAAGGGAATTCTACAGTGCAAACAGGGCCACTTGCCCGAGGATGGAAGGAAGTGCCACACGAGGGGAGAGGTGGATTGCCTCTTCAACTCTGCCCTTGCTTCCTGGGTACCCATTGGGTGCGTCCTTCTCCCAGTCTGTCCCCAGTCTTCTACCCCCTGAAGCCTAGTCCTCTTGTCCTTCTATCCCTGTCCTCAGCATAGCAGCTCTATCAGATGCTTGATGCCCAGGCAGATGAGGGGTGCAAGGACCACATTCTGGGTATCCTGGCCACATGGCTGCACCAGTTAGTATATAGATATTTTCCTGTCATGGCCAAAGCACATATTGTCTTTCTCTGGGCTGGCTCTTATAGGACCATGCCTGGTACTGATTCCCAGTTAAACAGACCCTGACATCAAAGAAAGCAATGCCCCTTTAAGAACTCTGCTGAGATCCAGAGGGGGCCCTGCTTAGGTGTGTGAGCACAGTGTCACATGTCACACTGAGATCTGGGCCAGGATGTCCCCAGGATACCCAGAGCCCTGAAGAGTGGGTGATTAGGTGCAGAGTCACTTCTTCTCCAAGGACCCCACCTCAGCTCCACCCTGGTACCCACCACAACCAATGGCCTGAGAAGGGGCTTGCTGAAAAGTAGAGGACTAGGGGTGGAAGAATCCTTCTGTGCTCTCCATGGGCTCCAGAGTCCATAGACTGGGGCATCCTCAGTTTCCTCATCTGTGAAATGGGAAAACAAAACAAAAGCCCTGGTAGGGTGTCAGGAAAATAAAGTGAGCTAATAAACTGGTAGTATGATGCCAACGGTCAGCATGCTGTGAGCCCCCAATAGAGAGTCTGTTGCTGGCCTCACCCTTCCCCAGTGAAGGCAAGAGGACCTAGAGGGTCCTCTATTAGGCTGCAGAGAAAGGAAGGCCCCAGGGGAAGTGGTGGCTTCCGGGCCTCCCATCCCTTTGGCACCCCGGACTCCCATTTCAACAGATACCATAATTTAAATTAGTTTTCTCCTCCCCTGGCTAAAAGGCCATTAGCGCCCCATTACGTGAATGCTTCCCATTTTCTTCACACCACCAAGGAAACAGTGATTTACTTAGCTAGTCCCTAAAGCAATTCTACAGAATAAAGGTAATTTAGTGAACGGACTCAATAAACTTTCCCATTTGCTATCTGCTTTCAGGCTCCGCCCTCATGAACCCACCAGCTGCCTATTCCAGAGTGAGGGGTGCAGGCAGCTCCTTGAGACCAGAGGGGCTCAGTGGCTGGGATGGGGGAGATAGGTCATGGCTCAGGTAATCCCGGTAAGGCAGTACAAGTCTTCACTGGCCAAAGACAGGGGAGGATGTAAAGGAAAAATGAAATAAAGCTGTGTCCCTGGGTGCTCACTCTGAAGGATCCAAGAAGTCAGGCCAGGAAGAGGAGGGGCAAGACACTTGCTGAGAAGCTGTGGGAGGGCAGAAGTGGGTCAGCCTGGGACATGCAGAGGGAGCCCCAGACGCCAGGACTCATGTCCTTTTCCATGCAATGGATGCAGCTGTAGCTGTGCTGAGCATAGAAAAGCCCAAAACTTCAAATAACTTTTAGAGGAGGTTCCTCAACTCTAGTTCCAGGGAAACTGGGGATGATAGGTAGTGTCCAAGTATATGAGGAGGTGAGGGGTGTGTGTCCTTAGGTGTACATATGAGATCCTAGTACATAAGAGTAGGTGGAGAGGGGCTGGGTCTCCAGGGGTACCTGCTTGAGGGTGGGGGTGTAAGGAGCAAGGCCACAATGTGTGAGAGTACACGTCTACAAATCTCATGAGCATGTCTTCATTAGAAAGGGTGCAGTGTGACTTGGTGATGACCATAAGTGAGTGTGAATGTAAGCTAAGGAAGGCCCATCACCTCTATAGAGACCCAGCCCATTTCCTGAGCAACAGGCAGGGCCATTAGACCATTGCTTCCACAAGAGGGCGATGGAGGCCAAGCTGCTCCCCCTCTGTGTGTGCCCAGTGAGCCGTGGGGGCTCCCTAGTAGCAGCCTAGAGCAGCTCCAAGAGAGCAAAGCTCTGCAGCCCCACAGCTGCTGCTTCTGATTAAGAGCCCTTGAAGGCCTCTCCAAAGGATCCAATTGTCTCCTCTTGGATGCAGGGCTGCCATTCTACCCCCAGTGCCGCTAATCCTGGTTTCTTGATCATCCCTGGGGAGGTGGTGGGTGACAGGGACTTATGTTCCTTGGATTGGGGAGGATGACTGTGATTACCTAGCTCAAAGGTCAGGTTTCTTGGAACAGAAGGTACCTGCCATCCCACAAGTGCCACAGGCCAGACCCACCCCACCCCTGCCTGGTCCCTAAGGACTTGGTGGACACCCAGCTAAGGCTGGAAGGGCATGGGGAGGTTGCCCAGCACATGAGCTTCCCAAAAACTAACCACACACCCACATTGCAAAATTGCAACCCAAAGTCACAGGATAGCTTTAGAACTCGGGTGTTAACTTTTGTGTTTACTTTTGTCCTGCGCACAGCCTCCTGCCTGCCTCCCCCTTGATGACTGTGACCCCACAGTCCCAAACCTAGAAATAGTCTCCCCATTTCCATTCTTCCCCAATGAAAGGAACTGGCTTCTCCCCTGCCTTCTCTTCTACCATGCACCCATTCTGCCCCAGTCTCTGTTGTGCTGGGGAACCAGAACCACAAATGAAACCTTGGGAAGGTCTGTGAATATAAAGTCTGTGCAGGACCTGGGGATAGAAGCAGGGTGACTGGACTTCCGTTTCCAAAGCCTCCTTTTGTAAGGAGTGGGGGAGGGTAGCCGGGGCTCTTTCCCTCTCCTAGGAAAACTTGATGCTTGGTGCCTATGTTAAGTACTCTAGGAGAGGGTCAAGTTAGGACGAGTTTGAGGGACTCTAAAATGTGCAGCCAAGACAGTCGGTCAATAGTTCTTCAGCCTTGTTGTTCATTATGTCTGAGGCTGGCAGTGGGGGCAGTGACCAACATTTCCAAGGCCACACCTAATACTGGGATCCTACAGCGCATATACCACAAGATGGTCGGAAGCGCTCTGAGTCGTCCTATAGCTCAAAAACCGCCCCTCTAGGTAAGTCTAGGCCAGCGGCGCAGCAGTCTGTTGGTTGCCGGGTGGGGCTCGGGCCACCGAGGGCCCTCAGGGGGAAGACAACCCAGAAACCATAGGCTTTTCGGATTTTAAAGACGCGGGCAACAAAAATACAAGAGAAAAGCAATCTTCTATGAAAGAGCCTCTGCTCCACTCAGCCAGCTGGGACAACAGAGCTGGAGGAGAATGCACGGAAGTGAAGCGCGAAAAGAAAACCAGGACACAGTGATCTTCTGCAGAAATAGAACTCCCTGCGCAGGTCGCAAGCATCTTGTGGCTACCTGACCCATTAGCTCCTGTCTGTGCCCAAATGCCTGAATGGTCCGTCCGCTTTGCTCCAAGACGTAGCTGCGGCTGGAAGCAAGACCAGCCTAAGACGCACGGCTGCTGCTGGGGCTCTGGACACCGACCCCTCGCCGACCCGCCCGCGTCCCGCTCTCCCCGCCAAGACCCGCCCAGCACTGAGCCCGCGGCGCTCTGCCCGCCTCCGGCCATCGCCACCTCACTCCCAGTTGAGGCCGACCGACCAGCCACCGCGCAACCTGCTGCCCATTGCCCGCCGCCAACAAACGCGGTTCTGAAAGCGTCCCCTCCGCCGCTCAGCGCGCAGCGCTAACTTCAGCCCAGCCGCCGAGGACGCCAGCTAAGACTCACCTTCGCCCAGCAGCGGTAGCAGCAGCAACAGCCGCAGCCCCGCGGCGCCGGACGTCGCCTTCGCCATCGCCGGTGCGCTCAGGGGCCGCGCCTGGAGAGTGGCGGGTCTTGGCGGTGAGGTGCGGCGCTCAACCCGGCCGCTCCATGCCAGTCCGTGAAGCAGCGGGCACAGTGGACACTGCGGGCGCGGTGCGTCGGGGCGGGACCCTGGGCGCGGACTCCGAGGCGCCCTCGGCTGCTGCGCTCTGGGCTCCGCTCCCAGGACTGAGGCAAGGCTGTCGCGGGCTGAGCCCGAGCAGCGGGCAGGGGCGGGGCGGCGCGCGGGTTGGGAGGGGAGCGGGCCGGGCGGGGCCAGGGTGCGGGTTAGGGGCGGGGCTCCGGGTATAGTTGGGGTCAGTGCGGGGTGCAGGCGGGGCACCGGTAGGAGTCGGATATGGGACGTGCTGTGCAACCCTGGCCCGGCGCCTGGGAGAACCGGGCGCTTGCGGAATGGGGTGCGGTGCGGGTCGGCTCTCCGTCTCCTGGATCCACGAACATGCAAATGTACATCCACTTTCTCATCTGTCTGCCTGCTTGTGGTCCTTGAGTTTCGCCCTTTCTGGCCGCCCAGAGAAGGCAGAGAAGCCACGTGGGAATGCAGGGTCTGGCTGACTGGCTGCCGGTGCGCCCAAACAGTCTTAGAGATTAGGCCGGAGCCCTTCTCCCAGGCTCTGGTCTTGGAGCGCATCCTCCGCCATTTCTCAGAGGAAGGATGCGCGGTGTGAGCTTGGCCTCTTCTGGGGCCAGAGGCATAAGGAGTGGAGGAAACTGGGAGAGAAAGGAAAGCGGGAGAGTAGTCTTCTAGTTTACAATATTTTCTGGTGGAAAGAGTGGGGGTCCCCTAGGTCTAGTTTGTGAACCCTAGGTCTGATCTAACCAATGGGACCAGGAAACTGGCTCAGGCACACCTTTCAAAGAGATCTGACACTGGGGTGCTTGGTGGGTGCCCTGTCCTCCTCTAAATAGAACAACTCTGAGGATGTAGGACAGACAGAGTAGGAAAGTGGGTAGCAGGAGCCCAGAATTGAGTTCCCCTCCTCAAAGAAATGATGCCCATAGATTTACAGAGGAAGCCTCTGTACCCTAAATGGAAGGTCTTGGAGTGAGGTTGTATGTGGATTTGGGGCCTCTAGGGAAGGTCCATCATTCTCACCCAACCTGCACCTTCATTTTGAGGTCTGGCTTCCACCTAGGTGCAGAGGGATAGAGGAATGGAAGCCAATGGGGCCTTGTGGTGTGCAAGTCCAGAACCCTGGGCCAAGGGTGCCCCTGAACAAGCTGTCTTCTGCTGTGTGCAGAGCCCCACCCTCATCCCTGGCTGAGCTCAGGGCTGAATAAGCGATCTGCACATCACTCTGCAGATATGAAGTCAAAGTGAAGTCACTCTGGCAGGCAGAAGGAGGAGCTGCCAAGACAGAGGCTGACTTGGGGCTGGGCCAAGATATCCACAGTCTGCCTGCTGATGGGTGGGCTACCACTTCACAGGTCTGCCAGCCCAGGAGAGCTACCTTGCAGACACTGGACCTTATTCTATCTGCCATATACCTTTAGGGCTCTGGGCCTTTAGACTTATGGAGCTAGAGTTGTCCACGGGAAGTTCTCTAGGATGCCGACAGTTCCCATCTCTGGAGCTATTGGCTACCAGGGCTGTACACTGAGGCCTGTGACCAGGGAAGTGCTGGGGTACTCTCTACAACTGGCTTTCTGTGGCTGCCTCCTAGGAGAATGCAGAGTGAAGTGGATGGCTCGACTCACCTGCTTATAGCCTCACTTCCACACCTCCCAGAGGGTGGTTAGTTGGTTCTGTGACTGTCTCAAGGGCTTGCCTGGCCTCCCTCAGGTCTTCACCCTCTCCCTACCCTCACTCTTGGGGGTCCTGAATGAACACATGACATCATAGTGGGACTGTTGCCCTGGGAAGGGGAGAGACTTCCATATGAGCCCTTGGGCACATATGCATTTGGGGCATACCTTTCCCCACAGGCTTGTCCAGGGGCCTTGACCAGAGAGGGAATCATCCAGTAGAGGGCAGACAGGAAACTCTGGGTCTCCTGATCATAGAGACCTTAGGGAGAGGGTGACTCAGTCCTCACTGGACCTAGGGCATTCATTCAAGGTCTAGAAACTCAGGGCAGCAGGAGGGAGCTGCCTCACTTAGCAGAGAAGAAATGGATGCAATGCCCTGTGGTCCAATGATGGGAGGTAGAGGCTGTGCTAATGTAGAATCCAAAGGTCCCAACCTGTGATTATCTAGGAAGCCCCATCTTTTGCTCCCTTTCATCTTGGGGAAAAGAGAGGTCTGCAAGAGGCTTCAACTCCCTTTCTTGATGCCTTGTAATCAACTTTCTCTGAGTCTCAGTTTCCTCTAGTAAACATATCTCTGTCAGAGGGAGGAGTGAAGATAAAAGGGGGGAGTCCATGTGAGGGTGAAGCCCTATGCTAGCACACAGTAAATGCTCAGAAGATCATAGCCATTGTTTTGCCCAGCCCTCCCTGGTACTTGGCCTTGGTGTCCTTGCCCCAACCCTCTGTTCTAGGAGCTAGACGAAGGCACACCACAATGTGGTAGGTACTAGGCTCTACCCCCAGGGCAACTTTTATAAGTACGTAGATTCCTATGTATATGCCTCCATAAAAATCCATTTTTAAAAATTTGTGCATGCTGCTAGGAACTGAACTCAGGGCTTCACACATTCTAGGAAGTGGCCACCTCCCAGCCATATACTCCAGCCCCAAATCTACATCTTTTTAAAAAAGTTTCTTAAGAGGTTCTGATGCAGGTTTTTGCTTTGGAGTGATCAGACCTATTTGGACTTGCCCTTAAAATGGGTAACTTTGCACAAGTTGCTTAACCTCTCTGAGCCTCCGTTTTATTGATTTCCTAATGGGGGCTAAGCTAGTATTTCTCCTCTGGTGGCTCCGACGAATCAGTGGGTGGGCAGTTCACATGGTCTTCCCACAGCCGGTGGGAATGTGAGGTTCATTCATGGCTTTTGAGCAGGTGAGGTGCATCTGGAGCTCGCAGGCCTGACTCCCAAACAGCACTGGCCAGGGAGCAGGAAGTCAAGCTTAGTGTGGACACAGATGCCCTGGTAGGGAGGAGCTGCTGCTGGGGTGGGAGACAGAGCAGGATGTTATGGGACCATGGACCAGGAGGCATAGGGGGTTCCAGAGGCATAAAGAAGGCCAAGCACAGTGTCAGAAAATGCCAACCCTAGTGATCTTATAAAGGGGAGGAAACAAACCCAAGAGCTGACCCAGCCATGGAGGCATTGGAATGCTAGGGGTATTCCTAGAACTTCTGACCAAGCCCTCTCAGAGTGGGCATAGGCAGGGGTCTAAGTCTCCTGCAGGCAGCGTGACATAGTGGTTAGAAGCACAGACTCTGAGGCTGACCATGAACACTGTTAATGAATTGCTGAGTGACCCAGTTTCCCACTTTTGCCTACCACTGCACTCTACAATCTCATGGGGTGTCAAGGTAGGGGGCAAGTCTATTGCTCCCCCATGGTTTGCCTTCCTAGCCCTGCTATTGATGCCCTTCAAGGACAGCAGCAAGAAGAAAGCCATTGCCTGTAATTTGGCTTTGAGGTTACCCCAGCAGGGGGTCCTTGGCCAGGCCACCCTCCTTTTCACATAATCTATCCCCATTAACAAACAGACAGTACACTAGGTTTGGGCTTACCGGTGTGACTGACTCTGTGGAGGTTCCACCAGCCTTCCTGCCTCAGGTGCCCATGGGGGCCATTTGCAGACAGGGCCTGAGCCTGGCCTATGAAAAAAACCTTCCTTGCACCCTCTCTGGGGCCTGACATGGGTAGGATGCCCAAGGCCTTAGGCTCTGGGTCCTGAACAAAGGGTGTTCCTGTCCATCAGTGGGCCTGTGGGTCTAGACAGAGTCCACCTCCATCCAGCTCTCTGTCCTCATCTCTTTGCCTGGTTTACCCTTCTATGAACCCCTTCTGTACTGGGGTTACTCTTTTAAATTTCTTCTACTTTCCTTTCTCCTTCTTTCCTTTCTTCCTACCTGCTTCTCCTAGAAGAATATTGTTTTCATTTCTTTCACCCAGCACAAGAACCAGGCTGGCTACGTCATTCAGCAGCTTCTATAGGACCTTCTGGGCTGCAATTTCTTCATCTGTAACATGGGAATAACAATTCGGTAACTGCCAAGTAGTATTGTTTTGAGGATAAAATCCAGTGATGTATAGATGGACTCATAGACACTGAATGTGTGAGCACATTGAGAATTTTTTTTTATCATTCCTCTCCCAGGATTTTCTCATATCTAGGAAACTGGGGGATAGGCTTGGGGCAGGAGTATGTTGTGAAACTTGCAGGTGGCTCTGAATTGTGACCTTGGCAGGGGCTCAGTTGGCTAGTCCAGCCATAGGGTCTCAGGGTCTCAGTGGGAAAGTACAATTCCTTCTTCCCAGGTTGTCCAAGGATCAAGCCTTTCCATCTGCACAGAACCCTCAGACAGGGCCCCATGGAAGTACATATAAGCCGTACTTTTATTATCATTTATTTCTACCAGCTATAGAAGCTGAAATCATCAGGCCACAGAAGTCAGTGTATATTGTTAAGGCAGCACAGAAAGTCAGGTGGCTTCTAAACCCAAACTGCTTCCTCTCCTCTGGCCTTCCCACCTGCACGTGTAACAACTCATACCTCTATGCCAAACATAAGCCTGGCCTGCCCAAACCAAAGACTTGGTCACAGGCTTCCAGCCCTCCCCATTTAGCCCATGGTCTTCTCAGGACTGGAAGGAGAGAGAGCTTCAGAATCCAAGAGCCCACTTTGCTGCAGGGGTTACTTAGCTAACTGTAATTATACAGTCAGAAGTGGTAGGTTGATTCATGCCTGCACCACCCAGGCTTCTGGAGACTGCTCACACTGTGTCCCAACCCAGAGGCACAGCTGACCTATGTAGAGTGAAATGGGACCTCAAGCCTGACAGTGCCTAAGTCATCATCTGGAGCCATGGAAAGAACCTTCTTGGTTTGCAAGCAAACCATGAGAGAGCTGGGGAGTCAGTTGGCAAGTCCAGCAGATATGGCTTGAATGCCTTTTAGAAAAAACATCTCCCAAGGCAGTTTCATAATCTGCCTTGTAATGCAGATTTAGACAACTTTTTACGAATGCACTTTTTAAAATAGGTCTTAATGGATCCTTTGCAGTAGTTACAGTCCATTGTGTAAATGCAAACAGAAGGCTTTTTGAAAACATGTATTATTGATCAGAAAGGCAGCAGCAATTAGAAGCCAGTGTGTCATATTGTTCAATATACACTTCCTATATAGCCCTGCGTGACTCACTCATAACTTTCTGACAAATTATCCTGCCACTAGGAAGCCCTTTCTTTTCCTTTTGGCTTCTAGAAGTGAAGGAGGACTTACCCATCTGTTATTAGCTGGAGATAAATGAAAAATTAAGCTTACCTTTACCATCGCAAAATCTATTTATGACTTCTCCTCAGGTTTCCAGGCTAAAATGGCAAAGCCTTCAGGTAAGATGGATGATGCTTCTCGATTTGGTCTCTAGCTCAGTGGGGGGTGGGGGTAGGGGAGTGATCAGGTAGCAGTGTGCTGTGGAAAGGCACAATCAGTTCTGAGCTGGAGGGCTGTAAAGAACCAGTTTTGTGAAGAGGATGCTGGTTCAAAGGGGAGAAGCCATTCAATGGGGGCACATAGAAGGGGGTTGTGCCACCAGTCCAGGTTCCTGATGACCTCAGTGTTTCTTCTTCCTAGTTATGGAACCTAAAATGATCAACTTAGAATAAAGTTGTGACTGGGTTTTGCTCAAAAACTCATATGTGAACACACATTTCATGCAATCTGTACACTTCCCATATGATCTTCTTGAAAATTTCATTTATTTATTGGGTATTTACTGTATTCCAGGTGCCAGTTTTAGAAATGGAGACACTGCAGTGAAAGAAACAAAGATTCTCCTTTCATGGTGTTTCCCATGGACAGTCACCAAAACACAAAATATACATTCAGTGCATATGAGATTAGGGCAGGACACAGGCTTAGGCATTTGGTGGGTGGTGGGGAGCCAACTTTGGGTAAAGAAGATGGAGATGGAGGACAGTGTTGCCTTGTAAACACCAGGAAATGGGAAGGCCAACGGGCCTTGGAATTCCCTGCACTGCCCCAGCAGGGGCAGGAGCCATCACTCATCTTCCCAGAAGAGGGTACCCTCAACAAGCCTCTGTCTCCTCTTCCAGGGGGTCCCAGCATTCCTTTGGTCTCTCAAAGGGTTTATGCCACTGTAATCTGCAGAGTTCCAACTCTGGCCTATCTAGGGGTTAAAAAAAAAAAACTGCTCTGTTTTTGGAATGCTGACAAATAGGAAGTCCATTGACTTAATGCCCTCTAATGGCTTCTGCAAGCTGTCCTTGTCTTGGTGGGCTGTAACCCTAGGAATGGTGAGTGTCTTTCACAGCAGGCCTGAGGGTGCTGAGGTGGTGTCTGCCTGCCCTGCTGCACATGGGGAAGCTGTCATGAACTGGAGGGCAGGAACAGGGGGGTGTAAATTGGCTATGGATAGTGCTCAATGTGGCTAGTATGACAGAAGAATTGGATTTTTAATTTTGTTGAGTTTAAAATAACATAAAATTAAATAGCCACACATGGCAAGCATACTTATCAGGCAGCATGGCTCTGATAAACAGCTCCCCATCCTCCCTGAGTGCTTGAGGGAAAGGGAGGACTCCTGGCACAACACCCCTGAACCCAGTGGAGTGACAATAGAGAAACAGCCCACTGAGAGCCCCCAGCCCAGTGCTGGGAGTGCCCATGAGGTACCAGCAGAGTGCTTTAGTAGTTTTCCTTCATTGATCTGACTTTCTGGTCGCTTGAAAATGTCATAGCCCAGAGGAGAAGGGTGGCATTTCAGGGGTACACCCTGGGCACCCGCCCATCTGGGAAATATTATATTTGTCTCCATGCTCAGTCCCTGGCCTCCCCAGTCCTGTAATCTCTTCCCACTGCAGGCGGAGTGAGCACAGCACAGCACAGCCTGGGCAGGGCCCTGCTCTCTGGGGCCTCTTTGGAAAGGGGCTGATGAGCTCGTGCATATTAAGATGCAGTGATGAAGGGCTGTCAGGGGACTCTGCTGCAGCCTGAGGCCCAAGGGCCTACTAGCTATGGTTAGGCTCTCAGTACCTCTGCCCTCTGCTCCTGAAAGTCCCCTGTTCCCCCAATCTGTAATTGCATAGACTCCCAGACTTTCTGGCTGCTGCCCCTGCCCCTAACTGCCTCCTTCAGAGTCCCTTTGCTGCCCAACTCCTTGTCAGTCAGAAGTTAACACTCTTCTCAGTGGCTGCTCATATGCTGTGTGGACATACTGCTCCAGGCCTAGTGTGCCTCCCAGGGTAACTGTGTTGGGTTTGTCTGGAGCCCCAGCAAGTGGCCTTGGAATGACTGTGGCCTCCTGGCCCTCAGTGTCACCATGTGTCACATTCATCATTGTTGTCCATATTCTCTGCTCTGTTTTATTCTGCAATGGGGCCAGTGGGTTACCGGCTGCTGAACGCCTAGCATCTTGTGCAGCAGGGGACAGCTGCTGGTCACATGTCTGCCACACGAATGGTGTTCCAGGTAGACAGGCACAGGCATATGCTCAGGATGACAGGAGGGTGGGTGTCTTCCATGAGTGTCAGTCCTCACTCCTCTAGCCTCCCCTCCTGCCATTGCACATTCACAGGCTTCTCTGTGCCCCTCTGGGCTGCTCCTCAGTGTGAATAGAAGCCATCTATAAACATCAGTGGAAGGAACAATGCAGCCAGGGACTTGAGCTGAAATCAGCAGATCAAGTAGAGAGAGAACAAGGAGCCCCAAATAAATCACCTGGGGCCCGACATTTGAAGCGTTTGCGTTGGAGACCAAACACAGATGCCCTTTAGATAAATACATTTTTGAGAAGCGTTCCGCAGGAGAAGTTTATGACTTTAATAGGTTTTTAGTGTCAGACAAGCATCAGGAAGTGTTTTGTGGAGATTCTCTCTAAAAAGCTCAGGAACATTCTTTTCCCTCTGGCCCTTTAAACATAAGGATAGCTGGATCACAGTAAGGGGGAGGAGCTGCCTTCTCCAGATTCCCTTGGGATTTGGCCTGAGCTGGGATTGCTCAGCTGAGGTATGCTCAGGAAGGTTCTAAAGACCTCAGCTCCAAGTCAGTGGGGCTGGGGATGGAAGTACTCTTGTAATCCTGATTAGGAAGCTTGGAAGCATCCTGCTTATTCAGAGCAGCTCCCTTTCTCAACTTACCACTGTTGCAGGAGAAGAGACTGGACAGGTGGTCCTCAGGGATGAGAAGGGCTCTGTGTAGAGGATGTGGGTCCTCCTGAGGCTCCCAGAGGTTATTAATTTTCTGTGGATTGGAAACTTTACAAAGTTCCCCACTATGAAGCCCAGGAGTGTGAAGGAGCTGAGCTCACTGCAGGCCCTGTGCCAGAGACAGGAGACTCAAGGAGAAGGTCAGATGCAATCATGTCTGGAAGCTTCTCCCTTCCGGCTTAGAGACGGGCCCCCACTTGCCCATCCTGAGCTCTGCCAGGTCCCACAGCTGCCCTCTGCCAAACCCAGGGGCCACACATGAGATTGGGTGTACCCCTCATGTGCTTCTCTGCTCTCAGAACTCCCCTCTTTGGCATGACTGTGTGTAAGGGGGTAAGTGCTACCTCAAATTGCAACTCATCTTTGAATGAAGTCAGCACTAAAAAGCTACATACCTGGTCAAATTTATTGCAGCTCTGGGTCACCTTGTACCAGGCTGGGCCCATTGAAAGCTTGTCTTTGCTGGGCCATGGATACTTGGTGTAGGTATGTGGAGCCTAGGCAGGAGAGGGCACACCCAGGACCTGGCTGTCAGAAAACAAGCAGGTGGGAATGAAAGAGGAGAATCCCAGGTGGGTTTGTAATGCTGGGGGCTCCTAGAAGGACTATTAAGAAAGAAGGGACAGGTTTCTCTATTATCTTTTCCAGGGCAGCAGAAACATTTGAGACTATGTTGATTGCAGGAAGGGGTCCTATGAGGCTCATGTTCTACTTGGGTGAGTTCTATGCGTACCTGGAGTCACATTTTCAGCAGCTCTAGTGCTGGAACCAAGAGAGTTGACCAGAGAAAATGTGTCTCAGGTTTTCCATTTGTATGGATATTTTGCCCTCCCAACCTAGCCTCCAGGGCTTAGACCCTCACCATGCTAAAGCACCCCACTCGTAAGTGAGGATCTCCAGAGATTGTGCATAAACAGGATTGATGTCTCATGAGCGAAACAAGGCTGTAGATGCTGAGTAGCTGGAATTGACACTGGCTTCTCCTCCAGTGTCAACTCCTCACTTTCTCCCCTCTTGGGTGCCTAAATTCACCTCCTCAGTCTCTGGGACTTGCCAAGAAACCCTCATCAGGAGACCACCTAACAAACGGATAGGAAAAATTCGGAGGAAATACCCAGTGTCATTTAAAGCATCGCTCCCATCTCATCATTTGGGTTTTTGCAGAATCCAAACCCTTGCATGCAGCTGATTTCCTAGCTACCACTCACGACAACTTTTTTAGTTTTTTTTTTTTTATTTTTTAAACAGTTGTGTCTTGGAAGCAGTTTTCTATAAATTAAAAACAGCTCCATAAAATGACATATCATCATTGGGGCTCTTATGACCTGTGTGCAGGATGAGAGGAAATGATCTCTGCTTTACTTCCCAGGGCTGATACCCAGCTTCAGTGACTTGTGGTGGGTTGCCTGGTTATCCATTTGCATTTGTTATTTATCAGTAATTTCTAAGTCCTAAAGGTTTGGGGTTTAATGGTATATGTCTGATTCCTGGAAGAAATGCCAAATGAGGGTAGTTCTGGGGCCTGAATAATCTCCTTTAGAAACAGAGGCCAGCCCAGTGAGGCATGGGTGAGAACCTACAAACTGTACGGAACCTCTAACTCAAACAGGACCACCACACTCTCCTGGTAGTGACAGGGTCCTCCTTTTGAAGGTGAGGTCACTGAGAGGCAAGTCGAGGTATTCTTCCTCTGGAGCCCTTGCTCCACATCACTTGTGGTTCTCACGGCCCCACAGTATGGGTGTATGTGAGCACTTGTCACAGGTTCCTGGAGTATGTGGATGCTGTGGGTTCCAGGCTCACATTTGGGATCCACTGCTCTAGAGCAAGGTGGGATGGGAAAGAGGCGGTGAGTCTCAGGTGGAGACTCCCCTATACCAGCCTGGCCGGCTGCTCCCAGCAGTGCCAACCTGCTTCTCCTCCCTGCAGCTCCTTGAGGCTCTCTGTCTCAATCCTTCTGATTTATGCCCATAGCCCTGGCATTCACTTGGGACCCCAAAACATACCTGCCTTGCCAACTGCAGGCACTTGCATCTGCAGACAGTTCTGGGCTCCTCCCAATTCCTATTTGGAATCCTCCTGACAGACCCAGGCCCCTGGGAATCTATTTTCCAGTACCTTTGCCGCATTAGCAAAGAGGCTGGTCATTTCTAAGGCCTGGGGCAAGATTTCACCTGAGGTCAATGCCTTATACAGTACTGAGCTTCAGGAATTTCTGCTTGTTGCATTTCCTTTGCTTACAACGTGGCTACAGTGACAGTTCCATCTTGTCTTCAAGAAGGTGGGCACTGACTCAATGAGATGTGAGGTGGGCTTCTAGCACAGAGCAAGGGATGATGTGCTTATCTCTGGGGTTCCTCTGTCAATCATAGTCACTTGGTAAAGGCTGACTCCTATTTTGTTTATGGCCAGCTCTGGGCTTGGGAAAGCTGAAGGGATGAGAGAGGTCGGGGGACCTGGTATTCATGGTTTGGGGCTCCCAGGTAGTGCCACAAACAGATGGTGTCAGTATTGACAGTGACTCAAGCCAGACTGAGCATTATATTTTCCAAAGACTGCATTTTTGGATCCAAGGAATTTTTGTTCTTTAATGAAAACCTTGCAGCCAGGGGAAGCACCCCACTAAATGACTGATACTCACCAAGATATGCACTTCTCAGAAACATCTCCTAGTCAATGAAGAAGAGATAACAGTCAGTGGGATAAAAATTAATCTAGCTACTATAGGAATTAATATAAAAACATCAGATACAGAACTTATAAGGGATGCCACTTTCAACTAACCCTCCTCGGGTTAAATACCCCAGGGACACTGATTTACTTTCTGTGCCGTGGTCTCTGCCACCATAATCGATAGGAATGAGAAATGGGGCCAGCTGGGCCTGCTGCCTGGGGTGGGGTGGAGGGGAGTGCATGGGCTGCCCAGAGTCTTCTGGGAGTGTTGGGGCGTCCAGTTTGGTCCCTCCCAGTCCTCTTTCTGAAACTCCCTGATTTTCTGGCTTATGATCTCTCTCACTAGGCCTCTCCAGGAGCTGTGGAAAAGGTCAGATAGGGAAGGTGGGGGTGCCGGGCTAGGGCCTACCTGAGACCTGTGCAGGAAGCCCAATGCTAGGACCTGGGCTCTGGGAACCTCCTGATATTGAGTCTACATTCATTTACTAATTAATTGATATTTTACTTTTAAATTATTTTATTAACACCTAATTGTAAATATCTCCAAGGTACAGTGTGATGTTTTAATGTACACAGGGTTACAGGGTATTGTGTAATGGTCAAATCAGGACAGTTAATGTAGCCATCATCTTAAACATTTTGGCTTTGGTAAGGTTTGCCTGAGCAACTGCTCATTTCTACCACCCACCGCCTAGGATCTGCTGTTCTCTTGAAGGTGATGTGAGCCAGATGCCCTTCTTGGCCATCCCTGCCCTGTCCCTAGCCTGTCAGAGGGCTGCTTCTCTGTCTTCACCTGCTGGAAGATTCAAGCTGGGCTCTTGCAGAGAGGTCAGTGGGCCCCACCCCATCTGCAGAGTTAGCTGTCTTGCAGAACTTGACAAGTGGTGCGTCTCCTGCACTCCTCTGTGGTGAGGGTCATATTGGGGTAGAGGTGGAGGATAATGCAATAGGTGAGAGAGTGCCTGCTCCCAGGTACTCCTTTCTTTTTCTTTTCAGATCTGCTCTTGGGGGCAGAAGGGCACATTGATACCTGTCCCTGGACCTGGAAAGCCTGAGAGAACCAGACTGGGAGGACAAGAAGCTTATGTCCCAGTCTCTAAGCCCTCAGATTCCCTTGGGTCCCCCCGCCCCCACAAACCATGACTCTACCAGGTCTCAAGATCCAGCAGCTCACTGCCCCTGAATCTTCAGACAGAATGGGGAATCACAGTTTCTTCTGTGCCAGTCTCTCACCATGCCCTGTGGGTTTCTGATATCCTCCTGCAACTCTGCTCCTACATTAAACCCTAGTCATTTCTCCACTGGTATGCCCTCTGTTTCAGCTGGCCTCTGACCACAAAGACCCCAAGCACAATTCCAGTAGGGCTAGACTGGATGGGGAATCCAGTCTTTTGTTCTTGGTGGCAGAATTTACCTCCTTTGTGTGTCCTGCCCTAAGCTGCCAGGGAGAGCAACCCCTATCATTCATGATCAGTGACAAAGTGACTTAAAGTGATTCAGGGATAGAAAACTCCTGAGGTGCCCTTCTATCCAAACCTCATTGTACTGCTGGAGAAACAGAGGACCCAGAGACCAGCCAAGTCCACTGAGCAAGGCAGGCCTCTGGGTTCCCAAAGAAGTGTTCTCTGCTCCCTCCTGCTCTCTCCTTGGCTGCTGGGTCACCCATGATTCTGGGCTAGGTTGTGACAGAGGCATCTTGAATCTTACTAAGAAGATAAACATAAACCCAATTATTATTATTTACATTGTTATGGGCTGGATTGTGCCCCCTCCCCATTCAAATGCTAAGATCCTAATCCTCAGTACCTTTGAATGTGACTATCATTCAAGAAAGGGTTATTAAAGCGATAATTAAGTTAAAATGAGACTGCTGGCTTTGTGAAAGGAAAATCTGGGTACCAAGACAGACACACAGAGGCAAGATAGGTCCCACCCCATCTGTAGTGTCTTGTAGAAAACCCACAAGTGGTGGATTTTCTACAAGCTGAAGAGAGAGGCTGGGTATAGATCCTCCTCTAGCACCTGCTTAGGGAGCATGGCTTTACTGACACCTTGATCTCAGACTTCCAGCCTTCACAACCATGAGATGACAAATTTCTGCTGTTGAAGCCACAGTCTGGTGTATTTTGTTAGGGCAGCCTGAGAAAACGCAAACACATTGCAAAGGAATTTGTTATGATGAACTTGGTTTTGTTTCTCATTCTTTATGGAGTTTGGTATCCTAGATAGTTTTTGTGCTTCTATTTTGTCTTATTCTTGTGACTTCACAAATTGATGTTTATTTATTAATAATCAGAGGTTTAAAGAAGCTGCTCACTGCCTTAGAGGAGGTTGGTTGAAGCAGTTGCTGGGACAGAGGTGTGTGGGCCATCGGAGGCATGGAGCATGGAAGGGAGTCGCAGCCTTTCTCTCCTGCAAGGACATGGCATGATGGGAACCACATTGCTGCCCCTGACACGTCACCATCTCAGTGACATTTCCTGTGCCCATCAGGGGCAGCAACACTGATGAGGAAGCTCCATGGAAGCCCAACTGGGATACAGTGCCAGTCAGAGAAGTAAGGGCAGTGGGCAGCAAGGGCTTACTGTCCTTCCTCTAATAACAGATCAGTGCTATTTTGATAAAAAGGACTTTGTGGGCTTTATTGGTTTAAGAGTAATTATGCATTGTAAATAGAGTCAAAGACCACTTACCTGGTGAAATGTGTCCCAGAGAATTTCAGCATATTGCCTAACACTTCAAAGACACACCAGCTTTAGAACCAGGTTTTGGTCTTACAACATCCCCATTACTGCTGGGGTTTTTTTTTTTTAATTGGTTTTATTTTTTAAATACACAACAGCGGAATGCACCACAATTCTTATTACACATATAGAACAATCTTTCATATCTCTGTATATAAAGTATGTTCACACCAATTTATGTCTTATTCATGTACTTTGGATAATGATGTCCATCACATTCCTCCATCATTGCCAACCCCCTGCCCCCTCTCTTCCCCTTCCACCCCTCTGGCCTATCTAGGTGAGATGTGGCAGCCTCTTACCATGCCCTGTGGGTTTCTGATATCCTCCTGTAACTCTGCTCCTACATTAAATCCTAGTCATTTCTCCACTGGTATGCCCTCTGTTTCAGCTGGCCTCTGACCACAAAGACCCCAAGCACAATTCCAGTCTTTTGTTCCCTACCCAACTATAAGTCAGTCACCTTATATCAGGGAAAACATTCACCATTTGTTTTTTGGGGATTGACTAACTTCACTTAACATTACCCCATTACTGCTGTTTTTGGAATGGAGGTTGAACATACAATTTTTCCACCCAATAGAATGCTGCTTGCTTCAGACCTGGAGGTGGGATTCAGAGATGACCCTTGGAAAAACTACCAAATTTCTAATTCTGAAGGCTGATACTTAAGAAAATATTTCCCATTAAATAGAAACCCCCACACAATGCTTCCTACCTATGGCTCTTCTCCTTTGAAGACCTTGAAGACTGGCCATGTTGCTCTTACTGCTGCTAGTGTGGTGGCCCTCTGAGTCCCTCAGCTCATGAGGAGCTGCTCTCTTACCAATCAGAACTTGCCCAGAAGTGGAATCATCATCACCATCAGGCTCTTACTCACTCTGGAGCTCCGTAGTTATTTGCAAACATGCAACTCCAGGGAAGGCATGGCCCAGCCTCCTTGTTCTTTTTTTTCCATTTTTTAAATCTGTTTTAATTAGTTACACATGACAGTACCATGATCTTGAATCCTTGTTCTTACATATTGTGGTAGTGACTAGAGCTGGTGGTCAGCTGAGATCTTCACCGTAGCTCTAAGTTGGAACACAGGCACCGTGCTGTCCAGTTGGTTCTAGGTTTCTTACAACATGGTGGACAAGGCAGAAAATTTTCCTCCCTTGTTAATTTTATGGGGCCTTGTCTCAGAAATTACCCCATCACTTTCTACCATTCATTATGTTGATCACAAAGGCCTGCCCAGCTTCAAGGAAAGGGAAAATAGAGTGTTTCTCAAGGAGGGTGGGCAGGATCCTAGAAGAGCAGAAATATCGCTGTGGTCATTTTTGGAAAATATGATCTGCCACATCATGGGCTAAAGATCACCTCAGGGAGTCTGGGTCAGGGAGTAGGTAGCAAATGTGATTAACTCCAGGAATGGGAGACAAAGTCCAAAATGTCCCCTCATTGCATTGTAGTGAGCACAAGTCACCCACAAACACATGGGTGTCCTCTCTGACCTTGGGGACCCCTAAGCACAGACACCAGGAAACAAACATACGGCAAGCCTCCTCAGTTCCCACTGTCTGCAATGCCAGGACTCTCCAATCTCTGCATTAAGTTGTCCCTGGAATCTCCTTCAGGAAATGACCCACTAAAAAAAGAAGATTCGTCATGCCTGGGGCATTTTACAAATCTTGTCAAGCTGCCTGGTAAGCTGTAATTCTGTAACAGTGGGGCTGGCGTGAGGTGATGTCATCAGATGTTCTGATCAAGGGCGTGTGGAGAGGGACTCATGGCATATGCTTGGGCTGCCCACCCCAGAGGGCCCTAGATCACACCTTCCTTGGGAGAACCTGGGTCGTCCCTACCAGCCAGGATGTTGTGTGTGAGGGTGTCTTAGTGTGTGTCAAACACCTCTGATGCCTTTTGCTAATGACAGAACTCCCTGAGTCGAGGTCTTCTGGACATTAACAAGGGAGGAAAAGGGATGAGGGGTGTGGATGCTGTTCAGTACACAGGGATGATGGAGAATGGCAGCACATGGGTTCTCATTCTGTCCTTCTAGTGTGGGCCACCTGGCTTCTACCTCACCTGTCCTAAGGTGGTACCCACCTCTGAGCCATGTGTGTTAAGAGCCAAGGGCCCAGGAATGTGGGTGCCAGGGATGCCCTTGCTTCCTGTGAGGACTAGCATATTGCTGGGCCTATGAGAGATTTTTGGTTAGCACCTGGGGATCTCTCTGTGGCTTCCATCCATTCTTAGATTGGGAACTGACCTGTGGTTGGTCACAGGACTCAGTAAGACCTGGGACTTCAGGGAAGGAGCAGGCTGTAGCCAAGTACTGGGCAGGTTAACCATAAGGTGAGGGCGGAGAGAAAGAGGGCCTGATTTCCTGCATCTGGATGATGTTCTTTCCAAATGTTCACATTCTGGATAAGAACCAATGGATTTGAGACTTGGAAGGGACTTCCACCATCTTCAAGTTCTATAAAAGAAAGAAAAAGACCATATCATTAGTTTTTCCCTAAACATTTTCTGAAGCCCTGATGTACATGGGTCTTCTTAGAAGCTGGGGGTCTTGGATCCCTCGCGTTATCTCCCACCCCTACTCCTGCTCCTTCATTCTTCTCCCAGGCCTTCCCTGAGACGAATCCGCTGTGCCTCCATCAAGAAGTCTGTCTATTGACGAAGGCTTTCCCCAGCTTTACCTCATGAACACTGGGTACTGGGAATCAGTCACCCGATGGGTTCAAAGTGATGCCTGTCCCAGGGTGGCTGTGCTGTGAAAGGCCCAGGTCTTGAGGCAAGGGATCTGGGAAGTGAACCTGACAGGACACTTGACATACATTTATCTCCTTCTCTCCTGGGCCCCTTGCCTCCTCACTCCCTACTAACCAGCCGAGCCTCCAGGGGCCAGTACTGTCATAGTACCCTTCTTGATTCTTTTGCCTTCTCCCTTTGTCCTGCTCACTTGGCAAAACCCTGACCTGGTGGGCTCATCTTGCTATCTCCTCCAGGCCCATATCCCACTCTCAGCAAACCTTGGCCGTGCGAGTTACTCACCTTGTGACTGCACCATCCTCAGCCTTAGAGCCCTCCATCTCCCTCTTCTCTCTCAGAAGAGAAACACGACAAAGCTTCTTTGCTTGGCCAACCTTTATGCAGCCTCCTGAAACTTCTAGACCCATCTGTGTTCCTCCTTCAACAATCTGATTTTAGCAAGAACCCCTCATGCTGGAGATCCGATCAGCCTTGAGGTCTGTTTTAGTCAGCTTCTCCATTGCTGTGACCAAAACACCCAACAAGAGCAAGTTAGAGGGAAAAAAGTTTTTTTGGAGTTCATGGTTTCAAGAGGTCTCAATTCATAGATGGACAACTTCATTGCTCTGGGCCCAAAGTGAGGCAGAGAAACATGGGGAAACGGCCCAGGAGAAAAAAAAGCTGCTCCAATTGTGGTGGCAAGGAAGCAGAGACCGGTGAGGGGAGGAGCTGCAGAAAAGATACTCCCTTCCTGAGCATGTCCCCAGTGATCCACCTCCTCTAGTCGGGCTGCACCAGCCTACAGTTAGAACCTTTAGGTCCATTCAAACTAGGATGGACTGATCAGGTTACAGCTCTCACAACCAATCATTTCACCTCTGAATACTTCTGCATTAACACAGGAGCTTTTAGGTTACAGCTCACATTCAAAGCATAACAGGATATAATAGGGTTTCTTGTTCTTTCTTTCTTTCTTTCTTTCTTTCTTTCTTTCTTTCTTTCTTTCTTTCTTTCTTTCTTTCTTTCTTTCTTCTTTCTCCTTCCTTCCTTCCTTCCTTCCTTCCTTCCTTCCTTCCTTCCTTCCTTCCTTCCTTCCTTTCTTTTTTAGTTATACACGGGTACAATATCTTTATTTTCTTTATTTTTATGTGGTGCTGAGGATCGAACCCAGTGCTTCATACATGTGAGGCAAGTGCTCTGTCACTGAGCCACAACCCCAGAAATAATAGGGTTTCTTATCCTGCACCATCACCCAGATTATATCTGATCACCCAGCCCTATCTTCAGCAGGACTCCTGCTAGGTAAAGTTAGCCCAAACCCTCTTATCCTTGAAGTTTCCTCTTGGTAATTTTCTATTCACTGACCCCTTCCCTGCTTCTTGGCTATAGATGCCCTCTTGCCCATGCTATATTCAGAGTCAATGGGTCCTGGTACCTGAGGGTCACCATGATGAGAGGAGCAGCTAAGTCATGCCTGGATTTCTGACCCACACGAAGACAAGACAACAAATGTTGTTTTAAGCCCCTAAGTTTTTGCCTCCTTTTTGAAATCAGCAATAGCTTACCAATATGTAGCGGAGAGAGGACCACGGTCAAAGTATAGTTTAAAACAGAGTGACAGGACTGGAGTTATTTGAAAAAAAAAGACTCAAAGAAAGGAGAGAGGGAGCCATGGGACACTGGGGGCAGAGCTAATTTGAGAATGTGGGTTTGAAGATGCTCAGGAGACCAGGGAGCTGAAATAGAGCCAGAGGGGCTAGAGGAAGCAAGGGAGAGAGCAGGGAGAGGAGGGGGCATCATGCAAGCATTTGGGCCTTGACCCTGAAGTCAGGCCTTTTAGACACTGAGTGGGTATACAGGTTAGAGGTCCAGGTGGGCATTAATGGTGGTTTGGGTGGGGAGTGGGTAGCAGTGGAGATTACTAGAGGTGTGGGTCTGTGAGCAAAGGCAGCTTTGGCATCAAAGGAAAGGTGGTGGTTTTGGACAGTTCTGGAGGTCAGGTTCACAGGTGAAGCTGGGGTAGCTTGAGGCAGGGGGTTGAAGGGTTAGGTAGGTAGACTGGGAATTAAGGAAGTGGGAGGAACTGGCAGCAAGATCTTTAGAGTGTGGATAAAGGAGAGGGCCAGATAGCCCAGGGAAGGAAGCAGAGGAGATGCAGGGGATGAAGAAAAAAGGAAGGAAGGGAACTAAACCACTGGGCCACTGCTGCCCTGTGCTCACTCAAGTTATCAAGGATAGATCAGTAGTCATGAGGGTGACGTGGGGCCTTGGCAGGTGCTCCATAGAGCACAAAAAGTGAACCCAGAGAGACTCACATCTTTGAAGCAGTTTTGCCATCAAGAGGCACAAAGAAATGTGGCTTCAAATGTAGTTGAAGGGTAGAATAAGGCAAGTAATGGATGTCTTAAAGATGGGGAACAACAGAAATATGGAGATCAAGGAGAAGGATCCTCTGAAGAGGAGACACCCAGGGTGTAGGAGTGAGGGAATGTAGTTCGAACAGAGGCCCCAGGGAGGCAGAAGAAAATGACCAATCAGTGCCGGTTGGGAAATTAGTCCTCCGGAAGTTCTAGAGGATATAGGTGTCCCCAAAAGCATGTGCCGGTTCCCTGCATATCCTGCTGCCACTTTGGGACCGACCTCAGTGGGCAGGAACTGAGCTAGAATGCTGAACTCGGCATTTCCTGATTTGGTCTAGGTTCAGCTTTTAATCTTCTGTTTTTATGTGGTTTGTAAGAAGCTGAAAAATAAGGGCTGAACAAGTTTACAAAGGGGAGGAGAGGTACCCTTGACTGACCCTCTGAGAGCCTGGAAGCAGGTGGATGCTCTCGGTCACTGCTGGAGGTACAGCCAGGTGGTACGTGCTCCAGGCTGTGAGAACACGCTCAGTCCAGGCTCCGGCTGCGATTTCAGGTAAGAGATAGTTTTTTCAAGTCTTAGTTTTCTCATCTGAAAAATGGAGTGAAGAAGAGCTCAATCACATAGGCTCTGTGTACCCACAGTAGGAAGGGGCATTGTGCAGATGAAGAATGAGACATTTCCAGCAGGAAAGGGACCCACGTGGCACAAACAGCTCATGAAAAAGACCATAACATCCTAAATATTTCCCTGTGTTGGTCCATGTACCTATGTGTACATATATATACACACGTGTGTACACACACACACACACACGCACACACACACACACACACACACACACACAGTGTGGTGCTGAGGATTGAGCCCAGGGCCTTATTCATGCCAGGTAAGTTCTTTACCACCGAGCCACATTCCAGCTCTGATGATTATTGTGAATGTGTAAATTCGCTACTGAATTGAAGAACAGTCCTATTTTTGATGTGGTATCTCTTTCCCTTCCTTATTATCATCTAGACCCAGGAGGATAGGCTGCCTCTCAACGGCCAAGGAACCTAGGTAGTAAGAGCAAGACTCTAAGGCTGGATGTCTTTATAAATTGAATTATCTTTCTTTTCTGGCCTCTTGAGAGAGGTATTATTTTCTCCATTGATGCAAATGTGTTCAAAGTGCATTTCCCACAAACTCGGAAAATGAACTGCCTTTCCTCTGAGGCTGGGCACAGGGTGCTGCTCCTGCCTGGGCTAGCACTGCCACACATGGCCGTGGACCTCTTGCCAAAGGCATTTCCTGGGATGCAGAGCCCAGTCTCTATGAAGGGTGAGCCAGGGGACCCAGGAGGGCCAAGGGTGTCTCATTCACAAAACTATTGACTGTGTATAGAGGAGAGTCACGCAGGAGGCATCTGATCTTCCCTTTTAATTTACCCACGAGGAATTGGAGCCTGGAGAGGGCACCAAGCCCATTCTCCTTCTCCATTGGCCATTTCAGAATGGATGTCCATTTCAAGCATTTCTGGGAAGCAGCAAAAGTTTCAGCCAGGAGCTGGTAACCAGCCAGGAGTTTGGGTTTCAGCCAGTGCATTTGTTAAAAAGAGATGAAAAAGGCAAAGCTGTTATCAAGAGAGACTATCTGGGGTCTGAGTTCACTGCAGGGTCTCAGGAACTAGATACCATCAGCCTGGCCTGCCCAGCGGATGTGAAAGGAGGTGGTGACTGCACGCATGGGAGCTGTCTAATCCCTGCCTCAGCTTCCCAGTACTCCTGGGAGCCCAGAAGATGGAAAACCGGTTGGGTGATCCAGGAGGAAACGACCAGAGGTGTTCTTGCTATCAAAGACCTGGTTCAGGAAGCTGATGGCCTCTGGCTCCCTCCCCCACCCCAAGCTGGCAGTAGTGGGCTGTTGCTGAGAGGGAGGTGGCTAGAGGTTGGATCCCTGGATCCTGAGTCCTAGTGTGCACATCTCTTAGGTTTGCTAAGTCCTGGAGAGAGTGTGAGCTCCTTGCTGGCCCCACAGCTGGACTTCCTCTCTTGCTTCTCAACAGGTAGAATTCTCTTTGGATGGACCCCCAAACCAGGAGAACTGAGATGATCCCATGACGAAAAATCATTTCTTAAGTGCCACTACCCATTCCCAGTTTGCTAGAACAGGGACAACGTGCATTTTTTTAATAGGATAAAGAAAATAGTAACAGGTTCTGTGAGGTTGTTCCCAACTTCCTTTTCCTCATAATTTGTGCTACTGAGGCTAAAAAGCTAAATATCTTCCTGGTCTGTCTTGAACTAAGTGTGGTCAAATGACACAGTTCCGGTAAGTGAGGCTCAAGTGGCAGTCATCTGAGAGATTTGGGGAAGGCTGGTTTTTATTTATTTATTTATTTATTTATTTATTTATTTATTTATTTATTTATTTAATAAAGGAGCCAAATATGGCTGGTATTTCAGTTTTCTCTCTATTTCCCTCTTTTCCAATGAAGGTAGATGTGATAACAGAAGCTGGGACACATATATTGCAACCCTGAGGCAGAACACACAAAAGAGAGGATAAGCACTTGCTGAGACAAAGCCAAGTCGTAGTTGGATTGTTGAATCCGGGCCAACAGCTGCCTACTTGCAGTTTTCTTGTAAATGGAGGCAAAATCTTCTTAATTTAAGCAAGGTACGTTCGGAATTCTGACAGCCGAGGGCATCGCTAACTGCTGTACATGATGGTGGCAGCGGCCCCATCATGGGATTGGGGGTAGCTGAGGGTGTGGGCAAGTGTAGAGTGCTTGCCTAGTAGGCACAAGGCCAATCCTCAGCACTGCAGGGAAAAAAGGTGAAACCCTAAGTTTATTTTCTAAGACAAGACAAGGAGGTTCCCACAGTGACCACTAGTGATCACAGTGATTCTGATCATGTGTGGTCTCCATCTATAATATCAGGAGGCAGAGAAGACAGCATAGCCCAGGTCTGGGGCCTCCAGTCTGGCACCTCATGGCCGGCCTGGGCACCTCTCAGGATCAGAGCCAAGGAATGACACCTGCAAGGTCAGAGAGACCCTGCAAGTCCAGTCACAAAGAGCCAGGACCTTAGGCAGGACACATAAAAATGAACCCAGCCAAGATTTTCTTTCTTCTTCCTCTGCTGTCAAAGATGGTTGACTCCACTTCTGATGATGACTCCGTTTTTCTTCCCTTTTAAAAGCCACTTTAGTACATTTCAACAACATTGGCCAGTTTTGTAGGTCTCTTTTGACCAATGATTGCCTAACACTTTAAAAAAATACAAAAGAAATAAATGGTAACTATAGAAAGTCTATAAATAGTTCAACAGTGCATAAAATAAAAGACTATAATTTTCTGTTCCCATATATTCAATTACCTTTCCCTTCCATCCTCCCCTGCCAACTAGGAGGAATAACATTGATTTGGAAATTGGAGTATGCCCTTCTAGAGTTTTCCCTATAAAACTGCGCTTTTGTATGTTACACACACATACCATTCTGTTGGTTCTATTTTACCCAATCATGGTTCATAATCTTGAATTCAACTCATTATTTTCAGTACTTGCTCAGGGTCTACGCTCAGGAGCACTATGATTTCTTTAGCTCACTATGTGTTGACAGACACACTGTGGTCATTTCTGATGTGTGGCTCTTATGTGCTGTGCAATAGTTTGTGTGAATAAATTCCTTCAAGTGGGAAGAATGTGAAAGTTCTCACCTGTCACCACTTGCCAGGTGTGGCCAAATGCACCTCCTAAACTCCATGTAGGTGTTCTCCCACCACCTGAGAACAAGAACACACTTCTATGCCTTCAGTCACTCTGCACACTCTCAGTAGTCTTTCCAATGGCCCGTAGCCATCAGTACTTTCAGTGCCCAAATACTCATTTCTGTCAACAGTGTCTCCACTAAAGGAAACCAGGGCTTCTTGGAGAAATGATTCCATGGCTGCGGCTGGGGAAAAAATGAGGTTGGAACATCTTGCTATGACAGAAAGGAAGGAAGTGCTCCAAAAACTAAGAGGACATGTCAAAGGGTTGGCAGGGCCAATTTGAAGGGCTCTCATTAAGCCCATCCAGGAAAATTTGAGCACCACAGTGAATGCCAGTAATGAATTATGGCCACTGAATAAAATAAAATTCTGACTCTATAATGATATGAAGTAAACCAAAGGGAAAGAAGAGCTTGCATGTGTGGTATACTGTCAGCTAATAAGTATGATGGTGTATTATTTTTAAAAATCATCATTTGACAACGATTGTAATAATTGATTCATGCAAGAATCAGCAGATGCTAAATTTGAGGACAAAAGTTTGAACGGGAACTTGGAATCACACAAACTCCAGGTCTCTGTAAACTTAAGGTATCTGCCCTTGAGAATATGGTGTAACCCAATAATTAAAGTAATATCATCAATGATAGAAGAAACTTCCGTGTCTGTCCTGGTGTGATGCCCTGAGAGGACATCAAAGTATATCTGTGACATTTCTTTTTAAAATGCATGACTGGAATCTAACCCTGAGAAACATCCCACAAACCCAAACTGAGTCACATTCTGTGACATAAGCAGTTTCCTTCCAAAATGTCAACGTCATGAAGGCAAAGGAAGGTGGAGGCTGATCCATTTTAAAGGAGACGACTGGGACAGGGCCACCAGATGCATTATGATCCTGTACAGAAAATATGATTGTCAAGGACAATATCAGGACAGCTGATGAAATTGGTGTATGACTTCAGGTTAGAGAATAGTATTGTATCAATGTACAGTGCCTCTCCTACTTGATAAATGTTGTGGTCAAGTGGGAGTAAGTCCTTGTCTGTAGAGGATTAAGGTTTAAATAGGGGAAAGGAAGACTGAATGGATGCAACTTAGTATCAAAATGCTCAGGAAATTACATAATTATGGAATATTATTATATATTATAATATATTATATATATTATATATTATATATAATAGGTAGATAGAGGTATATACATTTGCATATGTGATGCATAAAGGTGTGAGTGCGAATACCTTTACATATACTGAATATATAAAGAAGGGAAGGAAAGAGGGACATGAATAGCTGGTGACTACATAAATGGTGTATGGGAGTTCTTCACACTACTCTTTAATTTTCCCATAAATTTGGAATTGTTTCTAGATAAAAGTTTAAGAAAAAATTGTTTTGCTAACATGTTAGGAACAAAAAAGGTATTTTAATTTGCCTTCAGTTTATCACTAGTGATGTTGAGCACATTTTCACCTATTAGCTGATTCTAGTTATTTTGGAAATTGTTCATAATCTTTGCTCATTTTCCATTAGTTGTTTCTAGATGCGATGCTTTCTGAATTTATATTAAACTTCTTTTCTATTTTGTACACTGTGAATTTTTCTCCTGTCCTTTCTTTAAAAAAAAAAAATATCTGTAGGATATTTGACCATAGAGATGTTCTGTATTTACATCTAAATGCATATCTAATCATCTTTTCCTCTAGGCATCTTGGTAATTTCCTTAGGAATAACTCCTCCCCACAACAATATTATTATATAGCAAAATATTTAATATTTTATATAGTAAAATTCTTAGTGATTAAACAGTATTGCTAGGGCTCAAGTCTGTTTATAATTTCATCATCATATTTTTAAAATTATATAATCATAGATTCACATGCAGTTGTAAGAAATAACAGCGAGGTCCTTGTACTCTTTGTCCAGTTTCTCCCATTGGTTACATTTTCCAAAACTATAGTACAGTATCATGACCAGGATGCTGACATTGATACAGTGGAGATACTCATTTCCGTGCTGTAAGAATTGCTTCGTTGCCCTTTTGTAGCCTCACCCACTTCCCTCCTGCTCTCTCTTTAATGCAATGGCAACCACTAATCAGCTCTCCATTTCCAGAATTTTGTCATTTCAAGAAGAATCATACAATACATAATTTTTCTGGATTAACTGTTATCATTCAGCACAATTGTCTGGGGATTGCTTCCAGGTTGTTTTCCTGCATCACTAGCTTGTTCCTTTTAACACTGAGTAATATTCCATGGTGTAGATGTACCAGTTTTGTTTAACCATTCACCTTAGGGAGGACATCTGGTTTCTTTCTGGTTTTTGTCTATGACAAAGCTGCTATAGATTTTTTTGTACATGTTTTTATGTGAACATTAAGTCTTCACTTTTCTGGGATAACAATTATTGGGCCTAATAGTTATTTGTGTTTTTTTAAAAATGATTCTTCTTAGTTATAATGATAGTAGAATCCATTTTGATAAAATTGTACAAACATGGAATATATCTTATTCTAATTAGGAGCCCATTCTTGTGGGTGGGCATGATGGTGGGATTTATTGAGGTATTTTCATATGTGTAGATAGGAAAATTGTGTTAGATTTATTCTACTGTCTTTCCTATTCCTATCCCTCTGCTGTCTCTTCATTTACCTATTGTGGGAGGCCATCCTTCCACGTGATTTGAGTTACCTCCCTGGCTGGGCAAGAGTTGCTTAGACACAGCTGTGTCAGAGCTTTCCCCAACCTTCTCCAGGTCAGAGGGCTTGTCATGTGGAGGCGTGTCTGGCCACTACCCGGAAGACCCAATCATAGCCCCTGATCTTGGGATGCTGCCCCCCCCTTAATCTTCATTGGATGGGATTTTCCCCAGAATTTTTTGTTCCCCAATAAAAGTCCTGGCGTGTTCTTTTGCTCTCTAGCCTCTTCAGTAAACCTCGCTACTACAATAGGTGGCTAGAAGCTGGAGCTAGGAGGAGCCATCCTGGAGCTGATTTAAAGGTAATTAGAGTCTTGTCTCCTTAATTCAAAACTCCCTAGCAGTTTCTCATGTCTTGGACCTTCATTCATGAAGCCATGGCAGGTTGTGGGCTAAAACCTATGTCTAATCTTCTGAATTTTTATTCTTCCCTTCCCCTGCCTTTATTTTATTTTTGCTTCCACATAACAGTGAAAACATTCAACCTTTGTTTTTTTGGGACTGGCTTATTTCATTTAGCATGATAGTCTCCAGATCCATCCATTTACTGGCAAATGTCATAAAGTCATTCTTTTTAATGACTGAGTAATATTCCATTTGTATATATACCACATTTTTTTTATCCAGTCATTTGTTGATGGGCATCTATCTAGGTTGATTCCATAGCTTAGCTATTATAAATTGTGAGGCTGTAAGCATTGCTGTGACTGTGTCACTGTAGTACACTGATTTTAAATCCTTTGGATACATGCCAAGAAGTGGGATCATTGGGAAAAACAGTGGTTCCATTCCTAGTTTGTTGAGGAATCTCCATACTGCTTTCCAGAGGTGATGTACCCAATTTTTAGTCCCACCAATAATGTATGAACATTTCCTTTTCCCCACACATTTGCCAACACTTATTGTTACTTGTATTCTTGATAAATGCAGTTCTGGCTGGACTGAGATGAAATCTCAGTATAGTTTTTTAAAAATACTTATTTTTTAGTCGTAGTTGGGCACAATACCTTTATTTATTTATTTTTATGTGGTGCTGAGAATCAAACCCAGGGTCTCCCACATACTATGCGAGTGCTCTATCACTGATTCACAACCCCATCCCTCAGTGTGGTTTCAATTTACATTTCTCTAATTCTAGAGACATTGAACATTTTTTTTTCATATATTTGTTGATCTTTCCTATTTCTTCTTTTGAGAAGGGCCTATTCAGTTCCTTTGACCATTTATTGACTGGGTTATTTGGATTTTTTTTTGTGTGTGTGTTAAGCTTTTTGAATGGTTTATATTTAAATATTTTAAAAAGAAACTGTTGATCCATTCTCCAGAGTGGCTTCATCATTTTACAGCGTCACCAGCACTGAGTCATCAAACTTCACATTCTCATCAGCCCTGGGGCTGTCACTGATTTTAAGCTTAGCTGCTCTAACAGTGATGTCTCCTTGGAGCTTTAATTTTTACATCCCCGATAGCTTATGATGTTAAATATCTTTCACATGCTTAATTACCATCTGTATATCATCTTTGGTGAAATGTCTTTTCATTTTCTAATTGAACTTTATTCTTACTCTTGAGTTTTGAGAATTCTCCCTATATTTTAGATATCAGTCTGTTATTGGATATGTCATTTCAAATATTTTCTTCTGCTGTGTAATTTACCTTTTATCCTTATAATAGAGGTTTTGCAGAGCAAAAGTTTTAAACTTTGATAAAGCTCAACTTATTAATATTTCCTTTTTCGGTCAAATGTGTCATAATTTTGGTGTCAAGTCTGTGCACTCCTTGTCTAGCCCTAGATCTCAAATATTTTATCATGTTTTTTTCTGAACATTTTATGTTTTACATTTAACTCTATGATCCATTTTGAATATTTTTTAAAGAATGTATAAAGCTTGGGTCAAGCTCTTTTCCTTTTCTTTCTTTCTTTTGCATGTCTAATTGCTCATGTAACATTTGTTTGAAAAGACTACCTTTTCTTTATTGAATTTCTTTTGTATCTTTGTCAAAAAAATCATTTGGGCAGATTTTATGTAGATCAATATCTGGGTTCTGTATTCTACCCCACAGATCTATGTGTATTTCCCTCTGTTAGTACTACATAGTCATAGTCCTGATTATGGTAGCTATACAATAAATTTTGAAATTGTGTAGATTAATTTCTTCAACTTTATTTCTCTATTCAAAATTATTTTAGCTGTTTCAGTTTTAGGTTGTTCATTGTAAGTGTGAAAATAATCTTGTCTATAATCAGCAAAAAATATTCCTGATAATTTTATAGGAACTGTATTAGACATATAGGTCAAACTGGGAGGACCTAATATCTTTTCTATGTTGAATTTTTTTTTTCATTTCATGAACCTATACCATTCTCCATTTATACAGATCTTCTTCAATCTCTTTCATCAATATTGGGTCATTTTCTATACATGTACATTACAAGTTTTGCTAGACTTATACATGGTCTTTCATTTTTGTGCAATGAGGAATATTTTTATTTTTAATTTCATTGTTCATATAGTCTTTGTTAGAAAATAAAAATAAAATGATTTTTGCATGCTTATCTTATATCCTTGATCTTGCTGGACTATTTTATTAGCTTTAAGAGTTTTTTTTTTTTTTTAAATCAGTTCCTCAGGATTTTCTATTCATAGTCTGTAAGAAAAAACAACATTTAGGGGGCTGTGGTTGTGGCCTAGTGCATGTGAGTTTCTGGGTTCGAGCCTTAGCAACACATAAAAATAAAATAAATTAATTAATTTAAAAAATATATAAAAGAACAGTATTTTATTCCTTACTTTCCAATCCATAGATCTTTAATTTTTTATTTTTTGTCTTGATGTATTTGCTAGGACTTCTAGCATTATATTGAATAAGAAGGGTGAGAGTGGACATCCTTGCCTAGTCTCTGATTTTAGGGAGAAAGTATTCAGTCTTTCACTTTCTTTTTCCTCCTTGTTTGTAAGTTGAGGAAGTTCCCTCTATAATGATTTTTCTGTAAGTTTTTTTTTAAATTGGAAATGAATGTTGACTTTTTCAATTTTACTCTTCTTTGTCTATATAAATTAATATGGTCATATAAATTTTCTTCTTTGGCTTGTTAATATGTTAGATTAGATTGATTGCTTTTCAAATATTGAACTGGGTTTATATTCCTGGAATAAGCATCCCTTGGTCATGGTATATAATTATTTTTCCTATGCCAATGAATACTCTTTACTATTATTTTGTTAAGTATTTTTGCATTTATATTCATAAAGATTATTGATCTAGGCTTTTGGTACCAGTTTTTTTTCTAGATTTGGCATCAAAGTAAAACTAATTTCATAGAATGAATTGAGAATAGTTCTCTCCTCATCTATTTTTCTGGAAGAGATTGTATATTTTACTCCAGAGATCTATGTAATTCTTTTTTAATTGTTTAATAGAGTTCTCCAGTGTAACCATCTGGGTTTGTGTATTTCTTTTGGGAGATTTCAAAATTAAAAATTTAACTTCTATAACAGTTATAGACCATTTCAAACTATCTATTTCATGTTGGATGAGTTGTGGTAGTTTGTGTTTCTGAATGAATTTGTACATTTAAGCTAAGTTGTCAAATATATGTATGTAACTTTATTCACAGCATTCTATTCCCTTATCATCTTTTTTCTATCTGCAGGGCTTATATTGATATTTTCTCTTGCTTTAATAATATTATAATTGTACCTTTTCTCTTTTTTCTTTTTCAGACTTGCTCAAAGTCTCAATTTTATTGATTTTCTCTATTGTTTTTTCTATGTTTAATTTCATTGACTTCTGCTCTTTTTTTCCTTCATCCTACTTGCTTTGTTATAATTTTGCTCTTCTTTGACAAGGTTCTTGAGGGAGGATTTTATATCGTCTACTTGAGTCTTTTCTTCTTTTCTATTGCATGCATTTAGTCTATAAATTTTCCTCTCATCTCATGATGTAGCTAGGTCCACAAATTTTGATGTTTTACTTCAATGTATTTTTCCTTGAACTCTTTTTTGATCCATGAATTTTTAGAAGTCTGTTATTATATTTCCAAGTGGAGATTTTCTTATTATTTTCTAATTTCATTACATTGTGGTCAGAGAAAACACCTTATACAATTTCAATTCTTTTAAATTTGTTGGGATTTGTTTTTCAGTTCAGGATATAGTGCATTTTGGTATATGTTCTATGTGTACTTAAAAGAGAATCTGTACTCTGCTATTATCAAATGAAATAAATAATTATTAGATTCTCTTGGTTGATAGTATTGTTTATTTCTTCTATATTTTTGCTAATTTTCTGTCTTGTAAATATATGGACTGTCAAAAGAGGGATGTTGAAGTCTCCAACAATAAATAGACTTGTCTTTCCCCTTTCAGTTCTATTATATTTTGCCTTACATATTTTTTTAGCTCTCTTATTGGTGGACAGACATTTAAGATTACTGATTCTTCTTGGCCTATTGATGCTTTTTTTTCCAAATATTTTTTTAGTTGTAGATCGACAAAATACTTTTATTTTATTTGTTTATTTTTATGTAGTGCTGGGGATCGAATCCAGTATCTTTTGCATGCTAGGCAAGTGCTTTACCATTGAGCCACAACTCTGGCCCTGACTCTTTATCATTATATAATCACTGGTCATCTTTGCTCTGAAGTCTATTTTGTCTTAATTTAGCCATTCCTGCCGTTTTAAAATTATTATTAATGCTTCCATGGTATGTCTTCTTTCAATTCGTTTACTTTTAAAAAACTACCTAAATCATTATATTTGAATTGAGTTTCTTGCAGAACTTGTAACCGAGTCATATTTAAAATCCACTCTACCAACATTTAACTTTGATTGGTATATTAATTCCACTTACCCTTAATGTAATTATTAATATATTAGAATGTCAATCTTTCATTTCATTTTCTTTGTTTTCTGTTTGTTCTTGTTTCAGATTTATCTGCTTTATTATTTCCTGCTTTCCATGGTCCACACAAACATTCTTTAGAATTCCATTTTCATTTATTTGTATTTTTTTGAGGGCATCTCTTCATATTGGTTTTTTTAGTGGTTGCCCTCATTTTATGTTTATAGACACATAATTTATCATAGTCTACTTACTGATCATTTACTGTCATCATTTTACCAGTTTTAATGGAGTTGGAAACCTTACCTTTGTTGATGTCCCTTTACACGCTCTTGTGTATAACCCAATTGTCTTAAATACTTCCTACGCAAACACTGAGAATCGATCAGTGTTATAATTTTTGTTCCAACCATCAAACCTAATTTAGAACACTCAGGAGGAAAAGGAAAGCCTATTATGTTTACCCACACTTGTGCTTACTACATGCTTACTTTCTTCCTGATGTCCTCAAATTTATTACTTACTTTCTGTTTGGATAGAATCTTTTAGTTATTATTTTAGAATAGGCCGGTTGGCATCAGATTCTCTTAGTTTTCCTTCATCTTAGAAGGAGAATGAGAAGGATTGTTTCCCTGGGTGTAGGATTCTGGGTGGACAATTCTTTACTTTCAGCACTTGAAACCTACTACACCATTCCCCCTTACCTCCGTGGTTGTGATGAGACATCTGCTGTCAATTGAAAGGTCATTTGTCTCTTGCTGCTTTCAGGATTGTTTTTCATTGTCTTTATGTTTCAGAGGTTTAATTATGATGTGTCTTGGCATGAGTTTTGTTCTGTTTGGTGTTTAATCAGCTTCCTGAATCTGCAGGTTTACATCTCTTGCCAAATTTGGGAAGCATTCAATCTTGAGCTTTTGAGTAGTTTTTTGGCCAATCTTTTTTTTTTGTTCCCCTTTTCCTTTTGAAATCTGAATGACATGAAAGCTATGTCTTTTGTTATAGTCCTTCAGGTTCTTCCTCTTCTTTTTAAGACTATTTTCTCTGTTTTGTTCATACTGAGTCATTTCTGTTCGTTTTCCTCTTTTCACTGATTCTTTCCTCTGCCCCCTCCGTTCTGATGAATAAGCCACTGATTTTTGTTCACATATTTTTCAGTTCTAAAATTCCCCTTTGGTTCTTGTATCTTCTGTTTCTTTGCTGAGACTTTCTATTTTTCAATGTATCTTAAGCATGTTCATAATTGTTTGTGGAATCACTTTTATGGCAATTACTTTAAAATATTTGTCAGATAGTCTAACGACTCTTTTATGTAGATGTCAGAATGTAATGACTGTTAACACTTAATTCAAAATTTACCAGGTCTTACTATGACTAGATATTCTCTTTGGAAACCTGGATATTTGCATATTATGAGAATGAATCTTACACAGACTTTCTGTTTCAGTTGTTTTATTTGTTTGTTTTTAGTACTGGGGATTTAACCCAGGGGCGATTTACTACTGAGCCATATCTCCAACCCTTGTTTATTTTTAATTTTGAGAATAGGGTCTAGCTAAGTTGCTGAGGCTGACTTTGAAGTTGTGATCCTCCTACCTCAGCCTCCCCAACTGCTGGGATTAGAGGTGTGTACCAATGAGATAGGCTCAGCTGTTTTTTTTCTGATAGCACTCTGGCGGGGGAAGTAGGAGACAGACCCTCTTTACTGTAGTAGAAGCCCAGATTCCTCACTTGACCTCTCTGAACCCTTGGGATGAAGGTGAGGTCTCCTCATTACTTCTGGGTGGTGCTGGAAGAGCCATTTACCCATATGGCACTCACTGAGACTGTAGTAGAGGTGAGGGATGAGTACTGACTGGTGGTGATGGAAGTCGTACCTCCCTACTTGGCTTTCTCTGACTACTGGCAGAGTACTTTTGGACATACTTCATTTGGAACAGAAGGTGGAAGTAATAGGTCTTTGCTCTCCTGGGTGGGGTTGAAACGAGTTTTTTCTATTATCTTTAGTTGGAATAGAGAAATTATTGTCTAAGGTTTTCTGTCTTAATAGGCAACCCTTTTCCTGTTACTTTGGCTAAACAGAGCTGGCTTTTATGAAGCTTTTATGATCTGGCTTGCTGGCCTTTCTGGGTGGCTGGCTCTTCAACTTCATGTCTAAGATAACAAGGCAAAAAGAAAACCCAAGGAATTCACCCACATGTCGTTCCTCTGGTCCTGAGGTCTGAGGAGCCAGTCTGCTTTCTGCTTTCCACCATTCCGAGTCATCTCATGTTTGTTTTATATTTTAATATTGAGAGTTTTTTTTCATTGTACCTAGCAGGAAGAATATGGAAAAGTACATATACCCCAGCTTCTTGGAAGATAAGTCTCCTCATTTCTAATTTGGGAGGTGCACTTGGATACTTTTGTCTGCTCTTTTACTATATGTGTATATGTATATAGACACACACACACATATGTATATATTCATAGAACACATGTGGCATTGTTTTGAGGTAAGTTGAATATTTGAATTAGTTTAAAACTGCTTCCATCATTATATAATTTAGGAGTTATTTAGGAGACTTTTAAAAAAGTTGTAAAACACATAGATTTTGTGTTTGTTTTGTTTACTCATTCCTTCATTATTAAATTTCAGATTTTAGACCTAGGGTTGTGGCTTAGTGGTGGAGTGCTTGCTTAGCACATGTGAGGTACTGGGTTCGATTCTTAGCACCATATACAAATAAACAAACAAACAAATAAATAACATCAACAACAAAAAATATTTTTTTAAAAAATGAAATTTTATTTCATTGTTATAAGTAGTCTTAGAAATTAATATTTTTAAAATATTTATTTTTTAGTTATAGTTGGACTCACAACCTTTATATTATTTATTTTTATGTGGTACTGAGGATCGAACCCAGGGCCTTGCATAGGTTAGGTGAGTGCTCTACCACACCACTGAGCCACAACCCTGGCCACTAGGAAGTCTTTTTGGAATGCATTGTAAATTTCTTTGAAGCTTCTTATATGAGACTTCAGCCTGAAAAATATGAATTCTTTACTTTTTAGGAAAATTTTATCACATACAAGATTAAACTTATCATAATCCAAATTTCCTCTATATTTTTCTTTTGTATTTTTTTAAATCTGTGGATTTATGAAAAGTATGTCCTGAAATATCACATTGCAATTGCAAATTTTACAGTTTCTCTCTTTCAATCAATGATGCTGATTGTGGAAACTGTATTATTAGGTACATAAACATATGATTATTATATTTTCATGATAGATTGGAATTTTCTTAAGTATGAAATGTCATTTTTGTTCACTTTTATTTTTTTTGCCCTGATTTTTTTTTTTAATTTGAAACTCATTTAGGAATACGTTAACCTTTTGGGTGGTGTTTCTCTATTATACCTTTTTTCTGTTCCTATATCTCTAAGTTTGTGCGTGTGCGTGTGTGCATGTGTATTGTGGGGGATAGACATAAACATAGAGATGGAATTTCTTTAAACTCAGTCTGAGTTCATTTCTTAATAGTGGAATTTAACCTATTTATTTTGAGGTTTGATATGATTTGATTTATTCCTGCCATATTATTTTACATCTACCCAACTATTTATTTATTTATTTATTTATTGCTTTTTAATTTTAGAAAAAAGTGTAAAGAGTTTATTTGGTGAAATGGAAGTAAGATTCCATGGTGCATGGAGATGTCTGTCTCCAAGTGAGGCTTTTCCTCATTGTGGGCTTTTATGGCCTGGTGGGGATTCTTCCATTTCACGAATTATTCGGGGGCTGTTACAACTGCTTTCAGCCTAAGTTAGTGTTCCTGCACCAGTTTTGTCTTGTTGGAAATTTCTCCATCAGTCCCTAAATGAAACCATGAGTGTGGATGCTGGGAGGTAGATGGTTTTGGAGCTGCATTCTCTGTCACTTCAGGTGGAATAATCCTTGTCACTCAAGATGAAGACACCCCTATTCTCCCTCCTCCATCCCCCCTGCTCATGTCCATCTAGCCACCTCCCCTGGCATTCACCCATCCTTCAGATTTCAGGCATCAGATAACGTCTTTCGTTGCTTCCTGAAGGATGACCATTTATGAGAATTCAGGTCTTTGCTAACTGTCAAGAGATTGGGATAGGGAATTTTAAGATTCCTTGCTCTAACCTAAAAGGAGGCATTTGATGGTAGACAAGTGCTGTAGAATCTTTGTTCAGGCTTTCTTATTTCCTTTCCCCTATTTCTTTTTTTGGGTATAGTCTTTCAACCTCACCAGGAGCTAAAATCCATTGGGCTTACCAGTTTTTCACTGTTCTTCCTCTACTTATGTTCTCTTATGCCCTTGTTCATGGTAAAGCCTTAGCTTGGTTAAACCCACCTTTACCTACATATGCCTGTGCTCTCACAACTTAACAGGTGGCAGAAAAGCCCCCAACCGAGCAGCTGGTTTTATTTCAAATCAGTGGTCATAACCCCAAGGGATTCACAGTATTGCTTGACAGTCACACTGTATTATCTTCTCATCATCAGATATCTTAAACCTTCTCCACTTGAAACACCATATTATCTTTGCTTTATACACATTTATATTTCACAGAAAAATAAGCCATTAGGGGAGTTATGTCCATGAACTCCATTCATATCTATCCACCTACCAACATTTGCCTTAAATATGCTCTGCATTTGCTTAATAAATGGTATTTGCTTCTTGTGAGATCTTTGTGTGTTTGATCCCAGGATCTCATGCCTACTCAGGGACATTACTATTGTTAATTTATTTGCATCATCAAAATTTCTCTTTCTACTGGACATTTGCACCTAAAACACACAGTTATTTCTCCCATCTTAAAAAAACAAAACCCTTGGGGCTGGGGATGTGGCTCAAGTGGTAGCGCACTCACCTGGCATGCGCGGGACGCTGGGTTCGATCCTCAACACCACATAAAAATAAAGATGTTGTGTCCACTGAAAACTAAAAAATGAATAAATATTAAAAAATTCTCTCTATCTCTCTTAAAAACAAAAAACAAAAACAAAAACCCTTTCTTGACCTCCTTTAGATTCCCAGTTAATATCCAACTTCTCTTCTTCCCTTTAGAGAAAGAACAAGATTCCTCAAAATCATTATACTTGCTTCCATTCTCCATTGTTCTATCAAAATTGCTCCAATCAAGGTCACCAATGACTTTCATCTTGCTAAATGTGACCTCTGCAGCATTTAACATTCCCTCCTCCTTAAAACACTTTTCACTTGATTTTACTCCTATCTTACTGGATGTTCCTTCACATTTTCTTGCTGCCCCCTACATCTTCCTACCTCTTAATGAAGACAGGCCATAGGATTCACTGCTTGGGAATCTTTTTCTTTTCTGTCTTCAGTTTCTCCCTTGGTGATTTCACCCACTTTTAGGGCTTTTATACAGACTGCAATTGGTTCTCCTTATCTGCAAGTTTGTATCTTCAGATTCACCCAACTGAGGAACTAAAATATTCAGAAACAAATGTGTCTGTGCTGAACATGTACAGGATTTTCTCATCATTATTCTCTAAACAATGCAGTAGAATGACAATTATTTTTATAGCATTCACATTATATTCGATATTAGAAGTAATCTATGGATGATTTCAAGTATGTTGCAGGATCTACATAGGTTTTGTACAAATACTAGTCCATTTTTCTATGAAACTTGAGCATCGATGGTGTTTGGTATCCTTGGAGGTCTTGGAACTAATTCCTTGTGGATGACTGAATACACTAATGATTATCAAATATACATTTCTAGCCAATATTATTCCCCTAAACCCCAGTCTCATATGACCCCTATTTACTTATCTAGTGACATCTGGAGGCATCAAGACTTAACAGGTTAAAAGTTGAAAGGTTAATCTTTCTCTTGAGGCTTATTTCTTCTACATTTTTCCCTACTTTAGTAAATGGAAACTCCATTTGTTCAAGTCAAATATTGACTCCTTCCTCCTTTCACATTAATTGCTAGTATATTGTATATTACAAATTACCCCATAACTCAGCGACTCAAAAGAACAAACATCTCATAATTTCTGTGGACCAAAAGTGACTTGGGTGGGTGGTTCTAGCTCAAGTTCTCCCATAAAGATGCAATTTAACAGGAAGATGGGTTCAACCAAAGGCATAATAGAGGAAGGATCTGCTTCCAAGAGTATTCACTTGGTAGGTCTCAGTGCCTTGCAGACTGCTGACCAGAGATTTCAGTTACTCACCACTTGGGCCTTTCCATAATCTGCTAAAGTGTCCGTATGACATGATAGCTAGCTTCTCCAGATGAGTGATTCCAAGAGTGAGACAATATAAGAGCATCCAAGACAGAAGCCACAATCTTTTTATAACCAAATGCTGGGAGAGGCATATTATCACTCTGCCATATTCTCTTCTCTAGAGTGTGAGTCACTAAGTCCAGCCTCTTATCAAGGAAGAGAGATTACACAAGGGTGGGAATAAAATACACAGTGTCATTGGATGCCTTCTCAGGGCTGCCTATCCCACATCCCTTACCCAACCTGTCAGCAACCTGCCACCTCTGTTTCCTCTTTGACCTCACGTCCTGCTGCTATTCCCCCTGCTCACTACATTTCAAGTCTCTACCATAGAGTGTTTGCACTTCCAGTTCCCTCTGCCTGGGATTCTCTTCCCTTTGTTCCACATGATTTGCTTCCTCATCTTCTTTAGACCCCTCCTCACATGGATGGCTCCTGCTGAGCACTCAGTTTAAAACTGCAAACCTCCTTTTGCACTTGCTTGCTCCTTCCCTGCTTTGTTTCCATAGCATTGGTCACCAGACAGTATGCCACATTTTTACTTGTTGATTTTGATTATTTTGTTTTCCTTATAGGGATGTACATTCATAAGGATAGGGAATTTTTGTTTATTCACTTGTGCCTCTAACACCTAAAAGAGTGCCTGGGACATAGGAAGCCCTCCAAAAATATTCAAATAAATTACAGATTAAATTTTTTGTTTTAGTGATTCCTTTACTGAAAGCTACCCAGTTTAATTTTATTTTTCTGGTAGTTACTCCTAAATTTTGAATTCAAATACCTAAAATCATTTTTCTGTAAAAAGTTAACTATCAGCTATATTTTTTTCTCTTTTTAAAATTTTTAAAATTTGTTTTAATTAGTTACACATGACAGCACAATGACCTTGACATATCATACATTTGAGCTATATTTTTCTCTATCAGGAAATGAGGATCACAACATGCTTCTACCCTCCTCATCTTTCTTTTACAACTTCATTTTATGTTGCAATAATCTGGAATTTTAATTCTGTCCTTTATTTATTCTTTCTCTTTTCATTCAACCAACATTTATAGAACATCTACTGATTTTCTGTTTTCTTTTTTTATGTTTTAGTAATTAAAAATGATTTAAACCTTGTCAGGCATAGGTGTTACATGATGTGCTCATTTACCAAAATTGTAAAGTTAATATTTGCACATCTCCATTGAGAGGCTGAATATACAAACAGACAATGGCCAGACCATATATAAAAATAGAACTTTGACCGACCCACAACCTGCAGCAACCTGCCCAAGAAACCAACCCCTACTGTAAGTCAGACTTATAGAAAGCCAGATTGCTGTCTCTAATGACAACTTAGGAAATTAAATAGTAATTCCTATAATAATTGGGAAGAAAAAGCCAAGCCTTGATTAATAACTGACAATTTTCATAATTTTTCTCTGTATTTAGGATCAACCAGAAAAAGCTGAATATTTCCTCCCAACCACTCATATAGGATACCTGCTTCTAGCTCACTGACAGTAGTCAGAGAACCCTCTTTGCCCACTATTGAACTTTCCCACTCCTCTGACCACCCTTGGCCCTTGCAAAAATGTGAATGATGATGGCCATCTCTCTTGGTATAGCAAGCCCTGAGTAAACAGGCTTTGCTTTTCTCATGTAGTTGGCCTCATTTACTTTTACACAATGTGTGTAATATTTTTTTTTCTGGGATGTAGATTTATCTATGGCTTTGAACATGGTAAACAAGTGCTCCAGCACTGAGCTACATCTAATGTTTGTAAGTTTTATATATAAGAAGAGCTTTAATAATTGAGTAGAGATGAGGAGCTGATAAATGTACAGAGGCTGGTGGTGATTGAATCTAGTGATGAAACTAGGGATTGAAGATAGGGATTCATCAAACTGTTCTGTTTACTTTACCTGAATTTTTTCCATAATAAGTGTTACAAAATTATGTACATGTGGCTACCACTGTTTCTCCTATTCTATGTACTTTCTTTGAGTACATTTTTTAAAAATTTTTCTGGAACTGATTCATTCTTCAATCAAAAGAGAAGTACTGAGTATCTGTTGAGTGTTGGCCTGTTCTAGGCACCAGGAGCAATAAACAAAAGAGCAAACCTCACTGTCAGGAGTTAGTGGTTGAAGCTGGTAGTGAAACCAAAAGACACTTTGTTAGTGATTAATGCTGTTATCACCACCTTGTTAATGCAGGATGAGGGGGATGGAGGGTAGTAGTGATGGTTCTCTTGCATCATTAGGGGCTCATGGATGGCTTTGAGAAAGAGATTTTTGAAATCTGGAAGAAGAGAACCAGGAATATGTCAATAGGGGAAGAAAAATATTACAGGCCAGGCCCTGAGACAGGGCAGAGACAACAAAGACCTCAGGTGCCCTGGTAGTGTGGCCTGCCTGTCTCTACTCTCAGCTGTGGGCCTGTTCTTTATGGTCAAACTCATCACCTATCCATGGTGTTCCTCTTAGCTGTGTGTTGGGTCTTTCTGCTTTCTCACGTGGATTAAATGAGACAGTTTGAGGCCTTCGTGAGCCAGTAAGGCCAGGCTCAAATGCAGACTGTAGGAAGGTAAAACAGGCAACCCTCAAATCATCTCCTCCAGTGGACAATTCTGGAAGCTTTGGGGAGAAGTTCCCAGCAGCCCACAGCTCCCATCGATGATATATTCCTGTAATGACTTTCCTCCCCTCTTGGTATCAGCTACCTGTTCTCAGGCTCTACTTGTGGGGGACAGCATGCTTAGTGGGTTTAGAAGAGCAGTAGGAAGTTGGAGCACAGGAAGATGAGGTTCTGGGAATATGAGGCCCCCAAGTGCTAAAGGCTCTAGTAGAGATAGTAGACCCAGAAGAAGAATGAGGGGAAACTTGATGATCAGTCTCAGCTTTCTTAGCTTCACTGCATTGAAAATCATGGGTCGGGGGTCCCGTGCAGAGGGAGGCTAAACAGGAGCAACTTCAATGGACTAGATGAAGGTGATGAGGCTGGGACCTCTGGTGGGGTCACAGGTTTTGTTGATGGTAGGTGAGGGCAGTGTTTAGGTACTAACAGCTCCCAGAGTTTCCAAATGAGCACCTAGAAGGGCAAGGAGGGCAATTTGGAGATGTGTTTTAGTTGGGAACAGACAGGACAGTTTGAAGTACCTCTGAGAAGATCAGCCATTACTTGTGCAGCATCAGTTCACAGATGGTGGCCACTATCTCTAGGATGAGTAGGAGCAGGGCTGAGGTTCCAGGACATTCCAAAGTCATGCATCTGGATGAGGGGTGGGGCCACTCAGGGTCTTGCAGGGAGGTGAGAAACTCCAGGGCCATCTGGGTGGGCAGAGGGCCTCACAGCATCAAGGCAACAATGTGGAGAGCTGGGTGGGCTTCAAGGTGAGTATAGTCCTCAGGAGCACTGAGACCTACAGATAAGTGGCAGGTGGCCTCCTAGTCTTTTTTTTTTTTTTTTTTTTAAGTAAATCCTCACATTTTCTCCTTTTGCTTTTGTGGTGGGGGGAGAAGTGGCTTGTTTTTCCTTATGGTCTTCTATATCTTATTTTTTTTCTTTGAACAAATTTTTGTATAAGAAAAAAAAAACCTAATTCAGTGAATTTTATGGTTAAAAGTACATTAAGTTCCAGATGCATTTTGGATCTCATGATGGGTAGACTAGCTCTCTGATCCCAGGCTGTCTGGGGGTCTCATATGAGACTCAAGGGAGATACCTGGCAAAGGAATCTGTAGTTCTGAAATCTCTAGGTGATTCTGAGGCTTGTCCCCTAGTCAGAACCAGACTGGTTGTGACTAGTTTCAGATAGGCCATGTGACCTTGGCAAGTTGTGTTCCCTCCTCTGTCCAAAAGGATTCAGTGGTAGCCTCTGCTTATCACCACCTGTCCCATGGGCTACAGTGAGTCCTTTGTTATTGTTTGTTTTAGACCTGTCTTTTCTGAATTGAAAGCAACAAATGACTCACTTTTATACTTTAAAACTCAATGTTTGCATTAAAATGAAAAGTAAAGGGGCTGGAGGTATAGCTTAGAGGTAGAGCACTTGCTTAATATGTGAAGACCTGGGTTCAATCCCTAACACCACAAAATAAATAAATAAATAAATAATAAAATGCAAAGTTCACATTTTTAAATGATGGAAGCAGTTGATGGTAGAGTAAAGCATGTTCCAAGTTGCTCAGTGGAGCTCAAGGCCATCATGCCTGACCTACTGCAAAGGCCTCTGGGTGTTTGGCAGAGTACATGGTGATTGGGGATGCCTATTAATTTATTTCAGGGTCTCTCAGTTTGGACCTGTAATCTTCCTGGCTTCTGGGTCTCCCCTTGTTCCTGCTCTCTCCTATTTTTCTTCTTCCAAAATGACCAAAAGAAATACAACTTCCCATTTAGGTGAGAAAAAAAAACTCATTTAAGTAGCCTTTTAATAAAAACAGAGGCTCTCCCCCATCAAAAAATCAATTAGGCAGTGGAGAATTTTATTAGTCAATCATGTAAGTAATTAAAAATATTGATTGATGGGGGCAGTCTGTGTGAGAGCTGCCTCTCCCCCCACTGCAGTGGGTGGGCAGTGGCTGGCTCCGGGAAGCTGGGAAGAGATCTAGAATGGGGGCTTTTAAATCATTCCCCAGTGTGACTCCTCCAATGTCAAGCAGGGACACAAAGATAAGGGACTCAGCTGATCCTAGAGCCTGTTTTCTCATGTGAAAATCAGTTCTGACCACACAGGGTTCTCAAATGGATTGAATGAGACAGTTTGGCTCAAAATCTGGCCCATGGAGATGGGGCTGTATTCCTGAGGATGCAGGAATTCTGGATTCCAAGTCTACTCTTGTCTTGGGGACTTGGGCATAGAGGAATAGAATGGTCACTGGGGCCCTATCTCCTGAAACAGGATTCTCTGGGTGTGGCAGGTGTGGGGGGGCTTCTCCAGGTTAGAGACTGGGATAGAGGGTGTGACACTGGGACTCAGCTTCCCTTTGCTTACATAGCACCCAGCTCAGGGGTCCTGTAAAGAAAAGCCCAGTCCCAGAAATCTGATTCTCTGTTATTTCCTGCTCTATAATAAACCACCTCAAAGTTTAGTGGCTTAACCAACAATGTTTTTATCTTTTCCCAAAATGCAAATTGGCTGGGTGTGGTAGAGACACTTTGTTTCTGCTCCACTTGCATCAGCAGGGCTGGCTGGAGATGTCTGAAGATTCTTCACTCGAAGACCTAACGGTGGTCTTTCACCAGTAGAAGGCAGGTCACCTCTACTTGCATGTGGCTTCTCCAGGATGCCTGGGTTTTCTCATAACATGGCACCTGGGTTCTATGGATGATAGAGAGAAAGATAGGGTGGGGGGAGAGAGAGAAAGAGAGAGGGGGGGGAGAGGGAGAGGGAGAGGAATGAGAGAACAAGGCAGAAAACCAACCATTTTATCCTATCAGCCTCTATCTACTGCAAAGGCCTCTGGGTGTTTGGCAGAGTACATGGTGATTGGGGATGCCTATTAATTTATTTCAGGGTCTTTTATTTCTCTCCTTCCTTCCTTCTCTCTAGCTCTGTCTGTATTCTTTCCTTTCCTTTTCTTTCTTTTTCTTTCTCCCTCCTTCTCTCTCTTTTTATTTATCTTTCTTTCTTTCCTTTCCTTCCTTCCCTTCCCTCCCTTCTTCCCTCTCTCTCCCTTCCTCTCTTTCTTTCTTCTCCCACTCAGGAGTCACATGGTCTCCGTCATATTCATAAGGTAGGCAGAGGTGCTCAGCACCTTCAGGGGAGCCCAGGTTACCTAAAGCGCTCATCAGCGGTACCTCGCCCCCCCTCTGCTTGGAGTCCTACTTCCATTCCTGGGTGTGCCCAGAAAAGTCTGTCTAGGGCCTAAGACCTCAGAGTAGAAGCCTCCACTCCTCTTCTGACCCTCATCCCTCCTGCAGTAGGGAGTCCCCAGACATTATCCAGAGGCTAGAGAGCCACAGGAGAGAGCCATCAACTCCCTGGCATGTTAGGGGCTGCAGCGCCTGCCACTGCTACCCTGCCAGCCTCCTTTCCTATTCTAGAGGCCTCCATGGTTCCCATGCTTCTGTGTGGAATGAGCGCTCAAGAAGGGAAAGGCAGGCAGACCTGCCTGACTGAGGTCCCCTGGATGCTGCACCTGGTCTCACCCTCAGGAGGGGGTGGTACGGAACCCGAGCAGTTGCGCTTTTCTAATCCACAAACACATAGCCCTTTCATGGTAGAGTGTGATGATGAGTAATCACAGCAGTCAGCCTCAACACGAGCCTCGTGCCAATTAAATTGGAGATGTCCCCTGTGATTTGCTGGTGGGAGCTGGAGTGGAGGATGTGTGGGGTTGTTTACACAGACGTGCAAGGATATTGCCTGAGCCCAGCAATTTATCTCAGTGCATGCATCAGAGCCTGTGGCGGGATTTAATTAAGGCCAAATCAGCCACAATCTTTGGTTTGTCTTGCTGAGACTACACCGGATGGTGGTGTTGACTGGGCCCTTTTATCCTCTCTCCAGAACGACCACGGTCAAACACAATCACAGGTGCCCCAAATGGTTGGCATGGGTGAGTTCAAGGGCTTCAGCATGGGAACCATGGAGGTCTCTGGAACAGGAAAGGAGGCTGGCAGGGCAGGGGACACTTCAGCCCTGCTATGACCAGCCCTGACAACAAGTGCACCTCGAAGAGGAAATCAGAGCCCATACACAGACACATCTGTGCCCTTGCTCCCTCGGCTTGCCAGGCCAGATTCCTCAACTGCTTTCCAGGCACAGTGGGAGATGGAGACGCCTGTGGGACTGCCCTGGGGGGTGGGGGGGCTCAATCTGCCACAGTGGGTACTCGAGAATTTTTCACACAGCAGACCAGGGTCCTTATGGTGTGCTCTGGTGGCAGCTGCACAAAGAGCTGAGTACTTTCCCGGTTATTCTGGTAGTTAATGGCAGAACTGGGACCCTCATGGCAGGTGATGCAATGGGGACACCATGATTTAGTGGTTTGAGAAAGGGGTGACCACCCTTCCTGCTTTTGGAAAGATGTAGCCGTTGAAATGGATCCCAAAGAATAATTTTAAGATCATCAGTTCAAAATATCATCTATCAGCAGCCATTCCAGCACCCTGGCTGCCAGGGCCCTTGGCAAAGGCTGACAGAAAGACAAAAAGGGGAGGAAAGTACCCAGCCTACCAGAGCCTGAGACAGACTAATGCACCACTCAACCCACGGAACTGCTCTGGTCTACATAGGCATCTTGCAGCTCTGCTTCAGAAACTTCTGTCCCAGGAAGAGGAAGGGTGGGTGTCACTTCACTCTGTTCTACCCTTGAGAGCCCAGTACAGGGATCTGGAGAGTCCCTGAGCCTGTGGGGAACTGGCAGGCTGTCTGTAGTTGGTGGGAAGGTGCTGCCGCAACCCCTCTTAGCAAGACAGAGGTGGTGGGGGCGGGGGGGGGGAGGCTGCAGCCCTGCTTCCCTGCCTGCTTGTAGTGTGCAGACCTGGCCAGCTTCTGTGGGCTTATGCTGAGCCTCAGCTCCCTACCCACCCGCTCTGGGGCACTGGGGGCCAGAGGCAGAGGGTATAAGCTATGTGCAAACATCCTGCCTTCTCCCCAGGATATTTTCTTTAATAAAAGACCGTGGAAATGTCAGCTAGTCTAAACAAATAGCCAAGTTTTATGGAGGACGAGCAGATTGCACACAAGTGCCTCTAGGGTCCACTTTTGAGGTGGCTTTTGGGAAACTGTACCAGAAAACAGATTCAGAATTCTTCCTGGTGGGGGAGCATTTAGGGTCATGATGACTGAGCAGTGAGGCAGGGTTTGCAAAGCCCCTGAGAAAATAGGGCAGATGGGCTCTAGGCCTGGTATGGGATGACTGCCCCAGGTCCCTAAGGAGCTGAGGTTCCATGAGACCAGTGCTCCCTCCTGAGGATACGTGGGACGGGGTGGCAGGATGACAGCAGATGATACTCAAAACAGACTCCCCTCCACCTACAGAGGTCTGCTTCATGGAGTCTCATCTTCCTCCTTGTCCATCATCTTAGTGAAGGAAGGTACCTGCAGTGAGGACCCCAGGTCAGGCAGAACAGACTCACCACTGCCCTACAAGTGACCGGCTGACCCCTAAGCAACTTAGTCTGCTTGTCAGGAAGGCCTGGACTTAGGATCTAACTTTGAGTGGCCGGAGAAGCCTAGCTGGGGGAGCGATTGCACTTTCATGCCAGAATGAAGCCTGTGTTCCCATTGGTGGAGGCTTGTGGGACAAAGACCTCAGTGTTCAGGCACCTGAATGCTCTCAGGGTTCAGAGTTCAGGAGTGTCCCCAAGATGCCCCTGTAAGAACAGCAGGCCATGGGCATCCTATAAGTACAGCAGGCCATGGGTACCCCCACTCCTTCTGGGCAGGGCAGACTAGCTCCAGTTATGGTCAGAGTGGGGGGTAAAAGGACTCAGGCTGCCTCCACAGTCAGAAAAGTTTTTCAGGGTGCTGGGCCCTACGTGCACTCAACCTTCATGAATTGTACATTCAGGCAAGAGCCACACGTGGGAGGAGAGCGGACTCTGGTCAGGGCCAGGTCAGGAGGGTGAGGCTGAGCTTCCAGGTACCAGTCTCAGGGTCTGACAAGCAGGCTGAGTTGCTTAAGGGTCAGGGGGTCACTTGCAGGGCATCAGTGAGTATGTTCTACCTGACCTTGGGGATCTCACTGCAGGCACCTTCCTTCACTGATGGAGAAAGGTAGAGCCCACCAGATCAACCAAGACTGAACAGGTCATCCAGGAGCCAAAAACAAAGCTGAAGGGCCTTTATCACTCCTTGGAAGAACAGAATTATCACTCCTTGGAAGAACAGAATTATCACTCCTTGGAAGAACAGAATTCTGCAGAAGCAATTCTGAGTGAAATCAAGGGCTATGCCACATACACCCATAACCTCAGTTGCTCAGGAGGATAAGGCAGGAGGATGACAAATTTGAGGTCAGAGTAGGCAGCTTAGTAAAGCTTTGTCTTTAAATAAATAAATAAATAGGGCTGAGGGTATATATCAGTGGTAGAGTGCTTGACCCTAGAGTCTGAGACATGAGCTGATCAGATAGAGCTTGTTTCTGGACCCCAGTTTCTTCTTTGAGGTGTACTTCTCAGCCTTGCTGGTCATAGCAAAGCTGAAGTGTCTCCTGAAACAATGCTGAAGCCCTTGAACATACCCAGGCCAGCTGATTGGAGTACCCCTGGGTTTGGAGCAGGCTGGAAGGGGAGACCTGGAGGGTCCAGGAAAGGGTCGGGTGCCTAAGAGTTAGCTGACTCCTGTCACTTTGATGTCTCAGTTCTGAGAGGGCCTCTGTGTCCTGGACCCACGGCCAGCAGGAATCACCCCATTTCTGTCCCACTCAGGCTCCACTGAAGCCCAGAGGAAACATTTCCTAGCTCTGACTCCCTCCAGGCACGTGCAGAGACCATACTAGGAGACAGGATGGGAGTCTCCATCCTGCAGTGGCTACAGTCGGTCAGAGGCCCCTCCTGAATGGGAAGGAGGAGCGTGAATAAATTGGTGTGGGCTGCTCAGATGACTTAGGGTGGATAAGGGAGGACACTCTGCAACCTCTTCAAATGGCCTCTTGGCCATTTGATTGTATAGACTGAAGAAAAAAAATGTCACCCTGTTTTAGGACAAGGGGAACCATACCTGTAGATTCTTCCATTTCTAAAAGAGAAACCTATTTCTCTACCCACTTGTGCTCATCTGGACTGTGCTCTTGGTGATGGTGCCGTGATCTGGGCTGTAGTAAGAGGACTCTAGACTTCTCAGGCTCTTGAGAGGCTGTGACCTCAGATAGGAAGGCAGCCCCAGCAGGTCTTGGGCCATCTCTCGGCTGTAGGGAAGGGGCTGCTAGTGAGGGAGGGGCACATCTCTCAGACTGGGAAGGAGCTCATTTCTGGCAAGTCTCCACCCTGCTGATGGCCTCAAGTCTAGTTTGCAGCTGGGACTGGTTGCCAGGGGTGCTCCAGGGAGGATGCAGGGCCCTTCTGTGGAGGCAGAGCCCTCTCTCTAACCTTTGAGAATTCCCAGGGTAGTGTGATCTCCAGGGTGGGCTGGGCACTGGGCTTAGGAATGCTTCTATAGGGATTCCTGCTGGGAGCAGCCAAAAGGACTCCCTCCAGTCCCCAGGCTGCACAGAGGGCTGGGGAGCCAGCCCTCCACCCACAGGGGCCCCTCTGGTGTTGGCGATACTGCCATTGCCCCAGCCTGCCTTGAGCTTGGGGATATCACTCCAACTCTGGGAGCCTCAGGGACTGAGATACTGAGAGGGCATCCAGCACTGAGAGAGGTGTCCATCTCTGAGAGGGAGTCTGAGTCAGGTTGGTATGACCCAGGACTGAGAGGTCCACTTGGTTGGAGACCTCCCAAGAGGTGGGCCTGCTCTTCCCCCAACAGCCTTTTTTGTGATTGCTGTCTACCTGGGAAAATCCAGGGGCCTTTCCTGAAACTGACGTAGTACAACACGCCCAGGAAGAGTGAAAAAAAAGCAACCGGTGACAAAGACAGGGGATTGGAGAGAAAGCGGGGAGATTTCAGACCAAAAAGGGTGGCCCCAGGGGTGGGCTCAGCCCTAGCGAGTAACCCTGTGGTGGGCTGTTCTCCGATGCTCTTGAACTGCCCTTGTCTATTGCTGACTCCTGAGTGTCCCTGGGTCACCCATTGGCCTGTGATCTAAGTGTGTTCCATGGATCCCAAGTGTTTCCTAGGGAGTGCTTCAGGGGTCACAGAGGTTCAGGGGTCATAGTGTAGGGGAAGTGGAGGACTTTTCTGTCTTCTTCTTTTACTTTGGGAGACTGAAAAGCACAAGATCCTTGCCCACTGGACTTTGCAGTGAAAGTTCAACCCAACTTTCCGAGATTCTTTCATTCTGATTCTACCACAGCATCTCTCTCCCTTTCCTGCCCTGGGCTTCCTTCCTTCTCACTCTTGCCTGTACTTCATCCCCCAACATTGCTGCCTCCACACCTGTCCAGGCACAGCAGTCTTCTTCTTAGGTCCCCTTCCCTCTCTCCACCTCTTCAAAGTCATCTTGATCCCAGCCACCTTTGTCCTGTGCATGGGCTAGGGCAGCAGCCTGTCATTGGCCTCTTGCTTCTCTTTGTCCGCTCCCCACTTAAGCCAAAGTGAGCATCCCCAATAACAGGTAGATCCTGTCCCTTTTCATGCAAACCTTTCATTCTGCTGCTAGAAGCCAAAATCTCATATTCCTTAGGATGGTCTGGGACATTTTGTCTCTTTCCCCTATCTCTTCTCCAGTATTACTTCCTTTTTTTAAAAAAAATTTATAGTTATAGATGGACAGCATGCCATTATTTTATTTGTGTATTTTTTTATGTGCTGCTGAGCATTGAACCCAGTGCCTCCCACATACAAGGCAAGCACTCTGCCATTGAGCTACAGCCCCAGCCTACAGTACTTCCTTTTTGGATCAGGCTGCCTGCCCCACTTCTAGCCCTTTGCTCCCTTGAATCCTCTCCTTTTTGATTTACCTTCTCCCCTCAGCCTCAGCTTAAATGTGATCCCTGCCGAGAGACTTTCCAGAGCATTCCACCACCTCCTCCTTTAAGAAATGGTGCTCCTCTAGGGAACTCTTAGTCCCCTTCCCCTAGATGCTCCTCCATGGTGCTTGCTCATCCCTGATGGTTAGCGTGGATCTGCTTGTTTGCAGTCACACACACACTGAGTGGAGGTGGTACTCCAGCACATCATCTCATCTCCCTCAGCAGGATGGCTGCTGCTTGAAAGCCAGGACCATGTTCCCTGCATCATGAACACAGTTCCTTGTGACCTGTATAGGGAAGCCTCATGCCATAGACCAGAAGCTCTGTGTGGAGAAGAGCAGGAGCCAGCTTCAACTCAAAGTCCCTTGCTCAGAACCAGAACTCCTCTGCTGAGGTTGGCCTAGCACAGAGGCCCTTTCCTGGACAGGACGCTCATGACACCTGGCTGCTCTCCAGCTGTGGCAGACATCTGCTGCAGCTGGGCCTGGCCTACAACTCAGCCACATGTGCTCTGTCTGAATCCTTCACTCAGGACATCCAGGATGATGTGATACTCACACTGCAGTTTCCTGTGATGTAATTAACTCCCTGGAGCACTGGGAATAGCTGGCCTGCTGGGGGTGGGGGCTCCCTGCAGGTGTGCATGCAGGGCTGTGCAGCTGCTCCTCTGGGACTTGGGGGTTTGCACAGGGAGACTCACAGGGTTTGGTCTGCTTTTTTAAAGAGACAGTATCATGGGTTGCCTGAGCTGTGTGGGAATTCCGAGGCCCCACTTCCTAAAGGCTGGCCCTCTGCAAGAGCTCAGTGCGCTCCTTCATAAAATGGAGGACTGGAATTTACAGCAAGTGTCTCAGGGCAGGTTTACCACTGAGGGTGAGCTGGCAAGATGCTGTTGAGGACAGCAGGAACCTGTGCTGCAGGGTATGGGAGGCGTGGGAGGGAGACATTGGGCTTAGCTGCTGGACACTAAGTCGTTTATGGAAAGTGAAGAATCTCAGGGAGAAGTTAGCAGGAGCAGTGGTGAGCAATGCTTTTCTCTTCAATTGTTCCCAGCTGGCAGCTAAATCCAGAAGTAGCTGCAGTTTCTTGCAGCTTGCTGAAGAACCATCAACTCAGCAGAGGGAACTCAGCCAAGTTGGCAACTTCCCTGAAGTGACCTCTCTCTTGGATATCTCAGGTCTTGTGATGTGACCCAGGCCATAGAAGCTGACCCATGCAGGAGTTAGAGACCATTACTTTCACGGCTGATCTGAGCTCTGTTTAGTCCTGAGCTGCTGGGTGTGGGTCTATTTAAGGGATCTGTTCTTCTAGGCTAGAGCTCATCTGTCTGTGGTGATAGAGGGCACAGACACCCATGAATCCTGGGTGTGGGGGGGTGTTCTCTGGAAGCTGGAAGGGAACAGAACCTTCGGAACCCTGCCCATTGTTACAGGGAGAGTGTGCATCAGCCTCCAGGGTGGGGGCTTGCCCTTCTTCTGCAGCCCCTGAATGGGGCAGAGGGGCTTCCTGGGGCTGTTGAGAGCTGGCCAGGGGAGTAGCTGGTGTCACCCACTGTCCTCTCAGTTAATGCTAGGCAGGCCCCAATCTATATGCTGCTACCACCTCCATCACGCAGGTCTGTGTGCATGTATCTACCAAGGGGACTCTGGGTCCGTGAGCTCCCCAGGTGGCCCTGCTCCTCCCCCAGTAGCCAAATGCCGGCTTTCTGTTCTAAAAGGCTCAGGGGTCACTCCAGGAAAACTGGGCTGACTGGGCTGCGCAAAATAACCACACAAGAGACACAAATACCTTTTTCTTTGGGGTTGCTGTGACGGCTCCTCTGACCTTAAGGGTCTGCAGAAAGAGAGCGAGAGCACACATTTAATAGCGTGAGGTAAGGGGTCAGGTTTCAGGAGGCTGAGTCTATCTTCATGATGCCCACTGTCAGCAGGTTGACTGACACCTGGGTAGGCCACACCCAAGGGCACAGTAAGAGAAGGGGACACACACAAGGCATTTCCACGGAAGATTTTACCCTAAACAGGGCAAGGGGTTATATTACAAAGGAACAGGTGAGCATAGCTTCACCTGTAGCAAGGGGCTGTAGCGAGACACACCCATGCACCAGACACGGATCCTCGAACCCAAGAAGGGTGGGGAAAGCTCTGCCACATTTCTGTGACTGAGTGCCTCAGCACCCAGCCGGGGAGTGTGACTCAGTGTAAGGTTGTTCTCCCACAGCCAAACTTGGCATTTGGGATGCAGCAGTGTCCAGAAAGGCTCTCCTACCCCCTGGGAGCGCAGATCATTGGGTGATAATGGACCCCTGCCGTGACAGTGCCACTCCCCTGCCCTGCCTGCCCTAGCGCCACCTGAGGTCCCAGCGGAAATGTTGTGTGAAAGGATTGAAATGATAAGGTGATAAAAACCATGAAACCCAGCTGCTCGGGTTATTATTTCGCCTTCTATGTCCTTGCGGTACTAACTCCAGGACTCTGGGCTGAGCTGGGTGTCTCTAGGTAATGAGAGTAGGAACAACTTGTTCTCTGTGTGCAGTGGATCAGATTCAAGGCCAGTTTGTGCCCCACGGAACCTAATGGGCCTCTGACTGAGGCCTGTGGATGAGCCTGCTCTCTCTGCCTCTGTTTCCTCTTCTGTGAAATGGCTTGGAACTTTCTTCCATTCAGAATATTTCTCTCGTCTTCCCCAGGGTTTTTATAAGCGACTGTTCCCCCAGGTGTGGCATGGATCATTCTAGCTTTTTAGACACGTGCGCTCTTTGAGGATGGAAGGTGAGAATGCTTCCACCCTCATGCCCTGAACCCTATGTTTTCACAACAAAGGCATATTCTTCTAAGAATGAGGCAACCTACCTGCTGTCGTCCCAGTGTTACCCAGCCATGCTCTCTGCAGGAATCCAGGAGTCCTCTGTGATCTGGGCTTGGAGTGACCCTTTGGAGGTCAGGCCTGACTACAGATGGGGCACCAACCTCTGACCACTCCCTAAAATGCTGTTCATGCTGAGCAGATTCCCTCTACTTCCTACTCCCATCTCGGAAGCTCCATAATTCCCGTACAGAGGGGCTGTTCCCACCTAGAAAAAGTGTGGACATTGGAAAGGTACTCAGCCCCAATCTATATGCTGCTACCATCTCCATCATGCAGGTCTGTGTGCATGTATCTACTAAAGGGACTCTGGGTCCATGAGCTCCCTGGGAGGTCGTCAGCCCTAAGCAGCCAGTCTGTAGCTCAGGCCCCTCCCACTGAGATCCCTGGATACTCCCATTCTCTCAACCCCATGCACCCAGGCATCAGGACTTGTCTGCACTATGCCCTCTGCTCAGATTGCCTGAGTCTCCAGATGTCCCTCTGTGAAGAGTCTTTTAAGTCCCCTTCTCAGGTACTCTCTCAGACCCACTTCTCTGGGATTGGCCTGTCTCCTGTGCTCCAATCCCACCTGCACACTACCTCTCATTTGTCAGCTGTCTTCCTCCTCCAGGCAGGAGCTGCCGCTCACCTCTGCCATCCTCCCACTCCTGCTGTGGGATGAATGAATGAGGGTGTGACTGAGCAGGCAGTGGCCAGGTCTCCATCCACTTCCATGATTGAGCTGGACTGGTCTAGTGGGCCACAGACCTGGTAATGAGGTCAGAATCACAGACTCCATTCATTGAGCCAAAGGATGCTCTTGGTGCCAGTGTGAGGGAGCACGTGGATTGATCAGAGAAGGAGATCTTGAGGGCAGAGCCTGTGAGCAGGAAGCACGTGGCCTCCCTCGACTCTTGGACATTCCTGAGGCCCTAAGCTTCCAGCTGGACTGTTGGGCATGTTCTGGAGCTTGACTGATCACATGCTTCTGTTAAAGAGAGGAATTGGTCACACTGTGCGAGGTGCCTCTCCTGTGAAAGACTTGAGGCAGGCGGGGAGTGAGCAGCCTCCAGTGGGGTGACATGAGCCTAGAGACAGGAGCAGGAGAGTATGAAGTAGATGTCCTACCAGCTCCAGCCTACTCTCTAGTGTGTTCTGTGGAGAACAAAGAGGCCTGAAACTCATGTTACCTATTTTGTCCTATTCTTAGAGAGTCATACAAGAAGTTCTGAGAAACCCTGTAATGCAAATCACATACAGGAGCAAAAGCCTCTGGCTTTGTCACCACAGCTCTTCCCATCCCACAGAGCCAGCAGGCTTGCTTGTCTCCTTGAGCGGCACATAGAGATGTTAGTCTGGAGAGTCCATGCCACACCTGAGGAGGGCACAGGTTCCCCTCGGGGGACCACATGAGGCCCATTGTGACCTCTCATTATGCCTAGCTGCAGGCTTGGGGGCCACTCAGAAACCCTCCCGAGAACCTCCATTGTTTGCTGCTTTCTGTTACTCCAACACAGTTTCCAGGATTAATAATAAACTGATATTTGAAAAAGGTATTACAGAGGTAGTCATCATAAATATCATAATTCAATGAAAAGCAAAAAAGCGAGCATTCCAGATCATTCTCTGTGAAGGTAAATGCAAAAAACTTAGAGTACATTTAACCCTCTGTATCTGTGGTTTCTACATCCCCAGATTCAACCTACTGTGGATTGAAAATATTTAGAGAAAAATTGTGTCTGTTCTGAGTAAGCACAGACATTTTTTAAAAAATTTTCTCCCAAATAATATAGTATAACAACTATTTACCTAGCACCTACATTATATGTTTTATAACTGATCTGAAGATGATTTGAGTATATCAAAGGATCTGTATGACATTTTATTTAAGGTACTTATGCATACCAGGATTTTGATATCTGTGTGTGTATAAAGGGGGTGGTGGTCTTAGAATCAATCCCCTGCAGATACTGAACAAGTAAATAGCATCAACTGTATGTTGAATAAGACTTCACAACCAGGAGAGTGTCCCCCTGGTGAGTAAGGGAAGGTACCATCACGGCATGGATTGAACCATACATGGTAGTCAGAGAATGCAGAGGGGACTTAGGGATGACAATATTTCATTTCCTGAGGGAAGAGACAGGGAATTCATGAAGCTGCACCTTAGAATGTACAGCCATTGTATGTTGTTATACTTCAAAAAAATGTTTAAGAAGAAAAGCAACTAATATGGAGAAGAAGTTATCTCTATGTAGAGCAAACAGAGGATTAGCAACTTAAGAAACCTATAGAAAAAATGGGCAAAGGATATAAAAGAAAAATTCATTCAAGAGACAACACGAGTGGCTAATAAAAATGTGAAATCACATGTTCAATATCATAGAGAAAATACAATCATAATCATAGAGAATATACAAGTTAAAACATTGAAGTACCATTTCAATGCTTATCTTGGAAAAAAAAATCATGTATGATAATCTCAAGAGTAAATAAAATGATGAGCAATGGGAACTCTCACGCCCACAGGCAGGGGTGTAAATTAGTTCAACTACTTGGAGAAGCAGAGTACAAAAATGTGTGAATTTAAAAAAAATGCATTCCTGAAGCTGCAGAAATTCTACTCTGAATATATGATCTTGGGTATAACTAGGAAGCTGAATAAAGATGTGCCTTATGTGGTATGGTTTGATATAGCATAAAGTTGGAAATAAATTAAGTCATTAAGGAAGTAGATGAACAACTTGTCAGATATTTCTATAACAGGATCCTTGTGAGGAGGTTAAAATGAATGAATTAGATCTTTATGTGTCAATGTGGATAAGCTTGAAAATTGATTAGAGTTTGAAGCAAGGCACTTGTGGACCCTAAACACCTACATATGCTCACTGACCTGTGTGTATGTGTGTGGGCACAGACATGTAGATGATTATATGTCATGAAACATGAAAATAGACTGTGAAGAGGTCCTCCACATGGTGCCAGAGTTTGCTTTCAGGGAGGAGGGGAAGAAACTTGGGTTTTGAGTCAAGAAAGAATATTATCTGTAAATTATGTTGCTTTTATATGGATATAAAATATCTCAAGTTTTAAACCCAACCAGACCTCAACATTTATAAATGATGCTGGTGTCTGTTATCTTGTTCTCTGTACTTTACTATAGTTTAAAAAAAAACTGCAAAGGGAAACCAAAGAAATTAAACTGGGGGAAAAAACTGTTTAAAAAGTTAAGTAGAACTGGAGAAGGGGGCAGCTCTCCTACAACTGGAACAGTGTAGGCTGGATCTCTGGGTTCACACTCACAAATTCATCCAGCCCATGACTGGACCTGAGTCCAGCACAACTCCTCACCTTCTTTGGAGGACATTGCCTGCAGGATACTTCTTTGGAGTATTGCCCTGGTCACTGTCCTAGAGCCTGCATACCTAGGCCCTAGCATCAGGTCCCCTCTGGCCTCTGAGCAGCTCATCTGGGCTTCAGTTCACCTTGTCCAGGAAGCACTTGGAGATTTTGAGGCTCCAGCTCTAGCTAGAGGTCAGCCCCACCATTCCTACCAACATTCAGCTCCAGAGCTCAGACCAGCTCTGAGCTTCATGCCACCCTCCACATTCTCCTTCTGTCTGGTGCTGGATGGGAAGTTAGATCTACACCCAGACCTATAAAAACAATGGAAAACATATCCTGTGCTGAGAATTCTCCAGGCATGGTGCATGCAGCTATCACCGTCCTATTTCCCTTTCAAGCCACCTTCGGTCAAGCTAATAGCAGGAAACCAGCAAGGAACTAGGGGACTGAGATTCCTCTTCTCACAGAGAGGACCCTACATGCCCATACTCAAATATTCTCTAACTAACTGCCTATTAAATATTTCAAACTGAAGACCCAACTTGTGTTTGCACTAAAGGGGAGATGAAATTATAGAGATTGGAGGCTAGAGGCAGGGAATCACTTGGCAGCTCATGAAGTTCTGATTAGGCAGCACAGAGTACAAGAATGAAGAGCATGTGTGGAAGAAAGAGTATGGAAGTGAACAGCTCTTGAGTGTATAGACTGTGAAGAAGGAGTTAAAGATGGCTCTGAGGCTGACATTGTCTCTTTTCTATTTTAAGTTTTATGAGTACTTCTTATGACAAAAGAGTTCTTCAGGGATGAGATACATTTTTTTTCTCCCCACATTCCCTTGCACACTTGTCTTAGGAAACAAAATGTGTGCTCACTGACAGATGGGTGGGTAGATGAATGGATGGATAGATAATTGAAGAATGAATAGACAAGTAATGGGAGGATGACCAGATGGTAGGTGGAGTTTTGGATGGATGAATAGGTGGACAGATAGGTGCTGAATGAATCATATTGGATTAATGAATAGATGAACAAATGGTTGAATGATAATTGAATGGGTAAAATAATAAGCAGATGGGTAAATTGAATGAATGAATGAATGAATGGCTAGATATGTGAATGGATAGATAGATAGACTGAGCTGGATGGTAGGCATAGGGTAGAGGCACACAATAAAGGGAGTCATTCCATGTCCTGGGTATCCAGGCACCACTTGGTTTGGATCAGGATATGTACTTACACTGCTAAGCTCTTGCTTGCAGTCATTTCCTAGGGATCCCAGAGAGCAGTCTACTACCAGAGAGTGGCAAACTCAAAATTCAGTTTGTCCCAGATCACTGTAGTTCTAAGCTCACATCCAAGCTCACACTGGCTGGTGCTATTTAGGTACAGAAGACAGACACTGAGGTGGGCATGTGCACAAACACACACACATGCTCACATGCTGATTAAGAGAGGGGCACCAGCATGCATTCACCTGAACAAACACAAACATCTGTGCACACACATACACACACACATATGCACACACACATGCAAAACCAAGGTTCTCCTCAATAACCACAGATGAGCTGTCCCAATGAAGACTTGAACATACATTTCACAAAAGTACATATGCAATTGGACAATCCATACTGAAAATTTACAAACCAATAAAATTAAAAATTTAAACACAAAAGAATTAATATTTAAGACCTCCAAATCTTTAAGTATGCCTGAACCTCCCTTGTTCCTTGTCATCCCCTGACGTAGGCTCTGTGGCTCCTGTTACAGACAGCCACAGAACTGAGCCGTCTTCCTCCCATAACTACTCCCTAGTCCATTGATTATGGCCCCAGCAGCTATTTTCCCCTTGTGGTCCCAGCCCCAAGTTCTGCCCCAGAACTCTGCTGTTCCTGCCCACACACCAACACACACACACCCAAAATGCAAGTTCACCCCCATAAGACCCCCACTTGGATGGAAGACACGTGTGCACACATGGGTTGGGGCTTGGAGGCTTCTTCCCGCCCCAGGGCCTGTCTGAGGAGACAGTCAACACTGTGTTGTGGTCTCTACCCTAGAATGCATGGCTGCTCCATGCATGGGGTGGGTCTTGTGAACAGGGCCCTAAAGGGGTCTTGGGTGAGAGACCATCTTTTAGAAGTCTCCCCATACCATATAGGAGCATTTGGAGGAAAGATCCTACCCCTGCAGCCGGGGAGAAGAAGGACCCCGGTGTGAGCTTCAATAAAGAACCAGCCCCTCATAGATGGAGCCACCTACCAGACCCCTATTCTCAAGATGGCACATCCAAGCTCCTCAGCCTGAGGGCAAGAAGTGCTGAGCTCAAAGCTCCACACCCTAACCTGCCTTCTGCCATCTAGGCACCATACCAAAGGCGCCAAATGAGGGCCTTGTCTGCCCAACACTGACAAGGTCCTGGAGGGTATGCTGGGAAGTGGCGGGTCATTATGTGGCAAAACTGGAATCACACTTCCTCTCCCCTCTTTAAGACCCCTTTATCCCTCTGTGCCCATCACAACTACCCCTAATTTCCCAACACTGAGCCCTGAGCCCTGATCCTCTGACCCCTAGAATGGAAGTTGCCTGTGGTTTTTTTCCAGGTCTCTTGGCAATGGAAATCCACATTTTGTGGCCCATGCAAGACCCAGACCCAGGAACAACAAAAAGAACCTAAGTAAACAGGGAGAGAGGAAAGGCTAGGAGTGAGTGCTATGATCTTGACTTTTTGTTTTTATTTTTGTCCCTGACTCAGAGAAGACAGAAGGAACTCATATTGGAGTGGTTAAAGGACTCATGGGAGCCGTCTGCAGGGCCTCCTAGTGCCGGTGCTCCCAAGGACTGGGAGCTTGGGGAGAGAAGCAATGAGGAGGTACAGGGTCCAGGCCAGCCTGAGGCCTCCATGGAGCTGTAGGAGCTTTTCAGATACCACAGGAATCGTGATACTACCAGCTGGGGCTTTCACTCACCGGTTCAGAGGCTCCTCACAGCATTAGGGCACAGACTGCATTTTGCAAAAGCAGGGAGGAGCTGCTCTCTCAGCTTCCAAGGAGCACCGAACATGGTCAGAAATAAGTTTCAGGGTGAACATCCTAGGTGTTCCTCAAGACTTTGGATTTTGAATGAGAAGAATTCATGGTCTGGTCTCCTTTTTCCTATTGGAACCCACTGGTGTTTGCAGGACACGCTGGGGCTGCACTCTGTGGTGTCTCTGACTGCCCCCCGCCATCCCATGACATCTGTCACAGTGGACTCCAGGGAGAGAGGCTCAGGGTTGTTGTGCCCACTGGGGAAAGCTTGAAAGCATGGTAATGTAATCACTGCTGTGGCCCAGGACACAGAGCTTTTGTGGTGGTATCATGTTTGTGCTCATGATCCCACACAGCTGGACAGGCGTCCCCTGCAATGGACCTGAGTGGGGGCCAATCTGAGAGAGGGTCTGCTGGGTCTGGCTCCATCCATCTATCCATGCCCCTTGGCTCCTGCCCCCTGAGCACCCTGAGAATCTTTCCTGGACCATCATGGTCATTTTCACCTTCACACCTGCGTCCCTGGAGCCAGAAGCCCTACCCGAGGCATGTCCTCTGTGACATCATCTCCTCTGATGGCCTTACAAAAAGCAAATTCTCTAATCTCAGCATCTCATCTAGATTCCTGTGTATCTCAAAGCAAAGTGTGAGATGTCCACCTGAAAAGTTATGCAGTATGTCCTACTCAAATCATATTTTATAAATAGTTGCAATCGCATTTTTGAAAAACAAAGTTGTGCTAAAAGTATATAGACAGGTAAAACAGATTGGTCAGTAGAAGACCTGAGGGCATTCTACCACGTAAATGCTCATGGACCTACCTGGAGGCCAGCCTTTTTGAAAGTTCAGGGTAAAGACTCATGTATGGTTTCACACATACTCAGAAACAAGCCAGTGACCACCTGGGTTTTCATTGAGAAAAACCCAGAAGAAGCTTAGAAAGATGGCCTGAGGCCCCTGTGTATGGATAATGTGACTGCTCTTAGGTGGTCATACAAGGAGCAGAGGATAGGTGCCTGCCCAATGGTCAGCAAAGGGATTCTGGCTCCTGTCTGGTTGTCTTGGACCTCTGGGAACTGTGGTCTGACAGAGCATCACCATGAGTAGACTGGTGCTCCTCACTCTCCCTGCAGGGTGTGTGTCTTAAACTGGGTGGTGTTACTGTCAGGCTGTACCTCTTTCTAATAGGCACCTTCTCTGCCAAGGAAAATATGAACTCCAGCCTTCCACTGCCCTGGGTGCTAAGCCAGACAGCCCTGGGGCTACATAGTGCACAGGTTTGTGTTCACCCTCATACCACGCCCCCACCACCACACTTGTGCATGTAGGACCATAGATAAGGGTCTACAGAGGAAGGGGTAGTGCTCAAATAAGGGGAAATAAACCTTTTGCTGGGACAGGAATTGACAGCTGGTCTCAGATGACAAGGGACAAAGAGTACCTGATTGCCTGGGGCTGATACAAGGCAGGATTCTATGCTGTTTCTCAGAAAGTAATGAAGGTAGTGCTCATCATTGTTTACTGAGTATCTAGTACATTCCAAGAACAAAGAATTTGGAGTGGGGGGTCTGCTGTTGGAGATTAAACACAGGGCCTTGAGCAGGTTATGCATGCACTCTGCCTTTGGGCTACACATATAGACTCTAGACAAATGATTTGTTGTTTGATGTTTTTGTAATAGGAAAGATTATCCTTCCAGTTTAACAGATGAGGATAGTTGTGGCTTACAGGTACCAGGGAAGCCTGGCTGAAATCACACAGAGTGAAACTTGCAGAATCACTGAGCTTAACTGATCCCTGCCATGAACCCTTCCCAGTATGCCCCAGATCCTATCCCTCAGAATCTAGAGGTGCTCTTAGAAGTGTAGTTAATGGGCACAAGACAGAAGGCCCCTCCAAAGCAGGCCTAAATGGGCAGTGATGACTTGGACCTGATCCAGTGAGAGGCCATGCAGAGAAATCTTTAGCAGGGTTCATGATTTCAAGGAATCTCAGGAGAGGGGAATCCCCTATTCTCTGGAAAAATCTACAAACAGATAAAACACAGTCTGTTTATTATGGCGACCATCATGCAGTCACTAGAAGGGAGATTAAGAATAAGAACAGCTGGATTGATAATTTATGAAGACATTAATAGCCCACAAAGTAGCATGGAGACATCCAGACCCCACAAGAGGATAGTATTTGTATGTGCACACACATGTACATGTGTATGTGTATATCCATGTATTTGCACCGGCGGTGATGCAGGTGTGTATGCACATGTGTGAGAAGCTCAGGCCACAGACTGGGCAATGGCACTGGTTTAATAGTAGTGCTGTGACTGTTCTCCTTTCTCAGAAAACCTTAATGAAAAACCATGATAAGTTCTGGAGTTGGATACTATATTAGGAAAAAAAAATCATGCTACAAAAGACAATGTTGGAACAATGGGAGAAATTTGAATATGGATGAAATACTAGAAAACAGTGTTGCATCATGGTTGAATTTCCTAATTTTGATGATTATGCTATGTTCCAGCAAGACAGTGTCCTTGTCTTGTTAGTGGTTGGTGAATCTAAGCAAAGGGCACACAGAACTCATTGCATTGTTCTTGCAATTTCTTGGTAGGTTTGAGGTTATTTGCAAAATAAAAAGTTAAAAAAGCAAAGTACCTTCTATAGTCATGGCAATGCTATGTGTGCAATATTTTTATTAATTAATTAATTAATTTTAATTAGGTATATATGACAGTAGAATGCATTTTGATTCATTATACACAATTGCAGCAAAACTTTTCATTTCTCTAGCTCTGTGTGTAATTTACAAAAAGGGACAGGAGAGGAGGTGAGGCTGAGGGCTGAGGATACCCCTAGGGAACCCAGGAAGGGGTCTTGCCCTGTGACCCTGTACCCTTCTAGCCTTTCTGGGTCTGCTTGCTGACAGTCTGTTCAAAGAGGTTTACGACTCTAGAGGCTCTGAAGTGTAAAGTGAAAGGCCGAGGTCAATTGAAAATCAATTTTGCAGGGAGGGCAGGTCAGCTACACTCAGATCTCCTTCATAGGCCAGAGCTGAGCTGGCCCTGGGGATACTGCTCCCTCCCCACCCCAACCCTTCCTCACCCTGCAGCCCCCAGGCAGTGGGGGAAGGGCTGAGCCACAGCCCTGAGGGCCCGACTCAGCTCCCCAAGCAGAAAGTGTTGAAACATGCCTATGGGAATGTTTCAAGAAGGGAAATTCAACAGGTGGGCTAGTTCTGCAGAGAGCTGGCTTTATTCTGATAAAAACAAAGTATATACCAATGTATAAGTTACAGAAATACTGGTGATTTCACAAGTGAACTAAATGTTCTTAGATTTTCATTTAAAACCAGCATTGAAAAATATAAAGATAAAACGGTAAAACTTACTGATAATTTAAATTTTTAATTTTTCTTGACTTAAAACACCATAACACAAGGAAGACTACAAAAGAAGCCCCAGACTTCATTCTGCGGGGGCCCCAGAGCTATTCTCTCTCCCAGGGTCTGCAGGAGCTGTGCTTATGGGGAGTGATTTCCTCATCTCCAGCTGTTGGTTACATCTCCCTTGGCTACCCTAGGTCTGGGCCTGTGACGCAGATCTGCCATCTCTCCTTTCACCCCGGTATTGGAAGACATGGCCCCTTTGGTGTCTGGGGAACACAGCCTTTTACTTGAAAGTGGGATGATTAAAGGCTAAGCTGGTGGTGATGGAAATGGCTCCATTAGCTGGGGGTGGAGGTGAGAAATGGCCCACAGCTTTTTCCCTTGTTCCTTTATTCTGCTCTAGGTCCTCCACCAGGGTCCTGGGCAGCCATGGGGTTTAGGGTGTGGGGAAGGCACAAATACCTAAAAGTGTGCAGGCTGGTTCCAAGTGTAGGGCCCAAGAATTGCTTTCCCTGAATCCCCAGGGAAAGGGTCCCCTTAAAATGTGAATTTTGTGGAAAAGGAGTCTTGTTCCAGGTTGGAACTCTAAATTATAAAGTGGAAGAGCCAGGATATTGAACACACTCAAAATTCTCAAGACTGGTCATTCATAATACAATTTTCACATTGCCCCACCAGAGAACTGCTTGTTGGCCCCAAAGCAGTAAAATAGAAAGACTCTGAAGGACCTGGTAAGTCATCCATATTCTCAATCCATCCTTGTTTATCTATCCATTTACCCATCCATCTACCATCCATCTATCCACCATTTATCATCCATCCATAAGCTACCACTCATTCATCCATGTTAGTCTGTTTGTCAATTCTAATTATCTTTTATTTAAGATCTTTTTCTCTTGTGTTTTCACTTATTTTATTACAAAATATTTTCTGTTTTCCTTCTTGATTTCTTCTTTGATGAATTTGGTTATTGTATTAGTTCGTTTTCTCTTGCTATAACAAAATACCCAAGACTGAGTACTTTATTAGGAAAAGAGTTTTATTGGGCTCATGATTCTGGTAGCTGGAATATATCCTGGCACTAGTTTCCTGACTGTATATAACATGGCAGAAAAACAGAAAGGAAACTGGCTGAATGCAGAAGGGGCCAACCATATGAGGGGACCTTCCTTTATCATGAGATAAATTCATTCTATGTGACTGGCATTAATCCTTTCCAAGGGCACAGACTTCATGTCTTAATTCCCTTGCACTAGCCACCACCTCTGAAAAGTTATATCATCTTTCAAGCTCACCAAGTAACTTGGTACATTTTTTTCCAATAAATTGCATATATTTAAGATGTTTTGATTTGACATGTATACATGCCCATGAGATCATCACCACAATCAACATAAATAAATACATTCATAATAATGTCCATCCCATATCACCATGTTTCCTACCCCCTGCTTCCTCCCTTCTTCTCTCTCCCTTTTGCCCTATCTAAAGTTCCTCCATTCCTCCCATGCTCCTCCCAACCCTCATTATGGATCAGCTTTCACATACTAGAGAAAACATTCGACCCTTAGTTATTTGGGATTGGCTTACCTCACTTAGCATGATATTCTCCAACTCCGTTCACTTATCTGCAAATGCCATGATTTTACTCCCTTTTAAGGCTGAGTAATATTCCATTGTGTATATATACCACAGTTTCTTTATCCATTCATCTATCGATGGGCATCTAAGTTCTACAAATTAGCTATTGTGAATTGTGCTGCTATAAACATTGATGTGGCTGTGTTCCTGGAGTAGGCTGTTTTTAAGTCCTTTGGGTTTAAACTGAGGAGTGGGATACTTGAGTCAAATGGTGGTTCCATTCCTAGTTTTCCCAAGAGTCTCTATACTGCTTTCCAGATTGGTTGCACCAATTTGTAGTCCCACCAGCAATGTATGAGTGTGCCTTTTCCCCCCACATCCTCTCCAACACTCATTGTTGTTTGTATTCTTAATAGCTGCCATTCTGATTAGAATGAGATGAAATCTTGGAGCAGTTTTAATTTGCATTTCTAAATTGCTAGAGATGTTGAACATTTTTTCATATAATTGTTGGTTGATTGCATATCATCTTCTGAGAAGTGTCTGTTAGTTCCTTAGCCCATTTATTGATTGGGTTATTTGTGTTTTTAGTGTTAAGTTTTTGAGTTCTTCATATATCCTAGAGATTAGTGCTCTATCTGATGTGCGTGTGGTAAAATTTTGCTCCCATTCTGTAGGCTTTCTCTTCATGTCACTGATTGTTTAGAAGTTTTTTAGTCTGAATCATTCCATTTATTGATTCTTGATTTTGTTTCTTGGGCTATAGGAGTCTTGTTAAGAAAGTCAGGGTGTAATCCAACATGATGAAGACTTGGGCCTACTTTTTCTTCTATTAGATGCAGGTTCTCTGGTTTAATTCCTAGGTCCTTGATCCACTTTGAGTTTTGTGCATGCTGCAAGACAGGGGCTTAATTTCATTTTGCTGCACATGGATTTCTAGTTTTCCCAGCACCATTTGTTGAAGAGGCTATCTTTTCTCCAATGTATGTTTTTGGTGACTTTATCTAGTATGGGATAACTGTATTTAATGTGGGTTAGTCTCTGTGTCCTCTATTCTGTACCATTGGTCTAAAAATCTATTTTGGTGCCAATACCATGCTGTTTTTGTTACTATAGCTCTGTAGTATATTTTAAGGTCTGGTATAGTGGTGCCACCTGCTTCACTCTTCTTGCTAAGGATTGCTTTGGCTATTCTGGGTCTCTTATTTTTCCAGATGAATTTCATGATTGCTTTTTCTATTTCTATAAGGAATGTCATTGATTGGAATTGCACTAAATCTGTAGAGTGCTTTTGGTAGTATGGTCATTTTGACAATATTAATTCTGCCAACCCCAAAACAAGGTAGATCTTTTCATCATCTAAGGTCTTCTTTAATCTCTTTTTTAGTTTTCTGTAGTTTTCATTGTAGAGGTCTTTCAGCTCTTTAGTTGATCCCCCCCCCTTTTTTTGAGGCTAATGTGCATCGGGTAGTTTTCCTCATTTCCCTTTCAGAGGATTTGTCACTGATGTACAGAAATGCCTTTGATTGATGGGTGTTAATTTTATGTCCTGTTACTTTGCTGAATTCATGTATTAGTTCTAGAAGTTTTCTGGTGGAATGTTTTTGATCCTCTAGGTATAGAATCATATCATTGGCAAATAGTGATAGTTTGAGTTCTTCTTTTCCTATTCATATCCCTTTAATTTCTTTCATCTGTCTAATTGCCCTGGCTAGAGTTTTAAGAACTATGTTAAATAGAAGTGGTGAAAGAGGGCCTCCCTGTCTTATTCAAGTTTTTAGAGGGAATGCTTTCAATTTTTCTCCATTTAGAATGATATTGGCCTGGGGCTTAGCATAGATACCTTTTACAATGTTAAAGTATGTTCCTTTTATCCCTAGTTTTCTAGTGTTTTAAACATGAAGGGTGCTGTATTTTGTCAAATGCTTTTTTTTGTATCTATTGAGATGGTCATATGATTCTTAACTTTGAGTTTATTGATGTGATGATTTATGTTTATTGATTTCCATATGTTGCATCTCATGAACAATTTGATCATGGTGCACTATCTTTTTAATATAATTTGTATTCAATTTTCCAGAATTTTACTGAGAATTTTTACATCTATGTTCATTAGAGATATTGGTCTGAAGTTTTCTTTCTTTGATGTGTCTTTGTCTGGTTTTGGAATTGGGGTGATATTGGCTTAATCAAATGAGTTTGAAAGTGTTCCCTCTTTTTCTATTTCATGGAATAATTTGAGGAATATTGGTATTAGTTCTTCTTTGAAGGTTTTGTAGAACTCAGCTGTGTATCCATCTGGTCCTGAGCTTTCTTGGTTGGTAGGCTTCTGATGGCATCTTCTATTTGATTGCTTGGAATTGATCTGTTTATCATCCTGATTCAGTTTGGGCAAACCATATGGCTCTAGAAATTTGTCAGTGCCTTAGATATTTTCTATTTTATTGGAGTATAAATTTTCAAAATAATTTCTAATTATCTTCTGTATTTTTGTAGAACCCATCGTGATATTTCGTTTTTCATCACAGATGTTAGTAATTTGAGTTTTCTCTCTCCTTCTCTTGATTAGCATGGCTAAGGGTTTATCAATTTTATTTATTTTTTCAAAGAACCAACTTTTTGTTTTTTCAATTGTTTCTTTTGTTTCAATTTTATTGATTTCAGGCAGATTTTAATTATTTCTTGTCTTCTACTACTGGTGTCTTCTGCTAAAGATTTGTTCTTCTTTTTCTAGGGCTTTGAGATGTAATGTTAGGTCATTTATTTGTTGACTTTTTCTTCTTTTATGAACTCCATGCAATGAACTTTCCTCTCAGTACTGCCCTCATAGTGCCCCAGAGATTTTGATATGTTGTATCAGTGTTCTCATTTAACTCTAAGAGTTTTTAATATCCTCTTTGATGTCTTCTGCAATCCATTGTTCATTCAATAGTATATTATTTAGTCTCCAGGTGTTGGAGTAGCTTCTATTTTATATTTTATCATTGATTTCTAATTTTATTCCATTATGATCTGATAGAATGCAGGGTAGTATCTCTACATTTTAGTATTTGCTGAGAGTTGGTTTGTGGCATAATATAAGGTATATTTTAGAGAAGAACCCATGTGCTGCTGAGAAGAAAGTATATTCACTCATTGATGGATGAAATATTCTATATATGTCTGTTAAGTCTAAGTTACTGATTGTATTACTGAGTTCTATAGTTTCTTTATTTAGCTTTTGTTTGGAAGATCTATCCAGTGGTGAGAGAGGTGTCTTAAGAATTATTGTGAATTCTGTGTAATTATTTCACCCATCAAACAAACATAAAAATTAAGAAAAATTAGAAATGTAAAAATAGGAGATAAAAGAATATACAACACAACTGTAATATACTATTCAGACATCCCAGTCCTCAGTAACCTAGTTCATGAAAAGTACTTGGTTTCACAAATTTTGGGGATGTGAGGGCAGGAGAAGAGAAAGAGTGAGAAAAGAAGAGAGAGAGAGAGAGAGAGAGAGAGAGAGAGAGAGAGAGAGAGAGAGAGAGAGAGAGAGAGAAAAGAAAAAAATCTTGAAGGAAAATACAAGGATTGTTTTTGTGGAGTTCAGTATCTTTTCTGCTTCCTTCCCATCTAATAGGTGGGTTGTCTGTTGTTTGCTGGTATCTCCACCCTCAGGATGATGAAGGTTATTAGAATTTTGGAGGGTTGGTCTTGGGGGTAGGGCTCCTGGAGGTGGGATATAGCAGTTGCCAGTCCCAATAGGAGACTGCACCCCAACTCCTTTGGGGCCTGCTTGTGTGATGTGGGCACCTGTCTTATCTCACAATTCCTGGTCTCTAATTTAGTCTCTAAACTGTGTCTCACTCACCCCCTCCCTTTCTACTTCCCAATCAGGAACCGCTCTCTCCAGAGGTCTTGTGGGCTGAGCTCTGGTGGCTGTGCACCTGCCACGGAGAGCCGTTTTGTATTCAGCAGTTCAGGGCCAGGCTTTGCGAGCTAGAGTCTGGCTGCATAGCCTCAAGCACTATGCCAGGTCAGTGGCTGGGGACGAGAGGGGGGAGTTGAGGACTGTAGGCACCTTGATATTGCTTCTAAGCCCCAGTCGGTGTCCCAGGCTGGGAGTCGCCCCAACTAAAGATGGCAACAAAGGTGTACCCAGATGGAGGCAGCTGCTTTCAGAGATGGGGTGTTGGGTCCAGTTGGGCCCAGGCGGATGATGGCCTTGGGTGGCGTGTTCAGAGGTACAGCTCTGTGACCCTCAGTGTGGTAGCTGGTGACTGTCTCCAGACCCTCTCAGGTGTCCCTAGGTGCTGGCTACTGAGTGTAGGGACTCGGGCAGTGGCTGTAGTGTCCCAAGATGGGGGCAACTGGGGGACCCTCTCGTTGGTAGATGTTGGTCCAACAGGAGAGGGCTGCAGGTCCTGCATGTGACCAGCGGCCAGGTGTCCTGAGTGGGTGGTTGGACAAGGTCCTGCATGGGTGCTGATGCTGGTAGTCCTGCTTGGGCAGGGCAGATGGGATTCCAACCTTGTCAGGAATTACATTAAGTGTAAGTGGATTAAACATGTTACTTGTTACTAGAAACAACAAACATTAAACTTGTTACCAGAAACAACAAAAAAGATACTTGATAATAACAAAATACCTTATCCATTAGAAAGACATAACTAGTGTAAACATATATATACACACTGATTCAAAAATCTTCGATAAAAGTATTAGCAAATGTGTCTGTAAAAATTTGATAAATTGGAATTCATCCAAAAATTTGAAATTTTGCTTTGGCAGACACTTTTAAGGAAATAAAATGACAGATTACTGACTGAGAAAGAGTATTTACAAAACACATATCTGATAAATAACTTGTTTACTCTTAAAACCCAATTAAAATCTGGCAAATGATCTGAAGAGACACCTCACTAAAGAAGATATACAAATAGTAAATAAACATATAAAAGGATGTCATTAGGAAACTTGAAATTAAAAGAATAATGAAATACCACTACCTGCTTATTATAACAGCTAAAATCCCTAAAAATAGCAATACCAACTGCTGGGGGAATGTGCAGAACAGGAGATCTCACTCATTGCCAGGTATGTGTGTGAAATGGTAGTCATTTTGGAAGACTGTGTGGCAGCTCCTAACAAGGCTAAACACAGTCTTACCATATAATCCAGCAATCACACTTATAGATATTTATCTGAATGATAGAAAACTTATATTCACATAAAATAAGCACATGAGTGTTCAGGGCAGTTTTCTTTTATAATTGTCAAAAACTGGAAGTAACTAACATGTCTTTAATAGAATGGATAAACAAACATCCATACAATAAAATATTATTAGTGATAAAAAGAAATGAACCATAAAGGCATGAAAAGACATGCATGGCTGTTGAATGAATGCTTATTGACAGTCTGGAAAAAATGCACATTATATAATTCCAATTATGCATTCTGGAAAAAAATTATAGAGATGGTAAATAATCGGTGTTTTGGGGTTGGGAGGAATGTTGAATAAGTAAAAGCACTATTTTAAGGTAGTGGAAGTATTCTGGTGATACTGTAAAGATGAATACAAGATTTTAAACATTTGTCTAACCCACAGAACTTCACAGCATCAATGTGTGCTTATTAAAAATAATCTAACAGGTTGGAAGATCCCAAGATGGAATCCAGAAGGTGATGAAAGGATCTAATTGTATCACAAATGATATCTCTGAAGAGAGGAGCAGTGTTCTTTGGAAATGAGTGGTGTTTTATAAGACTAAAGATAAAGGAGCAGTATAAAAGCACTGCATTCTAGTTGATACAATAGTTCCTCTCAGATGGATTAACAATTCTAAAACAGCCACCCTTGTATACTGGAACTGAACAACTGAGTAATTGGAAGGTAGATGGTAGGAGCAGGTCTCTCACTGTTGCAGTGGGAGGTTATAGATAAGCAAGGGAAGGAAAAACAGATTGATACGTTAGGATTAGAATTACTTACCTCAGTATGAGCTACTATTTAACTTATTGTGGATATTAATAGACATATAGATACAGATAAAGACTGTTGATTGAGAGAAACAATAGAGGTTAAAATTGAAGTAAATGAAGTTTGATTTTGGGAATAGAATTGCTATAGGAATACATGTGCCATGTTAAACTATGGACGTATTCAAAGAAGTTGAGGCAAGGGAAGTTTTAACAGGCAAAAATGAGGAAGACTAGACACAATAATTTGAAACAGTAATCTCTGGACTCGGTGATTTATAACAAGAGTGAACTCAGTCCTAATTTGAACATAGAGTTGTGTCCTAGCTGAAGTCCTTTTTGTATGAGGTGGACTTCATGCAAGGTTTGTGGTCCTGGTATTCTTCTGTGATTACTTCTATCAGGCAATTATGAGTAAGAACCCTTCCTAAATCACCTCTTGGCTTTTAAAAATTGCTTTTAGGATTGACATAAGTATCTCCATCTTGATTTTGACAAGTTTCATGAGAATAGATAGAGATGTGTTGTATGAAAGTTCTCCAGAGAAACAGAAAAACAGAACCAATAGAGAGGGAGTGTGAGAGAGATTTTAATTGGCCCACACTATACCATTGTAAGGGTTGGAAATATGTAGCACAAACTGGCAGCCTGGAAATTCAAGAAGTTGATGGTGCAGTTTTGGGTCTGAAATTTGCAGGCTGGAAACTCAGTCAAGGTCTCTATGTTATAGCCTTGAGGAAATTCCTTCTTTAGGAAAGAAGGTTTTTGCTCTTAAAGCCTTCAGATGACTGGGTATGGCTCACCACATTATAGAGGGCAATATCCTTTGCTCAAAGTCTATTAATTTAAATATTAATTACACCTAAAAATGACCTTTGTGGAACATCTAGGCTGACATTTGGTCAAACAACTGAGCACCACAGCCACTCAAGTTCACATATAACATTAACCATCACACACACAAAAGTTAACAATTATTTATCTGTTTATATATATATATATTTCTCTCTCTCTCTAATATACACACATATAATTCCTTTCTCTGTCAACTAACTGAGAGGGTCCAGAGTTATGACACTTAGTAGTGATGAGCACATCCAGAACCCGAATCTTGATTCCTAATGCCATTCTCCAACAAAAGAAAGCAATGCTTCTTAGAGAATGGTCGATTCTATGACTGAAGCAGGAAATCCAGGCATGTGTCACTGAATAGGACACATTTTAAGAAATGCATCATCAGGCACTCTTGTCATTGTGTAAACATCATAGAGTGTACTTACACAGACTTAGATGGAATAGCATACTATACACCTATGCTATGTGGGAGATGTATGTTACTCCTGGGATCATGATGAACAAAACAATAAGAGATTAAATCAAGCACAGGAAAAAGATGCAATCAAGAGACTCCATAAACATGAGATGTATAAGGTTGCTGCCAGCATAGCACATCACACTGTTTACAGTTTTATAAGTTAAAGGAATACAGTCTAAAATAACAATAAAAAGCATAGTGTAGTAAACACACAAACCAGTAACAGTTGTTTACTGTCATGCCTTTGCACTGCGGCAGTGTGGTAGATTTGTTTTCACTGGTATCACCACAGACACATGAGCAATGTGTTGCACAATGACAGTATGATGGCTAAAATGTCACTAAAAAGAGAAGGAATTTTCAATTCCATTATAATCTTATACAATCACTGTCATATATGCTGTTTGTTAACTGAATGTCATATGCAGCACATGACTGTATTTTGTTTTGTAGGTCTCAGACTTCTGTATTTAATTATGACTATTTGTTAGGATTTTGACAGAGTGAAAATAAATAAAGTGTTCAATCTGCCAAGTTTAATTGGAAGTTTCATTGATCCTTCCAAGCTCAAACATTCTGCAGAATATCTGGCTCCTCTATACATACCCTAAGATCCTGGGGCTTAGCACTGGCCTGGAGGCTTCTGACAGATGTAAACTAATCACAAAATGGGTAGGAAGGATAGTAGAGCTGAAAGATCAAAGTCAGAATCCCAACCTCACCACAGCTCAGATTCCCCTGGAAACCCATGTTGTCATAACCCTGAAGGAGAGATGATGACACAATACAGGTGAACTGTTCTGACATCATCCTATCCAGGCCGGAGGTGGGTCCCAATGTTCTGCCCCTCTGGGGCCCAGAGGCACCTCTCAGTGGAGCCCAAGTCACCATCTGGCCTCATTTTGTCATGATATACCAATGGGAATTAATTCCATGGGTTTCTTATCACACACTGACTGCTAAAAGCTGAAGCCCAGAGTGACCAGAATGTGGGCTGGGAAGCTTGAGAAAAGATTCCATGCGACCACAGCTCCTGGAGTCGTTGTTACTCAGGGCTCTGACCCTGTTGGAGCCGGGAGGGTGCTGTGTGGGATTCTGCCCTCAGCAGCTGGCTGAGAGTGCTGCCACCTCACTGTACTCAAGGTGACAATCTGGCCAGGAGAGGCTGACCTGGGGTGTGCCCCCACCATGCAGGAGCCTGTTGGAGGTGATGTCAGCACTTCTGGATAAAGTTTGAGTGCCGGTCTGAAAGGCCACCCCTCTCAGCAAGAAAACCATCTCAAAGTATCAGCAGCCAGCACCCTGTCCCCAGGCGTTAGATGGTGTCAACATCCCGGAGTTAGATGGTGTGTTAACTCCTCCAATCACTGAGTTTTGCCTCATGAAGGAAGCTAAGGTTTATGGGATTTACTTTCTTGTCTCCCTGTGAGGGACATCCAGACCCAGGCCCCATTTCTCCCAACCTGCCCTGTGCCCAGACCCTACCTCACTCTGCTCTCTCCTTCATTCTCTGGGTTCTGAGCCCTCCTCAGCCGTGACACTCCACAGCTCTGCAGCCTCAGTGAGCCCTTCTGGGTGCAGCAGTGGGTGTAGGTATAGGCAGTATACAGGTGGTACAGGGCACTAATAGCAATCATGTAAATATCTCAAAGGGATACGTGCACCCAGAAGAAGCCTGGGGAACCCACTTCTGTCCTGACCTGCTTCAAGAGACTGCCTCAGGGAGGGCCTGGGCCCAAAGCCAGCCAGCCAGCCAGCACCCCTGAGCCACCTACTGGTGCTCCCAACCAGAGGGCCTTTGTTTGTGGACACCTGTGCAGCCTCCCCAGCTGGGCATCCTGTGCCTGTCTCAGTGCTGCTGGGGACAGCTTCTCTGTAGAGATTTCACTAGCCCTTCCATGTCCACCATTCACGAGCTGCTCTGTGCCCAAAGCCTGGCTCCAGGACAGAAACAGGGGCTCCAGTGCCTGGGCATCCCACCGATTTATCTAGTGCTGGTGGGGGACCTCCTGGTCACACTCCTCTGCTGAGGCCTCTGTCTCCAACGTCAGGACAGCTGCCCAGTTCCTCTAACCCCTTGGGGAACTGACCTAAGGTCACGGTCCTCCCCTCTGCGGTGTCTGTCCTGCAGATCTGTGACACACTTCCTCAGTGTATTTTTCCATTCTCCCCACTGAAGGCCCATACTGCTCCTTCCGTCTCCCTCTTGGGTTTGCCAGGTGCTGCCTGTGTCAGGAAGAAAGGAACTCCTGGAGGCCCAGAGCCCAGAGCAGCAGGCATGGAGCTTCACAGGGAGCAAGGGAGGCCATGAGGACTGCTCCTTCCCTCTCCCACAACCCTCACCCAGGCAGGTGTGGTGAGTCTCAAGGCCGCTCAGCTGCGCGTCCTCCAGGAAGAGGCTCTGCTGAATCTTCATGTGTGTATGACGGCATCCCTTGTTTTCTATCAAGATATGTTCTCTATTTATCAATAAAATCAATGACACAAATCCCACACCAGGGGCTGATTTGAAATCTCTGCTGGGAAGCCCATCCCTTTAACTGCCTCTCTCTTTGCTCAGCTCTCTCTAAAAGGAAATCATGCAGGCCTTGTGGGATGCAAAGGGCATGTTCCTGTAGCCTGGCCTTCCTCAGCATTATCTTTTCTGGGTGGCTTCAGTGGGAATGGATGGCTGCAGAGGCTGAACCACTTGTGTCCACACACAAGGGACCTCTGGTTGGGAGCACCAGCAGGATAGGGATGATGGCTCAGGGGTACTAGCCAGCTGGCTTTGGAACCAAGAACCAAGGCCCTGCTGTCTCCATCAACTCAGTACCTGCCAAACCTGGAGCTGCAATCTAGCTGGTCACTGGGGAAAGTCCATTTTGGAAGAAGCAGCCTCAACACAGGCTCCTCTGGATTATACAAGGAGTGAGGTGGGCACTGAGCAGTCCCACTGGAGGATCCCTAGGGAGATCCCTCGTAAGGCTCTGAGGCAGCAGGGCCCAGGCAAGCACTCTCAGGAAAGGATCTGCAGCCAATCTGAAGGAGGAACAGGCCAGGGTTTCTGGGATAAATTCCATGGAGCACCTGTCTCTACCCTGGAGCAATGGAAGCAGGAGGCCAGGTCCCCAGGTGGACTCACCCAGCACAAGGTCAGCACAGGGCAATGGACAATTTGAAACTAAGGACTTTGTACCCAAGGACCTCCACCCCTCTATAGGGAGTCTCGCTTAGGGAGAGTTTGAGTGCCAGTGGAGCTCTGGCAGGTCACCAGAACACAGTTAGGCTAGTGGTGCACCATGATGGCTTTAGGTAGAAATACATTTTTGGTTGTGAGGTTGGAGCAGTCAGGGTGTGGTCAGCAGGAGGGATAGAGAGCACAGGAACCTAGAGGTGGACATACCTTTGTGGATTGGGGCTAGGAGGGTTCTGGATGACCTTCTGAAGTCATAACCAAGGATAATGGAGCTGGGAAGCCTTGGAAGTTGCCTGATACAAGCTGACAAGAATGGTGTTGAGGGCTAAAAATGCCAGGCAGATACACACATCCCTGGGTGGCCAGCTCTTGGGCCAGTTATCATGGGACAGGCATGATAGTCTTGGTTGGAGTCTGGAGAGCTTCAGCAGAAGTAGTTTCCATGGGTTCCAGTGACCAGGCTTTGATATCAGGCACAGATGCAGGACTTGGGCTCCCCCGGGACAGTATGGGCTCACTCTCTTGTAATCCTGCAGGTGCAAGTCACAAAGAGAACTGCAGAAGCAATAAAGTTTGAAGGCCGGGATCTCAGGGGCTCAGTCTTCTTTCTATGGCCCTGAGACTCCTACTTCTAGGAGATGCACCTGCTAGACAGGTCTGGGTTACTTGGCCAGGGACCTCTTGGCATGTAGTCCTGAGCTCTGGGCTTTTCAATTACAGAACAGACATGAACTCCTGGTTCATGGTCAGGCAGAAGGACAAACCAGCTCTCTCTGAAGGTTAGTTGTCTGCTCTCCAGTTACTCTGCAACCAGCTAATACTTTTCTGACGTTAGTTGTGTGTCAAGTCCTGCACCTGGCACTTTGAACCCAGTGAGAAGACAGCTTTCACATCTCCACTATGCCCTACCATGGAAACCCCTAGACTCAGCATAGATCCCAGATAGAATGGTTCTTCCTAGGCATCCTGAAAATGGCTCCTGCCAAAATCAATGCAGAGTCTTAAAATACCAAAATAGTTCTGGTACATGATGATATTTGTGGAACTGAGTTCAAAATTGAGGTATGTGTCTTAGAGGGAGGGAGGGTACTGAAGCTGGAGAGAGGCTCCGGTCTTCAAAAGGAGATTGGCTCAAATAGCCTCTGACCACAAGGGACAGCACTGGAGGGTGAATCTGGGATTCCTGCTCAAGGCTGGCTCAGGACTGAGGGACAGAGGATGCTGGGATCAAGAAACATCCCTGGCAAGGAAAGACCTGGCCTATGGCTGCTCCTTGGTGAGACCTGGCTCCATACATGGCTCATACTTCCCAGGCCTAGGAAGCCAGCATGTCCATCCATGTCCTCCAGTTAGGCCCTTGGGAAAAGGACAGGGACCTGCCAGGCCCAGGACACCAAGACCAGCTTGGTTCTGGTTGTTGCCCCTCCTAGGCCCTGAGGGTCAGCCTTCCTTGTCTCTTCCCTCCTTACCTGTGCAACACTGTAGTTTGTCACCATTTCTATAAATCACTCTGCTGTTTAAACCTAATCTCATCCTAACACAATGATTATCCTTCAAATGATAATCTCAATGTGCTCAGGGACTTTTTCCCCTCTAAATACAGTCTCCGTGAAAGATGATTTAGAGAGTTTTTAGTTTCACTAAGCAGATCATATCCTACCAGCCCTCCCCATGCTGTCCCTAGGCTGGTCCATTCCTGGGGAGGAACAGTTTGAAACTGTTCTCCCTAAAGCCCAGCTGGTGGAACCCTGCAGCTTCAGGTAACACCTTTTTCTTTGCAAAACCAGGTCATATGCTTTAATTTATGCTTGTAGATTTCCTCGTTGTTTTATCATCTAGATGTTGCCACCTTTATCCCAGGGCCACTTTGTGTCTTATATTATGTCTGAGGATTAATATGGCCACACCACCTTTTTTTTTTTCTTGTAGCATTTACATGGACAGTTTTTATCCCAATCTCTAATCTTTTGCCCTCTTATACTTCATTGTGACTTTTGTGAAGCAACATCTGGCTAGAATTTGCCTTTGTGTTCAATCTGACAGTCTTTGTTTAAATCATTTACCATTATTGCTTTTTACTTGATCCATTAAGATTTACTTCTGTCATCAATTTTTTTTGTGTTGATCTTTTCTAAACATATATTTCCCCTCTTTTCTCCTAATTTCTATGAGAGTGACAGAGTTTTCTGTATTCTCTTTCCTCCTCTTAATGGTTAGAAGTTGTAGGCTGATAATGCTTCCCAAATAACTCCACTTCCTAATTCCCAGAACCTGAGATTAACTCATATGGCAAAAGATGAGATTAAGTTTAGCTATTGTGAATTGTGCTGCTATAAACATTGATGTGGCTGTGTCCCTATAGTGTGCTGTTTTTAAGTCCTTAGGGTATAGACCAAGGAGAGGGATAGCTGGGTCAAATGGTAGTTCTATTTCCAATTTTCCAGGAAATCTCCATACTGCTTTCCATATTGGCTGCACCAATTTGCAGCCCCACCAGGAGTGTATGATTGTATCTTTTTCCCTACATCCTCGACAACACTTATTGTTGTTTGTCTTCATAACAGCTGCCATTCTGACTGGAGTGAGATGAAATCTTAAAGTAGTTTTAATTTGCATTTCTCTAATTGCTAGCGATAATAAACATTTTTTCATATATTTGTTGATTGATGGTACATCCTCTTCTGAGAAGTGTCTGTTGAGGTCCTTGGTCCATTTATTGATTGAGTTATTTGTTTTTTTGGTGCTTAGCTTTTAGAGTTCTTTATATACCCTAGAGATTAGTGCTCTATCTGATGTGTGAGGAGTAAAGATATACTCCCAAGATGTAGGCTGTCTATTCACCTCACAGATTGTTTCTTTTGCTGAGAAGAAACATTTTAGTTTAAGTCCTAAACTGTGGAACCAACCTAGATGCCATTCAATAGATGAATGGATTAAAATAACATGGCATATATACACAATGGAATATTACTCAGCAAAAAAAGGGAATAAAATCATGGCATTTGCAGGTAAATGGATGGAGTTAGAGAAGATAATGCTAAGTGAAGTTAGCCAATCCCAAAAAACCAAATGCCAAATTTTTTCTCTGATATAAGGAGGCTGATTCATAGTGGGGTAGGGAAGGGAGCATAGGAGAAATAGAGGAACTCTAGATAGGGCGAGGGTGAGGTGGGAGGGGAAGGTAGAGGGCATGGGGTTAGAAATGATGGTGGAATGTGATAGACATTATTATCCAAAGTACATGTATAAAGACACAAATGGTGTGAATAGAAAAACAACCAGAGATATGAAAAAATTGTGCTGTATATGTGTAATAAGAATTGTAATGTATTCTGCTATCATATATAAATTTAAAAAATGATGAGATTAAGTTAAGGACCTTGAGAGAAGATACTTTTCCTGGGTTACCCAGATGGACCTTAATGCCGTCAATCCTTGTAAAAGAGAAGCAGAAGTAGTTTTGACTTTTAACTGAGACCCACTTAGCTAGAAGGTCCTGTGAAGATGGCGGCAGGTATTGGGATGATGTGACTACAAACCCAGAATATTGGGGCAGTCACCAAAGCTGGAAGAGGAAAAAAAAGGAAAAGAAAGGAAAAAGAATTTTCCCCTAGAGCATCTGGACATTTGATATCTGTCTTCTGGCTTTAGGACTGTGAAAGAATAAGTTTCTGACATTGTAACCCAACAAATTTGCAATAATTTGCAATAGCAGCCACAGAAAACTAATACAGAATTATATTTTCTATTCTTATGACTTTGATACATTTACCAGGAAAAAAAAAACTTGGAGACACAGTGAAGTGTCTGAGGCCAGCCTTGAACTTGCCATCCTCCTATCTTGGCCTTCTTGGTCATTGGGATTACAGGTGTGTGTGCCACTGTGCCCAGCTTTACCCTGAAATATTTAATGTAGATACTAGAACATGTATTCTCTTTGCCTGGATATAGCCAGTATTTCTTTCTGTCCTTCTCCTCAATCAGAACTGAGCATCCTAAACTTTGTTCTTTGGCTTATTGGCTTTGCCTTGCTCATACTGCCATGAATTAAATTTTTATTATTTTTATTAATTGTTTATTATTTTTTACATCTTTCAGTAGATCTATCTACATATTTATCAACTTCTTTGCTATTATTTTTTTCTTATATAAAATATATGTAACTAAAATGCCATCTTTAAATGTATAATTCAGTTATATTAATCACGTTCACAATGTTGTACAATCACCATCACTATTTTCAAAAGTTTTTCATCATCCCAAATAGAAGGTCTGTACCCCTTAAGCAGTAACTCCTTGTACACCACTCCTGGTTTTGGTAATTTCAAATCTACTTTGTCTATGAATTTGCTTATTTGGGGTATTTCATGCAGTAGAATCATATAATATTTATACTTTGGTATCTGGTTTATTTCACTAAGCATAATATTTTCAAGTTTCATCCATGTTGTAGCAAATGTTAGAATGTCCTTTGTATGATTGAATAATGATCCATTGTATGCACAAATCATATTTGTTTATTCATTCATCTTATGATAGGAACTTGGTTGTTTCTACCTTTTGTATTTTTATAATTACGGCTATAAACTTTAGCATACAAATATTTTGAGTCTCTGTTTTCAATTCTTTTGAGTACACACAACTGCTAGGTCATATGGTAACTAAGTTTTGTGAGGAATGGCCAAACTACTTTTCACAGAAGTTGTACCTTATATCTCACCAACAATATGTGAGAATTTCAACTTCTCCATATTTTTGTTATTTTCAGCCTTTTTGATTTTTGCCATTCTAGTAGGTATAAAGTGATTTCATCATAGTCTTGGGTTGTATTTCCCTAAAGATCAGTGATGTTGAGCATCATTTCAAGAAATGTCTATTCAAGTCTTTTGCTCATTTTAAATCTGGGTTGTTCAGTTTTTTAAATTAATTTTTAGAAGTTCTTTATTCTGAATATGAAATTATTGTCAGAAATATGTCTTACAAATATTTTATTTCATTCTGTAGGTTGTCTGTTTATTTTCTTGATAGAGTTTTTTTCAGTTATAGATGGACACAATGCCTTTATTTTGTTTATTTATATTTTTGTGTGGTGCTGAGGATAGAACCCAGTGCCTCCCATGTGCGAGGCAACTGCTCTGCCACTGAGCCACAATCCCAATCCTTCTTGATAGTGTTTTGATGAATGAAGTTTTAAAGCTGATGGAGTCCAATTTATATATTGTTGTTAGTGTTGTTTGTGCTTTTGATATTTGTTATGTTTACTCTTAAATCTCTCCCAATGGACTATATGCTAAAGACTTGATCCCCAACCTATGGTGCTATTGGGAGGTAGTAGAATCTTGAAGAAGTAGGGCCTAATGGAAGGAAGTTAGGTTAGAGGGGGACATGTCCCTGAAGGTGCTACTGGGACTCTAGCCCCTTCTCCCTCTCTTTGCTTCCTGGCAGCCTTGCTTTCCTTTTTTATTTTTCAGAAGAATTTGAGAAGGATTTATAAATTAAAAAAATATATTTGGTAGAGGGGCTGGGGTTGTGGTTCAGTGGTAAAGGGCTTGCCTTGCATATGTGAGGCACTGGGTTCCATCCTCAGCACCACATAGATAAATAAATAAATAAAGGTGTTATGTACAACTACAAAACTAAAAAAATTTTGTAAATATTTTGTAGAATTTGGTGAAAACATTTATTCCTGGGCTTTTCCTCAGAGAAACTTTTGATTCCATCTCTTTACTTGTGTTTCTAGGAAATTCTCCATTTCATCTAGGTTACCTAATTGATTTGTGTACAATTTTCTTAGTTTTTTTTCTTGTAATCTTTTAAATTTTTTTTTGTTGTTGTTATTCCTGAAGCAATGCCATGTGTAAAAACTATTTAGACAGAATCTGTATTGTATTTGGTATTACAAGTAATCTAGAGGTGATTTAAAGTTTATAAGAGGATTGCATAGGTTATATGCAAACACTACACCATCTTTTATGAGATTTGAATATTGGAGGATTTAGGTGTTGGGGAGGGGATTTCCTGGAATCAATCCCCTTTGGGTACCAAGAGAAAACTGTGTATTGAATTCTTACTCCTGTTTGTTGAGGTAGCTGTCTCCTGCCTCCTTCCCGATCATTGCACGGCTAACATACACTGTTTCTCACTCTTCATTTCTGTCCCTCAAACCCAGCTGTATGTTTAAAATGTTTGCTATATTTTGCCATACCTTCTCTGAAGTGTGTGTGTGTGTGTGTGTGTGTGTGTGTGTAGTGAGGTCGTTTCCAGTGTCTCCAGAACACAGCATTGCTGAAATGGAATCCACTCTGCCCTTTTTGTCGACAGAATACTGAGTTCACAGTAGGAAACCTACCTGTTGGTTGTCACCCAGGGACTGGGGGTGAAGTTGGGATTTCATTAAATGAAATCCTCTTCACTTCTAGTCCAATGCTGCCTCCTGAACTAATTTTCCTTCAAGTACTTGAGTCCTGTGGTTTACAAAGTAAATTTGAGGAAGAGGGATTCTGAGGCTCTCTCTCCCTCCAAACCTAGGACCTTCTAGGTATTTGATTCTACCCAATTCTGAGATCCCAGACACTGACAACACATGTATCCAGTGGATTCTCCCGGAAGCCACCTCCCAGTAATACATCTGTACTACTGACATCATTTACAGATGAGGTTACTGAGGCTCTAAGTAGCAAAATGATTCACTCATTTTTAACTAGCTCCTAAACAGCAGAGCTGGAACTTCTGCTTCCTACTCTGGCAGTCTCCACTATAAACAGTGTGTCCCTATCTTACACCTTGGCAGGAAACAGTGCATGAGGCAAAGCAGGGGATTCCCAGATCAGGATCAGTGCTGCAGGTCTGGGTTCAGGCTCTGAGAGGAGCCTTGGCTCAATGAGCCATGGTTTAGTTCCAACCCTGTGCTGAACCATCTCCATCTATTCCCCATGGCAAAATCAGGAGGAGTGCCTCCCACGGGCTGGGATCCTGGGAGATAGGTGTAGGAAATATGAAGTCAGATCAGAAAGATGCCTCCAGTCTCCACCTCCCTCCATGGGTGCCTGGGCAAAGGGCTCCGTTCTGGGTCCCTCCCTGGTCTTAGTTTCCTGGCATATAAAACAGGATCGTATGATTTGTCCTGCCCTGTGCTTTCTCTTAACTCCATATCTGTTTTTTTCAGATGCTAGGAAGGTATCATTGCAGAGGCTGGAAACAGGGGTGGGGCCAGAGAACAGATGCAAGGTATATTAGTTATCAGGAATCCCTAGAATTATAGGGAGACTGGGCTACAAGTTTCCATGGTATTGGGCATAACAAATTGCTTTGACCTTGCTCGTCCATCTTGTGGTGGCTTGCCTGGAGTTCTGGGCTGAGAGAGAGATCTTGGGGACTTGACTGGTCTCAGTGAACATGGGAGCTCTAAGTGGCTTCTGTTGCCCACTGAAAGGGAAGCCAGAGTGAAGGTGGTGCCCATCTCATATCCACAGAAGGAGAAGAGAGAGCAAGGACAGGGCCTGCAGACTCTGCCGCAGAGCCCAGGCCTCCCACCCCCAGCACTCTGGAACTCTCCAAGCCTCCTCCAAATACTGGCAGGTTCAGCAGTTGTGGCTCCGTCCATACTGGGAGTATGGATTAATGTGGTGTTACATATTGCATGAAGCAGCCTGCTGATGAAGCACACCAGTGATTCTTGCTTACAGGCAACCCCGCCTCTGAACTCAATGCCCAGAGGATCCCATTAGCTCTACTTGGCAGGTCGATAGGCACCTCAGCGAGGCCTGGAGGGACTATTGTGGGGCCGAGGATGAGATGCTGCCCTGAACGCTTGTGCCCTGGGAGGAGTGTACCTCACGGGCATAACCTTGTCTGAGCTACCCCAGACACACCCTGAGAAGCAAAATACAGCCATGTAGAGCTAAAAGTCCAAGACTGGCATATGTGGTGACGGTTCTGTGCCCCTGTGTCCCTGATCCCAGGAATGGTGTGTTGGTATGGCTTCATGTAACAGCCCACTATGACCTGCCCAGACCTAATTGGTTTCATGGTGCCCTGCCTGGGATCACAATTTCTTTCTGTCATCCCTGCCACCAGCTACTTGGCTGCCTCAATTGCCCACTGAGTCTTATGACCTCAGATAACACCTATCATGACCATCCTCATGGGCAGCTGACACCTGGCGGGGAAGGGAACTCTCAGGGGCATTTCACCTTCAGGCTTCGTCTTGTCCAGAACCATTCAAGGTGGGTCTCCATATCTTACCTGACCACATTCCCCAAGGATGCAATCTCCTTTGTTATAGATCTATTTGGATGAGAAGGCAAGGTGGAGGGAATGGTATTCACCAGGTCCTCCGTCTGGTCAGCTCCTTGGATTTGACCAGGGTGAGTGATAGATATATGTGTCCCCAGTGCACATACCCACTGCCACACACTCAGGATGGAAAAAGATCCATAGGACTGCAGGGTGGACCCTGTCGGGATGCCGCCTTTCACTTCCAGATGTTCTACCTCCCACCAGGTCTAAGATGTGAGGGTGATGGGCTCCAGCCTGGCAGAAGGCAGTCAGGAATCTTCCTATGAACTTGTGTCTGCCAGGTCCTTTGACTAGTGGTTCTGGGGCAAGCTCTCGGGCCATGTCTCTGAGCTATTAGTTTAGAGGAAGTGATGCTGACCTCTGAATCAGAGGGGGCTCAACCTGTGGTGCAGAGCAGGCCACTGTCCCATGTGGAGACACAAGAAGGAGGTCTATAGCTCAGCAGAGTCCTTTAGTGCCTGCCACATGTAGCCAAAATCTGCGCTTCTCCTCCAGAGGGTGATTGGTGCCCATGGTCTCCTATCCTCAGCTTTAAGTAGCTGCTGCCCTATGATCTGGCTTGGGCCCCTGGACAACTCTCCCTCTCAACTTGGTCTGGTATATGGGGAATGGTGCTGCCCAGATACTGGATCCCGGGGGGGTTGATGTGTTCTACTGGCCTCCTTGCTGGCTTCAGAAAAGCATTATACCCTGCCCTCCACAGGCCTGGATCCCATGTAGACAGCCTGTCCTGTGGCCTCAGCACATTGATACCATCCAACCTCAGTGCAAAGTACAAGGTACAAGGTACAAGGTGGAGCCTACCTACCTGCTCCTAGTATAGGGCCTCGAGGGTTTCTAACTGCCAGACTTTCTGGAATCAGGAGACTCAGAGACTAACCCTTGCTGCACCCCTCAATCCCGGGAGCACAACATGAGGTCACTCCAGATCCACACAGGCTTCTGTCAGCACCATCTTGGAGGCCTAAGTGTTGGTAAAAATGGAAAGTCAGTCCTTGGCCTGGCCCATGGAGAAAGGTACAGCCTGGGTATCACCCTCTAGGCTTCAGATAGAATCATGGTCAATGAAAGTGTCTTCATATTTCATTAAAGTAAATTACAGAGGGGTCTGGCTAGAGGCAGTGAAGTGCTGGGTGCTGATAGATACAAGCCTCCCTGTAAGGGGGAGGTCAGCCCGGGAGCCAATGGGGAGGAGCCAAGAACAGGTCCGCAGCTGGGTCATCCCCAGACTGTCACATCCTGGCAAGGTTTCTGAGCACAGGAAGGGGGCTTTTTGAGGTGAGTCCAGGCTGGGGGCTCAGAATCAGAGGACACTTTTCTCTCTGAACCCTGCCTGGGTGCTACGTCCTGGTTAGGGACCTGGTTAGATGACATCCTCATCATTTATATGCTTCTAGCACCTACAAACAGGAATGGCGGCTCTCCAGTTTCACAGGCCTGGAGGAAGTTGGGTGTGGGTGCAGGTGGTTCTCTGAAGCTGGGCTGACCTTTAGGAAGAGACCAGGTGTGAGCTAGAACCTCAGTGGGGCTGGCCTCCTGCTGAGGGTCCATTTATAAAGTTCAAGGGAAGTAACATATGGGGAATGGTGCTGCCCAGACACCGGATCCCAGGGGCTGATGGGCTCTACCCACCTCCTTGCTGGGCTCTTGGGTACCCTGGCTTCAGAAAAGCATTTCACCCTGCCCTCCATAGTCCTGGAGCCCATGTAGACAGCCTCTCCTGTGGCCTCAGCACATTAATACCATCCCTAGGTGGAAAGTCAGTGGATCGCAGCAAAGAAAGGTAGCATGTCAAGGATGTGGGGCTGGAAGTACCTTCTCCTCTCCAGTGACCACCCCCAACCTTCCTTCCATACATGAAAACTCTGAGATACCAGCAGGGACCTGGAAAGAGGCAGGCTTTCCAACAGCCCCATTCTGAGTATTCCTGAATCTTCCAGAAGTGCTGGGATGGGGCTGAGCGTCTCCATACCTCTTTCTTCCTCTGTCCTCTGGGGCTCAGATCTGAGGCTCCCCCCCCCCTTTGCCTCTCCTCTGGGCCCCTGTGCTAACAGCATGAGTGAGCATCCATTAAGGTCGAGATGACAGGAACTGCTACCAAGGAGACTTCCTTTGATCTTGGGGCAGCAGGAAGCAGAGTAAGTAAGAAGGGCAACCTTTCCCAACAGCCAGGGTTACTGATTCCAAATCCCTAGACCAGGGTGCACTTGGTGAGGGATTGGGAGAGAAGGGTTACAGGGTCAGGTCTCTGCATATGATTTGGGACATCTGCAGGGGAAGGGCACAGGCCTGGTTGGCTGTGGAAGGTATCTCAAGGGGTCTCACTGTGCTCTTATATGCTTTGGCCAATCCCAAAGAAGGTGAGGATAATTTGTTTTTCAGAACCCTTTCTGAATTTCTCCCTGCCCTGTATGGGGTAGTCTTTAGGAGTCAGCCTGAAATTAACAAGCTGTGTTGAGGCATCTTCCAGTGCCTCCCTCCTGCTACTAAGTTAGGGGGCTTGACTTCTGGGCTGTCCCTGCCTGCAGGACCCTCAGGGAGTTCCTCAGCAGCCACATCTCAGCTTATTTCTCATGAAATATGAGATCTTGTCCCTAGTCTGAGGCCTGAACACCCTCCTAAAGGCAGCCTGGGAGGGCTTGGGGACCCTGGGGTCAGGGCTATGGGGTGCAGAGAGCATCTGAGACATCAGGAGTACTTGGAAGGGCAGGCCTCCCAGCAGTCCAGGTGTGAGCACACCTGAAATCCTCCCAGTGCTGAAATTCTAGGGACCCTAGAATGTAGGCTGCCCCTGCCTGGTTCACCTGGGTTTGTCCTTGTGGATGCAGGTCAGCCATGGCCCAAGGCTGCTGCTCCTTCAGCAGGGTGCAGCACCACATGCAAGTAGTCCTAACTGTTCTCTCATCAAAGTTTATGACTGCAGGACTCAATACCCCATAGAGGTTGTGTGAGCTTGAGCAACAAATGGGGCCTAGACCAGGTGGTCATGAGGAGGTAATGGCTTCAGTCTTTTTGTTCTTATTGTTGCTGTTCTTTTTAGACATACATGTGGACTTAGTCATTTGATGATACAGATCATCCCTTGAATCTGACCTGGCCAGCAGCAGCCAGGAGCAAAAGCAGTGTAGGGAAGGACACAGGGAAACGCAGCACTCACCTGGTCCTCTGTTTGCCTTAGAATTGTCTCCAACACAGCAGCCGTGACTCCTCCTTGACCCTGCAAACCCCAGAATGTGGCTCACTGCAGGATCAAGAAAGGTAACCTGCTCAGTGGGACTCCCCACAGTGAAGTGTGCAAGGATCTTCAGGTCAGCTCCAGCCCCCTGGCCAGTTACTTGGATCTATGGCTTGGGCTTTCCAGATCCCTGCTTTGCTGCTATGATAGGGCTGGAGGGGTCTAAAAGCCAAAGACTAGCCGTGTTTCACAGAGGCAGCTACTGTGGCCAGAGGGGAAAGAGTTTTAGAGGTCAAGCTGGGAAGGGGGCTATGAAGAAGCCACAAGGCATAGGCCTCTCTTCTCCAAGGCAGGGCCAACAAGGCAGACCCCGAGCAGCTGGCAGAGTTCAGAGGCCTGCTTTGGAACATAGGTCCCTCCCCACAAATGACCCCTGCTCCTCCCCAGTTAGACACAGCAGCACACATTCCCAGGGACATCGGTGGGCTGGCAGGCTGGGTCAAGGGTGAACAGGAAGGGGCCAAGGGTAAAGTCATACCAAATCCAATGGAGCTCTGGCAAAGCCCTGCTAAGCACCTTGGCCTCCTAGGTGACCCGATGAAGTCTGTTTAGAAACATGTCCAGCCCTGGAGCCCACAGCATCATGGGAAGAGTGCCCATCTTGCTCACTATAGGCAATACAAGCCGCAACTCACATTTCTGAGGAGGACGTTGCTCAAGCCATCAGGTCGAATTCCAGCACCCAGCCCTCACCTTTTAAGACGTGGCAAGGGGTTGATAGTTTTCTCTTCTGCCAGGTGAAGTAGGGAATGCTCATCTCCTGGGGTCATTAGGAAAGCAGAGGAGACGATGTGTGTCAAGTACCCTCAGCTCCTACTCCGTGGAAAGCAAGGTTGCTGGGGTCTCCCAGGAAGATCTGAGCCAGGTGTGCAGGGCCCAGCAGGGACTGGAGAACCCCAGCCTGAGAGCACCTGCCTGATGAATCCCGAGTCCAGTCGATACCCTGGACTCCAGGAAAAGGGAGGTTCAGCAAAACTAGGCAGCTCAGCCTCCACTGAGAAGCAGGAAGTATCCCGGGGGGGACAAGCACCAGGCCATAAACGCAGAGGGGAGCGTCCAGCAAGAAAAACTAATGGTCCTTCAGTGGGAGAGGCAGACAGCTGGGATTCACAGGCGGACTTCCAGATCGATACTTGTGTGCTGATTTGCTGAAAAGGCTTTTATGAAGTTTAAGCAGAGTTCATTGTTAAATACTCTTATGTTCAAAGGATGTGGGCGGCCGTATTAATTTCTTTTCTTTTACAGATCAATAATTACATTGCTGATTTGCTTAAAAGGCTTAGGTCGAGGCAGGGGTGAGGGAAGCGAGCCTCACCACTCCAGGGAGCATGGCTGAAGGTCCAGGAAGCACCCCACTGTTTGACAGTGACAAGGGACAATGGACATCCCACGTGGCAGCCAGTCCAGGGTGCCCTGCAGTCCCCAAGCTTTCCTCTGAACTCGATTCTCTCCTCTCCTTACAGTTCTTTCTCAGAACTGAGTATAATACTATGATCTTGCTCTTGGGGATCTGCCTGGCCACCTCCTCTCTTCTCTGCAGTCCACTCCATGGACCCAGCTCAGAGGACATGGGAGAGGAGGTCTAGCAAGAACTCTGAACTGGGGCAGGGATAAGTAAGATGGCGGAGAGCCCCCAGTGGCCTGGACCAGTGCCAACACTGCCTTCAAGACAGGAACAGCAAGGGAGACAGGGAATCTGTACCTTAAGAAGGTGTCACACTCATGGGGAAGAAGGCAAGGCCATGTCACTATGAGCTTTTTCTTAGCTCTTATTGTTGGTATTGATTAATGGCTCCTCAATGTCACAAGATTTAGGGAGTATGACTGGTGTGTGAGTATGCCAGTGGATCTGGTAGGCTCAGGGGCATCTAAAGGTGTTTTGGGTGCTGCTGACTGCTGTTGTCCCTGTTTTTCTCTAGAAGATATTCTCATACCCAGGAACTCTGGTGGTCTGTATTATGGATTGGGACGTGGGAAACTGTAGGCTTGGGATGGCTCGTTCCTGCCCTATAATAGGGTTGAAGGTTGTACCTTCTTGGGCAGCCTGCCGGAGGTCTAGCGGCAGGACCCTGGTCACTTAATTTGACCCCGTGCTCAGGGGCTACAGGACACATTTTATTAGAGAAAACAAGCAGAGTGGCAAGAGACATTAACTTATCTCATCTGGATGGTCAAGCGTTTCCTTGTCCAGGCCAGGATTTGTATCATTGTTTGGTGCTGTGTAGGGAAACCACATCAGAATTCAGTGTTGAAGAGTACCTGTAATTGATGAGTCGTGTCTATGTGGACATAGCAATGACAGTGGTGACACAGATGTCATATATTTTCAGCTTTCCATGGATCATAGGATCTAGCACTAAGAGCACTATGCTGTGTGAGGCCCAGTTTGCAGAATCTCCTGGACAAAAGCCTCCTGGTGGAGCAGCTCCTGGGCTCTCCTCCTGACCCCGCACATGTACACAGGTGCAAGTATGCTGTTGGGAGGCCATTATGAATTCTATTTCATCTAATAGCCTGGTCAGGAAATGGAAGAGTATATTACAGATCATTAAGTGGGTAAAGGAATTTGACAACCTTTGATCCGAGTTGGGAAAATAGATGGCATGAATTAATTTACAAGCTTGTGGAGAGAAGAAAAGTCATCCTTCAAGAAAAGTGACAGGCAGGGAGTTCACTCTTGTGGGACACATTCTGGGGAAGGCAGGCAGCAGCTCCTCTGGGAGTAGAGGGCTTGAAGGCCTGGGGTCGGGAATGGGAAATGGGAGGTGTTTATCAGAGGGCCCTGGCTTCCAGGATACCCCCTGTTCTGGTCAAAATATCACCAAAAGCACTGACAAGTCTTTCACTTTTTTTCTGGCCAGGGGAAGGGAATGGCCAGTTCTTGGGGCATGTCCACCAAGGCCAAGGGACAGCCTGGAGGTCAAGGTGCTTCCCAGGGCCAGGCCTTGTGTGTGATGTCTGGGTTCCTAGGACTGACCTGTGTGACCCTGTGAGGAGGTCATGGACAAGAGACCAAGGCCCAGAGCAGGAATGTCACAAAAGGCTCTTAAATCCAATGTCCAGTCGCAGACATTTCCACTGATGTCTAGCAGGTATACAAAGCACTTATTTTGATCTCCGTGCCCAAGGTGCCTCATCCCATCCCAGCTGAGCAGCTCTGTCTTAGGCCATAAGTCCTGGCCTCCCCCTGGGCACTGGCTTCCCATTCCCCATTTCCCAGGTACCAGCAGATCCCATGGCCTGTATCTTCCAAATATTCCCAGAATCTGGCCTCTCCTCATTCCCTGCCCAACCCCCTACAAAAGCCTATACTGTTCTCTTTTGACCACCTGGTCTAGAGAATCCCTCTCCTCTCTCCAGGAGCCACCGTGATCCTCTGAAACCTCAGTCAAACCCCACAGTGGCCACCTTAGGTTCACATGTTGCACCCCAGATCCCCAGTGTGGTGGCATTAGGAGGTGGGGCCTTTAGGAAACGATTAAGTCATTGAGTATGGAGCCCTGATGAATGGGATCAATGCCCTTATAAGAAGAGACATGAGAGAAACGATCTCTTTCTCTACCATGTGAGGATACCATGGGAAGATAACTGTCTGCAAACCAGAAAGTGAGCCCTTGCCAGAAACTCATCACACTGTCACTTTGATCTTTGAGAAATGTTTGCTGTTTAAGCCACCCCATCTGGAGTGTCTTGCTATGGCAGCCCAAACAGACTAAGCTAGCCCAGGATAGGACCTGAAATGTAGTGGGATTTCAGTATCTATTGAATGACTAATGGAGAATCCTGAGGAGGCCACACAGGCAGGAGTGGACCTGTGGGTCACTGGGGGCCATACTGATCCCCTGCACTTCATTCTCTTCTGCTCTGAAAAAGTTTCCATCCTGGACAAGGAACAGACACAGGAGCAGAAAGTTCTGTGAAATTTGGCATGTGCTATGATGGACACAGGTTCAGGGTGTGGGCATGAAGGGGAAGAGATGCCCTGGAGGAATCCTTCCCAAAGCATGAGTGAGCTGTTACCTGGGCAAGATTTGGGGAAGGCCTTCCAGCTAGTGAGCAGCATGTACCAAAGCTGAGCAGCATGACATTTCCAGGCCTAAATAGGTACAGCACAGCTGGGCCCAGGGCTGTGTGCCAGGAGTGAATGGCCCAGAGATGGGTCCGAGGCAGACAGGGCTAATCCTGGGTGTTTTTTGAGGGTAAGGGGGCACAACATCCTCAATATCCTAGCAGTCCACTGACTCTCAAAAGCCTTGGATACATAGTGAGGAATTTTAATGGCGAAGGTGTGATATCATTTTTTTGCATGAGAAAACTAAGCTGCTGGGCTGGGGATGTGGCTCAAGCGGTAACCTGCTCGCCTGGCATGCGTGGGGCACTGGGTTCGATCCTCAGCACCACATACAAACAAAATAAAGATGTTGTGTCCATCGAAAACTAAAAAATAAATATTTAAAAAAATTTTTTCTCTCTCTCTTTAAAAAATAAAAAAGAAAAGAAAAATAAGCTGCTAGTAGGTGTGAGGTGGATCAAAAAGGAGAAAGAATGCAGCAATAGCATAGCAATGGGGGAGGAGCACCATGACCCAGTCAGAAAGGGGTAAACAAAGTTAGCAAAGAGAGTAGACATGGGGGAAGCAGTGCCAGCAATTTTCTGGAGGATTCCCTACCCACCAGCTGTGTATTTTGACATGTTCCCTTATCTTTTCCACTCTCCATGTCCTCATCTGTAAAATGGGCTCACAAGGAGAATCTCTCTAGAGCAGACTGATGTTAGACCAGGTCGGTGCACAGAGTGTCTGCCTAGAGTCCTTGATCCTGGCTAGCTGACTCTGCCCCAGTGTGCCCCATTCCCTGAAAGGAACCATGTGTACAGAGCATCTCTGAGTCTCTGTCCTGGGACATTCATATCTCAGCCTGCCCATTAACAGCTCTGTGAGTCAAGGGCCTTGATGGGTAATGAGGCCTTTCTTGAAGAACACCCTGTGCTTGGCCAAAATGTGTCCTTAGTATGCATGGATGCTGCATCCATTAGCTTCAAGTGCACCATCATATTGCTGGAGCAATTGTTCCTCAAATAGAATTACTTCCCACAATTATCCTCTAAAAAGACAGGCCCTGGGATATGGACAGAGGTGGGGGGGGGCAGAGCCAAATCAAATCAGGACCTGGCTCATAGGAGATGGGTCTGGAACTAGGGTTTGTATGGTATGAGTGTAAGTGGGGACCTTCAAGGCCCTCAACTATGCTACCCCTGTTGCCCTCCACCCTAGTCCCCATTACATGGAGACTGGAGCCCCATTTAAGAGAGGTTGGTAAGCCAATCTGAGCAAGGATGCTGCTGAGTGAGGACAAAGGAGAGGCAAGCTCTAGGCAGGCTCTGGAGCAATCTGAGGAAGAGGAACAATAAAGCACATTCTCTCTGGATGGGGATGAGTCTATGTGGCCCTGTGGCCACCCCATAGTAGGCAGCGCAACGTGAATGATCTTGATACTCACCACATCACACATTCTCCTAAAGACTTATGTGCACTCTTTCCCTCATCCTTACCACAAACCTGGAGTGGATACTATGATTGTCCCATTCCACAGACGAGGAAACTGAGGCAGAGAGAGCCTTTAGTAGGCACATCTGGGGCACTGAGCACCTTCAAGACTCTATTTTGGGTCTGGTGGACGTAATAGTGAAGGAAAGAATCCAACATCTGGACTGCTGGGGAGGAAAGGGAGGCTGGTCATGAGTACATAGACAGAGACACGAGTCTGCTCCGTGTTAAGAGCCTCATAGAGGGACCCTCTTCATAGGAGGGGAGGAAAGGCCACTAAGGAAATGTCTGAGAGGAATATAGGCAGTTTCAGGGAAGCAGGATGAAGGATCAACAGCTCCAAACAGAGGGCAAGAGCTTTCAAAGGCCCTGACCTGGAATGAGCTGAGTGGTGAGGTCGACAAGGGTGGCGAGCAGGGAGGGCCTGACATTTGTCAGGTGGGAGAGGAGACAAAGTTGGGGGGTGAGCAGGGAGTGGCAGAGGGTGTTCAGGAAGGTGAGAAGAGTGGGTTTGGCCTGGCTGCAACCCATGAGACCCAGTGAGCATTTCAGAAGATTCTGCTGCCCCCTGCCAATCTGACCCCACCACGGTGGGGACCTGTGAATGCTCTCAGACCAGAAAACGCGAGACTGTGCCTCCTTTCTTTTGCTGCTCAACAAATAGTGGTCTCTCAGAATACTAGTTACCTTAAATTGAATCAGCCAGGACATTCTCTTATCTTGAGCCTGTTCAGAAGTGGGCTTGCCTCCACTGGTGTCTGGTCCCATGATTCAGTGCGCTCTCCTCCGTGGGGCTCAGAGGCACAAGCATGTCAGATTAGGATCTCGGTCAATATATGTTTTATTGTCCTTCCACACCAGTGCGGTGGAGCGTGATCGATTGCCCTTGTGGCTGCTGATAAGGAGCGGGCTCAGCTCGGTCAGACAGGCCCTCAGGCTCCACAAAGAGAACCCTGGACTCCCTAGCTCCAGAGAACTGTGCCCTCTCCCACACCAACACACCCTGCCCCCATACTGCCTGGTGATCTCAGGAAGGGAGAGGAGGGGACATCCTTGAGCAACACCGGATGAATCCCAGCACTTCTCTGGAGGTCAGTCAGAGAATAAGGTGGACCTGGTCAGGGCAGAGGATACCCTGTCTACTGCCCTGGGGCTTTCTAAACACACCAGGGAATAAATGTCACTTAGTACCATGGCTCTCATGTGTCCCCCATCCTTGTTGATCCCCAATCCTGAGTACACCTCCCTCAGCATGGAAGGGAGTCCTGCTGAGGGGCAAGGCCTTACTATCTGCTGGTGGCCTGGCCTGGACCCATCAAGTAGAGCACCTTGTCTTGGTGGGGTGGGGTGGGGAGAGATGTGGTGAGATGTCATTCTTCATGACACACTCTGAGCTGTGACTCAGAAGACCCCTCAGCACTGGAAGCCAAGAGGACCTTGGGGTACAGTCCAGAAACACTGTTGTGTTAAGATGTGTATTGCACCGTTTGTTTTCTTTCATTTGAGATGCTTTTTTTTGTTGTTTCAACCCTGTAAGCCTGCCCTACTCCAGGTTGGATGGATCTGTCTCCTCTCCTGGTCTGAGAGCTGTGCCTTCTGGAAGTTTGCATCCTGCTTTTTTGGAACAATGCCCTTCCCCTGTGGCAAGCAGCATGCAGAACTGACTAGCAAACAGGAGCTGACCTGCAAAGGGTCCTGCCTTGTCACCACTCTTCAATGCCCACCTCCAGGAGCGCTGTAGCACATATGGGACTAACCAAGGTTCTCCATCAATCCTTGGACCAACTCAGAGAGAAGGATGCTTTCATTCCCATTTCACAGATGAGGAAATTAAGTCTCAGAACTTCCTACTCTGTTTCCCTGAGGCTGCTCTTCCTCTGCTACCATAAAGTACTTTTTACCTCTTCTAGGTGGACCAGCCCAATGTCAGAACAATGAGTAAATATCGACCCTTAGTCTCCCTGTTCCCCCCACCCCCAGCAGGCATGACCTTTGCCCTGCCTTGGGATTCCTTGCAGGAGAATTTCAATAGGTGTGATCCCCCATATCTGCCCCTGTACAGGCCATGCCCCAGCCCTCTGGGTATCTCCAGGGACGCTCTGAGCACACTGAGACAGAAAACAGAGCTGGTATACCTTCACCTGTGAGCCATGGGTTCACCTGAATGGTCGGTGTGGGGGGCCTTTGCCTGATTTACCTGAAACTCACATTGCCCCTTTGCCCATCTACCCTGCTGTGAGGCACCAGGCTCCCCGAGCATGCTCCAGGGTAATTGGCTGCTGGGTTTCACCCTCTTCCCCAATTGGACCATCGAGCCCAGATATGATAGACCAGTAGCAGTCTCAGCCAAGGCCTAGAGATGCTGGCAAAGATGCATTTTTTTTTCCTTGCTTGTTTGTTTTTGCATGAAAAGACCCTCTGGAGTTCGCTGAGAGGACTGGCCTTTCTACCTCATGGTTCTGTCTCCTACAGAGGCCCCTCTTCCCACTCTCTGTCCCCTCCACAAGCTGTTTCTCACACTGGAACAATCACGTCCATTAGTTGTCATAGCAACCAAGACAGGGCAAAGTCATTTTCTAGAAGGGGCCCTGTGCAAATTATGGCATTACACCAACTTATTGCCAATCTTTTTAATTAAAACATTTTGCTTTCAACTCAGCTAATGGCAGAGATCAGTAAACAGGAGAGATTGAATTACTGATATTGAAGCTCCCCCATCTCTTAACAGGCTTAATTACTGGTGGGACCACAGTGAGGCAGAGGAGGGGTAGCTAACAAGCAGGTGGGCCAGACCCACGAGGCTGCCCTATGAAGGTAATCAAATGAAGTACATAACACGGAAAGGACATGCATTTTTTTTTTTAATTTTAACTCTTGTAGGACATAATGAGCTTCTAGAGTTATGACTACAATTCAGTTTCCAGGAACTATGATGTCACATTGCTAGCTGTTCAGTTTCCGTTTAACTGCCTGGTTTGACACCTGGATGCAGAACAGGGCATCTTGGGTGTAGGACTGACCAATAAGCCATAGACTCCAAGTGCCCCCAAAGCCAGGCCTCTTTCCTGTGAGGTGAGGAGAGCGGGGAAAGTTGCTCCCCTCCTCCCAGACAGTTAACATCCTCCTGACAAAATCCCCAGGGAACACTTTCCCTCAGGGCAGCTAGAAGCTGCTCAGCAGGAAATGCCCTCCGATGGGCCTCATTCAGTGAGGAAAAACAAAGGCCCCCAAGAGAAGGGTCTCACCCAGCCAGGGTCACACAGGGGCACAAGAACCCAGCCCATTTTCCAAGGGTCCTCTGTATATAATAAGTTGTTGTGCTAATTACAGTCATCTCCTTCATCTCATCTAGTTTATATAATACCCAGGTAGAAACTGTGGCTATTTTAAAAATGAAACTTCCTATTAAGTGAAACTTCTTCAAGTATGTGTGTACGAGAGACAGTGTATGTCCATAAGTGCATGTATAGGTAAATGGGTGTGTTGTGTGTACTTATGTGAGTGTGCATGTGAGTATAAGAATATGTGCAAGATGTGTGTGTGTGCGTGAATGTGCATGTCACATGAACGTGAGCACAGATACTTACTTCTAGGTTCTTTGCTCCTGAGTGTTGGGGGCCAGTTAGGGTTCCTGTTAACAGAGCAGAACTCAATTCCTCATGAATGAAATGAACATCACGGATTGACCTAACACCAGATCATAGAGAAATGTTTTAGTCAGCTTTTTAGCTGTTGTGACCAAAAGATCTGATAAGAACAATTTTAGAGGAGGAAAAGTTTATTTAGGGTTCCTGGTTTCAGAGGTCTTGGTCCATGGACAGTTGGTTCCATTGCTCTGGGTCCTAGGTGAAGTAGAACATTATGGTGGAGGGGTGTGGTGGAGGAAAGCAGCTAGCACCTGGCCTCAGGAAGCAGAGAAACTCTGTAGACCACCAGCAAAATACATACCCTAAAGGCACGCCCCAGTGACCCACCTCCTCCAGCCATACCCCACCAGCCTACAGTTACCACCCATTTAATCCCTATCAGGAGATTAATGTGCTGATTAGTTAAGGATCTCCTAACCCAATCATTTCACCTCTAAACTCTCCAGCATTGTCTCACACACTAGCTTTTGGGGGATACCACATATCTAAACCATAACAAGAAAGGTAAAAGAATAAAAAATATACCTAGAAAATCTTAGACCAAAACATTTTAAAACTGACATTGCCGGGTGCTGGGGGGCTGGATTGTGGCTCAGTGGTAGAGTGCTCGCCTAGCACATGCGAGGCCCTGGGTTCGTTCCTTAACACCACATAAAAATAAATAAATATATAAAGGTATTTATTATAAAGGTACCTTAATAATAAAGGTATTCTAAAGGTATAATAATAAAAAACCTGACATGGGAATACTAATAGCACACACAACAGATTATAGGGCAGAAAAAGCATCTGTGAGGATAAAGAGAGGCACTACAGTTATGTCTGCCAATAAGACTCACTAACTATGAAGTGGTGTGTATCTGATAAAAAATATTGGAGCAAGAAGAAACTGATAAATTTGCCACTTCGGTGAAGCTTTAAAATGTCAGAAATGGTTAGCTCCAGGAAGAGGGGGAAAAAAAAAAGAAAGAAAAAAGAAAGCAAAAGGAAAGGAAGTCTCATGAAGTTTCAGAGAAAGCTATCATACAGTTCACATTCTCTGACCATAATGTAATAAATTGGAAATCAACAATTAAGAAATACTTACATAAAAGAACATTGGAAGTTTACAAATATTCTCCTAAATGACTGAAAACAAGATGAATCTTAAATCATTCAGCATTGCAGAAAAGGAAACTAATATATAGCAAAATTTGTGGAATGTAGCTAAAGTAGGATTAAGAGGAGAATGTATGGTGTTTCAATACATACATTAGTTGAACAAGAAAGATTTTGAAGTATTTAAATTAAAATACTGAAAAAAGCATATAAAGAAGAACCAATGAGTAGAAATTAATTTAAAAGAATCTTAAAAGAAACAAGAGCATAAATAAAGCCCAAGACCATTTCAAAATTTTTAATTCTAAAGACATAGGTAAGGAAGAAAGGAGCTCTATTCTCAGAACTCAGGCATCTAAGTGCCGCCTCATTTCCTCTCCACCATCCGACTTGATCTCTGACTCTGGGCCAGTTACCCTTATTGTTACTGCCCCACCCACCAACGCTCAGGGTTCCCGGATGATCTTTAAGACTCAGCACTTCAATCTGTTCTCTATAAAATAGCAACATTAATCCCACCAGACTGTGCCCTGCATTCCTCACAAAAATACAGGGCAAACAAATAGAGCTGGTGCTTGGTCAACCACGGAGTTCTGTGTAATGTGCAAGATTCAATTTGAAGCTGTGTGTTAGAAACTTAATGCAAATGAGCGCTTGCCCACCTCTTTATTCACCCAGCATGTTGTTGAGCACCTACCACAAGCTATGCCAGGCATGGGTAGAGGGGAATGGACCCTTCATTTTCCACTCCTGGCCCCCAAATGTGAAGAAGAGGCTCCAAGCTAGGAATGCTCTACCTGACAAGATAAAGAATTATGTGAGTGTAAAGGATGAGACCACCCTCTTTGTATGCAGAAAAAGCATCTGTGAGGATAAAGAGAGGCACCACGGTCCTCTGTGGTCTCCAATTCACATCACCCCTTTTTCTGACCTCAGGGTCCATGCAGATGCTGGGGATCTGTAGGAAGCAGAACTTCCCTTCAAAGGATCTGACCCTAGAGGCCTCACTCAGGTACAGTAGCTTGGTCTGTTGGGATCTTTGGAGAAGCAGAGCCCAATAACCCCTGGTCTTTCCTAAGGCATATTAATAACTAGAATTTCCTTAAATGTCACCCTGTCCCAAGCTCTGTTAGTCAGCTGTCATTGTGAATAAAATACCTGAGATAAACAACTTTAAAGGAGGAAAAATTTATTTCAGTTCGCTGCCATAGTCCGGCTAGGTTAAATAACCGAGAGATGACAAGCAACTTGAAGGTTGAATCGAGAACTACTTTATTGCGAGTGAACTCAGCAGGAACTGAGAACTCAAAGGTAGTCGGCACCCAAGGTAGCAGGAGCCGCTTCTCTACAGGACTGCAGAGGTACATATACCCAACTAATTACACACAGCTTAACTCAATTGACATCGTCTAGACACAGCAGTCAGTCATTAAGGAATCCTCATCATCTTAATGGCTCCTTGGCGTTGGCTCAGAAACCACTCCTCCTAGCATACTGCCAGGCACCATTGTAACTTGGTTGTGGCCCTCATCAGTTCGCAATTTCAGAGGTTTCAGTCCATTGTCCCTTGGCTTTGTCACTTTGGGTCTGTGGTGGCACAGAAGATTGTGGTGATAGAAGTGTGTGGCAGAGAAGACTGTCACCTATGAGCAGCCAGGAAGTAAAGACAGTGAGGAAGAGACTGGGATTCCTAATAGCTGCTTCAGGGGCCTCAACAGCCCAACTTCCACTAGGCCTCACCTTCTAAAGGTTCCACCACCTCTCAACAGCACCTTTAACACAGGGCCTTTGGGGGACATTTCCAAACCATCAAACTCCTCACCACATACTTTTCTCAGTGAAGAGTATTTTCTCCTTTGCCTATTTTAAACCCATCTCACAGATGAGGGAATTAAGGCTCAAAGAGAATGAATACCATATCCCAAATCCCAAAGCACTAAGATGGAGTAAGGTTTGACTTGGGTTTCCTGACTCCCAACCTCACCCCCAGTCATTTGCCCTGGCCTGCCCTGGGCCACCCCACAGACAGAAGGGTAGACTTCTCTCCTTGGGGGAACAGGCAGTCACCTGTGTCCCACCTTCAGAGCTCCCCTGGCTTGGCTGTTTCTCATGGGCACATCCCTACTACATCAATCTTATCTGCCAGAAGAGCTTGCAACTGAATTACAGAAAACCCCCTTCTCCCAGTGGAGTTGGAGACCGGGAGAATTGCATTAACCCTGGATCCATTTCCCGCCTTGAATTCTCACCCTGCTTTACTGCCGATTTAGGAAATAGTGGTCACAGTAACAGTCACAAGTTCTATCAATCACCCGTTATCGGCGGCTCTCCACATGGAGGCTGTGGGCAAGTGTTGAGTGGGGGAGTCCATCTTCCTTCCCTTGATGTATGAGGGAACAGAGACCTGACCATCAAACCACTGGGAATTTCTCGTCTGCCCACGACGTATCCCCAAAGTGAATATTAATCAATACTGTAGATCCAATTCTTGACTTCAACCATATGGACAGCCTGGTAAAAATGGCCTCGTTATGCTCCTGGGAGGTGTTGTGTTCATGGTGCTGCTCTGGATGATTCTTTATGAAGGTGGGGATCTCTGTGCTGTGGACAGCTTTGAAATGATACAAGTTGCTCCTTCTGCCAGCACGCATGTGTCAATGAACACCTGAGTTCCCTGAGGTGACTTACCCCCTGGGTCAGGGTCTTTCTCCTGTTCATGCTGGACACTGCAAGTGCTGTTAGGTGGCTGAAAGTGGCTCTGTGAATGACAGATAGGGACATAGGAGTCATGAGGCATCCTTCTTTCCTGTCCTCACCAAGACCTTGAACCTTAGTTTCTACCTCTGGAATGATGTAGAGACCCATCCCATCCCAAGCATGAGTCTCTCTAGCCCAAGATTTGCTGGACTCTTCTCTGGACTTCAGATGTACCTGAGGGATGGCCAGCCTTTTTACATACTGGCCCTGGTCAATCCAATCCCCTCCTGGGGTTACTGGGATGGAGAAGTAGATTGCATGGCTGTAGCACTGGGTCCAGGGGATCTAGGAGAAGGCTAAGTCTAGTCCCATAGCAGGGCACGGTCCTTCCCACCTGAACCTGTCCCTGGCCCCCAGCTGAGACATATCTCCTGCCTGTGCCAGTGACAGTCTCTGTGAACATAGATGTGAAGTATGTGTGTGTGCTTGTGGTGTGTGTATGTGTGTGGTGTGTTTCTGTGTGGTGCGGTGTGCATGTATGTGTGTGTGGTATGGAGTATTGTTTGTGTGTATGTGCAGTGTATGTGTTTGTTATGCATGTTTGTGCGTGTGTGGTATTGTGTGTGGCATGTGCGTGGTGTGTATGGTATGAATGCATGTGTGTATATGTGATGTCTGTGGCTTCCGTGTGGGCTGTGGTGTGATGTATATGTACAGTGCTTGTGAGAGACAGTGGCATCCGATCTCAGTGGTCCTCTTGCAGAGTGGGTGAAGGTTGGAGATGGGAATGAGAAAGGGAAGCCCCCTAATAAACTGCAGACTCCACCAGCGTTTCCCCTTTTCTGGGGACACTGTGCGAGGGGTATTTTCCTGACCTTCCCTGCTGCCCCTGCCAGCTCACCAACACGGGTCTGTGTTCTTCTGCAGCTGGAGGACATGTAGAGCAGTGATAAATCCTGCCTGCCCACTGCCTGTCTCTTGATATCTCCTGAGTAGAGCATGGACTCCAGGTGGTGGTGAGTCCACTGGAGGTATGAGAGACTGGACAGGCCTGGTAATTGGGGATCAGAGGATTTGGGACACTAGCCCCAATCCCCCAGGGAAAAGCTGGGCAATTCACCCAGCCTCAAAGCTGGGAACACTGAGCTGGGCCCCTAAGCACAGGTTTTCTGGATTCTTGATGAGATAGAAAGGTGCCCTGTCCCCTCCTGCCCTTAGTCTGGGGAGGGGGTAGTTGAAGGTATCCACCTTAATGGTTTATTGTGTGATGAGTTCATTAGGGAATTTTTTTCCATTCAAATTTATTCTGATGCAGTCAGGTTGAGTTATGCTTAAACAGAATAATCTCAATTTTTACTGACCAGAAATGCATGTCTGGTGGGCAGTCAGGTGCATTTCAGAAATATGGTCCTGGAGTTTTCTCCAGAGTGAGTCCCAGCTTATGTTGAGCCCCTGAGACCTTCAAGACCCTGATCCTCATTCACAAAATGGAAAAAACCAGAACAATTGTGTCTTTGAATTGTCCTGAATGTTGGCTGAGGTGAATCACCAGTATGTGGCACAGCCCTCCATCCCAGTACCCTATCCATTGCACTTCTCACCAGAGGAGCATCCCACAGATGAGGACCGAGGGCCATCCAGAGCTCAGCGACTGCCAGGGTGAAGACAAGTGGACCCTGGTGGGGCAGCTTGTGATCCAGGGCTGTGTGAGGCCACGTGTGTGAGTGTGCAATGTAGGTGTATGTTATGTATGTATATGTGTGTATGTACAGTGCATGGTTAGGTGTGCATGTGTATGGTGTGGTGTGTGTGCCTGTGTGTGGTGTGTGTACATGTGTGTGGTATGTATGAGAGTGGTGTGTGATGTGTAGTGTGCATGTGCATGGTATGGTATGAATGCATGTGTGTATATGTGATGTATGTGGTGTATGGATGCATGAATGTGTACATATATGGTGTGTATGCATGTATATGTGGTGTGTATGATGTGTGCATGCATATACATGTATGATGTGTAGTGTGTGTGTGGTGTGTGGTTGAGTGGCATACACATGTGTGGCATGTGGTGCATTATTAGTGTGTGGTGTATGTATGTGTGGTATGTGTATATGTGAATGTGTGCATGTGTGTGATGATGAGTTTGTGTGCTGTGTATGTTGTATATTTGTGTGGTGTGTATGATGTGTGTATACATATATATGTATTGTTTATGTGCTGTGTGTATATGCATGTATACTATGTGTATGTGCCGTGTGTGGTATGCATGTGTGTGGTGAGTGTGGTGTACATGTGTTTAGTATGTACAGTATGCTTATGTGTATATGTACAGCATGTGATGCATATGTGTGTTGGTTGTAGTGTGTATGTGTACCTATATGGTGCTTGGTATGTGTGGTGTATATGATGTGTATGTATGTGGTATGTTATTTGTATGTGTGTATAGATGACATGCATGTTGTGTATATGCTGTGTGCATGCATGTGTAGTATCATATGTGTGTGCACATTATGTGTGTGGTATATGTGATATGTATGGTGTGTATGCATGAATATTTATGTGTGTGATATGTATATGCATGTGTTTGTATGATGTATGGGTCAATGTGCTTGGTGTGTACATATGAGTAATACATATGGTGTGTATAGTGTGTTTACATGTGCAGGGAGTGTGGTGTGTAAGTGTGTATGTGTTTGGTATAACTCTGTGATGCCCATAAGATGAGGTCTGAGTGTGCCTACATTCCCATTGACCTTGTTTTTCAGAATGGGTCTCTTGTTGAAATCAACTTTCTTCGGTAAACAATATTCCAGGTGCTGCCTGTTCACTATCTCAGGTGCAGAAGTGAGTTCATCCTTGAAGAAAACACTATTGACCTTGTTTCAAATTCAGCTGTTTCGATTTAGCAAACCGTGAAAGTGAAAAACAAGGTTATCTGACAATCTTTGGATGGTACCTATGTCTCTGAAGAAGGAACAGATCAGCAGGATAATAAATAAGATCTAAGAGTTGCAGTTACAGAAACAAGGTCCCAGATTACAAGACCAATTTTTATATTTTAATGATGTATAAAAAGATTTCTACTGAGGAAAAAAAAAAAAGAACAAACACACTGTGATAGAGTTGAAAGTCCTGTAACCTATAGATCCGAGAGGCAATTTAGGGGGTAGGGGGAGGAAGAAAGTAGATGGGAGACATGTTGAATACCACCATGGGGATGCAATCAGACAAATGCAGATGGGGCAGGGCTCCATAAGACAAAACTATTACAGTAGAAAAAAGATGGGAGGGAGCAGCAGCTAAAGATGAAAAGAGTGGGTTACCTGGATCTAGTTCAAATCAACTGTAAAAAAAAGACTTTGGGGGGACACAATTGGAAATTTGAACATTGATTGGATATTTGGTGATGAAAAAGAATTACAGTTAATTTTCAGAACTGACACTAGTGTTGTGGATATGTTTTTAAAAATATCTCTTTTTGAAATATGCACTAAAAAATTTAGGAATGAAGTCACATAATTTCAATGTGCTTCAAAATAATAAAAGGAAGTAATTAGGGTACAGAGAAGGCAGGATGGGATTTGGGAGCCTGGATGTTGGGTATGCAGGAGTTCATTATGCAATTCTCTCTGTTTTTATGTATTCTTGGAATTCTCTGCACTAAGGGTTAATAAAATGAAACAATGAGGCAGACCCCACATGGAGGTAGGATGTTCTTCAGTATGTCCCATGGCAACATTTTCTCCAACCCCTTTCCTGATCCAGGGAAAACTTTTCTGTCCTTGGGACCAGAAATGGGGGAATAAGCCAGTACCACACATGACTAGGGGTGCCACCTTCCATTAGCAGAGTTTGGACCACACAGGACTGGAGTCTGACCAGCTCAGGCAGGAGTCAGAGCCAAAAAGAAGAAGAACTGTTACCTACTGACAAAGAGAAAGCCATTCCTGTCATGGAGGAAGAAAAGTGAGTGGCAGGGAGGTGAGAAAGAAAAATTGAAATGAGTAAGGGACCATATCCACAGATGAGACAGATCAAAACATCCGTCAAAGCCTATTTTGACCTGCTATATAATGTAATATAGTAATGTTTAAAATTTATTATGTGCAGAAATTACTTTTGGGGGGGCTACAGAGGATTGAACTCAGGGGCACTTGACCACTGAGCCATATCCCCCACCCTATTTTATATTTTATTTAGAAACAGGGTCTCAGTGAGTTGCTTAGCAACTCGCTTTTGCTGAGGCTGGCTTTGAACCCCAAATCCTCCTGCCTCGGCCTCCTGAGCTGCTGGGATTACAGGTGTTTGCCACTGCATCTGGCCAGAAATTACTTAAAAAAAAAAAAAAGCAAAACAACAATAGCAGCAACAAAGAAAATGAATAATAGATAAAGCAAAAACAGAACAACTCACTACTTTTCCTTTTCCTTTTTTTTTTTTTTCCATGATGCTGGAGATTGCACCCAGGGCCTTTGGTATACTAGCTGAACAGTCTACCACTGAACTACACCCCAGCCCAGAAACTCACTCCTTTAACAAGGGTGTCAAAGAACACAGCCTAAAAGTCTATATGTTTTAAACCATTATTTCAAGAGCTTCTGAGCAGTCACAAGTGTCCAAAGATGGAGTGAGCTCAAAGCATCTCAGGAGGTATGGGATGTGAGCTGGAGCAGGGGCACTCACCCACCTTGGCTTCCTATGGGAGGGAAGGCTTGGTCTGTCCCCTGACAGTTATGCCATGCCTTCTCTTGAGAAAGTGTCTCTGAAATTCAGTGGGACTGAGTGAGTTACAGGGAAACATTCTAATTCAAACAATCTATAAAACTCTCATCAAGCCGTTTACAAACATAACAATTCCTTGTCCTTAATAAGTTATAAATGGCTTCTGTCTCCAACTATTCTGGTTTTGTCATTGGACTGGAGCCTCTTGGTGGAACTTCACTGTTAAGGATACCCCAGTGTTGGGTGAGTAGAAGTTGGGCTCAGGGGTCTCTGCTATCCCCTAAGTCCTCTCTGATTTCCAGGTTTGAGCTGAATTAAAAGTACATGTCCAAGCTGGGTGTTTGGGATAGAACCTCCCACAAGGGAAGCCGTGGGTACTCTCTTCCATGCCACCTCTTGGCAGGACTGGCTGGCGCCTGAATCCAGGTGTGCGCGGAGCCCCCTCTTTACTCCCCAGGAAAAGCCCTCGTGGTTGACTTTTGCCTGCCACTCCAACTCTCCTTGGTGCCATGTTGCTCAGAGCTGGATGATGAAGGAGCATGCCTAAGACATTCCTTTATTAAGACAGACCTGTATGGGGTGTGCTCTTTGCTCTCTTTGGCATCCTCCCAGAGGATGCATCACTGAGTGCTAATAAGGGTGCTCATGGAGAGGAGTATGGGGTGGTGGCAGTGTGGCCCTGGTAGCTCTTGGGGGTGCCTGGCAGGGGTAGAGGATGGGGGCAGGGAATGACTCTGGCCTGACTCCCAAGTCTGGGACTGAGCGGAAGTGGACATGTTAATGCTGCCGTGCAGGCTGCAGAAGCGAGGCCTTCATTCGATTTGGGAGCGCCTCTCCCGGCCCAGGCCTCTGGTTTGGCTCCTATTGAATTAGTCAGCTAAACAGAGCAGGAAGGAGCTGTTCACCTAATTGTACTTGATGGATCTCTCTATCTTGTTCAGATGCCAGACACAAGATAGCTGTCCCTTCACTGCTGGTGCTTTGGGGGCCCAACCCCCACTCCTCCCCAAGGAAGCCCTCTGAAGCTGAGGGGCTGGACCCCAGGAAAAGGACTCTGGGCAGGGTAGGCAGAGAGGGCCGGCTTTGTCAAGGCCACGGCAGGGGAGGTGACCCACGGGCATAGTGGGTATCATTGACTAACTCTGAGGGGTTAAGGGCTCCTTGTCTGCCTAATTGTGTCCCCTTTAATTACAGTGACTGAGAGCCCCTCCTAATTTACTTTAGGACCCTGGGATGACATCTGAAGAAGGATCACATCCGCTCCCCAGCACAGGCCCCTG